>NC_140990.1:232117486-232828964 GCF_052327205.1 Somniosus microcephalus
GGCTCGCCCACCACCCCACCCCCACCCACGAGGCTCGCCCACCACCCACCCCCCACCCCCGAGGCTCGCCCACCACCCACCACCCCGAGGCTCGCCCCCCTCACCAACCAAGCACCGAACTCCGAACGCGCGATCTTCCGAGCACCGGCCTCCCGAGCTGGCTTCAACATTGCGGCTGTGCGAGACGGCCGGAGGGCCCGGTTGCCAGGGTAACCATGGCGCTGACCAAGCCCCGCCCCCCGGCCGAGCCAGAGAGAGAGACGCCGCGTTTCAGCTGCTCTTGCTGCGCGCGCGGCCCCCCCCCGAGGGTCGCGGGCCCCCCCCGAGGGTCGCGGCCCCCCCCCCCACCGAGGGTGGCGGCCCCCCCCGAGGGTCGTGGCCCCCCCACCCCCCCGAGGTGAAGACCGCCGATTGCGGCTGTGCGAGACGGCCGGCGGGCCCGGTTGCCAGGGTAACGCTGGATGCTCTGCAAGCCCCGCCCCCCGGCCGAGCCAGAGAGAGACGCCGCATCTCAGCTCCTGCTGCGCGCGCACCCTAGCGGCGCTGGGCTGAGGCTCGGCCCTCCAGCCTTCGAGTGGGGCCGGGAGGTGCCTAGCTCGGGTGTGGGTGCGGAGGAGACGCCGAGGCTTCTAGGCCTACCTGGAAAAACGGGGTAAGGTAGGAACATTAATGAGATTAGATAAGTTAATTACTTTCTAAATCATTTTTTTTTAAAACAATATGTGTTTTAAAAGCAACATTTTTTTTTAAGACGCAGAAAGCAGGAAAAAGAAAGGAAAAGTTTGGAATCAAGATGGCGGCGACTCACCTCGGTTCAGAACGATAAGGCCCGGCCACACACGCCAGCAACCCGGCGTACGATTGGTCGAGCTCGAGGTCACTCTGTCGCTAATGAGCGGATAATGAGATGCTAATGAGCGGAACGTTGAAGGTTTTTGGGATACCGCGGGCGCGATTTTAGCCCGGCCGAAACGTAAATATGCTTAAAACCGTCTCGGAAGCGTAAGCTTTCTTTGGAGGTAACGCGCGCGTAGGTACGCCCTGTAACTTTCGAGCGCATAGCCCGACAGACGCACAGGCGATGACAGACAGAATGACAGAATGACAGAATGACAGACAGACAGACAGATGTACCGATTTATATATATAGATTTGCTTTTAACTTAAAAAAAAATACAGCCTGTTATTACGGACTAATACTTCTGCTAAATACCACAGTATATACCAATATAATACAGATATGGATATAAACGATAACAATTCTCAGCTTACAAATTATACTTTACAATATTTAAAAGCTTTTTTAGGGATGTGCACACAATAGGGGCTATTCCCCAATTTGGCATTCCAAACGGGAAGCAGCATTTGCAGGGGTGCAGGTTGGGAAATTGTGGAACAGCTGCTTGTAACTTTTCATCCATTAAAATAAATGATGGAATGTTACTGGCTGCAGGTTTGTGATTTCTCAGCCCGCACTCAATGCCCATGAGGTAGTGTGGAGGCCTTTAAAACCCTCGTCTTCACCTGCAACTATTCCATCACTCACATCCTTACACACTTTGACCCCACTAAAAGTCTCACATGGTATGTAATTTGCTTGATCCATGCACTTATCCCCATGTTGATTCCTGGATTTGACCATGTCTCACAGCAATCAGGCATTATTCTTGCTTATTACATTCTTTTTGCAAGAGAATAGAGCCCATTGCAAGAGAGAGAGATTGGTGACAGATAAAGGGCACTCAAACTTCTGCCCTCTCACCCCTTATCTGGAAGAAGCATTGGAGCTTCAGGGCAAGGAGGCCATAGAGAGTATCACAGATGGGGAAGCAGGGGGGCATATGGCAGTGCAAGCTTGTCATGAAATTCTGCTTCTCTTTCTTTTGCAATCTGCATTAGCTGTCAGCAAATTAGATCATGAAAACCTCATGTCACTCCTACTGAAAGTGACATGTAAGCTTTGCTCCTTAACAACTCATTCTAAGCTTTCTTCCGCTTACCCTTTTAGATGTGCCTGATCAAGAAGCAGCAGAAGAAAAAAAATCAGACCCATCTGCATCTAATGATGTTGCTACTTCACAGCATAAACTGTCACTCACTTTCGAGTACCAGTCCAGGAATTAAAGAGTGGGACAGAGGAGAGTGTGTGAGATTTTTAAAAAGAGCATTAGTGGACAGGAACAGGTGGGACATGAGGAAGATATTGCTGACTGTAGGGTTAGGAGATATTGCCCTTCAGCTGAAGATCATGGAGACACAGATCTCATGGGTTTTATGTTTAAAAGGAGAATACATGCAAAGCATGAAATGTGCAGACACTGGGGTGGGGGATGATTTCTGAAAATGTGCAGCAGATAGCTGGTCAATTGGAGGAGTCTGCTACCTGTGGGATCCTGATCAATGGCTTCTCAGCACCATTGTTCGCCCTAAAATCTCTGGTAGCTACAGGCAGATTTGCAGCAGAGTTTTCCTTTATGGGTGCCCAGACTGTTGCCACAGAGAATTGGAGCGCAACATTGGAAACGACGGTCCCTGCCAGCCTCCAAATGACTGGGGGAAAGTATCTCATGGAGCTTCACTAGACTGAAGATCACAGAGCTTCATCAGTCCGATAACCACTAGCATAGCATGAGTGCACCCAGATAACACAAAGCAACACACACGTTCCTCTCTGTCATCTCTCCTTCGATGACTGTACATGATAGAAAGGAGGCAGGGCCAGGCTGCTCATACAGTATCACAAGAGGTGCAGCCTGCAAAAGTTTCACACCATGGGCTCGATTTTGCCAGGCCCGAGGAGGTAGGATTGGAGGCAGGATTGGAGGCATTTGAGGTGATAAAATAGCAAAAAAAAATGGCGGGCGGATCCGATCCTGCCTCCAGCCTGCCTCTGAGCAATATTCCCAAAATCAGGGTTTCAGACCCCATTTCCATCCCACTTGTAGGGTTCTCAAAATTCCCACATTCCCCAGAGTTATTAATAAAGGGACCCTGAAGGACAAAGTTATAAGGGAACCCTAAACAAAATGGCTTCTGGACCTCATGGCAGAAGCCTGCAAGATTGGAAAGCAGGGCCCTGCAAAAACGGCAGGTCAAATGACATGCTGGGGCCTGTGAGAGCTGAAGCCAGACAATAGATAATGCAGAATGCGCATTCTTCATTTTGAAACTAATCAACTCAGGAAAGACTTAAGCTTGAACCCATCAAACCTTTGCATAAATAATCGCTTACAGTTTAAACTGGCTGCCGAGCCAGGAAGATACCGATTCACATCATGAATAATAAACACCAAGACATTAAGGAACATATAACAATGGAGCAACCACCCAAAAAGCAGTTAAGGTGAATGACTATAATCACTTTAACGAGCCCGCCAAAAATCGGCCAAAGAACTAACACTGATTTGGCGCGCAGATAACAACTTCCGAAGTAGTATAATTGTAGGCCCACCGGTAACCAAAAGGAATGAAGCTGACGAATGAAGCAAGGGTAGAAGAAAAAGAAGCAGACCGACGAAAGGCAGAGAAGGGCAGTGTGGAGAAGCGTTGGGGGATGAGCAGGCACACGCTCAGATCCAGAGATACTCAAAACTCAAAGAAGCAGACGAGCACAAGCACCGCGGTAACAAAGGGCCAGGTAAACCATACCTTCGGATCATTACCACTGTAAGAATTCGCAATAATTTACAGTTCTGAAGATTAATTTTTTTGATTAAAGAATCCCTGGGCGTTGTGCTTTTAAATTTCCAGGGATAAAAATGGCTGTCACCACATGGCCGAAGACAAAGGACTTGGAAAGCAGCTTTCTGTGTCTGGAAGTAAGGTTCAATGGAGCTGCCAATCAAAGGGGTGTCCCCACCCCCCTGCAGCAGGACAATCGATGCCTGTTTACAAAACGTTCTACAATGTTGACTCTAAGATCGAGTGCTTGAAACTGCCAGCATGAACAAAAGAACTTTGTTTGCTAAGCACTCAAGACTGTCAATCAATTGTGGTTCCAGATGACCACAGGACAATGCTTTGTTTACAAAGCAGTTGAATGCTATTAGCATTTGTTTGTATATCGAGTGGATACATCTAAACTGCAGAAGAGACTTTTGGATCTTGAATGGGGACCGTTTAAGAACTGAATGGGTCTAAATCACCTAGCATTCTGGACAATAGAGCAGTTGTATTTCCCTTTTGTTTCAGCCCAGGGTGCTCTGGAAGACACATTAACCCAGTCCAACCACTCTGAGTTAGCCAATCACAGCTTTCTCTTGTGTATTGGACCCTTTGGGTGGGAATTTTGCACACAGCCCTTGCAAGGCAGAATGGCAGGGGGCTCACCAGGTATATAAGATAGCTGCTGAGAAGCTATCGCTCTCTCTTTACTTCCTGGGACCAGAGGTGAGCAGGGTGTTCTGACTCCTCGGCAAGGCAACCTAGCAGGCGTTTGGGGTGGTGATTTAAGGGTAATTGCTAAGATTGTTTAAGTAACATTGGAGCCATTTTATCCCTCGTTTTCGCCGTCTGCAACCCCCTGTTATATAGTTTTACTGTAATTACTGTGTTCGTGTGGTATAGTTTATTCTTTTGATTGTAGTTTATTTAGGTAATAAAACTTGATTTTTCTCTCATCCAAACCACTTGTCCGTTTTAATATCATTAATTATAAGTTCCTCCACTCAGAACTGAAGGAGGGGTAGCGATTCGAAACCGCTGTTTGTAAATTGGTTTAGAGTGCAGCAGCAAAAGGCTGCTGACCAGGTGAATTACCGTAAACCAGGTAAAAGGTTCGAATTGGTCAGAGCTCAGAGGCAAAGGCTGCTGGCCAGGTAAATTACCATAAACCAGTTAAAAGATGCCCCCCTTACACCACTGCACAGGTAATGATCTAGGCCACCGCAACCAAGCCAACACCGAAGACCGCCAACTGAACCCCAACCGCAACAAAAACTTCGACGACCAGACCACCACCAGAAGAACAAAACCCGAAGTTTCCATTCTGCAAGGTAAAATACCCAACAAAGACTTTACTCCCTATCTCTAATGGAGGAAAAGAGGGTACTTTACTCAGACAACTCCACCGCCGCGCCCTGGGACCACATGACGATGGCAGGCCCCAAAGGACACCAAGAGCGAACCCCAAAACCGCAACCGGCTTAATCGACAGGATCCGACCTGTCCAGAAACCCTTATTGGTGAGCATAATCCCTGGCCCCTCACAGCACAATTAGTTAGATATTGGGGGTGGGACAAGGGTAAGGGAAGTAATACTGTGATTTTTCCCTTGCTGCGCCATGTGTTACCCATCCCTAATTAAGTGTACTCTTGTATGCCTGTAGCTATTCCAGTAATTTTTCCAGTGTTGTAATTTTATTGTGCCTTTTAATAAAAATACAGTTTTCTTGTACCAAACCAGTTGTCTACTCCAATTCTGTATCGCCGCCTGTACCTATGTCTGGTGTCTAGAACCCAGGGGTGTGGGAGCGATTCGAACCACCCAGGAACCCAGTTAGAGGTGAGCTGACTGCACACACGCCACCCCCTACAGAAATGACGACCGTGGCAGGACACCGGCAATAGGGGTGCGATACAGTAGACATTGATTCGGGAGAGCAAACCATAATGGAAGAGAAGATTTCTGACTATGTATTCAGTAAAGTGAATATCACTAAGAAGTGGATCACTAATCTGTTAAAGGCTGGGCGTCCGGTAGATGCTGCAGTTAAATGGACAGAAGGGAAGGATCATAGGAAATCCATAGAAAAGGCAGTCTGGCTGATGTGCTTCAAGGAACAGATCCAGCTTCTGGACAGGCTCGTTGAAGCACAGGCAGCCGAGCTACGGGAGTCAGCCCTGGATGTCCAAGACAGGACTCTAGCAGGGGCGAAGTTACTGGTAGCATTGCAGGCCCTAAACCAGGAAAGGATACAGTTAATAGGGGAACATAAGGCCAGGCTGGAATATCTACAGTGCCAGGTCACCGAAGCCAAGAGCAATGAGCTGAGATTGTGGGAGAAGAATGCCCGCCTAGCGAGACAAATAAGAGAGCAGGAAGAGAAAGTAAAACACATAAAGGCAGCCTATAAGTTAGCAAGCGAGCAGGGATTTGAAGACGCAGATCATGGCCCCTGCAAGGAACAGATAGAGAATCTGAGCCTTGCCCTAAGGAAGGCAAAGGGCATGGTGTGCCTCATAAGCCCGAAGGCAGCCCAGGCGGATTTTACAGGGAACGAGGGGAGAACGGTTCAGGCACCACTGGTAGTGCCAAGGGACAACCCGGTTGAGGAGCAGGAGGACCCACGACCACCACCCGTAGCGCCAGGTTTCAGCGAGGTCTGGCAGCAAGGGGGGGTGGAGTTAGGGGTAGAAGCGGAGATGGAACAACCCCCACAAGAGAGGCTGGAACCAGGGCCGATGTGTCCGGCCCGGCAGCGGAGGTTTGGCCCACCTGCTCGTGATGGGTAAGAGGGACCCCTCCAAAACCAGTTCGTAGTTCCCTACGGCACCCAACAGCTTAGAGCTATGGTAAGCCACATACCAAAGCTCACAGAGAAGGGGGACCACTCGGTCCACTTCTGGGAGGTGGAACAGGCGGCCAGCATCAACGAGTGTGATGATGCCGAGCAGGCCAAAATGCTGCTGTTCTCCCTGGAGGGTAAGTTCCGCCAGTCCCTTTCTGACCAGTGTAAGAAGGAACAGTGTGAGTATGGGGAACTCAAGGAGGAAGTTCTTGAGGCCATGGGGATGAAAGAGGGAATTCCTTTCTCCCGAGTGGAGAAGACAGTGCAGATCGCAGGGGAAACCCCGCAGGCTTTCGCGAACTGGTTGTGGCCAGTGTATAGGAGTGCCTGCACAGGGGCACCTAACCAGGCATTCCTGGACCGGGATCAGCTGGCCCACTGGCTCCATTGCCTGGTGGCAAACAGCTTGCCACAGGTCAGGGCCAAGGCGGATGTCTGGTTTGACCCCAAGAATTCCGACTACCGAACTCACGGTGATCAGACAGTTGACCCTAGCTTACAGGAATGGTAGGGGAACCGATGCACACCCACCTAAGGGGAAGGTGCATGAAGTACAACTCGGACAGGGTAGGAAGGATTGGCATCAGGAAGGGAATAACCCTTCCAGCACAAAGCTTAATTGTTACGGGTGTGGGAAGGATGGACACTGGGGGAAGGGGTGCAAAAACCCTTGGAAGGATAACAAGGGAAAGAATTCCTCAGCCCCAGCCCAAAAGACAGAGTTAGGGATCCCTCCCGCCACAGTCGAGTCATTTTTGGACGCGATGAGGACCCTATTGACTGGCCCTGGGAGGGTAGCGGCCACTACAGGTGCGCTGACCCCATCAGCCCCATCCAACCCACAGCCCTGACTAGAGCCAGCACAGCCTGTTTACCTGTGTTCCCTGCAGTACGACTTATGGAAGAGACCGCTCGTTGAGATGGGGGTAGAAAAGGTAAAGGGGACCTATCTGTTGGATAAGGGGGCATCATGCACCGTGATCCTTTCAGATAACCCCACCACCTCACCTCTATCTAGCAGGGTCCCATACAGTCTGTCGGGATTCACTGGTAAAGAACAGGCTGACTCATTTTCCATCCCGCTGTCCATTCGTTTGGGAACACCCCGCTCTAAGTGGACCTGTCCCTAATAAAGTGGGAAGCGGAGGGTGGAAAAGGGATCCTGTGAGCCGACTTTATTGTAGGCCACGGGATCCTGGTGGATTAAAGGAATCATTGCCTATGGGGGGCAAGTACAGGAAAGGAAGGCGGAGTAGTAGTCATCCCAGGGAAACAGGGGAAGGGGACCCTGTGCACCATGAAGCCTAAAGAGGGTTATAACCTCGAGCTCATGGTCAGTAACACCCCAAAGGAGTTCCAGGCATTTGTGCGAGCCCACCTAGCCACATTTGCCACACACAAGCACGACTGTGGGAGGGTCAACGGGTTCGAGGTCAGCATAGACGGGGACCCCATGGCCCGACCACAGAAACAGTATAACTTCCCCAGAGAAGCGGAGCCAGACATGGAAACAGCCATGTCCTCCTTAGTACAGCAGGGGGTCCTGAGACCGATAGCCACCCGCGTAAACCCTCCACTGTGGCCGGTTAGAAAGCCGGACAACTCCTGGAGGGCCACGGTGGACTATCGGGTGCTCAACAGTAACATTCCAGCCTGTGCACCCACGGTAGCAGAAGTTGCCGACCTGATAGGAAGTATCCCAGCATCCGCGACCACTTTCACGGAGCTGGATATTTCCAACGGATTTTGGTCCATTCCTTTAAGGAGGGAGGATGAGTACAAGTTTGCCTTTACTTTTAAAGGGCAACAGTACACCTGTGTAAGGGGTTTTCTTTGAGAGATTTCCCTGAGGTTTCTCTCTCTAGAGGCCTCTCTCTCTTGCACAGTAAAACCTTGAGTGGTTCGACCCACTCGCCCCTTAGATTCTATACTCTGGACTTAGGGGCAGGAACTACAATGTAGAGAAAACTCTTGTAGATCAAGTTTGATGAAACAAAATGAAATTTTATTGCATAAGGAAAAATATCAAATCAAATGCAAGCAGATAAGGGAGTACATGGGAGGGAAAAACACACAAACAAATCATAACGACACAGTACTAACTAAGGCAAATACAGGCATCTTATACTCTACAAAGATCATCTAAAGAAACACACGGAACATCGAGGGACAACTCATGTTAATTGTACCCTTAAATTCACCCCCTTATTAAACCTATCTAGATCTGATTGTGAAGGGCCAGAAACATGCTCACCAATCCCACTAGGAAGTGCAAGGTTTTGAAATTGAGTCTGTGTTTGGTCCTTTCAGGCATTTCGTCTCCACGTGGATCGTGGAGCCCCTGCGAGCTGCGCCACACCTCTCTCCTAAGGTGGGGGTCGGGGGCGGCTGGGCACCGGCGGGCCTGGATGTCAGCGGGGTCGAAGATTGTCGGCTCGACCCTGGTTAGAGGAGCCTTGGGCTGGCTCCCATCGCTTCTTCAGTTTATTTTTATCTCTTCTCCTTCCAACCGGGGTGGCTGGAAGGTTTCTTCTCTTGGGGTTTTTATTTTTTTGTCTCTTCTCCCAAGTTGGGTCGATGGCCTCTCGTTCCGGCAATGGCCCGGGGATGGTCGATAATCTCCCGATGTGTTTCCCCGGGGCGGGACGCCGGCTTCGAGACGGCCTTCTCGATGTTGGCTTGGTTCTTCTTCCTTCTCCGAGTGCCTGCTTCTTCTTCTGAGTGTCCAGATTCAAAACTGCACACAAGCTGCGTGTCCCTTCAAGCTTGCCCCAACTGCCGAAAAGTCTTCCAGATATACCTTTCTTCCAGAAGCTTCCGTCTCCCGCCCAAATCAGGTTAGTCTTTGTTTAACTTTTGGCGGGCTGGGAGCACAGCGGGGTAGTTATTATATTTTTTAATGTTTTAAACGGCCAGTAAAGGCCCATCTCTGGCCTGGAATTACCTTCATTGTTTTTAATGTCCTGCTGATCTCATTATCTAGTCCTGGGTGCTGTTCTCATGAATATGACATTGTTCCCTTTTGTCTGGGTCAACATTTAGATGGCCTCTGTCTCCAGGCCGATCTTGACTGGATCTGCATCTAATCCATATGCATACGTGTGGGTCTGTTTTCGTTCTCTCAGAAACGGCTTCCAGAACTTGCTGTAGGTTGAATCCACAAAGCTGTCTGAGGTTGCGCAGGAACCATTTTAAAGTGTCCCAATAAGCTGGTCACATGGTATGGTGGCCATTTTGTATGCCCCTTTTTCTGGGCTTCTTTTAAAACAGTCTTTAAAAATCACGGCCTCTTCTGCCATTTGACCCTTACTAATACAAAGTCCAATTTTGCGAATCCTACACTCCCCCCTGATGATACTGTAACTTGCTTGAAGTATCATAATTCTGGGTGAGCAAAATTTTCTGACTTTCCACAATCTAACCATCCCCAGTATTTACCTATCTATGACCCCACGACACATGCATTTCCCATTTCAGAAAAATCTAGTGTACATTAAGCATCTATAGATGGCAATACCTTGGAGTTAAAATCTAACAACTTACTTCCAGGCGTGGAGGGGGGCCTTATACCCCTACATCACCTAGTGCATACACATTACCTTCTAATAATAACAACACATCTAATTCAAATGCAATAAGAAAATAAAGTACACACACAAAATTTTCAATGCACATGAATACATATCAAAAACAATGCAGAGGAGGGAGAGAAAGTTTTATCTTTATACAAAGCAACAAAAATCTAAACGGGTGTCTCTTCTTCTACCCGCACATAATGCTCCCTCCATTCCCCTCTATTTTCATACTTTTGCAAATGTTTGACCTTTTTACAGTGTACAAACAGTAAATAAACTACAATGACAACCTGGCACACTACAAGAATGTGGAAGGCTATCCTAATCCAGGAAGGGACTTCTATATTAGTGAACAGGTCCCACCATGGTGGGGTCACTATATCCAATATGTCTGCCCCTATCTCTAAAGTCTTCTGCTCCAGTGTGCAGAAGTGTTTCTGCGAAACAACAACGGCTTTTAATATCTTGGTGAGGTGTTCAGGGAGAGGGGGAATGATATATCCAAAATGTGCAAAGAAACGCTGCAGATTGGTGAAATTCTCTTTCATGGTGATGTGAACAGTGGAAGGTTCAGGGATGGGGACAATTCGCTCTTGGGCCACTTGAACTTCTGCCCTGGGCTTGAAACAGAAGCTGCTGTCACTAACTGGACACCAACCGTGCTGTCCATGCTGGTAGTGGGGCGCTGCAGTGGTGACACAGTATGTCCCACCTCCTATATATGCCACCTGCGGGGGCACATGGCCTTGTGCCATTGCCTCCATGGTGCAATTTATAGGCTTCGCGCCAGCAGTTCTGAACCCGCACTGTGGTTTTGAATGGGCATTCAAGTGCTGGGGACACAGGATGATGTGTGCTCCCCGGCTCCGGCACCCCGAGAGGTCGGTACCCATCATTGCAAGCTCCCATCGAATGACGTAAGGTGGGACCCCCGTGTAGCGAATGTGCACACCCCCCTGAATGACTCCAATGTTCTGCACCCTGTATACCGGGGCGGGTTTTGCTGTCTTTCCCATCACCGGCATTCTTACCACTATACCCATAATGGTGTGATCAGACCGTCCACAGTCCACTGGGACTGGGTAGGCCTCTGAAGCTAGACTGAGCTGGGACGGACTCAATGCATTCTCAAAAGGGTGGAGGGCTGCGAGGTGCTTGTTGCTGATCCAGGAGGGGACTAAACCTTGCTTTAAATCCTCCAGGTTACTGCGGCCCTCGCCCAGTAACCACGCCCCGTATAGCACGCAAGCTTCGTTCTGCGCAGCCTGATCGGACGCATTCCGATCCTCCCTGATGAGAGCAGTTACCGTTCTGGCGTGTTTCTCCAGCTCAGCTATTATCTCTTTTACGTGTAGTGTCATGGCCTGGTCCTCATGTAGCTCAGAGCCCACTGCCTTATTCTCATCAGTCAATATCTTTCTTAGCTGTGTTTTTAAACCATTGATTTGGGTTTGCGGCTCCACATCATCCAGTGTGTTGATGACGGAAGTTCCTGTATTAAAAGCTGTGAAAATATCATTTACTGCACCCCTTCTTTGTCTCCCTACTCTGTCCAAGACCTCATGTGGTGTGGTGTACAATTCGGCTCTGTCGACATCGGCAAAGTCGAATTCGTAAAACTGTTTAAACATGTTTGTTAACAGGACCTGGTATAATTGCTCCGTTTCCCTGGGGCACCACGCTGGCAATCGTACCTCGGTGAGGTTTAAAATCGCCGAAGCCACCGCATAGTGGACCCCTTTGGTACAGTACCTGACCTGTGGGTGCCAATACCAATCCGTTCCCGGGTCCCTTTGTCGTGGTGGGGCACCCGTCTTTGAGGGCTTTATCTACCGGAACTGTGGGCAGGGGCTTACGGGGTCGGATGATGAGCTCCGTGGTGTTTACTGGGATCTGAAAGTATGGGACTCCGCACGCCCGTGTGCTGACGTCCCACCTCATTCCTTGTCCAGCATCCTGCCACTGTCTTTGGAAAAAGATGGAGACGCCTGTGGGGCAAGCGCGTTCTGAACCCCACATACAGATGTAGATCCCCTCATCTGGTTCCCACCATTTGTCCCAACAGACACTCTGTAGTGTATGTACTTTGCAGAAGGAACTATATTCTGCAGCCCCTGTATACTGCAGTACCAGTAGTGACCACCCCTGTATATAAGCCTGTGTAGTAACTTTGCATAGTTAGTTCCAGTTTGTCTCCACTCAGTAAAGACCTGTTATAACCAACTCCTGCAGTCCGTGTCTCAATTACACACGGACATAATACTGGCGACGAAGATGGTAGTTAAGGCTCCAGCGCCTGATAATGTGTCGCAACTGAGGTCATTCCTTGGATTGGTGAATTACTACCATAAGTTTTTGCCGAATTTGTCCACAATTCTGCACCCACTGAACGCCCTACTACAAACTGGAGTAGCATGGAAATGGAGCGATGAATGTAAGCGGGCCTTTCAGAAGAGTAAAGACCTAATCACTTCAAGAGAAGTATTGGCTCACTACAACCCATCACTACCGATAAGACTGACGTGTGATGCGTCTCCCTACGGCATTGGAGCGGTACTGTCACATAAATTCCTTGATGGTTCAGAGAGGCCGATAGCTTTTGCGTCATGCTCGTTAACTTCAGCCGAGCGTAACTACGCCCAGATTGACAGAGAGGCCCTCAGTCTGGTGTGGGGGGTGAAGAAGTTCAATCACTACCTGCACGGTCAGAAATTTACTCTACTAACTGATCATCAACCTCTTGTCTCCATTTTCAACCCTCAGAAGGGCGTCCCGATAATGACAGCACAACGGCTACAGAGGTGGTCCCTTTTCCTAGGGACACACCAATATGACATCGAGTACAAAGGAACTAAACAGCATGGGAATGCTGATGCATTGTCGCGCCTACCGTTGCCGACGGTGGAAGAAGCACCTGCAGTGGATCCAGTGGAGATATTCCACTCGACCATAGTCGAATGTCTACCTGTGACGAATGCAAACATAGAAAAGGAAACATGAAATGACCCGACACTCTCCTGGGTCTATGATTTAACGGTGAAGGGATGGCCAGCACATGGTGAACCACTGTTGCCAGAATTCTCGCCGAGAAGAGAACAGCTGTCAGTGTGCAGAGGAACCTTGATGTGTGGATTCAGAGTAGTAATTCCACCCAAATTGAAGGATAGAGTGCTCAATGAGCTTCATGAGGGTCATCTGGGAGGGGTAAAAATGAAGAACTTAGCCAGAGCGTTTGTGTGGTGGCCGGGAATCGATAGAGAAATCGAAGAGATGACCAAGAGCTGTACAGGATGCCAGAAGGTCCAAAACGCCCCACCACAAGCCCCTCTACATCCATGGGAGTGGCCCTCATCTCCATGGCAAAGGGTGCACATTGATTTTGCTGGTCCATTTATGGACTCCGTGGCCTAGAAATTCAGTTGGGCGCGCCAGCCGTTAGCGCCTTAGGGGGAGTAGATCTCGAGCGCTAGGCGCTTATCGCCCTGGCGCAGCGCGATCTGCGCCTCTCCCCAACCTCAGGACACATTTAGCGCCGGCGCAAAGTCTTAGCGCGCGCCCTGCTGCGCGCGCAGATCATGACGTCATTTAATAGTGCAACGCCCTTTGTGCGCCCCAAACCGGAACTTCACTCGTGCCGGCCCATTGTGCGCCGGGCGTCCCGAGCGACTGTGAAGTGGAACGGTACACAGGCCAGCCGGGCCGGGGGGAGCGCTAATTAAAGGGCACTTACCCAGCAGTATAAAGGCCAGCCATTTTGCAGCATTCACTCTTGTGCAACGGTTTTTTGGACAGAGACCAAGGAGGAGAGTTTACTGGTTTGGACCAACACTTGGACAGGTATTTTTGGCTCAGGCCAGAGCTTACCAATTATCTTAGCCTTCATTCAGAGCTCAGTGTTTGCCAGCATAAAGTGGGGGCTGCATTGGGTGGCAACGCTGAATTTCAGCCTTATGCCAGAAGGGCTTACAGACGCCGTGAGAGAGTGGCAGCCCTGGCTAGACGCAGAGGGGGCAACAGGCGTCGCCAACTGAGGCCTTACCCACGCAGGGTATACCGCCAGCAGACCTCCTCTCTGACCATGTCTGCCGCGATGTGTGTTAGGAGGCTGCGATTCCGAAGAGAGGTGGTTACAGACATCTGCCGGCTGCTTCAGAGAGATCTGCAGCCACAGCTGATGCGCAGGACGTCTCTGTCGGTGGCAGTGAAGGTGACGGTGGCTCTCAACTTCTATGCCTCCGGCTCCTTCCAATCCGCTACTGGGGACATCGCTAACATCTCCCAGTTCGCCGTGCATTGCTGCATCCGCCAGGTGACCAAAGCCCTTTTCAGAAGGAGACATCAATTCATCTCCTTCCCCATGACCCTGGACAAGCAGCAACAGCATGCAGTGGGGTTTGCAAGAATAGCGGGCTTCCCCATGGTGCAGGGCGCCATTGACTGCACGCATGTGGCTTTGCGGGCACCTCTTGAGCATGCCGAGGATTACCGCAACCGGAAGGGCTACCATTCCCTCAATGTACAGCCGGTGTGTGATCACAGGCAGTGCATCCTAGCTGTCAATGCCCGCTTTCCAGGCAGCAGCCACGATGCCTTTATCCTGCGACAGACAACTGTGGCTGACATGTTCCAGGCACAGCCTCCCCCAAGAGGATGGCTTATCGGGGACAAAGGCTATCCTTTGTGTACCTGGCTCATGACCCCGCTCCGCGCGCCCACGACCCCTGCTGAAGAGGCATACAACGAGAGCCATCAAGCGATGAGGAACCTCATAGGACAAACAATCGGCGTGCTCAAGCAACGGTTCCGCTGTCTCGATCGCTCCGGGGGAGCCTTCCAGTATTCGCAGGATCGAGTCGCCCAATTCGTCGTCGTTTGCTGCATGCTGCACAACCTGGCTATCCGCAGGACTCAGGCACTGCCACCTCACGTTGGACCACCACCTCAGGAGGAGGAGCAGGAGGAGCATGAGGATGACGAGGACGAGGAGTACCAGCCCAGGAGGGACGCACAAGGTCCAAGGGCCACCTGTCGTCGGCTTATTGAACGTCACTTCTAGGCCCCCTGTCAGGGAATGGCTTGTGCCAATGATAGAACATGATTGCAGCCACTCCGCAAGCCCTCAGCCGGTTAAGGCAACAAACACTTCAAAGATCAAACATGGACAATGTGAATAAATAAAATGCTTTATTGTACAAACTCTGGGCCCTTCCCACATGAAAACCAAAAACAGAGGAAACCCCCAAGAAACACTCAAACACATTACTCGCTCCCACAACCTGGGGAGGATTAACAAAATAGGGCAACTAAAATGGCCGTCATTCTCAGCCTTCGTCCAAAACAAACATCACATCCTCGGCCTTCAAAAAACAAACATCCAATTCTCGGCCTCAAGAAACAAACACAAATGGCCACACATTCGACTATTTGGCCCGCTAGGGCGATGCCTTGGCCATCTTTGGGTGGCCCCTGCCCGCCCTGCTGCTCCGCCTCAAAGTAAGGCCATTGGCTGCTGCAAGGCTGGGGGCAGGCTCCTGAGGGGCACATGTCGTGACGGCAGATGCCCTTGGGGGTCGGCCTAGTCGAGGTCTGGGCGTCGAGCGGCCGGCTGTTGATTGCTGCAGCTGTGGCTGGCCAGCATCAGTCGCTGCAGCAGCTCCTGGCAGCTCCACTGGGGGAGTGGCAGTGGCGGCTGGAGGAATGGCGGCAAGCTGGCGGATGGCAGGCGCTCGCTGGTCGCCTGAGACACTGGCACTCGCCCGGGCCAGCACTGCAGCATGCGCACCAATCTGCCGAGGGACAGACCGATGTGCTGCTGCAGCGCGCCGGGTGCCCTGGCGATGCCTGGCTGACACAGCGAGTGTGGCAGCAGTGAGTGCCCGTGTTGACCTGTTCACTGCCCGCAGCAGAGCAGCCAGTGACTGGACGGCACCACTAATCACCTGGCCAGTCGCTGAAAGATCTGCCCGGTATTCCGCCCGACTGGTGGCCTCTAAGGGCCCGAACTCGGCCACACTCCGAGAGAGGGAATCGATGGACTCAGGCAACCGTGCCACTGCCGCCATGAGCTCCGTGTGCCGGCGCTCCGAGTCCGTGGACAAGTCTTCGAGGCGTTCCATCTCCTCGGCGAAGAACATCTCCTGACTGGAGGCCGGACTCTCCCTCTGGGGAGAAGGCCGCCGAGCTGGCCGACCCTTCCTGCGTTGCTGGAGGCCGCTGGGCCCAGCAATTGGACTCCCCTCCGACGCATCCCCCCTCTGGGGAGAAGGCCGCCAAGCTTCCACCCCCCTCCCGCCTTTCTGCAGCACGCAGGTCCCAGGAGCTCCCCTCCCCTTCGACACTTCCGCCACGCTGCCCTCCAGGGAAGACGTGTCCCCTACATTGGCCTGGGTGGCCACGGCTGAGGGTTCCCCTGATGGGCCGTCTTCCTCTTGCTCCTCCTCCTGCTCCTCCTCAGAGGGTCTGTCACTGGCAAGTTGAGGGACCTCCTCTTGACCATCTGAAAGCAGGAAGGCACAAGAGTAGCTTTAGAGTGAGGAGAGGGCGTCAGTGCGGGATGCATGAGTGGTGGCATTCAGCGCATTGGTCGGACAGTGGCAAAGGATGTAGATCTGATGCGCAAGTGGGACGAGAGAGGTGCAAAAGGTGATGTCCTTACCATTGCTTCCCAGAACAGGGTTGGCATCTCCACATGCAACGGGCCCAATCACCCGGCCACCCATGAGGCGCTCCACGCGATGTTGCAGGTCGGTGAGTGGCTGGATATGGGGTCATCCTCCCCCGGTCGCAGTCCGGCTCTTGCGATTATTCGCCAGCTTGGCCTGCAAGAGAAAGGACGGCCTCTAAGTACAGTGTGTCGCCGTGATCTTGTGTGCACTGCCTCCCATGGTGGAATAGCCTGGCCAGTGTGTCGCCATGATCTGGTGTGCACTGCCTCCCATGGTGGAATAGCCTGGCCAGTGTGTCGCCATGATCTTGTGTGCACTGCCTCCCATGGTGGAATAGCCTGGCCAGTGTGTCGCCATGATCTGGTGTGCACTGCCTCCCATGGTGGAATAGCCTGGCCAGTGTGTTGCCATGATCTGGTGTGCACTGCCTCCCATGGTGGAATAGCTTGGCCAGTGTGTTCAGTGCAGAATGTGCAATTGATGCTCATGCCTGTGCCATAGCTGCTGGATGAAGGCTGGCCATTAGAGCTTTCAGGTCCCTTTGCCCATAATGTGAGGTGCACATGCAAGGATGAGGAGGTCATTGGAAAGGGTACTCACCCTGACAATGCGTGTGAGGTCATTTATCTTTTTGCGGCATTGGGCACCGGTCCTGGGGACGTCGCTGTTGGCTGACAGCTTGCTGGTGACATGCCTCCAGGCTCTCCTGTAAACGCGGACCGTCGCCTTCTTGACATTGTCCGGGTACAAAACATGGCGCCTCTTCTCCACAGCAGCAAGCAGCACACTCAGATCACGCTCTGAGAAGCGCTGTGCACGTTCACGGGCCTTCTCCATGTCTTCAGGCGCTATTTGGGTCCAGCAGCAGTGTTCAGGCCTAGCTGGAGGGCTCCATTATCCAGGGCGTGGCAGCAGGCACAGTCGACCCTTCCCCCTTAAGAGCTGGCCGGCGCCAGGGTGTCTGCTGTCAGTCACGAGATGGCCGCACCTGCGCTGCGCCCGGCCTCGGCACTATCAATCACCACCTCCGGCTTAGCGCCCAAAGAGAGGCGTCCAACAGCAGTTTTAGCGCTCGCCCGAACTAGTAGGGCGAAGCTAATGAATATCGGAGAAGTGGCCTAGATTTGGCGGCGGCCGCAAACTTTAGCGGACGCCCCACTTTAGCGCCCCAAAAGTGGCGTCAATGAATTTCTAGGCCCATGTTTTTAATTGCGGTGGATGCACATTCAAAGTGGCCAGAGGTAATAAAAATGTCCTCAACCACCACAGAAAAAACTATCACAGTCTTACGAACCATATTCGCCAGAAATGGGCTGCCTGAACAGATTTGCTCCGACAATGGACCACAGTTTGTGTCTGAAGAGTTCCGGAGGTTCTTAAAGAACAATGGTGTTAAGCATTACACATCCGCCCCATATCATCCAGCCACCAATGGATTGGCTGAGAGGTTCGTTCAAACATTCAAGAAGGCTATCAAGGCAATGTGTAATGAAGACATACCCCTACAACACAAGGTGGATAACTTCTTGTTTGCCTACCGGAATGCGACACATGCGGTTACCAACCAAACTCCAGCCATGATGTTCTTCAATCGAAGACTACGATGCCACTTGGATTTGGTTAAGCCAAACATCAGAAGAGATGTGGAGAACAGGCAGTTTCAGAATATGAATGAAAGGCCGACCAGGAGTTTTAAGATAGGTCAGCACAGTGGCATAGTGGTTAACACTGTTGCCTCACAGCGCCAGGGACCCGGGTTCAAATCCAGCCTCGGGTGACTGTCTGTGTGGAGTTTGCACATTCTCCCCGTGTTTGCGTGGGTTTTCTCCGGGTGCTCCGGTTTCCTCCCACAGTCCAAAGATGTGCGGGTTAGGTTGATTGACCATGATAAAAAAATTGGCCCTTAGTGTTAGGGGGGATTAAATACGTGGGGTTACAGGGTTACGGGGATAGGGCTTGGGTGGGATGGCTGTTGGTGTAGGGACCGGGTGCTAGGGTTTGGATGATCAGCCATGATCTCGTTGAATGGCGGAGCAGGCTCAAAGAGCCGAATGGCCTACTCCTGCTCCTATCTTCTATGTTTCTATGTTTCAACCAGTTATGGCCCGGGACTACCGCACAGAGAAATGGCAGCCAGGAACGATCTGTACACGGCAAGGACCTCTAATGTATACCATGGACGTTGGAGAGAGCATTGTAAGACGCCGTGCTGACCAGATTCTAGAGTCACTGGAAAACGTCAATTCCACACCACGATCTGATACACCTGGTAAAGAAACCGAAGTACCAATTGCATCTACCACAGAATCGGGAATATTGGAAGCAGACGAACCCAACAACGACGTTGATTCCGAATCAACTCTGCCAGAAGAACCTGATACCCCAAAGAGGCGTTATCCAGACAGAATCAGGAAGCCTCCTCAAAGACTGAACTTATAATTGCTTAACTTCAGCTAATGTATATGACAACTGTAATTGTAAATATGTTATTTAATTATTAATCGAATGTTAGGTACTGTTTAGCTAAAAGGGGAGGAATTGTAGTGTATGTACTTTGCAGAAGGAACTATATTCTGCAGCCCCTGTATACTGCAGTACCAGTAGTGACCACCCCTGTATATAAGCCTGTGTAGTAACTTTGCATAGTTAGTTCCAGTTTGTCTCCACTCAGTAAAGGCCTGTTATAACCAACTCCTGCAGTCCGTGTCTCAATTACACACGGACATAATACACTCAACCGTTATTGTCCGATGGGTGTTATTACCCAATCTCTCCCATTCCACAGTTGAATTCTTCATGGTGCTGCTCAGCTTGCGCAGCCACCACCAGCGGTCCAAAGGTACATGTCCAGGGCAAACAAGGCAAATCTTCTTGCCCACGGTGACGCTGATCCTGGGTGCAATGATCCGCACCCTGGGGCACATCAGAGACGTTTCTCTGCACGCAAACCCCGTCTGGCTGGAGTATTCAGTAGAGTTCAACCCCAGCCAGCCTGGCCATCTTCCTTCATGGAAGTAGGCAGCAGTCTCTTCAGCGTCCCGTGGGCCGGTTCCATCAGTCGCGATGGGGCCTCTATCGCCAGAGCACCCATAGATGGTGGAGTCCTTGGTGCAGCCCCGATAGGCCCAGCTCCACCCGATCGTCACGAACGTGACGAGGATCCCTCTCATCTTTCTCCTGGTTTCTGCAATAAATCAAACAATATAGCCAGGCTCCCGAGAGATTCTGGCTTCGGTGACGGCATGATCGGGTCTTTCGACCTCGATCCAAAACAACACACATACTGGGCAGATTTAAAACTACTTAAACTCTAATCACCTTAATATTTACACACCTTAAACTTAAACCTAAACTTATGTAAAGCGCCGCCCGTCCCCGGGCGGCTTGCCTAATCCCTGATTGGACTGCAGCTCATCGCTCCCTGTGGCGGGGCTGCAGTGACCTGTGGCTCGGGTTCCCTGCAGCCCTTTGCTGTTAATCGGTGACTGTGTTTTGTCAAGGATTTCTCAGGTCGGCGTTTACTGGGAGCGGGGGACTCGGGCCAAGGTTTTACTGGCTGAGGCGTTCGAGTCGACCTGCGAAAAGGTACTTTGGGCGTGGCTCCCTTAGCGAGTGGACCTTCGGGTGGGACTTTAGCTCTCACAGTCCGTGGCTCTTCCACGACTGTAGGCTTCGGCTCCCTTCCCTCAGGCTCCGCCCCTTTGGGATTCGGGCAGGCTCCCTTGGCGAGTGGACCTTCGGGTGGGACTTTAGCTCTCACAGCCTGTGGCTCTTCCACAACTGTGGGCATCGGCTCCCTCCCCTCAGGCTCCGCCCCTTCGGGATTTGGGCCTGTGGCAGATGGCTCCTCCTCACCTGTCCCTACAGGTGGAGAATCTCTGCCCCCAATTTCTACCTCCCCCACGCTCGAGTCGAGGGCGGGACCTCCGTCCTCCGACTCCACCTCCTCCAGAATCGTGTCGAGGGCGGGACCTTGTTGTTCGGGCCCCTCCTCGTCCGAGTCCCAGGCCATCAGGGAAACCTCCCCCCAGGTGGGCGGGACAGTTTCTCCTTCCAAGCAGGCTACAACGCCAGCTTGCGTGGTCTGTGACTCATCGCGCGCCTCAGGCTGAGGATCTTTACCCTCAGACCTGGCTTCGGTTGCTGATGCTCTTGCACCCGGTCTAAACAGTTTGCACTGATTGATGTCAAACCATTTAGTGCACCGGGGCAACTTCACTGCGTATACCATGGAGCTGGCTTTGTCTACAATGCTGTAGGGCCCCATGTACAGTGGTTCTAGACTCCCTACTCGGGCATAGTTTCTCACCATGACCTGATCTCCAACTTCCCACTCGATTGTCTTTCAGGGTTCAAGCAGCAATCAGTTGCCCTGATGCTGCCTCCCCATGTTCCCAGCCGCTTGCCCATAGATCTGTTTCAGGCGCTCAAAAAGGTTCCGGGCAAACTTGTCCCGATTCACCTCTTGGAGCTGCCCCTCAGTGAGCACTGGGGCTAGTACATGGGTGGGGGTTCGCATGACTCTTCCAGTCATTAATTTGTGCGGGGAGTACCCCGTACTTTTAGACTGGCTAGCCCGGATCCCCATGAGGACTAGAGGCAAGGCCTCCGCCCATTTCTGGGGCGAGTCCCTCGTCTCCTTCCTCAGCTTTTCCTTTAAGGTGCGGTTCATGCACTCCACAATCCCAGATGACTGCGGGTTGTGGGCCATGTGCCACTTCCCTTAAATGCCTAAGAGCATGAAGGTGTCCTGCATCACTTGGCCAGTGAAATGAGCCCCTCAGTCAGACTCCACAAATCGTGGTAGTCCCCACCGCGAGAACACCTCCCGGACCAAGATCCTGGCAGTACTAAGTGCCGTGGTTGTTCGGCATGGGAAGGCTTCCACCCACTTGGTGAACACATCCACCAGGACAAGGCAGTACTTATAGCCTCCCTGGGCGGTGGGCAGGGGCCCGATGTAGTTGACCTGTATCGACTGCCATGGTCCCTCTACCCTCCTGATGTGCCCCATGGGCACCTTCCCTTTCTGGGGGTCTGGGTTGTATGCAGCGCACACTAGGCAATTGGCGCAGAACTCGCGGACGTCATCCCGAAGTCCCGGCCACCACCCCGCCTGTTCCACCCGTTGCCAGGTGACCTCAGGCCCGGGGTGTCCTGCTCCTGGACCCTCATGGGCCAGTTGAAGGAATTCCCTCCGGTGCTGCTGTGGCACAACCCACTGGTACTCTCGGAACAGCATGCCTTCCTTGATGGAGAGGGCTGCTGTACCGTATGGACCCTCTACTTCCTTGCCCTCAGTGATGGCCTTGAAGACTGTTTTTAGGGCGGGATCTAGGGTTTGGACGGTCTTGAGGTCTGGGGGCAGTGTTACCCCTGTGGTACCCTGAGTCCCATCCCTGCCTCGGATCACTGCCACGGGTTTGGACCCATAGGGATCCCAAAAGGTACCGGTACGGGCACCCTCCCTGGCTAGCGTATCCGCTTGCTGATTACCCTCGCCGCGGGGTTCCGTGGAGGAATGGGCCTTTACCTTGTGGATAAAGACTTCCCCTTTCTCTCCCACCGCAGCTAAGATCTTTTCTAACAGGGGCTTCACGGTTAAGGGTCGCCCGTCCGCAGAGGTATATCCGCGGCGGGACCAGATGGCTAGGTGCTCCGTACACGTGTTGCATGTGAACATGCTGTCCGAGCAAATCGTGTATGGGGTGGGGAAGATTTCGGGGTGTGTAATGACCTACACTACCGCAGCCAGTTCAGCCTGCTGGGTGCTCATAGTGCTGGGGAGTTTAATCGCCAGGGCAATGCTTGCCGCGGGGTCATAAACTCCACACCCTGTAAGTCGTTCGCCAGCTGATACCATGCTGGAACCGTCTACGTAGATCTCGCGGCCCGTGTGATGTATCCTGGCCCGTAAACCTACGTTCACCTCCCATACCCCTTCTACGGAACACCGATGGGCTGTTCCGGGATATACCATGTTGGCCACGAGCTTGGGCTCGCAGAGACCCCTTACCTTCAGCTCCATCTGTGAAAGGAGGAGGGTCCAGCGCGCAATGAGTGCACTGCTTACTGTCCCATCATTAATCCTTCCGTCTAGAAGCATTCGGGTGGGTTTGTGATGGGTGAGGAGTGTGATGGGCGAGGTGCCTGTGAAGATTAGAGATCTTTTCACAGCCCAATGCGTGGCCAGGAGATGCCGCTCGCAATTGGAAAAGCTCCTTTCCACATCAGTGAGTACCCTGGAGGAATAGACCACTGGCCTCAGTTTGCTGTGCCGCTCTTGAAGCAGTACAGCGCTCAAGCTATCCCTGCTAGCCGCTACCTCCAGGAAAAACTCCTCTCCCCCATCTATGGCCCCCAGGGCTGGCGCGGTCTGCAAGTATCTCTTGAGTTTCTCAAATGCTGCCTGGCAACCCTCATCCCAGGACCACTCCACTCCCTTGTGTAGGAGTCGGAGCAGCGGGGCTGCTGTGGCTGCATAGTCCTCAATAAAGTCTCTGCAGTACCCGGTCAGTCCCAGAAAGGACCTCACACCCGTTATGGTGTTGGGGATCGGTAGATTTTGCATCGACTCCCGCCTGGCCTTATCTATGGCTCTCTCACCGGCGTGGATGGTCAGATCCAGGAATTTCACTTCCTGCTGGCCGATCCGTGCCTTCTTTGGGTTTACTTTGAAATCCTTTCTTCCTAACAGCTCCAATAACTCGGCCAATAGTGGGCCATGCTCCTCTCTCGAGTCTGTGAACAGAAGCAGGTCGTCCACATACTGCACTAACTGATTGGGCTGGCTGAACACTTTTAAACTCCCTGCCATGCATTGATGGAAAATGCTGGGGCTGTTGTGGAAACCCTGTGGCAAGCAGTTCCAGGTGTGCTGTTGCCCTTTAAACGTAAAGGCAAACTTGTACTGATCCTCCCTCCGTAAAGGGATGGACCAAAACCCATTAGAAATATCCAGTACCGTGAACGTGGTCGCGGAGGCTGGAATGCTTCCCATCAGGTCGGCAACTGCTGCTACTGTCGGCGCGCAGGCTGGGATGTTGCTATTGAGGACTCTGTAGTCCACCGTGGCTCTCCAGGAATCGTCTGGCTTCCTCACCGGCCATAACGGAGAGTTCACATGGGTGACTATCGGGCTCAACACGCCCTGCTGCACCAATGAAGATATTGCTGTCTCCATGTCGGGCTCCGCTTCCCGGGGGAAGTTGTACTGTTTTTGGGTTCGGGCCATGGGGTCCCCGTCTACGCTAACCTCAAACCCGGTGACCCTCCCGCAATCGTGCTTGTGAGTGGCAAACGTCGTCAGGTGGTCACACACGAATGCCTGCAAATCTTGTGGGACGCCCACGACCATGAGCTCGAGGTCGTAGCCCTCTTTTGGCTTCACGGTACACAGGGTCCCTCTTTCTCCTTCCCCTGGGATGACGACTACCTTGCCCGGCTCACCCTTACCCGCTCCCCAAAGGCAATGGTTTCTTAGGTCCACGAGGATCCCGTGTTCGACCAAGAAATCGGACCCGAGGATCCCTTTCCCAATCTCCACCTCCCACTTCATCAGTATACACCTCCACTTGGTGCGGAGTGGTCCTAAATGAATGGAGAGGGGAATGGAATGTGCACCAGCCTGTTCCTTGCCTGTGAAGCCCGACAGAATATATGGAACCCCGGTGGACAGAGGCGAGGTGGCGGGGTTATCTGTGTGGATAACGGTGCACGATGCCCCCGTATCCAACAAATAGGTCCCTTTTACCTCCTGCACCTCCATCTCTACGAGGGGTCGCCTCCATATATCATATCACAGCACACACAAGTAAACGAGCTGCGCCAGCTCTAGTCATTTGGGTACAACGGTCGGGGTTGCGGGAGCGACAAGACCGGTGGTGACAGCTATTTTCCCCTGCGAAATCATCAGAGACCGCATTGTCTCTAAAATCGACTCAATCGCAGCGGGATCCATAACTGCACCAGCTCCTTGTGCTGGGGCAGGAGCTACGGCTTGGGTTTGGGCTGGTGCTGGGGCGGTGGTCTGGGCTTGGGCTTGGGCTATGGGAAATCTCCCTTTATTATCCTTCCACGGATTTCTACAGTCCTTGCGCCAATGTCCATCCTTCCCACACCTGTAGCAATTGAGCTTGGCTTGGACAGGGCGATTCCCCTCCTGACGCCACTCCTTCTTGCTTGGGGCTGTGGGTTTTGCCTCATGCACCTTCCTTTCTGGGGAGGTGTTTCCTGACCTCTACAATTCTTGTACGCCACATTAAGCTGACGGAGTACCATCTCCTCCATGACGCCGGGACCTTGGGGATCGAACCAAGATCTGGCTAGGGCCCGTATCTCTGGCAAGCTGTTGGTAACCAAGCAATGGAGTGAATGAACCCGCTGTTCGTTGCTCATTATAGCCCATTCAGGCATGCCCAGACAGCTGCGTCGATACACTGGCCACAGCCTTTCTGCGAAAACCCGTGGGGGCTCTCCAGATAGCTGCACGGTCCCTTCTACATGGTCGAACGGACTACCGTCGTCCACTCCCGTTACTTCTAAAACTTCCTCTCTGAGATCCGCATACCCTTTCCGTCCCCTCTTACCATCCTCTGAGAGGCACTGAAGGATTGTGGAATCCAGGGAGAAAAGCAACAGTTTCACCTGTTCCTGATCATCACAGTCATTAATGGCTGCTGTTTCCTCTGTCTCCCTGAAATGAAACGAGGGATCTGCCTTTACTGTGAGTCGTGCGAGGTGGCTCACCATGGACCTTAATTGTGGGCCAGCGTAGGGCACCATGAGTTGGTTCTGGTGGGGTCCGATACTGCCATCGGCAGCGTTGGGACCGAACCTCTGGTGCCGAGCAGGACATATTGATGCCGGTCCCAGCTTTGCGACCAGTGGTTCTTCCTCACACTCCACCTCGGCTACCTCCTCTTTCACTACCCCCTCCTTTTCGGGCCAAGTCTCACTATAGCTCGGCGGTGCTGAGGGCTTGGTGGCTGATACCACAATTACCTCAGCTGGAATCGGCTGTTTTGATTCCTTTAAAAAGTCCATGTGACTAGCTTTTGGGCTGACGAGACACACCATGCCTTTTGCCTTAAGCAGGGCCGTTCTTAGGTCCTCTATGGTCTTTTGGCAGGGGCCGTGGTCTGTGCTCTTGAACCCGTGCTCGAGGGCTAGCTTGTAAGCTGCCTTAACCTCCACTACTCGCTCCTCCTGCGCTCTTAGCTGTTGCGCGAGGCGGCGTTTTTCTCCCATATTCTCGATTCATTAATCTTCGCCTCAGTAACTTGGCACTCCAGGTACTCTATCCTAGCCTGATGTTGACTAGCTACCACTTGGCATTCTTGATTCAGCGCGTGAAGCGCTGTGATGAGTTTTTCCCCACCCATGGCATTTTCCTCTATTTCTGCTGCCTGGGTTGTGATCTTGGCTGCCTGTGCTGCAACGACCCGGTCCAAGATCTGGACATAAGAACATAAGAACATAAGAAATAGGAGCAGGAGTAGGCCAATCGGCCCCTCGAGCCTGCTCCACCATTCAATAAGATCATGGTTGATCTGATCCTAACCTCAAATCTTCTATCACTCGCCATCCCACCCAAACCCATGTGATCTCCCGGGAGAGGCGAAAAACCAGATAAAAAAACCAATGGCCAATTTGGGAGAAAAAATCTGGGAAATTCCTCTCCGACCCACCTAGGCGATCGAAACTCTTCCAGGAGATCTGGAGCTGCTTCCTGTAACACATCAGCCACACTGCCTTTTCCACTGACTTCTTATGCTCTTTGCTCTCTGTCCACCTGATGGCTGCGTCCACCAGACGCCCATCCAGCAAGAGATCGGAAATCCACTGTTTAGTGAGATTTTCCTTGCCAAAGACATAATCCGCTATCCTCTCATCCATTGCATTTCGACCATTCAAACTTGGATCTACTACATTGCAATCCTGCTGCCAGAGTCCTGCTGCGGTCGCCATTTTCTGTAAGGGGTTTTCCTTGAGAGATTTCCCTGAGGTTTCTCTCTCTAGAGGCCTCTCTCTCTTGCACAGTAAAAACTTGAGTGGTTCGACCCACTCGCCCCTTAGGGTCTATACTCTGGACTTAGGGGCAGGAACTACAATGTAGAGAAAACTCTTGTAGACCAAGTTTGATGAAACAAAATGAAATTTTATTGCATAAGGAAAAATATCAAATCAAACGCAAGCAGATAAGGGAGTACATGGGAGGGAAAAACACACAAAAAAGTCATAACGACACAGTACTAACTAAGGCAAATACAGGCATCTTATACTCTACAAAGATCATCATGAAATAAGGAAACACACGGAACATCGAGGGACAACAACTCATGTTAATTGTACCCTTAAATTCACCCCCTTATTAAACCTATCTAGATCTGATTGTGAAGGGCCAGAAACATGCTCACCAATTCCACTAGGAAGTGCAAGGTTTTGAAATCGAGTGTGTGTTTGGTCCTTTCAGGCGTTTCGTCTCCATGTGGATCGTGGAGCCCCTGCGAGCTGTGCCACACCTCTCTCCTGAGGTGGGGGTCGGGGGCGGCTGGACACTGGCGGGCGTGGATGTCGGCGGGTTCGAGGATCGCCGGCTCGACCCTGGTTAGAGGAGCCTTGGGCTGGCTCCCATCGCTTCTTCAGTTTATTTTGATCTCTTCTCCTTCCAACCGGTGTGGCTGGAAGGTTTCTTCTCTTGGGGTTTTAATTTTTTTGTCTCTTCTCCCAAGTTGGGTCGATGGCCTCTCGTTTCGGCAATGGCCCGGGGATGGTCGATGATCTCCCGATGTGTTTCCCCGGGGCGGGGCGCCGGCTTCGAGACGGCCTTCTCGATGTTGGCTTGGTTCTTCTTCCTTCTCCGAGTGCCTGCTTCTTCTTCTGAGTGTCCGGATTCAAAACTGCACACAAGCTGCGTGTCTCTTCAAGCTTGCCCCAACTGCTGAAAAGTCTTCCAGATATACCTTTCTTCCAGAAGCTTCCGTCTCCCGCCCAAATCAGGTCAGTCTTTGTTTAACTTTTGGCGGGCTGGGAGCACAGTGGGGTAGTTATTATATTTTAAAATGTTTTAAACGGCCAGTAAAGGCCCATCTCTGGTCTGGAATTACCTTAATTGTTTTTAATGTCCTGCTGATCTCGTTATCTAGTTCTGGGTGCTGTTCTCATGAATATGAAATTGTCCCCTTTTGTCTGGATCAACATTTAGATGGCCTCTGTCTCCAGGCCGATCTTGACTGGATCTGCATCTAATCCATATGCATACATGTGGGTCTGGTTTTGTTCTCTCAGAAATGGCTTCCAGAACTTGCTGTAGGTTGAATCCACAAAGCTGTCTGAGGTTGCGCAGGAACATTTTAAAGTCTCCCAATAAGCTGGTCACATGGTATGGTGGCCATTTTGTATGCCCCTTTTTCTGGGCTTCTTTTAAAACAGTCTTTAAAAATCACGGCCTCTTCTGCCATTTGACCCTTATTAATACAAAGTCCAATTTTGCGAATCCTACACCTGGAACTGTTTGCCTCAGGGCTTCCACAATAACCCTAGCATTTTCCGTCAATGAATAGCAAACAGTTTAAAGTGCTTCAGTCAGCCCAGGCAGCTGGTACAGTACGTGGATGACCTGCTCCTATTCACGGATTCGAGAGAGGAGCATGGCCCACTACTGGCCGAACTGCTGGAACTGCACAGGCAAGAGGGTTTTAAAGTAAACCCAAAGAAAGCGCAGATCGGCCAGCAGGAGGTGAAATTCCTGGGCCTGACCGTACACGCTGGGGAAAGGGCGATAGACAAAGCTAGAAGGGAAGTGGTACAGGAGTTACCAGTCCCCAACACAGTCACGGGAGTGCAATCTTTTCTAGGGATAACCGGGTACTGCAGAGATTTTATTGAGGACTATGCAGCCACAGCAGCCCCTCTGCTCCGACGCCTACATAAGGGAGTGGAGTGGGCTTGGGATGAGGGTTGCCAGGCAGCATTTGTCAGGCTCAAGGAAGATCTGCAGACCACACCAGCTCTAGGGGCCATAGATGGGGGGAAAGAGTTCTTTCTGGAGATAGCAGCCAGCGGGGACAGCCTGAGTGCGGTGCTGCTCCAAGAGTGGCATGGCAGGCTGAGACCAGTGGTCTACTCCTCCAGGATGCTCACGGATGTGGAGAAGAGCTATTCCAATTGTGAGAGGCACCTCTTGGCCACACATTGGGCTGTGAAAAGATCGCTGATCTTCACAGGCACCTCTCCCATCACCCTCCTCACCCATCACATGCCCACCCAGATGCTCCTGGATGGGAGAATCATGGATGGGACAGTGAGCTGTGCCCGCATTGCTCGCTGGACCCTGCTTCTCTCACAGATGGACCTAAAGGTGAAAGGGCTCTGTGAGGCAAAGCTCACAGCTAACCTGTTATATCCTGGAACAGCCCACCTGTGTTCCATAGAAGGGGTTTGGGAAGTGGACATAGGTTTGTGGGCTGGGATACACCCCACAGACCGCGAAATCTATGTGGATGGCTCCAGCACGGAATCTGCTGGTGAGCGACTCACAGTGTGTGGAGTTTATGACCCAGCGGCAAACATTGCCCTGGCAATTAAGCTCCCCAGCACCATGAGTGCCCAGCAGGCTGAACTGTCCGCGATAGTGTACATTGTTACACACCCCGAAGTCTTCCCCACCCCATACATGATTATTAATAATAATAATAATAATTCAACTTTATTGTCATTGTACAACAAAATGTGACCTTGCAAGCTCCCATGAGTCCAGTACAAATAACATTAACATTAAACGTAAATAGCACCGTCCTGGGAGAAGCAAAGCCGCTGCGTCTGTGCGCGCCGCTATTCCATTTCCACCATTCCTCCTGTCCAACAATCTTCAGCCCAACGCCCGGGCCTGCTCACCAGCCGCCCCTCCCGAGGCTCCTTCCATGACCTTCTCACCAACTGCCCCTCCTCGGGGCTCCTTCCTTGACCTTCTGCACCTGGTCTTACCCTGATGGTCACTCCTCCAGGTACTAACCAGGCCTGACTCTGCTTAGCTTCCAAGCCTTAGCCAGTGACCCTGTCCCTAGTCCCTAGTCCCAGGAACATGCTCGGACAGCATGTTCACGTGCAATTTGTGTACGGAGTACCTGGCCATCTGGTCCCGCCGTGGATACATCTCCGCTGACGGGAGACCCCTCATGGTGAAACCCCTGCTGGAGAAAATCTTCGCAGCAGCGGAGGAGGAAGGGGAGGTTTTCATCCATAAGGTGAAAGCCCATTCCTCCACAGAACCCCGCAGTCAAGGCAACCAGCAGGCTGACGTGCTTGCTAAGGAGGGTGCCCGCACAGGCACTTTCTGGGACCCATATGGGCCTAGTCCTATAGCGGCAGTCAGGGGTAGGAATGGGACACAAGGGAGTGCAGGGGTAGCTTTAGCCCCGGACCTTAAGACGGTCCAAACCCAAGACCCCGTCCTCAAGGCAGTCCTCAGTGCAGTAACTGAGGGAAAAAGGGTAGAGGGCCCTTACGGCACAGCAGCCCTCTCTGTGAAAGAAGGCATGCTGTTTAGGGGAGAACAATGGGTGGTACCACAGCAGCACCGGAGGGAATTCCTTCAACTGGCCCATGAGGGTCCAGGAGCAGGGCATCCCGGGCCGGAGACCACCTGGCAGTGGGTGGAACAGGCGGGATGGTGGCCAGGACTCAGGGAGGATGTCCGCGAATTCTGCGCCAGCTATCTGGTGTGTGCTGTTAACAACCCTGACCCCCCACAAAAGGAAGGTACCTATGGGACACATCAGGAGGGTAGAGGGACCATGGCAGTCGATCCAGGTCGACTACATTGGGCCCCTACCCACCGCCCAGGGAGGCTATAATTACTGCCTAGTCCTGGTAGATGTGTTCACGAAATGGGTAGAAGCCTTCTCCTGCCGAATAGCCACAGCTCTGGGCACAGGCAGGATTCTGGTCAGGGAGGTGTTCTCGCGATGGGGGCCACCACAGTATGTGGAGTCCGACCAAGGGAGTCACTTTACCGGGCAGGTCATGCAGAATACCCTTATGGTACTGGGCATCGAGAGGAAATGGCACGTTGCACACAACCCACAGTCCTCAGGGATTGTGGAGAGGATGAACAGGACCTTGAAAGAAAGGCTGAGGAAAGAGACGGTAGACTCACCCAGGAAATGGGCAAAGGTCCTACCGTTGGTCCTGATGGGGATCCGGGCCAGCCAGTCAAAAAGCACGGGATATTCCCCACACGAGCTGATGACTGGCAGAGTTATGCGGACCCCCACCCATGGACTAGACCCGGTGCTCACAGAAGGTCAGCTCAGGGAGGTAAACCGGGACAGGTTCGCCAGGAACCTCTTCGAGCACCTTAAACAGGTCCATGAGCAGGCGGCTGGGAACATGGGAAGGCAGCATCAGAGTAACCGAATGCTGTTAGAACCCCGAAAACACCACGAGTGGGCGATAGGTGATCAGGTTATGGTGAGGAATTTTGCTCGGGTAGGAAGTCTAGAAGCATTATACATGGGGCCCTACAGCATTGTAGACAAGGCAAGCCATGAAAATGCCATAAAGATGCCTCGGCGCATCAAATGGTTCCATATTAATCAATGTAAATTGTTTAAGCCCAAGAAAAGAGAACAGCCAGTTGGGGCAAGGTCTGAGGATAGAAATCCTCAGCCTGCAGCAGGGGAAAATTCACAGACTGCACAGGCGGGTGCAGTGGCTTGTTTTAGGGGAGGAGCCATCCCGCCCACCATTTGGGATACTCCCCCACTCCTCTGGGATTTAGAGGAGGTGGGACCTGAGGGTGAAGACCCTGCCCCGGGCCCAGATTTGGGACCTGAGGGCAAGGACCCTCAGCCTGCAGCACCAGGCTGCGAAGAGTTACCTGCCCCTAGCACAGGTTTAGGAGAGTTAAAGGCTGAGGATGAAAATCCCCAGCCAGCGGTAGTGGAAAGCCCACAGACCGCACCGGAGGGGGAAGTGGCTCGTGTTAAAGAACCACCAGCCAGAAAACCCCCACCAGCCAAAGTCCCTAGAAGGTCCCCACGAATGCCACGGCCAAGGAAACCGTGGTCACCGGCTCCCCAGTTTAAACGGGCAGGCTCTAAAGTCAGGGATCAATCTAAGGGCAGAGGTTCCCAGCTAGCAGCCGCAGGCTGCGAGGGACGGAAGGAACAGGACAGGGCAGCCACACCGAAGGGAATAGTGTGCTGCAGCCCGAACAGGGATTAGCCTGGCCGCCCGGAGATGTGCGGCGGATGTACATAGCTTCTGTTACTTAAGTTTGGGTGTTTACAGTTATTGTTAAGTTTGGGTGTTACTTTCAGTTTATACGAGGTGATTGGTAGTTATTAGAGTATTATTGTTTTAAGAGTGTTTGGCCTAGAAATTGGGTATAGCCCCGCTTGAGGCGTTAGAACTGGCGATGCGCTAAGTTTATAGCCAGACGAGAGCTATCCGCGCCTGGCGCGATATTGGGTTGCATCGCCCCCAAAGGGGATTCAGGCGCTAAATCAGCCATTGCACGGTGCTCTTAAGGCGCAAAAGGTCAGGCGCACTCAATTTCGACGTGGACGGGCGCAGCGCAGGTGAACTCAATTACGGCAAAGCACGAGACCTGCAGGCGCCGGCCGGCTCTTAAAGGGATGGGTCAGTCAGACTGAGCTTCAACACCCAACGCCCTGTAGGCCTCAGATTCGGCGCTCGCCCTTGTCTGGCGGTACAAAGTTCATCATTATGGAGAAGGTTAGGCAGAGAGCAGAGCGCTTCAGCACTGAGGCTCTGGACCAATTGGTGGCTGCAGTTGAACACCGTCGACAGGTGCTGTACCCGGATAATGGCAAGAGGCCAAATCAGAAGGCTTACCGACGATCTTGGAGGGAGGTTGCTGTGAGGGTCAACTCCAGCAGCATGGCGACCAGGACCCCTGTTCAGTGCAGGAAGAAATTCAACGACCTGACACGGATCGTTAGGGTGAGTGATGGTTTACCAAACTTGTGCTTCCCTCCATCTGCAGCTGACTTCGGGCACCCTGCTGCAATGATGCGCCACTGGCCATCTGTCAGTATGCACCCATGGCCCTTTCTGGGCACACACATGGACAGATGTCTCAAGGCCTCATGTAAGGGCTCTTGCACCATGGGGGGCATGCGATGGTGTCTCAAGGCCTCATGTAACAGAACCTCCCCTTCTTTCCCCTGCAGTCGAAGATGGCGCAGATTAGAAAAGAACAGCGTCGAACCGGTGGCGGACCTGCACAAGTGGTCACTCTCACGGATCTGGAGGAGAGAGTGCACCAGATACTTGGAGGACGTCTGTCTGGTCCAGTGACCACTGCATCTGCCGACCCCATTACTGACAGCGAGGGTAAGACTCTCACCTTTTCCACCTGTTGCCTTCCACTTGGTCCCCCCGCCAGCATGCATCCTCAGTGTGCAGCCATGTCAGAGCGATGCCGCAATCTGGCATGCCTTTCAGCAAACCTGTCCTTTTGCTAAAGCCACTCTTCCACCTCCCACTTTCAGATGAAGCAGCACCAACTCGGGCTCAACGCGCTGAAGCTGCCAGTGCCAGTGCCACCGGAGGCGAGGACCAGGAGGAATCCGGACCAGCCATTGCAGAATCTGGGGAGCTGAGACATCTGCAGACTGGGGATAGTGGTCCCCTGGAGGGGAGGGGGGGTGGCTCTGAGGATGAACCAGTTGCCAGACCAAGCGGCATGGAGCAACGCAGGGGGGATAGGCAAGTTCGGCCACCGTCTCCCCGCAGGGCAAGGCAGGTCGTCATGACTGCTGCACAGAGTGCAGATGAGGTCCGGCGCCTGGCAGAGATGAGCAAACAGGCCCGGGTCAGACACACGGAGCTGATGGCTGCAGTGGAGAAGATGCCTGAGTCAATAGATTCATTGGCTAGGAGTATGTTGGACTTTGGGGCAACAATGGAGAGGACTCTGCAGGGCTTTGGCGCAACAATGGAGAGGTCTCTCCAGGTGTTTGGGGAAACTATGGACAGGTCTATCCAGGACTTCGGGGCCACAATGGACAGGACTATCCAGGGCTTCAGCCCAACAATGGAGAGGACTGTCCACGGCTTTGAGTCGGCAATGGAAAGGACTGTTCAGGGCTTCGGACAATCCCTGGAAAGGTCTGTGCAGGGCTTGTCCGAGGCAGTGGAGCGGTCGGCTCCTGCCTTGTCCGAAGCCATGGGAAGAACTGTCCAGGCCTTCTCCGAAGCACTGGCACCTGGCACACAGGTCCTCACTGTTGCCACGCATTCACTTGCTGGGCTCCTCCACAGCCAGATTGACGCAACGCGATGTCTCACTGCAGCCACCCTCTCTGCATCAGATAGGATCATCCCGGGCCCTTCCACTCCCGTACAAGGCCAGGAATCCGTGGAGCCTGCGATTGTGGCAGATGAGCCGAGCTGCTCCCCTCAGATAGCCAGTGTGTCATCCGACCATGGTGCAGGTGTCCTCTCTCGGCAGGAGACCATTGCACATGCCAGCGCTGGGACGCCTGCATTGCAGCTGCCACCACCTGCAGGCCACACTGCTCCCAGCCATGCTCAAAGCAAGCATCCCGCGTCCGCACCCTCCAAGCCCAGAGGTCGGCCAGGCCGTACCTCAGGGGCTTCTGTGCTTCCAAACAGTCGGCAAGCGTCCCCCAGCCTTGAGGCCGCCACTGGGGTGCAATTACGTAAGAGCAGCAGGGAGGGAAGGGGCCGGACGCGAACGAGAAGTCGTTCTCCCTCAAGGGGCCAGTTGTAGAGGGAGGTGCTGAGACGTTTGTTTGTCCAAATTCACAGACACCCTTGTTAAGTCTGTGTGTTATAGTGATAATTACTACACAGACTACAAGAGTAAATTCAACAGGTCTTTGCTGGTTGGAGGTAGGGACTATACTGAATACAATATTACTACACAGTGCTTATATACCGGTGTGGTCACCCCCGGTATTACGTATACAGCAGCCAGAGAAAGTAGTACATCTCTTAAGGTGGAACAGGCTTAAGTTCTCTTAAGGTGGAACAGGTTACATACACCACAATCCTCCCTTTTTAGCTTAACAGTCATATCCCCATTTAACATAACATAATAACATATATACATATATAACTTCAGGTATAACAGTTCAAAGGTTCAGTCTCTCAGGAGGCTTTCTGATGCGGCTTGGATAACGCCTCTCAGTAGTCTCTGATTCTTGTTGTTGAGGTGCCTCCTCTATTTGGTTTCCAATGTATTGGGTGTCATCATCATCAAGTACATTCCCTGCCGAGGTAGATGCTTCAGGTTCATTAACGTCTTCCACAGTTGTCTCTGTCACAACCATGGGTTCGACCCTTGCTCTCGACTCTACCAGTTGATCCGCATGACGCCTTATCACATTATGACCAATATCTACTGTGTACATCAGAGGTCCTTGTCTGGCCCGAATTGTTCCGGACTGCCATTTTTCGTTTCCATAGCCCCTTGCCAACACTGGTTGTCCTACGTCGAAAGTTCGAGTGGTCTTGTTGTTAATATGCCGAAACTGTTTGTTTTCCACTTCCCTCCGCACATTTGGTTTTAACAAGTCCAACTTGGACCGCAACCTCCTGTTATAAAGCATCATGGCAGGAATTTGGTTAGTCACTGCATGATCGGCATTTCGATATGACATCAGGAACTTGTCGACCTTGTGTTGCAGCGGAATCTGATCATCGTTCATGGCCTTAATTGCCTTTTTGAATGTCTGGACAAATCTTTCAGCCAACCCGTTTGTCGCCGGATGATATGGGGCAGAGGTATAATGTTTTACTCCATTCTTCTTTAAGAATTGTCGGAATTCTTCCGATACAAACTGTGGTCCGTTGTCCGAACAGATCTGTTCTGGCAATCCGTTCCTTGCGAATATTGTTCTTAACACCGCAATTGTCTTTTCTGAAGTAGTGGTATTCATCTTGATGACTTCTGGCCATTTGGAATGTGCGTCCACCGCGATTAGGAACATGGAGTTCATGAATGGACCAGCAAAGTCAATGTGTACGCGTTGCCATGGGGCTGAAGGCCATTCCCATGGGTGTAGCGGTGCTATCGGAGGTGCATTTTGCACTTTTTGGCACCCAGCGCAGCTTTTCGTTAACTCCTCAATCTGTTGGTCAATACCCGGCCACCATACATAAGCCCTAGCAAGACTTTTCATTTTAACTCCCCCCAGATGACCTTCATGCAGTTCGTTTAAAACTCTTTCCCTTAACTTGGGAGGAATAATCACTCTTGTCCCGTACATCAAGGTACCATGGCAGACGGACAGCTGGTCTCGCCTTGCCAAAAATGCCGGTAACAGAGGATCACCATGTGTTGGCCATCCTTTCACTGTCACCTCGTAGACTCTGGACAGTGTCGGGTCGTTCCTGGTTTCTCTTTCAATACTTGCATTGATGACTGGTAAACACTCGATGATGGTCGAATGAAATAAGTCAACAGGGTCAACTTTCGTCATGTCTTCTTCTTCAGGTAGTGGCAGGCGCGACAGCCCATCAGCATTGCCATGTTGTTTCGTACCTTTGAATTCTATTTGATATTGATGTGCCCCTAGGAAAAGAGACCATCTCTGGAGACGCTGCGCTGTCATCACCGAAACACCCTTCTTAGGGTTAAAAATGGATACCAACGGTTGATGGTCTGTCAGAAGTGTGAATTTTTGGCCCTGCAGGTAATGATTAAACTTCTTCACTCCCCATACAAGGCTGAGAGCCTCCCTATCGATCTGCGCATAGTTGCGCTCAGCGGAGGTCAATGATCTGGATGCAAACGCGACTGGCCTTTCCGTGCCATTTGGCAACTTGTGTGAGAGTACTGCCCCAATACCATATGGAGAAGCATCACAAGCCAACCGAATAGGCAGTGTCGGGTTGAAGTGAGCCAACACTTCCTCTGAGGTGATCAATTCTTTGCTTTTGCCAAATGCCTTCTTACAGTTTTCGTCCCATTCCCATGGTACCCCTTTCTGTAAAAGAGCATTTAACGGGTGCAGTACCATGGATAGATTTGGCAGAAATTTATGGTAATAGTTAATTAATCCTAGAAATGACCTCAACTGAGAGACATTCTCCGGAGCGGGAGCCTTTACAACTGCCTCAATCTTGTCAGGAGACTTATGAAGCCCCTCCCGGTCAATGACATGGCCACAGTACGAGATCCGCTTCTGGAAGAACTCACATTTCTGCCGATTTACTCTAAGTCCACAATCTTTCAGTCTGTTGAGCACCAGTTCCAAGTTTGCGAGATGTTGTTCATCACCATCACCTGTGATCAGAATATCGTCCAGGTAACATTGTGTGCCTGGAATTCCCTGTAATACCTGCTCCATGGCCCTCTGCCAAATTGCTGGAGCCGATGCCACTCCAAAAACCAGCCTATTGTACCGGTACAACCCTCGATGCGTGTTGATCGTGAGGTATTGGCGTGACTCTTCCTCAACCTCCATCTGCAAGTACGCCTGCGCCAGGTCTATCTTGGTGAAGTGTTTCCTGCCAGACAATGAAGCGAAAATATCCTCAGTCCGTGGAAGCGGATACTGCACTGTGTGAAGCACCGGATTAACGGTGATTTTGAAATCTCCACAGATGCGAACCTTCCCTGGATCTCCTGGCTTGTTGCTCGCAGGATGTTTCATAACGGGAACAATGGGCGTAGCCCACTCACTCCAATCTACCTTAGACAGTACACCTGAACGTTCTAGCGCTTCCAGTTCCGCTTCAACAGTAGGTCGTATTGCATAGGGTACCGGTCTGGCTTTAAAAAATTTTGGTTGTGCATGTTCATCAATTTTGATGTTTGCCGTAATTCCTCTCAGTGTTCCCAGTCCCTGCTGGAACACCTCTTTAGCATCATCCAATATTCTGGACAATCGTTTAGGTTTGGCATCTGTTTCCCCGGAATCTACCGTTTGTGCCTTCAAGGAGTGCCAGTCCATATTCATTTTCCTAATCCACTCCCATCCTAGTAGTGGTGGACCTCCTTCAGGTAGCACATATAAGTCCATTACTTGGCTTTCTTCGCCCTTGTGGACCACTTCTACCTCTATTTTTCCGATGGGGTACACTCTTTGCCCCGTGTATGTTTTCAATATAATCTCCGTATCCTGTAGGGGAATATGTTGGAATAACCTTCTGTAATCTTTCTTATTCATGACCGTCAATGCCGATCCAGTGTCCAATTCCATTTTGACTTGGACTCCTGCTATCTGAAGAGTGACCCAAATTGTCTGGAGATCTGCATCCTTACCAACGTTGTGTACTCTTAAGCTATCCAGTTCATTACTGCTAGCGTCTGAATCTGACTTCTGTTCGGTCAAACTGTTCTTTGTCACCTTGTGTACCTTTGCGTATTTTCCTTGCGGTGACTTTTTGTTGCTGGTCTTCTTTCCTGACCGGCATACTTTAGCTATGTGGCCAAGCCTGCCACACGTTCTGCATTCTTGGTTTTTAAACCAACGCTGGTTCTGATCGTGCGTTGTCTTTCCACAACGATAACATTTGACAGAACTCAAACCCAATTTGTTTGTACCAAGTTCCGGTGACCGTAGCTGCATTACTGCCGTGCCTCTCGCTGCGGCTTCGTGTGCCGCTGCCATAGTGACCGCCTTCTCAAGCGTCAGCTCATTCTCCTCGAGCAGTCGCTTTTGTGTATCCTGTTTAAATAAACCACACACAAATTTATCTCGTAGTGCCTCTGTCAGTCCCGTTCCAAACTGACAATATTTTGCTAGCTTACGTAATTCCATCAAATATTCAGCATTGCTTTCATTCTGCAGCTGCCTTCTGTCGTAAAATTTAAATCATTCCGCTAGCATCAGCAGCGTGGGGTTTAGATGATTTTTCAGGACAGTAACAATCTCATCGAACGTCTTATCCGCCGGTTCATCTGGTGATAACAGGTGTTTCAATTGCCCGTATGTCTTCACACCCATTAAATTTAATAATGTTAGTGCTTTATCTGCATCAGGAATTTTATTTGCCTTACAATAATTTTGTATGCGTTCTACATACATGGCCCAATCTTCGATGTCACTATCAAAGGTATTAATGTTCCCATGTTTAGGCATCGTTGCAATTTATTGTATTTTTATGTTATCCAAGATGGCGGCTTCCCGCTCTTGTCGTCGTCCTCCGCCCACAAAATGGCGGTTTTCCCGCGCTTGGCGGTCTTCAACCGTCCCCCAATGCTGTCTCCGCTTCACCGCGGCTCTCGCGCCTTCAGTTTCCCAGACGCTGCGCCTTTTAGCCCGAATGCGGCCCTTATCTCCGGTCGCGATCGATGTCCCCGCGCTGCGCCTCTCGCTCGAAAGCGGCCCGGCCCTTACCTCCGGTCGCGATCGATCTCACCGCCCTTTTTCCTCCGTCTTCCCAGCCCCGTCTGTACAGCCAACGCGGTTGACTTTCTGTCGCGTCGCTGCCCGGCTTACCCACCACCGAGGTAGAAAGAAGAAAGCTGACAGTCGCTGATGGAGGCTTCGAGGTCAGGATGTCTTCTGCACTCCGGTTTCTCGATGCCTGCCGCTCGACGTGTCTTCCAGCAGGGTGGTGAGGGTGGAAACCTCTCTTCGACGTCCTGTCTGTGGACGAAGCCGCCGTGGAAATAACTGCCGCAGGGTAAGAATCGGACTCATCGCCACTGTTAAGTCTGTGTGTTATAGTGATAATTACGACACAGACTACAAGAGTAAATTCAACAGGTCTTTACTGGTTGGAGGTCGGGACTATACTGAATACAATATTACTACACAGTGCTTATATACCGGTGTGGTCACCCCCGGTATTACGTATACAGCAGCCAGAGAAAGTAGTACATCTCTTAAGGTGGAACAGGCTTAAGTTCTCTTAAGGTGGAACAGGTTACATACACCACAACCCTCACCTGCTGTTATAGGTGCAGATTTTTGTTGAGTTTTGCTGCTTTGCCGAACAGGTCACTTTTATTTTGGCAGTGATGGTTTCTGCTCACTTTACGTTGTTTAGCTGTAATGAAAGACTTTTGTGTCAATAAACAGAAGTTTAAATGTTGCTTGGTGCATGTGACTACTTTCAGTGATGCTGGCATGCAGAGGCCCTCAAACATCCAAAGTGCCCATGAGGTAAGACTCTCATCATTCCGCCACAGGGGTGTCGAGACGAGTCCAGAGGAGCCTCTGACGAATGGACCTTCCACTTTCAGCAGCCCTTCCATCTTCCTCCTCCTCCTCCTCCTCCTCCGCCTCCTCTACCTCCTCCTCCCCCTCCTCCTCCTCATACTCCTCCTCCTCCGCCTGCTTGTGCAGGGTCCGAGGGAAGGTAATGAATGGACGCGTTCGCCTATAAAGGGCATCTGTCACTTGCCGGATGCAACAACGGACTGCAGCCTGAGCGACAGTCGCATTGTCCCCAATGGCTGACTGAAAGGAGCCGTTGGCATAAAAATGGAGGCCTTCAGTCAGTGTAGCCATCACGGACAGAGAGGTTCTGCAGCGTTCACGCGGCTGCAGATCCTGACCAAGCAGGTGGCACAGATCAGTAACAATGTCCCTCCAGATTCGGAGCCTTCGCAAACACTGCTCCTCCGACATGTCAAGGCTTGTCACCTGCTGCCTAAAGACCCTCGTAGCCTCCCGTCGGATTGGCCGACCTCCATTGCCCCTCCTCCTTCTGGCCAATCCCGGCCCTCTCTCCCGCCGTCTCTCTGCCCCTTCACAGTGTTGGGCGATGAGGCCGTCGCCCTCCAAACAAGCTCCCATTCCGATGCCAGTTGGTCAAAAGGCTTTTAGGTGTAGTGCTGCAAGTGCTTCGGACAGGGTTGAAGGTCCCAAGTACTGTAAAGCTCAAATCCCAGAACTCCGCTCCACATTAGCTCGCCAACTCTCTCCAGCAGCGATCGCAATGAGCAGGCCAAGTGGCAGAAGATTCTGCACTAGAGCTGTCCCCTTTAAACAGCGCTGCCCTACTCCGAGAAGGGCCTGTTAGCCCTCCCTCGAACTGTCACTAATAGCGCTGGGCGCTAAGGCTCTGGGCGCCACCCAATATGCGCTCAGGCGCTCCTAAAAGGTGTTGCACACTGAAATGACGTCATGAGCCGTTTGCGCGCGCGGGCACGCGCAAACACTTAGCGCAGGCGCTAAATGTATAGTCAATTTCTGAGTCGGCGCTATCCTCATAGCGCTCGCCCCAACATAGGGCTTCGCCCCAATTCTAGGTCTCTTTAGGCGCTCAGCGCCGGCGCTACCAACCCAATTTCTAGGCCTTTGTATTGAGTCGAGTTCGCAAGACTGTAAGATTTGCAAAATTTCTGCATCTCCCCGAAGGTTATTATCAACAAAAGGGACCCTGCATGGACATTTTAAAATTGCAAAGGGTACCCAAGATGGCGTCCGTGCCTCGTGGCAGAAAGCCTGTGGGATTCCAAAATGGATTCTGCAGCGCAGACAGCTTGGGAGAAATCAAAACTAAGGCTGCAGGTTTTCTGTGAAGAGAAACTTTGTGTTTTGGAACGAGACAGGACTCTGAATTATGCATTAGGCTGAATTGGAGACGGATCTAATTGCAGTTTAGGCCTATAGTTAAGGCCATCAAACAGTCTGCATACATTATTGGAAACAGATTAACACAACCATCGAGGCTGGACAAGCCCATCAAGGAACTTTCAGGACAATACAAGTCAATTATTGGGCCGGTAGATGTGATTACCGGCCATCTAAAAACAGTTAGTATGAATTGCTACCATTATTTTAAACTAGCCCGCCATAATTAAAACAATGAACTAACCTGATTTGGCGCGAAGATAAGGGTTTTCGACGAAGGTATAATTGAAGGTCCCGGGTAGCATTGAGTTAGGGCAGCTAGTTCGTTCATTCGGAGGAGGTCCGTAGAGTTCGTTGGTTGGTGTGCTGGTGCTGCTCCTCGGGCCCCTCGCCCTCATGGCTGCCGCTCTTTCCCCGTCCCGCGCTTACCTCCTGGCCTTTGCCCGTGCCCTTTTCCCACTCCATCTGGAACTGCCCCGGCACCGGGTCGGGCGGACACGGACAGATTCAGACCAGGCGACGCGGGACGCGACGAGGGGAGAAGGGAAAACCACCGAGGGGCAGACCAGCTGGAGGAGACCAAATGAGGGGAGGCTTCGAATCATTGGGCCTTCAGCTTCGGCCGACCTTCGAATATCTGCACACTAACTCAAACTGGCAGCAAGGTCAGTCAGATTTTATGGGGAACGAGGGGAGAACAGTTCCAATGTCACCAGTAGTGCCTAGGGACGACCTGGTTGAGAGAGAGGAGACCTCACGACCACTACCCATAGCGGCAAGTTTCAGCGAGGTTTGGCAGCAAGTGGGGGTGGAACCCAGAGTGGAGCCAGAGGTGGAGGCGGAGGTAGAGCAACCCCCGCCCGAAAAGTCGGAACCGGAACCAATGTGCCCAGCACGGCATCGGAGGTTCGGCCCTCCCGCCAATGGTGAAGATGAGGGACCCCTCCAAAACCAGTTCGTATTATCCTTTAACACCCAACAGCTTAGGGTTATGGTCAACCATATCACGAAGCTTTCCGCCAAGGGAGACCCCTCGATCTACTTCAGGGAAATAGGGCAGACCACCAGCATCAACGACTGCGATGATGCTGAGAAGGCCAAGATGCTGCTATTTTCCCTGGAGAGTAATCTCCTCCAATCCCTCTCTGAAGAGTGTAAGAGGGGACAGAGCGGGTACGAGGAGCTAAGAGATGCGGTTCTGGAGGCCATGGGGATGGATGAGGGAAGTCCTTTCTCTCGCGTGGAGAAGAGGGTACCGCTCTCAGGGGAGACCCCGCAGGCTTTTGCGGACCGGTTGTGGCCGGTGTACCGGAAAGCCTGCCCGGGGACGCAGGACCGGGGATTCCTGAACAGGGATTCCCTGATGCATTGGCTTCGTTGCCAGGTGGCGAACAGCTTGCCACAGATTCGGGCCAAGGCAGAAGCCTGGTTCGACCCCAAAGATCCCCAGACCACAGAGATCACGGTAATTAGGCAGCTCACTCTGGTCTATAAAAACGGTAGGGGAGCTGATGCACACCCACCCAAGGGTAAGCTGCATGAGGTAAAACCCGGACCGGGTAGGAAAGAGTGGCACCAGGAAGGGAGTAACCCCCCCAACACAAAGGCCAATTGTTACGGGTGTGGGAAGGCTGGTCACATAGAAACATAGAAACATAGAAGATAGGAGCAGGAGTAGGCCATTCGGCCCTTCGAGCCTGCTCCGCCATTCAATGAGATCATGGCTGATCATCCAAATTCAGTACCCTGTCCCTGCCTTCTCCCCATATCCCTTGATCCCTTTAGCCTTAAGAAATATATCCAACTCTTTCTTGAATATATTTAATGAATTGGCCTCCACCGCCCTCTGTGGCAGAGAATTCCACAGGTTCACCACTCTTTGGGTGAAGAAATTCCTCCTCATTTCAGTCCTAAATGTCCTACCCCTTATCCTTAGACTATGACCCCTGGTTCTGGACTCCCCGACCATCGGGAACATCCTTCCAGCATCTAGTCTGTCCAGGCCTGACAGAATTTTATAGGTTTCGATGAGATCCCCTCTCAATCTTCTAAACTCCAGTGAGTATAAGCCCAATCGACGCAATCTCTCCTCATACGTCATTCCTGCCATCTCAGGTATCAGCCTGGTGAATCTTCGCTGCACTCCTTCCATGGCAAGAACGTCCTTCCTCAGATAAGGCGACCAAAACTGCACACAATACTCAAGGTGCGGTCTCACCAAGGCCCTGTACAACTGTAGCAAGACATCCTTATTCCTGTACTCGAACCCTCTAGCTACGAAGGCCAACATACCATTTGCCTTCTTAACCGCCTGCTGCACCTGCATGCTTACCTTCAGCGACTGGTGCACAAGAACACCCAGGTCTCTTTGCACTTCCCCTTCACCCAATCTATTGCCATTCAAATAATAATCTGCCTTCCTGTTTTTGCCTCCAAAGTGGATAACCTCACATTTATCTACATTACAGTGCATTTGCCATGTTTCTGCCCAATCACCTAACCTGTCCAAATCGTACTGGAGTTTCATGACATCCTCCTCACAGCATACCCTCCCACCCAGCTTTGTGTCATCTGCAAATTTGGAGATATTACATCCAAGTCCCTCATCCAGATCATTAATATATATTGTGAACAGCTGGGGTCCTAGGACCGATCCTTGTGGTACCCCACTAGTCACTGCCTGCCACTCGGAAAATGACCCGTTTATTCCAACTCTTTGCTTTCTGTCCGCCAACCAGTTCTCTATCCAAGTCAATACCTTGCCCCCAATCCCATGTGCCTTAATTTTGCACGCTAATCTCTTATGCGGGACCTTATCGAAAGCCTTCTGAAAGTCCAAATACACCACATCCACTGGTTCTCCCTTATCTATTTTACCAGTTACATCCTCAAAAAATTCCAGTAGATTAGTCAAGCATGATTTACCTTTTGTAAATCCATGTTGACTTTGTCCGATCCTGTCACTGCTTTCCAAGTGCTCTGCTATTACATCTTTTATAATGGACTCTAGCATTTTCCCCACTACCGATGTCAGGCTTACCGGTCTATAATTCCCCGCTTTTTCTCTGCCACCTTTTTTGAATAGTGGGGTTACATTAGCTACCCTCCAATCCATGGGTACTGTTCCAGAGTCTATTGAGTTCTGGAAGATGACCAGCAATGCATCTACTATTTCTAGGGCCACTTCCTTAAGTACCCTGGGATGTAGATTATCAGGCCCTGGGGATTTATTGGCCTTCAGTCCCATCAATTTTCCTAACACCATTTTACAAATACTGATTTCTTTCAGTTCCACCCTTTCATCACACCCTGGCGGATGGAGTGCAAAAACCCTTGGAAAGATAACAAGGGAAAGCATTCCACAGCCCCAGCCCAAAAGGCGGGGACAGGGATCCCTTCCGCAGAGGTGGAGTCATTTTTGGACGCCATGAGGTCCATATTGACTGGCCAGGGGAGGGTAGCAGCCATCACCAGTGCTCTGACCCCATCAGCCCCATCCAACCCACAGCCGTGACTAGAGCCAGCGCAGCCTGTCGACCTGTATCCACTTGAAAGCGAAGAGGGAAGCAGGCCCTGTGTTAAGATGCGGGTAGAGACGGTGCAGCGGAGATATTCGGTGGACACTGGAACTTCCAGCACGGTGGGCCCTCCAGAAGACCCGACCAATCCACCCGGATTTAACGAGGTCCCATTTAGCCCAATGGGAGCCACAGGGAACGAGCAAGCTGGGGAAATGGTCAAACTTTTGGCCAAACTTTTGGGATCCCTCCCTACCACGTGAGAGGGTAACCAAAGGACCAGCGAGGTGGCCGAACAGGGAGCCAGGGAAGGAGAGTTCTGGGATCCCTGTAGAGCAGGCCCGGTAGCCAAAATCCGGGACAAGGGAGGCACACAGGGGGTAGCTTTGACCCCGGACCTAAAGCAGGTCCAGGCCCAAGATCCTGTCTGTAAGACCGTCCCGGTAAGGAAAGAGAAAGGGGAGCCCCTAGAAGGTCCGTTCGGGGCAGCGGGCGAGCCTTCAGCACAGGTTTTTAAACAGGCCGCTGGTTACATCAACCAGTGTAAGCTGTTTCAGCCTGAAAGGGGAAAACAGCCAGTTGGGGTAAGGTCTGAGGATAAAGATCCTCAGCCTGCAGCACAAGCGTGTTCACAGACTACACAAACAGGCACTGTGGCTTGCTTGAAGGGAGGGGCCATCCAGCCCATCGATTGGGACACGCCCCCACTCTTCTGAGATCCAGACAAGGGGGAGGGACTTGAGGGCAAAAACCCTGCCCCTAATCCAGGTATAGAGAGGGAGGGACCTGAGGTCAAAAACCCCGCCCCGGACCAGCCATGGGACCCAGGGGCGGAGGCTCTCAGCTCGCGGCAGCAGGCTGCGAAAAGTTACCTGCCCCCAGCCTGGGTTCGGGAGGGGTCAAGCCCGGGGGAGCAGCGGCTCGGGAAAACGGCCCAGCGGCCAAGACAGCCCCAACCGCCAAAGCCCCCAGAAGGTCCCCACGGTCGCCCCAGCCGAGAAAACCATGGTCACCAGCCCTCCAGTTCCCAAGGGCCGCCCCTCGAGCCAGGGAGAGGTCCAAGGACAGAGGTCCTCAGCCAGCAGCCTCGGGCTGCGAGGGACCAACAGTGAAGGACGGTGCGGTCACGCCGGGGGTAGCGGTGAGCCGCAGTCCGACCAGGGATTAGCCTGGCCGCCCGGAGACAGGCGGCGGTTGTATATAGTTTAGTCTAATTTTAAGTTTTGAGTAAGGTGTAATTATTTAGGTTAAGTTTGGGTGTTTAGCTTAGGTTAAATAAGGTGATGGGTAGTTTGAATAAGAAATCTGCCAAGAGTGTATATTTGGGTTGAGGTCGCGGGACCCGACCATGCCTCACCAAGCCAGAGAATCTCTTTGGGACCTGGCTGCATGTTTTTACATCTTTTTGCAGAAAGATTTTTGGGATGGAATGGATCATGATCCTATTCACCCTGATCTGGATGAGTGCGGAGAGGAGGGGCGACGTCCAGGACTCCCACATCTATGGGTGTTCGGGAGACACGGCGCCCCTGGCGATCGACGGGAACGGTGAACGGGATGCAGAGGAGACCGCCGTCTACTTCCACGAGGGAAGGTGGCCAGGATGGTTGGGGTCCAATTCGTCTCAGTACTCCAGCCAAACCGGATTCACGTACGGGGAAGCCTCCCTCCTGTGCCCCCGGGTGCGAGTCATTACCACGAGGGTCAGCATCACCGTTGGAAAGCGAGTATGTTTGACGTGTAAAGGACACATTCCACTGGATAGATGGTGGTGGCTCAGGAAGTTGAGCAAGGACATGAGGAACCCTGAAGTTGAATGGGAACGTTTGGGTAACAACACCCATCGGACAATTACCGGGACTCATGGAGGACTAAGCGTGTGTTGGGACAAATGGTGGGAACCAGACCAAGAGATTTACATCTGTATGTGGGGGTCAGAGACGGTCTGCCCCACGGGCATATCCATTGTTTTCCACCGGCAGTGGCACAACACTGGGAAGGGGATAAGGTGGGATGCCAGCCAGAAGGTGTGTGTGATCCCATACTCCCAGATCCCAGTCAACGCCACTGAGCAGGTAACCCGCCCCCGTAAGCCCCCGCCCACGGCGCAGGTGGCGAGGTTATCCAGGGAAGGTTGCCCCACCGCCATCAAGGGACCAGGGAATGGGTTGGCACTAGTCCCCACCGATCAGATGCTGTACCAGGGGGTGCACTACGCGGTAGCCTCCGTGATTTTAAATCTCACGGAGGTGCATTTACCGGAGTGGTGCCCCAAAGAAACAGAGCAGTTATACCAGGCCCTATTAAAGGACATGTTCAAGAAGTTTTACAAGTTCGATTTTGCCCACGTGGACAAGACCGAACTGTACACCACACACCGAGAATTTTTGGGTAACCCAGGGAGACAAACAAGGGGTGTATGGAATGATGTTTTTACTGCATTTAATACTGGGTCCTCTGTCATCAACAGCTTGGATGACATAGAGCTGCAGACCCAGATAAACGGATTAAAAACACAATTATAAAGGATATTACTGGATGAGAACAAGGTAGTGGGCTCGGAGTTGCATGAGGACCAGGCCATGACGGTCCATTTAAAAGAGATCATAGCCGAGTTGGAAAAGCACGCAAAGATGGTAAATGCTCTCATAAGGGAGGACAGAAATGCTTCTGACCAGGCTGCGCAGAATGAGGTATGCGTGTTATATGGGGCGTGGTTACTGGGCGAGGGCCGCAGTAACCTGGAGGATTTAAAACAAGGTTTGGTCCCCTCCTAGATTAGCAACAAGCACCTTGCAGCCCTCCACCCTTTTGAGAATGCATTGAGCCCGTGCCAACTCCGGCTAGCCTCCGAAGCCTATCCAGTCCCCGTGGATTGTGGGCGGTCCAACCACACAATCATGGGAGTAGTAGTTAGGATGCCGGTCATGGGTAGGACAGCCCGACCCGCACCGGTATACAGGGTTGAGAACATTAGAGTCATTCAAGGGGGTGCACACATTCGTTTCACAGCAGTCCCGCCTTACGTCATTAAGTGGGAGCATGCTATGACAGGTACTGACCTCTCAGGGTGCCGGAGCCGGGGAGCACACATAATCCTGTGTCCCCAGCACTTGAATGCCTTTTCAAGACCGCAGTGTGGGTTCAGAGCTGCTGACGCGAAGCCTATGAATTGTACCATGGAGGCAATGGCACAAGGCCATGTTCCCCTGCAGGTAGCATATATAGGGGGTGGGACATATTGTGTCACCACCGGCGCGTCCCGCTACCAGCATGGACAGCATAGCTGGTGTCCACTTAGTGACAGCAGTTTCTGTTTTAAACCCAGGGCAGAAGTTCAAGTGGCCCAGGAGCGAATTGTCCCCATTCCCGAACCCTCCACTGTTCACCTCACTGTGCAGGAGAATTTTACAAACTTGCAAAAGTACATAGCGCACTTTGGCTACGAAATTCCCCCTCTCCCTGAACATTTGAACAAAATTCTAAAAGCCGTTAAAGTTTCACAGAAGCATTTTTACACTCTCGAGCAGAAAACAGTAGAGATAGGGACTAAGATATTGGATATTGTGACTCCACCCTGGTGGAACCTTTTCAATAATATAGAGGTCCCTTCGTGGGTCAGACTGGCTTCTCACATTCTCGTGGTTTGCCAGTTAGGGATAGTGCTGTATTTAGTTTGCATTCAGTGTAAGGGAAAAGGTCGGTGGTCAGAATTCCGAAACCAGAGCTTTTGGAAAGAACATTATGTAAGGGTGGAGGAAGATACGCCAGTTTAAGTCTTTTTCCCTGTATTTCGATTAAAGAATTGTTGTTTCTTTGTGGGGTTTTTTAATTAAAGGTTTTCTTTTGTTGTTTGTGTAGTGACGCGGTTTAATAAAGATATGTGTACCAAGTGGTGCAGGGGTGTTAGACCCCCTCCATGCTTGGATGTGTGTGTAAAGTCTGTAATTTTACTCTCTGTATGCTGATGTACACTACATTGTCGCGGAATGGGAAGTGCATGTGTCGTGGGTATATTAGACAGATAATTACAGAGGAAGGTTAACTATGGAGGGTCAGAAAAATTTTGCTCACTTTTAAAAGTATGATACTTCAAGCAAGTTTTAGTATCACAGGAGGGACTGTAAGATTTGCAAAATGTCTGTTTCTCCCCAAAGGTTATTATCAACAAAAGGGACCCTGCATGGACATTTTAAAATTGCAAAGGGTACTCAAGATGGCATCCGTGCCTCATGGCAGAAAGCCTGTGGGATTCCAAAATGGATTCTGCAGCACAGACAGCTTGGGAGAAATCGAAACTAAGGCTGCAGGTTTTCTGTGAAGAGAAACTTTGTGTTTTGGAATGAGACAGGACTCTGAATTATGCATTAGACTGAATTGGAGACAGATCTAATTGCAGTTTAGGCCTATAGTTAAGGCCATCAAACAGTCTGCATACTTTATCGGAAACAGATTAGCACAGCCATCGAGGCTGGACAAGCCCATCAAGGAACTTTCAGGACAATACAAGTCAGTTAGATGTGATTACCGGCCATCTAAAACCAATCTAGTATGATTTGCTACCATTATTTTAAACTAGCCCGCTAAAATTAAAACAAAGAACTAGCCTGATTTGGCACGAAGATAAGGGTTTTCGACGAAGGTATAATTGAAGGTCCCGGGTAGCATTGAGTTAGGGCAGTTAGTTCGTTCGTTCGTTCAGAGGAGGTCCGTAGAGTTCGTTGGTTGGTGTGCTGGTGCTGCTCCTCGGGCCCCTCGCCCTCGTGGCTGCCGCTCTTTCCCCGTCCCACGCTTACCTCCTGGCCTTTGCCCGTGCCCTTTTCCCACTCCATCTGGAACTGCCCCGGCACCGGGTCGGGTGGACATGGACTGATTCAGGCCAGGCGAGGCGGGACACGATGAGGGGAGAAGGGAAACCCACCAAGGGGCAGACCGGCTGGAGGAGACCAAACGAGGGGAGGCTTCGAATCATCGGGCCTTCAGCCTCGGCCGACCTTCGAATATCTGCACACTAACTCAAACTGGCAGCTGTTGAAGAAGAATCATCCCTGCAAGGTAAAGTACCCAAACAGAGACTTTGACTTTGGGGTACTCGAACCTGGACAACGCCCTTGCAGCACCCGGAGACCACGTGACAACGGCAGGCTCCAGAGAGCACCAAGAGCGAACCCCAAACCTCACCGCTGATTTGAATTGAGCAAACCCCGTTTTTTATTGGTGAGCATAGATTCTGACCCCTCATGGCTTAATCTCGTTAGGTATAGGGGGTGGGATAAGGATAAGGGGATTGTTAAGATAGTTGTTTTCCCTCGATGTGCTGTGTGTTCCCCATTCCCTGTATAAGTGCATTTGCCTGTAATGTTACAGTGGTAACTTCTTTTAAGACTGTATTAATTTTTCCTGTTCAATAAAATCTTGGTTTTTGCTTGCATCCAAACCACCTGTCTACTCGAGTTTTCTGTATCGCTGCCTGTACCTAAGTCCGGTGTCTAGAACCCAGGGGCGTGGGAGCGATTCGAACCGCTCACAAACAGTCAGGGCCATAACTGACTGGGTGCACGCACCACACCCGCCACCCCCTACAAGATTCGACTATGCTTTACCCAAGCCAGAGAATCTTCTCAGGACCTGGCTATATGCTCTTGTGTCTCTTTACAGAAGGGATTTCAAAATGAAGGGGGGCATACTCCTACTCACCCTGATAGGAATGAGCGCTGGGAAGCGAGGTGACATGGAGGACTCCCACATCTATGGGTGCTCAGGAGAGAGAGCACCGGTTGTGACTGCTGGGGGTGGTGAACAAGGCGTGGAGGAGCTCGCTATCTATTCCCATGAGGGAAGATGGCCAGGGTGGCTGGGATCCAACTCCACCCGATACTCCAGCCAGACCGGGTTCACCTACGGGGAGGCCTCCCTCCCCTGCCCCAGCATACAGGTGGTGGCCACACGGGTCGGGGTCACTGAGGCGAAACGCATGTGCCTGACCTGCAGAGGACAGATTCCCCTGGGAAGGTGGTGGTGGCTCAGAAAGCTGAGCAGAGACATGGGGGACCATACAGCTGACTGGGTACGACTAGGGAATGACACCTACCGGACGGTCACAGGGACCCAAGGGGGAACTAGAGTATGCTGGGATAAGTAGTGGGAGTCGGAACAAGGAATTTATGTCAGTATATGGGGGTCACAAAGGGCCTGCCCCACAGGCATATCCATCATCTTCTCCGCATCATGGCAGGACAAGGGGAAGGGGGTGGAATGGGACTCCCACCTACACACTTGCATAGTCCCACGCTACCCAGCCCCAGTTAAAGCCACTGAACTCGTGGCACGCGCCCGAAAGCCCCTGCCCACGACTCTGGCAGCAAGGACACATAGAGAGGGGTGCCCTGCCACCACCAAGGGACCAGGGAATGGGCTGGTACTAGTGTCGATGGAAAAGGTGCTATACCAGGGGGTACACTACGCAGTAGCTTCCGTGATCCTGAACCTCACCGAGGTACACTTACCTGAGTGGTACCCCAAAGAGACAGAACAGCTATACCAGGCCCTGTTAATAGAAATGTTTAGGAAATTCTATGAGTTCGATTTTGCCGATGTAGACAAAACAGAACTGTACACTACACACAATGAGTATTTTGGTAATGTGGGGAGACAAAGAAGGGGAGCCTGGAATGATGTTTTCACAGCGTTTAACACAGGGTCCTCTGTCATAAACAGCCTGGATGATATAGAATTACAGACACAGATAAACGGTTTGAAAACACAATTGCGAAAAATCCTAATGGATGAAAATACTGTAGTAGGCTCAGAGTTACACGAGGACCAAGCTATGATGGTCCATTTAAAATAGATCATTGCTGAGCTGGAGAAGCACGCAAAGACTGTAAATGCCCTCATAAGAGAGGACAGAAATGCTTCAGATCAGGCTGTACAGAACGAGGTGTGCGTACTGTACGGGGCATGGTTGCTGGGCGAGGGCCACAGTAACCTGGAGGATTTAAAACAGGGTTTACTCCCCACCTGGATCAGCAACAAGCACCTCGCAGCCCTCCATCTGTTTGAGAATGCATTGAGCCCGTGCCAACTCCGGCTAGCTTCTGAGGCCTACCCCGTCACAGTAGATTGTGGGCGCTCCAACCACACCATCATGGGAATAGTAGGGAGGATGCCGGTCATGGGTGGAACAGCCCGACCTGCGCCGGTATACAGGGTAGAGAACATTGGAGTCATTCAAGGGGGTGCACACATTCGTTTCAAAGCGGTCCCACCTTACGTCATAAAGTGGGAGCACGCTATGACAGGTACTGACCTCTCGGGGTGACGGAGCCGCGGAGCACACATAATACTGTGTCCCCAGCACTTGAACGCCTATTCTAAACCACAGTGCGGGTTTAAAGCTGCTGGCGCAAAACCTATAAACTGTACCATGGAGGTAATGGCACAAGACCACGTTCCCCCACAGGTAGCATATATAGGAGGTGGGACATATTGTGTCACCACAGGTGCGCCCCACTACCAGCATGGACAGCATAGCTGGTGTCCGGTAAGCGACAGCAGTTTCTGATTTAAACCCGAGGCAAAAGTTCAAGTGGCCCAGGAACGAATTGTCCCCATTCCTGAACCCTCCACTGTTCACCTCACTGTAAAAGAGAATTTTACCAACCTGCAAAAATATGTAGCGCATTTCGGCTACAAAATCCCCCCTCTCCCAGAACATCTTACCAAGATACTAAAAGCAGTAATCGTCTCACAAAACCATTTCTACACGTTAGAGCAGAAGACAGTAGAGATAGGGGCTAAGATATTGGACATTTTAGTCCCACCCTGGTGGGACATTTTTGAAAATATAGAGGTCCCTTTATGGGTTAGAATGGCTTCCCACATCCTCGTGGTTTGCCAGCTGGGAATAGTATTGTACCTAGTGTGCAAGGGAAAAGGCCAAATACTAGAATTCCGTAACCAAAGGACGTGGAAAGAGCATTATTTTAAGGTGGAGGGAGATACACCTGTTTAAATCTGTTATTTTGTATTTTTGAATAAAGATTGTTGTTTTTTTTTGTGTTTTTTGTTATTTCTAATAAAGATTTTGATGTGTTATTTTTAATAAAGATGTGTATGTACCAAGTGGTGCAGGGGTGTTGGACCCCCTCCATGCTTGGATGTGTGCAAACAATTGTATATTGCCTATGCATGCTTATGTACACTACATTTTCGAAGAATGAGAAATGCGTGTGTCATGGGATTATAGATAGGTAATTACGGGGAAGATTGGCTGTGGAGGGTGGGAATTTTGCTCACCTTCGTAGGTATGATACTTAAAGTGAGTTTAGTATCAACAGGAGGAGTGTAGGGTTCTCAAAATTCCCACATTCCCCAGAGTTATTAATAAAGGGACCCTGAAGGACAAAGTTATAAGGGAACCCTAAACAAAATGGCTTCTGGACCTCGTGGCAGAAGCCTGCAAGATTGGAAAGCAGAGTCCTGCAAAAATGGCAGGTCAAATGACATGCCGGGGCCTGTGAGAGCTGAAGCCAGACAATAGATAATGCAGAATGTGCATTCTTCATTTTGAAACCAATCAACTCAGGAAAGACAGAGGGTCAGCTACCTCAGCATGACTGAGCAGTGGTGCCAAAGGCAGCTCAGACTTTCGCGAGAATTAGTGGGTGACATCTGCGCAATGCTGCAGCAAAACTTGGAGCCCAGAGGAGCCGGTGGACACCCCTTACCAGTGGCCGTCAAAGTCACCACCGCACTCAAATTTTGGTTCGGGCTCATTCCAGGGATCAACAGCAGACATCAGTGGTGTCTCACAGGCGGCCGCACACACTTGCATCATGCAGGTAACTGATGCCCTCTTTGCCATCGTGCACAATTACATCAGCTTCTCCAAGGATCAAGCAAGTGTAACCGCGCGTGCGGTTGGATTTGCTAATCTGGCAGGCTTTCTAAGGGTCCAGGGTGTCGTTGACTGCACACATGTGGCCCTTAAGGCACCTCATCACAATCCAGGTATTTCTGTCACCCGCAAGGGCTTCCACTCCCTCAATGTGCAGCTGGTGTGTGACCACAAGAAGGACATTTTTCATGTTTGTGCCAAGTACCCTGGCAGTTGCCATGACTCCTTCATCCTGTGGCAATCTAGTGTGCCTCCGTTCTTCAGTCCGCCAGACCAACTTTTTGGATGGCTACTTGGAGACAAGGGCTATCGCCAGAAGACATGGCTAATGATGCTGTTGAGGAGCCCATCCAACGAAGCTGAGGAGCGTTACAACTCCAGCCACATTTCCACCAGATCCATAATCGAGCAAATCATCAGCTTGCTGAAGATGCGATTCAGATGCCTTGATAGATCAGGTGGAACCCTGCAGTACTCAACAGCCAGGGTCTCCAGAATCGTCGTGGTCTGCTGTGTACTTCACAACATGGCACAGCATTGTGGCTTGCAGCTGGCTGAGGTACAAGTGGCTCATCGCATAACCTCCTCAGATGAGGAGGAGGAGGAGGAGAGCGACAACGAACAGCTTGTGGAGGTGCATCAACCAGCGGCAGCAGCACACGAGCACATTGCTGCCCAGGATACAAGGGATGCACTTATCTTAGCCAGATTTGCTTAGCCTGCTCAATCCAACACTTTTGCCTCACACTTTCTTACCAGAGCATCGACAATGGCCAAGAACCTGCGGATTCCTATCACTCTGACTATCATACTGACAATTGCAAGTCGCCCTAAGCCCTCAATGTGGAAGTGCCATTTGCAAAATGACACAGGCCACAACTTCAACAGTTTGCCATCAAGTTTTTTTATCACATCAAATCATGGATGACTTTTCAAAAATAAACACAACAGAACACCCAAGTGTCTACCCTTGTGACTACTTGTGTTCTTACGCGTGCTCCTACGTAGTGCTTCCCCTGTGGCTTCAGCAGATGTAGAGGCCCCTTGCTCACTTTCTTGCTGCTCCTGCCTTGATACCTTTGGCGGGTGTTCTCTGGGGTTGTGAGCCTGTGAGAGCTCGGCAACAGTCTGCTGTTCCTGCAGCTGTGCAGGGGCTGAGACGTTGATCTCAGTTGGGTGAGGACTCTGGTGGGGCTCTGACCGAGGGCTCTGCAGTGGCATGGTCATGTGAGCACTTGGAGAGGAGCCCCCACTTTCTTGATGTCTGCCACCAACATCCCTCTCATGGGTCAGCCCCACTTCAGAGCTAGCAAGTGGCTTGACAGCACCTTGCTGCACTTCAGGGGGGCCATCAAGATCCATTTCTGCACTGGAAATCCTACTCCAGAGGACTTCCATGAAGGTCTGGTTTCTCTGCTCTATAGCTGACCATCTCTCCTCAAGAGATGTCAGTCTATTCTGAACAATGACCATGTTTTCAAGACCCTGGCGACTAAGCTCCTCCATGGTTGTAGCAATCCTCTCCTCTACCGTAGCTATCCTCTCCTCTACTGTAAGGTTCTCAAAATTCTACAGATTGCCCCAAACCAAGAAAATAAGAGATTTTGAACTGTTTTAAAGAGAATATTGGGCCAAAAGGGGCTTAAAATCAAAACCCCAGGATATTGGCTATTTTTAAAGAAGGCATGTCCAGGCCTGTGGAAGGCTGCAACAAAGGAGTTGGGATGGGCCCCTGTAAAACAAACAGTTTGTGAATTGGCACAGGCCAGATTGTCTGGGAATGTTCTGGACTGTCTCAGGCATTCATACATAATGACAATAGGCCTACGGAAGGACAGTTCCTGCCAAAATTACAGGGCCATCAAGAATATGAATAATACAGTACATGCCACTGATCAACAAAAGAGACCCTGACCCCAGCAGGAGAAGACAATCGAACAACAGTTTAAACCACCCAGAGAGACTTCCAAAACCACTTCACACACTTAAGCCGATTTCGAAGCAATCCCGAAACTAATTAAAAATCAATTAAAGGTAGATGGGACCAAGTCGAAACTCGATAAACAATTTAAAACTATTAAAGTTAACGAGCCCGCCAAAATTAACAATGGGCCAGAGGAGATTTGGCGGGCAGATAAGCAAGGCCTCAAATGGTATAATTGAGGCCTGCTTTTACACAGAAACAGTCAATTGGGGCAATCTTGAGCAGAACACAGCAAGGCAGAGCAGTACAGTTCATACAACGACAGAGGCACAGCTCGTTCGAAAGACATCAGCCTCGGGACAATCAATCGACAAAAAGGAACTGCGGCAACTAAGGGCTCCAAGAAACCAACAACCAACAATATTACCAACAACTAGGTAATATTGGGCCACTGCGACCAACAAGAAACCAACCTAGAAGAAACCGAAGATTCGCAAGTTTGTTTCCACTCTACAAGCTATCCTGACTTACCCCTGGGTAAGATTTGATTAAAAAGACTCTAAACCCTATACCTAACCAAAGGAAATTGGGTACTTACCCGATAGATCCAAATACGCACCCGACCGCATCAGCGGACACGTGAAGACTGAAAACCCAACGTAGGTGAAGTCTTCCACCACGTCTGGGGTACGGCAGGCCTCAACCGCCACACCTAACGAGAACCCCGAAATCGCGAACCTCTACAATTGTCAAGGAAGTCGTTTGGTGAGCATTTCCCTGGTCCTCTGGAATCCAACCTAGTTAGTGTAGTGGGATTGGGAGGGGCGAAGTATTTTGTCTGTTGTCATTCTCCCTCGTATATTCTGAAGTGTTCCCCCTTTTTAGAAGTGATGACATTATTGTGTTGTATGGCAGGAATGACGTATGAGGAGAGATTGGGTCGATTGGGCTTATACTCACTGGAGTTTAGAAGAATGAGAGGGGATCTCATCGAAACTTATAAAATTCTGACAGGTCTGGACAAACTAGATGCAGGTAGAATGTTCCCGATGGTCGGAGAGTCCAGAACCAGGGGTCATAGTCTAAGGATAAGGGGTAAGCCATTTAGGACAGCGATGAGGAAGAATTTCTTCACCCAGAGAGTGGTGAACCTGTGGTATTCTCTACCACAAAAGGCGGTTGAGGCCAAGTCTTTAAATATATTCAAGAAGGAGTAAGATATATTTCTTAGAGCTAAAGGTATCAAAGGATATGGGGAGAAGGCAGGTACGGGGTACTGAGTTTGGATGATCAACCATTGTTCTGGACCGATGGACATTATGTGACATTCTGGACATTTTTACATGCAATAGCACTGATGCGCCATCAATTACTCAAAAGACTGAGGTTAAGCGAGTAACAACCAGGCTTTTATTAACTAAAGAATGAAGGTCTTGTCTCGAGTGGTCGACCCGTCCAGAATACTAAGGGACTGGGAGGTAGTCACTTATATACCTGGAATAGTGGGAGGAGTCAGCCGAGGCATGTCCAGACCTGTACCTAGTGGAATACACATACACATACAGACAGGTATAACAGTGGTTTACCACATTCACCCCTTGTTTAAAAATGAGTCCGGCGGGGTGAAGTGTATTTAAAAGTTCGTGTATTGGAGTCTCTCCGGAGGTCTTGTCTGCCGCTGTGATCGACGTGGCAATGGCAGGGGTGGTGGAGCTTCCGGCGTCGCGTCCCGTGTCGCGTCCCGTGTAGGCTGGGGCCCTGGAGTGTAGTCCTCGTGGGTGACGGTCCAAGGCGAGCCGGCTGCTGGGGTTGGATATCGGGTTGTGGGGGGGAGTGGTAATGGGTAGTGGGTTACAGCGGTCCCCGAGGGTGCGAGGTCTCGTATGGAGACTGTGTCGTAGTGGGTTACAGCGGTCCCTGAGGGTGCGAGGTCTCGTATGGAGACTGTGTCCTCCCGCCCGTCCGGGTACGCAATGTAAGCGTACTGGGGGTTGGCGTGGAGGAGGTCGACCCTCTCGACCAGGGGGTCCGTTTTATTGGCCCTCACGTGTCTTCTCAGTAGTACCGGCCCTGGGGACGTCAGCCATGGCGGTAACGATGTCCCCGATGTGGACTTCCTTGGGAAGACAAACATTTTCTCGTGAGGGGTGGCATTGGTGGCAGTGCAGAGCAGTGACCGAATCGAGTGGAGCGCATCGGGGAGCACCTCCTGCCAGCGGGAGGTCGGAAGGCCCCTAGACTTTAAGGCTAGTAGGGCGGCCTTCCAAACTGTTGCATTCTCTCTTTCCACCTGTCCGTTCCCCCGGGGTTGTAACTGGTGGTCCTGCTTGTGGCTATACCCCTAGCGAGCAGGTACTGGCGGAGTTCGTCGCTCATAAACGATGAGCCCCGGTCGCTATGGATATAGCTGGGGAAACCGAACAGGGTGAAGAGGCTGTTCAGAGATTTAATGACCGTGGCACTGGTCATGTCCGGGCAGGGGATAGCGAACGGGAAACGGGAGTACTCGTCAATGATGTTGAGGAAGTACACATTGCGGTCGGAGGAGGGGAGAGGCCCTTTAAAATCGACGCTCAGGCGTTCGAAAGGGCGAGTGGCTTTTATCAGGTGGGCTCTGTCTGGTCTATAAAAGTGCGGTTTGCACTCAGCGCAGACTTGGCAGTTCTTGGTCATGGTCCTGACCTCCTCGATGGAGTAAGGCAGGTTGCGGGCCTTGATGAAGTGGAAGAACCTGGTGACCCCCGGGTGGCAGAGGTCATTGTGGAGGGCCCTCAGCCTATCGATCTGCACGCTGGCGCAGGTGCCACGCGATAGGGCATCCGGGGGTTCATTGAGCTTCCCAGGCCGGTACAAGATCTCGTAATTGTAGGTGGAAAGTTCGATTCTCCACCTCAAGATCTTGTCATTTTTGATTTTGCCCCTCTGCTTGTTGTTGAACATAAAAGCAACTGAACGCTGGTCAGTGAGCAGGGTAAATCGTTTTACGGCCAGGTAGTGCCTCCAATGACGCACAGCCTCCACAATAGCCTGGGCCTCCTTCTCGACCGCGGAGTGTCTGGTCTCCGGGCCCTGGAGGGTTCGTGAGAAGAATGCCACAGGTCTCCCCGCCTGATTAAGGGTGGCGGCCAGAGCGAAGTCGGACGCATCGCTTTCCACCTGGAAGGGGATGGATTCGTCCACTGCGTGCATGGTGGCTTTGGCAATGTCCTCCTTGATATGGTGGAAGGCCAAGCGGGCCTCTGCCATCAGGGGAAAAGAGGTGGTTTAGATCAGCGGACGGGCTTTGTCTGCATAGTAGGGGACCCACTGAGCGTAGTAGGAAAAAAACCCTAGAAACCTCTTCAGAGCTTTTAGGCAGTGGGGCAGTGGGAGTTCCATAAGGGGACGCATCCGGTCCGGGTCGGGACCGATGACCCCGTGTTCCACAACACAGCCAAGGATGGCGAGGCGGTCTGTGCGGAATATGCACTTCTCCTTGTTATATGTCAGGTTCAGGAGTTGGGCGGTGCGGAGGAATTTATCGAGGTTTGCGTCATGGTCCTGCAAGTCATGGCCGCAGATGGTCACATTGTCTAGGTAAGGGAAAGTGGCCTGCAGCGCGTTTTGATCGACCATCCGGTCCATCTCCCTTTGGAAGACGGAGACCCCGTTGGTAACGCCGAAGGGAACCCTAAGGAAGTGATAGAGGCAGCCGTTTGCCTCAAAAGCAGTATACTGGCGGTCTCCAGGGCGGATGGGGAGCTGGTGGTATGCTGATTTCAGGTCAATGGTCGAAAAGACGCGGTACTGCGCGATCTGGTTGACCATGTCAGCTATGCGGGGGAGTGGGTAGGCGTCCAGCAGGGTGTAGCGGTTTATTGTTTGGCTGTAGTTGATGACCAGGCGTTGTTTCTCGCCGGTCTTAACGACCACAACCTGGGCTCGCCAGGGGCTGGAGCTGCCCTCAATAATCCCCTCCTTCAGGAGCCGCTCCACTTCGGTTTTGATGAAAACCCTGTCCTCGGCACTGTATCGCCTGCTCTTTGTGGCGATGGGCTTACAGTCGGGGGTGAGGTTAGCAAACAGTGGGGGGGGGGGTGGGACTCTGAGTGTGGAGAGGTTGCATCTGGTGCGCGGCGGGCAATTTGGCGGCTGCTGGCTGCGGACTGTGAATGGGGGGAGGGGGCCACCGTACGCCAGCGTAACGCTTTTGAGGTGGCACTGGAAATCCAACCCCAGTAGGATGGCAGCGCAGAGGTCGGGCAGGACCAGGAGTTTAAAATTATTGAACACAGTCCCGTCTACTACTAGTGTCACCACGCAGTAGCCGCCAATGTCCGCTGACTGGGACTCGGAGGCCACAGAAATCCGCTGGTGCGCAGGCAGGACAGGGAGAGAGCAACGCCGCACCGTGTTGGGGTGGATGAAGCTCTCTGTGCTCCCGGAGTCAAAAAGGCAGTTTATTGCATGGCCGTTTACCTTAACGTCCATTTTGGACTGAGCTAGTTGGTGCGGTCTCGTTTGGTCCAGCGTAACAGAGGCCAGCGTAGGGGTCGGTGTGTCGCTGCGGGTATCAGATGGGGGGGGGTTGGCGGTCTGCTGCGTCCCGGCTGGTGTCCAAGATGGCGGCGTCCATGATTCCCATGTGGCTGGAGTCATCCAAGATGGCTGCTGCTGCGGTGGTTCGCACATGGCTGGGGAGGCCCAAGATGGCGGCCCGCACGGCCCACACGCGGCGCTGTTGGGGGCCCAAGATGGCGTTCGGGGTGGCTTTGGCCTTGCAGACGCTGGCGTAGTGTCCCTTTTTCCTGCAGCCCGAGCAGGTCGCATTCTTCGCCGGGCAGCGCGCTCTGGGGTGTTTGGCCTGGCCACAGAAGTAGCATTTCTGGCCTTGGGATACTGCTGTCTGGCTTTGGGACACTGCTGCGGTAGTTGGGCCATTGTTGGGCTGTGGCTGGGGTGGCACGGTGCTATGGGGCTGTCCTACCGTGTCCCAGGTTGTCGTTCCCCGCGGCGTCCACGGTGCAGAGGAGTAGGCTTCCATGCCCCGGTAGGCTGCGTCCAGCGTTAGTGCGATTTCGGAAGCTTTGTCGAGGGTGAGGTCACTCTGCTCCAGCAGCCGCTGTCGGGTGTAGTTGGACCTGTGGCCCGCTACGAAGGCATCCCGGATCAGTTCCTCCGTGTACTTAGCGGGCGTTACCGCCTTACACCCACAGGCCCGGCCAAGCACGGACAGTGCTTGGAGGTATTCCTCAGTTGATTCCCCAGGTTGTTGCTTGCGACTCCCCAGAAGGTGCCTGGCGTATACTTCGTTCACAGGGCGCGTGTACTGGGTCTTGAGGAGCTGGAGGGCGGCTGTGTACGAGGTCGCATCCCGGATGACTGAGTACACTCGGTGGTTCACCTTGGAGATCAGGACAGACAGTTTGTCCGCATCCGTTACGACCGCAGTGGAGGCAGTCAGGAATGTCTCGAAGCACGTGAGCCAGTGAGCAAACTTGGTGGAAGCGTCCGCTTCCTGACTGTCCAGGTCCAGGCATGCTGGTGTGAGGATCTTCTCCATTATAAAAAATTTAGTTAATAAAATTGATGCGCCATCAATTACTCAAAAGACTGAGGTTAAGCGAGTAACAACCGGGCTTTTATTAACTAAAGAATGAAGGTCTTGTCTCGAGTGGTCGACCCGTCCAGAATACTAAGGGACTGGGAGGTAGTCACTTATATACCTGGAATAGTGGGAGGAGTCAGCCGAGGCATGTCCAGACCTGTACCTAGTGGAATACACATACACATACAGACAGGTATAACAGTGGTTTACCACAAGCACCCCCTGGTGGCGGTTATTGTGTTAACAGTTTGTAAGCTGGAAAGGTCAACAGTTTGTAAGCTGGAAAGGTCATCTGTTCCTTTCTTCCTGTGAGGGGTCATTTGACCTTCTTACCTTTCTTCCTGTTGACCCCAGGAAGCAGTTTTGCCAGGAAAAACCTGACTTGAGTAATGGAGAATTTGCTATGAGAGGTTCCATTACAATCCAGTGTAATCTGACTTCATATGTTAGGCCAAGCGCAATATCTGTGAGTATCTTTAGTTCTTAGCATAATAGCAATGTTGTCAGAGTAATATTTTGATAATACTATGTTTATAAAAGGTTAATATTTAATAGTTACAGAAGTTAGTTCAAATGTTAGTTAGTTATACAATTAGTCTATTCTACTGTTGTAAATATGTTTATATCTTGTGTAATATCGAATGTGTAGTACTCAGTTTATGTACAAAACATACTTTGTCTTTGTTTACAGTTTCACAAATTTGTTCAAGTAAAAGCTTCAAAACAGCAACCGCTTCAGGAAGAATTATTTTGAATGAGTTTTTAACTTGCTGGATAGCTAGATAGGAGCACGTCTAGCGCGGCCAGTGCAGTGAAAAGATAGCAATACGGCTAGCTGCGAAGAGCGGAGCAGGAGGAGCCCAGAGTAAGCCTTAACCTCATAGAGCACATCTACCTCACATCAACATGTCAGAAGATAATAACGAAAATGCTTTGCAGCAAGTAGAAGACCTTAAACAGGCAGACGAAACGGTAGAACGTGACAATCGGTCTATAAGCACCGGTTACTACAGGTCGCAAGTTGGTTCACGGTCATCGGGTGGTTCTAGAGTAAGCATAGCCATCGCCAAAGCACGGGCTAAACTAATAGCAGCTCAAGCCAGAGCTGCGCATACGGACAGTGAAATAGAAATAAAAGTAAGTCAGGCCCGTCTCCAAGCTGAACCCCAAGCAGAACAGGCCCGGCTCCAAGCAGAACAGGCCCGACTCCAAGTGGAACAGGCCTGTCACCAAGTGGAACGCCAGGCTGAACAGGCCCGTCTCCAAGCCACATTAGAGGCTCTGCAGCAACAAAAAGAGATAGATGCTGCATTAGCCGAGACACAAGTATTTGAGGCAATTTTGGAGGGAGCTGATCCCGAGACAGCTTACAAACCTTTAATTCCCGTTCCGTGGCAGAGTCCACGACAGCGCACCATTGATTACGTGAGCGACCATGCCGACATACAGTTTACAGGAGAAAGGGATGAAGGCCCGCACATCTCTACAGACGCAAGCAATTCGTATAACATGCCACAAGTTGCCAACCAAGGTCAAAGCAGACGGCGTGCCTCAAGCCGCAGAGTCTCCGCCAGCAGAACGGAAGACACGGTGCAAAGGAATAGGACGCCGAATAGAGAAAGTCAGAGGCAAATCCCCTCTCGGTTCCTTGAGACCCCCAACAGAGCCCCCAGCCAAGGCAACCCTGGCACAGGTCCCAGCACCTACGACCTCGCCAAATACCTTGCACGCACCCAGCTGGTGACTTCGGGGTTAATCAAGTTTGATGACAGGCCAGAGAATTATCGGGCTTGGAAGTCCTGCTTCCACGATGCCATATCGGGCTTAGGCCTGTCGGCAGGAGAAGAGCTCGGCCTCCTTATCAAATGGCTCGGCCCAGAGTCAGCCGGACAGGCCGGCAGGATAAAACCGGCCAATGTGGGGCAGCTGCCAGAGGGGTTGAAGAAGGCTTGGGTGAGGCTGGAAGAAAGCTACGGCTCGCCCGAAGCCATTGAAAGGGCTCTCTTTGACAGGTTGGCGAACTTTCCGAGGTTGACGAGTAAGGAACCCCAGAAGCTCCGCGACCTTGGAGATCTGCTGTCAGAACTCGAAGCCGCAAAGCAGGACGGTTACCTACCCGGTCTATCGTACTTAGACACTTCCAGAGGGGTAAGTCCCATCATTGAGAAGCTTCCATTTAACCTGCAGGAGAAGTGGATAACGTTTGGATCAAAGTTCAAGCTAAAGCACAACGTGGCGTTCCCACCATTCTCTGCGTTCGTTAAATTCATCCGTAAAGAAGCCAAAGCCAGGAACGACCCCAGCTTCAACTTCTTCTCCTCCCAACCAGCACTTGCCAGAAGAGAAAAGTTCGACAGACATGGAAAGACACCAATATCTGTCCACAGAATGCAAGTGTCCTCAACTGAGCACACAAAGATTCAGAAGAAACCTGAGGATATGAGCAAACAATGCCCTATCCACAACAAGCCCCATCCTTTAAAGAAGTGCAGAGGCTTCAGGGAGATGTCCCTGGAAGATCGGAAACAATATCTTAAAGAGAACTCTATATGTTTCAAGTGCTGCTCTTCCACGAGCCATCTCGCCAAGAACTGCAAGGTAGATGCAAAATGCACAGAAGGTGAAAGTGATCGGCACGTTTCAGCACGACACCCAGGCCCAGCTCCTTGGAAGTCAGAGACGCCTCCTCCCGCTTCAGAGCACGGCGGGGAGAGAGAGGGAGCTGCTGGTCCAGAGATTACATCCAGGTGCACTGAGGTGTGTGGAGAAGGAGTGAGCGCAAGAGCATGCTCCAAGATATGCCTCGTTAATGTGTACCCTGTAGGACAGCGCCAAGAATCTGAGAGAAAGCCATCTCAGGTGAGCACACTCAAGACTTCCATCTTGGAGAATGGTCGTCCAAGCTACCTTACCCCATGCAGTAGTCAGATCCGCATGGTGTTTGACTCCAGTGCACCATATCAGGGAGTCTCTCTCAACGACGTACTCCTCACAGGGCCCGATCTTAACAACAGCCTCTTGGGAGTGCTCATGAGATTCAGGAAAGAGCCCGTCGCCATCACTGCCGATATCCAGCACATGTTTCATTGCTTCGTGGTGAGAGAAGACCACAGAGACTTCCTCCGCTTCCTGTGGTATCGGAACAATGACCCTAATAGAGACATTGTGGGCTACAGAATGCGTGTCCATGTCTTTGGGAATAGCCCATCCCCTGCCATCGCCATATACGGACTAAGGAGGGCTGCCAAGGAAGAAGACGACGACTTTGGCAGTGATGTGAGAGGGTTCATCGAACGAGAGTTCTATGTCGACGACGCACTGAACTCATTCCCGACTGAAGCAGAGGCCATCAGTACCCTCGGACGAGCCCAGGAACTACTTGCACTATCCGACCTCAGGCTGCATAAGATAGCCTCTAACAGACCAGCAGTGATGGAGGCATTCCCCCCTGAAGATCGTGCTAAGGACGTCAAAGACCTAGACCTCTTCACTGATGACCTCCCCCTACAGCGTAGCCTAGGGGTGTCGTGGTACATAGCAACAGACACGTTCACGTTCCAAGTCCTAGATGCCAAGAAACCCTTCACACATAGAGGAGTGCTCTCTACAGTCAACAGCCTATACGACCCTCTCGGCTTCTTAGCCCCTGTCACCATACAAGGCAGGCTGCTCCTCAGGGAACTCTCCACACGCGCTGAAGAGTGGGATTCACCTCTCCCTGAAGAGATGGAAGCAGAGTGGGACAGATGGAGAGACTCACTCCAAGACTTACAGGAGATTCGAATACCTCGCTGCTATTCGTCTTTCTCTCCCTTAAATGCCCAATTCAAAGAGCTTTGTGTCTTTGCAGACGCATCCGCTAAGGCCATTGCAAGTGTGGCTTATCTGAAGGTCACCACTCAAGAAGGACAAAGCAAAATCGGCTTTGTCTTTGATAGAGGCAAGTTGGCACCCCAGCCAGACCTCACCATACCCAGATTGGAATTGTACGTAGCAGAACGCAACCTAGCCCCTCACAGCAGTCTACAGAAGCTGCATCCTATCATCGAAACCGACGGACTGTCTCTGAGGTGGTTCTTCTTTTGTCGCCAGAGGACTCCAGTGACAAGTAGAGTTCGGACTATGTGGAGTCGTTAATGACCCCAGACGGGGAGTGTTCTGGACCGATGGACATTATGTGACATTCTGGACATTTTTACATGCAATAGCACCCTCTGGTGGCGGTTATTGTGTTAACAGTTTGTAAGCTGGAAAGGTCAACAGTTTGTAAGCTGGAAAGGTCATCTGTTCCTTTCTTCCTGTGAGGGGTCATTTGACCTTTGCTCCTTTCTTCCTGTGAGGGGTCATTTGACCTTCTTACCTTTCTTCCTGTTGACCCCAGGAAGCAGTTTTGCCAGGAAGAACCTGACTTGAGTAATGGAGAATTTGCTATGAGAGGTTCCATTACAATCCAGTGTAATCTGACTGCATATGCTAGGCCAAGCGCAATATCTGTGAGTATCTTTAGTTCTTAGCATAATAGCAATGTTGTCAGAGTAATATTTTGATAATACTATGTTTATAAAAGGTTAATATTTAATAGTTACAGAAGTTAGTTCAAATGTTAGTTAGTTATACAATTAGTCTATTCTACTGTTGTAAATATGTTTATATCTTGTGTAATATCGAATGTGTAGTACTCAGTTTATGTACAAAACATACTTTGTCTTTGTTTACAGTTTCACAAATTTGTTCAAGTAAAAGCTTCAAAACAGCAACCGCTTCAGGAAGAATTATTTTGAATGAGTGTTTAACTTGCTGGATAGCTAGATAGGAGCACATCTAGCACGGCCAGTACAGCCATGATCACATCGAATGGCGGAGCAGGCTTGAGGGGCCGAATGGCCTACTCCTGCTCCTATCTTCTATGTTTCTATGTTTTCCTGTCTCAAATAAAAATCCAAGTTATTTTCACCAACTCAGTTGTCTGTTGCAATTTCATTACAACTCCCAAATAAGTCCAAAGTCTAGAACCAAGGGAGTGGGAGCGATTCGAACCGCTTAGGGAGTCAGAGACAAAGCTGACCACACACACCACCCCTTACACTACGGTAGCCATCCTTTCCACGGAGGTTGCCATCCCTTCCGTGGTGATGCGTTCATGCGCCAACACCTCCACAAAGGCTCTACTCATGTTAGTGATGGACTCCTCCATTCGCTCCACAGTCGCAGCGACCCTGGAGACAAAACCTGCCAGAGACTCCTGCACCTGTTCATGGAGTTCCCGCTCCGCTCACCTTCTGGATGGACCCGGAGGCACAGGGTCAACATGCAGCTGAGCCGAGTTGGCAACGTCCTGTGCCTCCCGACGAGGACACTCCACTGCTGTCCCTGTCTCCACCATCTGCTGATGTTCACTTGTGAGCTGTGATACACCAGGTGAGAACTCTACTCTATCTCCCGAAAGTCCCAGTGAGGTGTGAGTGTCTGCGCTGGTGCTGGGTGCTGGGTGCTTTTATTCTGCTGACGCTGCGCCCTCAGAGGTTGCAGCTTCCTCTGAAGAGTCTGGGGGCTCAGGCTATTTCTCCTGGACAGTGGGGGCGGGGGGCTGGCAATGGTCCTGTGGGGGAGTAAAGGAAAGAGGTGGAGATGTGAGGTCAAGGTTACATGCACATTGAATTGTGCAGATGATCATAAGTCAATCTGTTAGAGCATCAGAATCAATAGCAGTCACTCATGCAATGTCAATGAGAGAGATGAAAAACTGTTCTGTCACCAGCTTGCTCTGATGCGCCCATGTGTCCATCCCCCACTTGCGCATCCTCCTCCACTCCCACGATCTCCAGGGCCGCCTCCTCTGCAGTGGTGAACTGGGCTATTGAGGGTGGCCCTCCTGCTGTCCTCACCCTCTCCCTCTTATTGTGGGCTCTCTTTTCCTGCAATGAGGGACACAAGTGGCGTTTTAGTGAGAATGAAGGAGTGAGTGTAGAGAATCCATAGCATAAATGCTTAGAAGGACACAAAGATGGAGTGAGGTGCCAAGACCAAGGGCCCTCCCTGCGTGTTGTAAGTTGTTGTCATTGCATCACAGTGATAGGGAGTATGAGGGCTGCATAGTCGAATAGTTAAGTGAATGTGAACATACAGAGAGAGGGAATGGTTAAGGGTGCAGGGATGTAATGGTCAAGTGGGATGTGGAGCAGGAGGCTGACAAAGCAGAGTGCTGGTGATGAGAGGCGATGGGGAGCAGATTGAGGGTCATGGGGATGGAATACTCACTTTTCCTGTGCGGAGAAGGTCATGAAATCTCTTTCGGCACTGCAGCCAGATTCTGCTGCAGATTGAAATCGTATTCACCTCCTGTGCCACTTGCAGCCACACAGCTTTGGTCTGTTGTGGAGGCTTTTTCCCCCCTGAAGAAGGAAACAGCACTTCCTTATTTGCTGTTGCTCCCTCCACCAGAGCTTGGAGGGAATTCTCATCGAAACGGGATGCACACTTTGGTCTGGTGCTGGACATGGTTGCAGTAGGAATTCCTCAGAAGTATAATGCTATAATTGAAAGGCTGAAAAAGAACCAAGACTGCTTGCCTTGAATGCAGCTGCATAGATGACATAATCGGAGGCGAGTTTCAGCATCAAAATACTCATTGGGCCAGGGGTTCCCACACGCTGGAAATCAAGTATCCAATTAGGACAAAATCGCTCATTTGTCCCACCTCACATCGAAGGCGGGGTCTTGACAAGCCGACCACCTGACATGCCCCCAGGTCGCCCTCCAATGACAAAATCCAGCCCCATGACTTAGCTGCCATAGACAAGGCCCATCTCAGTCCTAAGAAGTACCAAGCAACCAATCATGTTGCACAGTCCTGTCACTCAAGTAGCACCTTGGAGGATCACTGGATTAGGGTTAAGAGTTCTCACCACACACTGGCACAAAGAGGAAGCAGGGTAGTGAGAAGCATTGGACACATATACAATACGGGGATTATTTTGGCCAAAGGATAAAAACAGGCGCTAAATGGCTGCTGTGCTAATAAGAAATGTCTGACTGAAAGTCTAGATTTAGCACGTAATTTTTGGACTAATTGATGATTATCATGATTTAAATGTGTCTGCAGGCAATGAGACCGACAACTGTAAGTTTAGCACTCAAACGCTGATTAGACGCAATTTTTCTGGGGCTGTACATGTATGCTGTACTCACCCACTTCCACTGAAGGTGTGGTGTGCACTGGCTGGGAGAGAAACCAACATGGAAGGATGTCTCAAGGACCTAGAGAGAGGGCGCCCAGGTTCTCCGACAGGGAATTGGAAGTCCTGGTGTCTTGTACCCACAGGGGGTTAGGACGCCACCTTGTCCTCCTGTCCATCTCTCGTGCAGTAACTGGTGCTGCTCTGCCTGGCCTCATGTCCTCCTGCAGACCAAGGGGGATTCCTAGCAAGATGCCCATGACCAAGCACTCCCTTTCTCATGGTGACTCCCATAAGGTACAGTAGCACAGCACTCACTCTTTTTAGGTGAAGCCCTCAGACAATTTCCAGAATAAATGTTGATAGAGTGTTGGTGAAGTCTTGACAAACTGTCCCAGAACATCTCCCGATGTGTTTCAAAAGTCCTCTTCAAACCGCCAGCAGTAAGTGAACAGTAAAAGGTGAGATACTTTTAAGCAGCACTCGAAATCCTCAGCAACGATTTGTTTACTCCCAATCAGCTGGTCGCTCTTAGGAGAGGGCATTAGCTCAAGCGCTAGCCACCAAAATGCTGGGCAGCCTCATTGTTGAGCACTAGCAGGCAATTTAAGTGGTAATCAGCCCCTTAGCTATCCTCCAGGCGGCCATTCCTAGCGCGCGCTTGCTTCAATCCTTTACCAAGATGGCATCTAGCGCTAAACACGGGCTAAACTGACATTTCAGCTTAAGACACCATCTTGGCCACCTCGGAGGCTCTTTAGCACCTAAAGTATCTGGGGAAAATCACCCCCTATTGCTTTTAATTAAAATAATTGTTGCACTAAAGTTGTGTGCGCAGGTATCATTCTTGGTAAGGTTTGGAAGTGGCTTGCGTCAGATGGTATGAATGGTACAAAGCTGGGAGGGCATGTGTGCTGTGAGGAGGATGCCGAGAAACTCCAGTATGATTTGGACAGGTTGGGTGATTGGGCAGAAGCATGGCAGATGCAATATAACATGGATAAATGCGAGGTTATCCACTTTGGTGTCAAAAACAAGAAGGCAGATTATTATCTGAATGGCAATAGATTGGGAGAAGGGGAAGTGCAACGAGACCTGGGCGTCCTTGTGCACCAGTCGCTGAAGGTAAGCATGCAGGTGCAGCAGGCGGTTAAGAAGGCAAATGGTATGTTGGCCTTCGTAGCGAAAGGGTTTGAGTACAGGAACAAGGATGTCTTGCTGCAGTTGTACAGGGCCTTGGTGAGACCACATCTTGAGTATTGTGTGCAGTTTTGGTCGCCTTATCTGAGGAAGGATGTTCTTGCCATGGAAGGAGTGCAGCGAAGATTCACCAGGCTGGGATAGCAGGAATGACATATGAGGAGTGATTGGGTCGATTGGGCTTGTACTCGCTGGAGTTTAAAAGAATGAGAGGGGATCTCATTGAAACTCAGAAAATTCTAACTGGACTAGACAGACTAGATGCAGGAAGGATGTTCCCGATGGTCGGGGAGTCCAGAACCAGGGGTCACAGTCTAAGGATAAGGGGTAAGCCATTTAGGATAGAGATGAGGAGGAATTTCTTCACCTAGAGAGTGGTGAACCTGTGGAATTCTCTACCAAAGAAGACAGTAGTGGCCAATTCATTAAATATATTCAAGAAGGAGTTAGATGTATTTCTTAAGGCTAAAGGGATCAAGGGATATGGAGAGAAGGCAGGAACAGGGTACTGAATTTGGATGATCAGCCATGATCTCATTGAATGGCGGAGCAGGCTCTAGGGGCCGAATGGCCTACTCCTGCTCCTATCTTCTATGTTTCTATGGAGCTGTGTGATTTAGTGCATACAGAGAAGGTTCTGTACATGATGGCATATCAGGGGTGGGAAGGGGAAGATTACCTAGACCTGTTTGTGCAGTGGCCAGATTTGCTATTAAAGAGGACTTCTGTATCAGTTAGGGCAAATTTTGCTGAGTCACGAAAAGGTTGTCCCTCACATCTTCTTTAGGTTACATTCAGGTAAATGCAGGTATGAGTGATTTTGCCAGCATCCTCATGTGTGGGGCTACCAGCAGGCAGGTGGCCTCCATCTCTGATGCAGGTTTATCAGTCTCGCCATTCTTTTTTTTCCAAACAGCAACGGTAGAGGGGAAATCCCCAACAGGAGACCTCATTTTGTACAGTGTGTGGAGGGAGGGGAGGGGAGGGGAAAGGAACACAGTGCCACAGCAAATGGCACAAAGGAAGGTGGTAAAGTAGTTGGCAGGTCAAAAAAAAACACAAGGTACTTCCCAAATTGGTGGAGAAAGAAGGATTCTGCCAAACTTTAAGCTATCTGTTGTTGGCCTGCTAAATCAACACTCGTATTTGTTGTGTATGTAACCGTTTACCTTTAAGGGAACTATAGAATGTGACCGTTCGCCTTTAAGAGCACTACTTTAGGGTGGCACTATTTATTGGCTCATGTATACTGTAATACCGATAGTGACCACACCAGTATATAAGGGTTGTGATACGTTAACTAGATCAGAAATCGCCCAGACCACTGAATAGTAAAGACCTGTTTTGTTTGTACTTCTAAAGTCTCTGAAGTTATTTACTGCACAACCTACAGACTTTACAGTGGCGACGAGTCCGATCGTACCCTGCGGCAAGACTAACCAGTAGCAGAGAGCTTCAAAAAGAAAACACGAGGCTCCGTCTACTAAAAGTATAGTACTTACTGGAAGCTGGAAGATTAACAGCAAAGCTGCGGCAGCAACAGGCACAGATTACCCTGCTACCACATCTTGAGCGAGCCAATCAGCCTAAAACAAGGCGGCCGAAGAGACTGTGAGTAGTTAAAACAAATAAATTTAAAAAAAAACGGGGTAGAAGTATTTGGAGGAGAAGGGCAAAGCATTCGGGTCCAACGGCGTCGGGTGACAGCCGGACCGCGGGCAATGTGAGAAGCCGTGCAGCAACCGCTGCCACGAAGCGCTGAGCCTGCGAGTAGGCGCGGGAGTGTCAGAGCCGAGAGCCGCGCGAGCAGGGGAGCCAGAGCCGAGCGGGAGGCGTTGCAAGCCAGCGATCGCATCTCCAGATAAGGGCGAGAGCCGCGAGAGCGATCGGATCTACAGATAAGGGCCGGCAGCCGCTTCGCGATCCAGCGATCGCATTATAGATAAGGGCCGCACTCGGGCTGACAGACGGCGTCGGGGGACCGGGTGAAGACCGCCAAGCGCGGGAAAACCGCCATTGAAGTGGGCGGGGAGAGCGAGAAGCGCGGGAAAGCCGCCATTTTTCAGGGAAAACCGCTGAAGAAGAAGGAAGAAGCGGGAAACCGCCATCTTGGAAATTATTAAGAATTTCAGAAAAGTAATAAGATTTTTCAGAAAGGCTGGTGTGTTCTCAAGAAGAGAGAAGAAAATTAATAATAAGTAAAGTAATACTTGTACTGTTCTCAAAAAGAGAAGAAGATGCCTAAGCGAGGAAATATTAATGACTTTAATGCAGAAATAGAAGACTGGGCCACGTATGTGGAACGCATAGAAATATATTGCGTAGCCAACGAAATTGAGGATGACAACAAGGCAATAACTTTGTTAAATTCGATGGGAGCAAAAACATACGGGCTTTTGAAACATCTAATAGCACCAGTTAAACCAGTGGACCAGACCTTCGAAGAGATCGTAACAGTGTTGAAGGATCACTTGAACCCCACACCGTTGATGCTGGCTGAACGATTTAAATTTTACGCCAGAACCCAGAGGCAAGATGAAAGCAATGCGGAATACTTAGTCGAACTGCGTAAGCTAGCGAAATACTGCCAGTTTGGAGGGAATTTGACAGAGGCGCTGCGGGACAAGTTCGTATGCGGCTTGGCCAAAGAAGGAACGCAGAAGCGACTTCTGGAAGAAAACGACCTCACACTGGACAGGGCTGTCCTCATAGCTTCATCGCACGAAGCCGCAGCGAAAGGGACGGCGGAAATGCAGCTAAAGGCGGCGGCACTCGGGGTGGACCAAATTACAGCAAGCACTCCCAAATGCTACCGTTGTGGAAAGACAACGCACGACCAGAATCAGTGCTGGTTTAAGAACCAAGAGTGCAGGAAATGTGGCAAACTGGGTCACATCGCGAAGGTATGCAGGTCCGGAAAGAAGACCAACAAGCAAAGGAAGCCACCACCACAAGGAAAGTACAACAAGGTGCATCAGGTGGCTGAAAAGAGTTCAGACGAACAAAATTCAGACTCAGACCCAAACAGCCAGGAGCTGGATAGTCTGAGAATCCACCATGTGGGTAAAGTAACTGATCTACAGTTGATCTGGGTCACACTAAAAATAGCGGGAGTCCAAGTACGAATGGAGCTGGACACGGGATCAGCTGTATCCGTCATCAACCAAAAGAACTATCACCGGCTATTCTCTCACATACCCTTAAGAAATACCAAATTCATATTACAGACATACACGGGGCATCATGTATACCCCCTGGGAAAAATACGAGTCAAGGTGAGAGATAGGGGTAAAGAACACCCACGAATGTATCTGTACGTACTACCTGAGGGAGGACCACCACTTCTGGGACGGGAGTGGATCAAGAAAATAGACATGGAATGGCACTACCGACAAGCAATGACGAGTGAGGACTCGGTGCAGACAAGCAGCTCAGACTCCGAGCCGGAAGACGATAAGTCCAGCTTATGTATGAAAAACAAGATTAACATGAACTCACGGACTAAGGTTGGGAAATCGATGGCGTGCATAAAGACAGAGAATTCTGAGTCTGTTCAAGCTACAGACATATGCATTACGGAGGAACACCGGGCTAGAACTCAACGTTATGTCAAAGTACAACGACAATTAGAACAGTTGAGTGCCCGTCTCCTACAAGAGATGGAAAAGGTGAAAAAGTTCTGGGACACCGAATGGGAGTCCCTGGAAAGACAACAGAGACAGCTCGCTCAAGCAGAGAGCGACCATAGAGCCATCGTGGCCAAGTACCAATCACATCTCCCTGAGGCTGTTCAGGAACTAGAATATACACAGAACGATCCAAAGGAAGAGGAATCTTCAGGAAGTCAGGAAGGTATTCCAGTTCACCTCTACGACTTGTTGCAAGCAGAGTGTAACGAGTTGAAAGAACAGTATGAACAGGCTAGGACTACAATCCTGGAAGGGGTTAACTTGGCAACTTCCGAAAAGCTCGTGTTAGTGAAAGCATATGAGCAACTAAAGGTTGAACATGAACGACTAAAGGTTGACCATAAGCAAGAATTACAAAGTCTGCAGGAAATGTTTGATGAGCTTCAGGCCAAGGCTGACTCATTGTTAGGGATTCAATCCATAGGAAAAAAATTAGTGGTGGAAGACATACCAGAACAGGGAATACAGGATGTCCAAGAACTCGTTAAATTATTAAAGGAAACACAAAATAAATATGAAGCGGCAATGGCCGAGGTCCAACGACTTGAAGAACAGATGCAACTGGAAATCTTTTCAGTGGAAGAAAAGGGAACTGTAAGAAACACAGAGACCGTAAGAATGGGCCATGAACATGAGCTTAAATCGTCAGAGGAGAAGGGTTTGGAGCTCTCAAAAGTTATTGAAATAGCCGAGGTTGCAACACAGACTGAGAAGATGGCAGCAGAGCAACCCTTAGATACCAAAAGTACGCTGACTCATGTCAAGGTTGAACAACAGAACGCTGAAACAACTGCTCCGGTAGAGGAATTGAATAGTCCAATCAATCAATCTCCAAAGGAAGTTGAAGTATTAAAATCACAAATGAGGTCATTAGTAAACAACTTGCTGAAAGCCCAGAAAAAGTTAGAGGAAGCGGAACACGTGAAGAAGTCTCTTCAGGAAAGATGTCTGAATTTGGAACAAAAGCTGGCTGACGTCCAGCTGGGTAGGGAGGACATAGAAGACCCTCTCGCTGGCCTAGCTCAGGACGACTCCGAATATTACTATGTCCTGTCCTGCCCAACTTGTAACTTCGACTCCCACCATACAGAAATCATGGAGGAGCACCGAAAGTCTACGGAACATCGGGAGAAGGTGGCTCTACTACGGAAAAAGGAGGAAGAGAAGGAGGAACTGCGCATGCAGCTGGCAGCTGACAGTGGAGCCCAGAGAGTCTCCAAGAAGCAGAAAAGGAAAAGTCGAAACAGAAGATGACCCATCTGAACCATTATTACCTCTACCAGATCACACACGTGGTCCCTCCGAACGGAGCCAATTCAGTTCGGAAGTTCAAACTGTTAAACCCATGGAAGGACTATTGAATGAGTCACTCCAGCAATGTGAACCGACTACACCACAGAGACTGAATCTATGAACTGTTTTCCACAGAGACTGAATCTGTGATCTGTTTTGACATGAAGTTATATATGTTATTATGTTATGTTAAACATGAAGTTATATGACGTTGACTCCATCGAGAGTATATCTGTAAATTGTTATATGACGTTGACTCCATCGAGAGTATATCTGCAAACTGTGTATATAAAATTGAAGATTGTATGTTTAACGGGATTCTGTAAGTAATAAGCTAGGAAGGGAGGAGTGTTGTGTATGTAACCGTTTACCTTTAAGGGAACTATAGAATGTGACCGTTCGCCTTTAAGAGCACTACTTTAGGGTGGCACTATTTATTGGCTCATGTATACTGTAATACCGATAGTGACCACACCAGTATATAAGGGTTGTGATACGTTAACTAGATCAGAAATCGCCCAGACCACTGAATAGTAAAGACCTGTTGTTTGTACTTCTAAAGTCTCTGAAGTTATTTACTGCACAACCTACAGACTTTACAGTATTTCCCCACAATGCCCAGAAATCCTGCACATCCATTATGTATGGGCATGATTTTTTTATTTTATTCATGCATGAGATGTGAGTGTCGCTGGCAAGACCAGCATTTATTGCCCATCCCTAATTGCCTTTGAGAAGGTGGTGGTGAGCCGCCTTCTTGAACCGCTGCAGTCCATGTGGTGAAGGTACTCCCACAGTACTGTTAGGGAGGGAGTTGCAGGATTTTGACCCAGCGACAATGAAGGAACAGCAATATATTTTCCAGTCAAAATGGTGTGTGACTTTCAGGGTAACTTGCAGGTGGTCATGTTCCCATGTGTCTACTGCCCTTTTCCTTCTAGGTGGTAGAGGTCGCGTGTTTTGGGAGGTGATATTGAAGAAGCCTTGGCAAGTTACTGCAGTGCATCTTGTAGATGGTACACACTGCAGCCACGATGCACCAGTGGTGGAGGTGGCGAATGTTTAAGGTGGTGGATGGGGTGCCAATCAACGTAAGAACATAAGAATATAAGAAATAGGAGCAGGAGCAGGCCATTCGGCCCCTCGAGCCTGCTCTGCCATTTAATGAGATCATGGCTGATCCAATTTTGGCGTCAACTCCACTTTCCTGCCCGCTCCCCATGACCCTTGACTCCCCTGTTGCTCAAAAATCTGTCTATCTCAGCCTTGAACATATTCAATGACTCAACTTCCACAGTTCTCTGGGGTAAAGAATTCCAAAGATTTACAACCCTCTGAGAGAAGAAATTCCTTGTCATCTCCGTCTTAAATGGGCTACTGTGGCAAAGCCACCAACAGACTCTTGCAGTAATGAATATAATTGCCTTTAACAGGGGCTTGTTGCCTTTAAGTGTTTGCTCTGTATAAACAGCGCGGGTTCGGTAAAATGGCGATCCAGCGCGATGATGTCATCACGCAGGTCACGTGACGTTCCCAACGGTGGGAAACGTGATGACGTCATGAAGTCAGAGGGGAGAGGCGTTCCCTCTCAGTCCTCGTGGAACCAGTTGGTGTACAGACCTGTATACAGTTTCTCCTGCGTTTTTGCTTGTAACTTTTACTAGTGCATTAAACCACGTTTGGTTATGTTGTGTCCGTGTGTTGATAGAGACACTGAAGACAGGAGTTGGTTTCACAGGTGTTTACTAAACAAAGTCTGGAGGGGAACTAACTGATACAACACAATATACAGGCTTATATAGCCCGAGTGGCCATTACCGGCATTACAGTACACATGGGGCTCTTAAAGGCACATACACTACAATTCCTCCCCTTTTAGCCAACCAGTACATAATATTTTAAGTAATCATTAATTACATGTTACAAGAAAAATAATCTACACATTGCGGCAGTTAATTAATTATAAGTCAGTCTCTCTGGAGGTTTCCTGACTCGGTCCGGATAATGCCTCGGTGGTGTAGTAGTTTCTGGTGGTGTAGTAGGTTCTTTTGGCAAGGCTGATTTGGCTTGAATGCCAGTGTCAGGGTCATCGGGTTCCAGTATCACCGGATCGGAGGTAGATATGGGTATCTCTACTTCATCGTTAGGCGTATAGAGTTGTGGTGTAGGTTGTCCCTTTTCGGATGACTCTATGATTTGGTCAGCATGGTGCCTTATTATGCTTTCTCCGATGTCTACGGTATACATCAGTGGTCCTAGTCGTGTGCAGGTAGTTCAAGGCTGCCATTTCTCGGTACGGTAGTCCTGGGCCAAAACTTGTTGATCTATCTGGAAGGTTCTAGTTGGCCTTTCATTCATGCCTTGACATTGTCGGTTCTCCACGTCCCTTCTGATGTTTGGCTTGATCAAATCCAGCCGGCATCTTAGGTTTCTATTGAAGAACATCATGGCGGGAGTTTGGTTTGTAACCATATGTGTTGCATTCCTGTATGCGAACAAGAAGTTATCCACCTTGTGCTGAAGTTTTATGTCTTCATTACCCATGGCCTTTATGGCCTTCTTGAAGGTCTGGACAAACCTTTCAGCCAATCCATTAGTGGCGGGATGGTATGGGGCGGACGTGTAATGCTTAACCCCATTGTTTTTTAAGAACTTCCTGAATTCTTCGGACACAAATTGCGGTCCATTATCAGAACAGATCTGTTCCGGCAGCCCATTCCTGGCAAATATGGTCCTTAATACTGTGATGGTTTTTTCCGTGGTGGTGGAGGACATCTTTATTACCTCCGGCCACTTGGAGTGTGCATCAACCGCGATTAAGAACATTGAGTCCATAAATGGACCAGCAAAGTCGATGTGTACCCTTTGCCAGGGGGATGAGGGCCACTCCCATGGATGTAGAGGGGCTTGTGGTGGAGCGGTTTGGACCTTCTGGCATCCTAGGCAGCTCTTGGTCATTTCTTCGATGTCTCCATCGATACTTGGCCACAATACAAATGCCCTGGCTAGGTTCTTCATTTTCACTCCACCCAGATGCCCCTCGTGAAGCTCCTTTAGAACTTTATCCTGGAGTTTGAGTGGAATCACCACTCTGGATCCACACATCAAAGTTCCTCGGCACACTGACAGCTGTTCTCTTCTTTGCGAGAATGCTGGCAACAGTGGTTCGCCATGTGCTGGCCATCCCTTCACTGTTAAATCGTAGACTCGTGAGAGAGTCGGGTCATTTCTAGTTTCCATTTCAATGGCAGAATTTGTTACTGGTAGACATTCGACTATGGTAGAGTGGAAAATTTCCACTGGGTCTATGGTAGGTGCTTCTTCTACCGTTGGCAACGGTAGGCGCGATAACCCGTCAGCATTTCCATGCTGTTTTGATCCTTTGTATTCTATGTTGTATTGGTGTGCCCCTAGAAAAAGGGACCACCTCTGTAGCCTTTGCGCTGTCATAATGGGAACACCCTTTTTAGGGTTGAATATGGAGATGAGTGGTTGATGGTCAGTCAACAAGGTAAATTTTTGTCCATGTAGGTAATGGTTGAATTTCTTCACTCCCCATACCAGGCTGAGTGCTTCCCTGTCGATTTGGGCATAGTTACGCTCAGCTGAGTTCAATGAGCGTGACGCGAAAGCTATCGGCCATTCCGAGCCATCAGGGAATTTATGCGATAATACTGCTCCTACGCCGTAAGGGGATGCATCGCACGCCAGTCTGATTGGCAGTGATGGGTTGTAATGAGCCAAAACTTCTTTGGACGTGATTAAGTCTTTGCATTTATGGAAGGCACGTTTACAGTCTTCGCTCCATTTCCAAATTACTCCTGTTTGTAGCAGTTCATTAAGAGGGTGTAGCAGAGTTGATAAGTTCGGTAAAAATTTATGATAGTAATTTATTAATCCCAGGAACGACCTTAATTGTGAAACATTTTCAGGTGCTGGGGCTTTTATGACCGCTTCAATTTTTTCAGGTGACTTATGCAACCCTTCCTTATTAATTATGTGGCCACAATATGATATTTGATTCTGGAAATATTCGCACTTGGGGCGATATGCTCGTAGGCCCCGTTCTCTCAGCCTAGTGAGCACCTGCTCCAAATTGGCAAGGTGCTCGTCGTCGTTTTCTCCTGTTACAAGGATGTCGTCTAGGTAGCATTGAGTCCCCGGAATCCCTTGCAGGACTTGCTCCATAGCTCTTTGCCAGATAGCTGGAGCTGATGCTACTCCGAAAGCCAGTCGATTGTACTGGTACAGGCCTTTGTGTGTGTTTATCGTGAGATACTTTTTAGAGGCCTCGTCAACCTCCATCTGTAGATATGCCTGTGCCAAGTCAATTTTGGTGAAACACTTCCCTCCGGATAGTGAGGCGAAAATATCTTCTATCCTCGGAAGAGGATACTGTACCATGTGATGGACCGGGTTTACAGTCACCTTGAAGTCTCCACAGATGCGAATTTTTCTCTGTTCTTCAGATTTATCATTATTCAACGCCCACTCGCTCCAATCTATTTTGGATAATACGCCTGCCTTTTCCAAATTCTCCAGCTCTGCCTCGACTGCTGGACGAATTGTGTATGGCACCGGTCTTGCCTTAAAAAACTTGGGAATTGCCACATCTTCCACTTTTATTGAGGCGATGATGCCTTTCAAGGTTCCTAGTTTCTCTTGAAACACTTCCTTGGCGTTGGCCAAGATGTCTTTTAATCGTTCAGGTATGACGTCATCATCATTTTTTTCCTTACTGGTCACCGTCAGTGCCTGAATGGAATGCCAGTCTAAACGTATTTTCCTGATCCATTCACGTCCCAACAGTGGTGGTCCACCATCTTGTAGAATGTATAAATACAACTTCTGTATTTCCTTGCCGTTGTATACAACAGACACCCTTATTTTTCCTTTGGGGTATACTTTCTGCCCCGTATATGTTTTCAAGATAATGGATGTGTCTTTTAAAGGTATATGCGGAAATAGCCGCTCATAATCCCGTCAATTTATGACAGTCAGAGCTGATCCTGTATCTAGCTCCATTTTAACTGGGGACCCTGCTATTGTGAGGGTAACCCAAATGGTCTGGTAATCTTCTTTGGCAATTACATTATGTAATTTGAGAGAGCTTAGTCTCTTGTTTCTGGAGTCGCTATCGCTCTTCTGGTCTTCGGAGCTACTGTCCGTCATCATTTGTACCTTTCTGTGCTTTTCCTTATTGATTTTTTTTCTGTTAGTGGATTTTTTGTTTCCAGATCGGCATACACGTGTAATGTGTCCCATCTTTCCGCATTGCCTGCATGCTTTGTCCTTGAACCAGCAGTCCCTCTGGTCATGGGTGGATCTGCTGCAGCGATAACATCTCTCGAAACCCCATGTCATTTCATGGGTGCCGAAGTCCTGTGGCTTTTGCTGTATCTCTGCAGCTCCTCTTGCACTGAAAGCCTTGTCCAGTGTCAAATCTTTCTCAGAAAGTAGCCTTTTTTGTGTTCCTTCACTTAGGAGACCGCAGACGAATTTGTCTCGTAGAGAATCTGCCAGTCCTGCCCTGAATTGGCAGTGCAGGGTATCAACAATCTCCTTAAAATTCTTGTCCATCGGTTCGGCTGGAGTGATTAAGTTTCGTAACAGCTTGTATGTCTTTGCGCCCATTAGATTTAGAAGTACTGAAGCTTTTTTTTCATCTTCTATTCCATTTGCGATGCAATATACCTCCACTCTTTCCACATATGTGGTCCAATCCTCTATCTTGTTATCAAAAGCATCAATATTGCCAGACTTACGCATCCTAGAAAAAAAATGGCGCTTCCCGAGCTTTTCTTTCTTTTCTGCAGAAAAGATATGGCGCTTCCCGCGCTTCCCCGCCGCTGTTGCTGATGACAACGCTGTTTCCCGCGGTTTCCGTTCTTTTTATTTATTTATTTACAGTTGGAGACTCGTTCCCGCCAGACTCTCTCTCTAGGTCTGAACGCCGACCTGCTTGCAGCGCCGGCCGTCTCCCGAGTGCTCCCTCCCCGTCTGTTGCTGCTTGCCTTTGCTTTCGCTGCTTGGCCTAGCTGCAGAGCCAGCCGCTGGAGCCCCAGCCCGATGCCCAGGAAGGATTATTGCCGTACCTGCCACCAGCTTGGCTAGCTGGTGAAACCACAGCTTTTTCTTTTTCTTGATTTCTTTTCAACTTTGAACGCCAGAGGAATCGATGTCCTTGAGGTGCTGCCGAATTGCAGGTAAGTCCGTTTCCAATTCGTCACCACTGTTGTGTCCGTGTGTTGATAGAGACACTGAAGACAGGAGTTGGTTTCACAGGTGTTCACTAAACAAAGTCTGGAGGGGAACTAACTGATACAGCACAATATACAGGCTTATATAGCCCGAGTGGCCATTACCGGCATTACAGTACACATGGGGCTCTAAAAGGCACATACACTACAGGTTAACTGCTAGTTTCAGTCTCAGTAATTTCGTTAGGAGTTCAAGCACTCCTACATTGGTGACCCCGAATCCTCGCGGACGTTCTTCACGGCGGAAACGGAACGCAGGGCCATGATGGAAGCCAACGCAGTGGCTTTGAAGCTCCCCCAATTTTGGGAACAACAGGTGGCCTTCTGGTTCGTACAAGCAGAGGCGCAGTTCGAGCTCCGCAACGTCGTGCAGGATCAGACCCGTTATCTTTACGTGGTCTCCACAATCGACAGCTCGACAGCGTCGAGGATCATCAGCCTACTGGGGAACCCCCCCGGCCACTGACAAGTATGTCGCCATTAAGGCACAGCTAATGCAGGTATTCGGCCTTATGAAGGCAGAGCGCGCACACCGCCTACTCACGCTGCCCAGGTTAGGAGACTCCAAACCTTCAGAGTTGATGAGCCAGATGCTCACACTCCTGGGGTCTGAACCGCAATGTTTCCTGTTCCGCGAACTGTTCCTCAGTCAACTGCCTGAACAGGTGCAGGCAGCCCTCGCCAGATCGGACGCTGGGGATTGCATAGCGCTCGCCGAAGAGGCGGATAAAATATATGCGGTCCGACAACAACACTGCGCCGTCGCAAGACGCCCTGCCCCAAAGGGCCCTGCCTCGATGCCTCCAACAACCAGTTTCTGTTATTACCATGCTCGGTTTGGCATGGAGGCCAGAAGCTGCCATCCGCCTTGCAGTTTCGTGCACAAAACACCGAACAAGCAACTGCGCGTCAAGAACACCGAATCCGGGGCGTGCCCCGCGGCCACGATGGCGATCGGTGATTCCGGAAACTACTTTATTTAACTGACTCCATCTCGGGCCGTCGTTTTTTGTGCGACACAGGGGCGCAGTGCAGCATCCTTCCCGCGTCAGTCCTCGACCTTCGGTCCAGCAGGCGTGGTTCTCCCCTCCAAGCTGCCAACGGGGGTGCGATTCATACTTGCGGGACACGACGGGTCCAGGTCTGCTTCAGTGGCCAACGCTTTATATGGGACTTCGTCACCGCCAAAATTTCACAGGCACTCCTAGGCGCCGACTTTTTATGCGCCAACGGCCTGTTGGTTGATTTTAAAAATCGTCGGCTCATTCACGCTGCCACGTCCGACTGTATTCCCTGTGCGCGCGGCACGGTCGCACCGCACTCGGTCTCCTGCGCTCGGCCACCCCCCAACGTTTTCTCCCGCCTCCTCAGGGACTTTCCAGAGCTGACTAAGCCCACCTTCTCGGCTTCGACCGCCAAACATAGGGTGGAGCACCATAGAATGATGACCGGCTCTCCCGTCTACACCAGGGCATGGCGGCTAGAGCCCAGCAAGCTCGCGGCTGCTAAGGCGGAGTTCGCCACCATGGAAAAGTTGGGGATTATTCGCCCGTCGAATAGTCCCTGGTCCTCACCTCTCCACATCGTCCCTAAGCCCGGGGGTGGAAGGCGGCCCTGCGGCGACTACCGCCGCCTAAATGATGTCAAGACCCCCGACCGGTACCCTATACTGCACATACAGGATTTCTCCGGACATTTGCCGGGGAATTCGATCTTCTCCAAGGTCGACCTCGTCCATGGGTACCATCAGGTACCGGTGCATCCCCAGGATGTCCAAAAGACAGCGGTCATCAGCCCTTTTGGCCTGTTTGAGTTCCTCCGCATGCCTTTCGGACTTAAAAACGCTGCGCAGGCATTCCAACGCCTCATGGATTCGGTGCTGTGGGATCTCAAATTTTTGTTCATCTATCTGGATGACATACTGATCGCCAGTGCCACAAAGGAGGACCATCTCAAGCACCTGCACATTCTCTTTCATCGCCTTCAGCAGCACGGCCTCATTGTCAACCTGGCCAAATGCCAGTTCGGCCTGCAGCAAATCGACTTCTTAGGCCACCACATCACTCCAGAGGGGGCAATGCCGCTTCGGGCTAAGGTGGAGGTGATCGCCGCATTCCCGCGGCCGCAGTCCGTGAAGGCACTCCAGGAGTTCCTGGGTATGGTAAATTTTTACCATCGTTTTGTTCCCAGGGCTGCACAGCTCATGCAGCCGCTCTACGAGGCCCTCAGTGGGAAGCCGGGAAAGGAGCCCGTAGTTTGGACGCCGGAAATGGACCGCGTTTTCGGGGACACAAAGACCGCCCTCGCGAATGCGACAATGTTGGCACACCCCCTGCCAGGAGCCACCATCGCTCTCATGACTGATGCGTCGGACTACGCCACCTTCGAGGTACCGGTTCGTCGGTTCGACCACGTCCACGTCGACCTTGTGGGGCCACTCCCGCCGTCGCGGGGTTTCACACACCTTCTGACGATGGTAGATCGCACCACGAGATGGCCAGAGGTGGTTCCCGTGACGTCTACCACCTCTGCGGATGTCGCTCGAGCCTTTATCTCGTCATGGGTAGCACGCTTTGGGGTTCCGATGGATATTTTGTCCGACCACGGTCCACAATTCTCATCTGAGCTTTGGAACGCGGTGGCCTCAGCCTTAGGCACCAAACTCCATCGCACCACGGCCTACCACCCGCAGGCGAATGAGCTTTGTGAGCGTTTTCATCGTTCATGAAGGCGTCGCTCAGGGCCAGCCTCCTGGACGCGGCATGGGTCGATAAACTGCCTTGGGTTATGCTGGGGTTGCGCACGGCGCCAAAGGAGGATCTGCAGGCTTCGGCCGCGGAAATGGTTTACGGCCAGCCACTCCGGGTACCAGGCGAATTCCTGCCGTCCCTTACACAGCCATGGTCCGCAGCCACTCAGCGGGAAGCCCACCGGGAAGCAGCCCAGTGCTTCCGGCCAGTTCCGACGTCGCAACACGGTTTTCCTGCCTCCCACATTCCAGTGGAGTTGATGAAGGCCAAATTCGTGTTCGTTCGTCAAGACGCCCATCGCAGCCCGCTCCAGCCTCCGTATACGGGTCCTTTTCGGGTTTTACAGACAGGGGCTAAGACTTTTTTGGTCGACCTTGGGGGCAGGCCAGACCACATCTCCGTCGATCGCCTCAAGCCCGCGCACTTGGACCTGGAACAGCCAGTCGAGCCGCTCAGCCACCGCGTAGGGGTCGACCGCCGGCTGCGGCCGCACCTGACCAGGCCGCTATCCCCTCCAGCTCACCAGCTGTTCAGCGTTTTCCTCTCCGGGAATTTAGGAGTCGTTCAAACAGGCTTGTCCAACCTCCTCTGCGATTGACTTTCCTTATTATAGACAATTCTGGGGGTCGTATGTGGCAAAGCCACCAAGAGACTCTTGCAGTAATAATGTATATAATTGCCTTTAACAGGGGCTTGTTACCTTTAAGTGTTTGCTCTGTATAAACAGCGCGGGTTCGGTAAAATGGCGATCCAGCGTGATGACGTCATCACGCAGGTCACGGGACGTTCCCAACGGCGGGAAACGTGATGATGTCATGATGTCAGAGGGGAGAGGTGTTCCCTCTCAGTCCTCGTGGAACCAGTTGGTGTACAGACCTGTATAGAGTTTCTCCTGCGTTTTTGTTTGTAACTTTTACTCGTGCATTAAACCACGTTTGGTTAACTGCTAGTTTCAGCCTCAGTACTTTCGTTAGGAGTTCAAGCACTCCTACACTACTCCTTATTCTGAGATGATGCCCCCTCGTTCAAGATTCCCTGACGAGGGGAAACATCCTCTCAGCATCCACCTTGTCCAAGCTCCTCAGAATCTATTATGTTTCAATAAAATTACCTCTCATTCTTTTAAACTCCAATGAGTATAGGTCCAATCTGCTCAACCTTTCCTCATAGAACAACACTTCCATCCCAGGAATCAACCTTGTGAACCTTCTCTGAACTGTCTCCAATGCTAGTATATCCCTCCTTAAATAAGGGGACCAAAACTGCATGCAGTACTCTAGGTGTGGTCTCACCAGCACTCTGTACAATTGTAGCAAGGCTTCCCTACTTTTATACTCTATCCCCCTTGAAATACAGGCCAACATTCCATTTGCTTTCCTAATTACTTGCTGCACCTGCATGTTAACTTTTTGTGTTTCATGTACAAGGCCACCTAATTACCTCTGTACCATCGCATTCTGTAGTCTTTCTCCATTTAAATAATATTTTTCTTTTCCATTCTTCCTACCAAAGTGGATAACTTCACATTTTCCCACATTATACTCCATCTGCAAAATTCTTGCCCACTCACTTTATCTATATCCCTTTGCAGACTCTTTATGTCCTCCTCACAACTTGCTTTTCCACCTATCTTTATATCGTCCACAAATTTGGCTACAATACACTTGCTTCCTCAAGCGAGCTGCTTTGTCCTGGATGGTGTCAAGCTTCTTGGGTGTTGTTGGAGCTGCACTCATCCAGACAAGTGGAGAGTATTCCATCAGAGTCCTGACTTGTGCCTTGGAGATGGTGGAAAGGCTTTGGGGAGTCAGGAAGTGAGACACTCACCGCAGAATACCCAGCCTCTGACCTGCTCTTGCAGCCACATTATTTATGTGGCTGGTCCAGTTATGTTTCTGGTCAAGGGTGACCCCCAAGATGTTGATGGTGGGGGATACGATGATGGTAATTGTTAAGTCTGTGTGTCCCAGTTATGCTTATTATAAATCACTGGACACAGACCACAAGAATAACTTTAACAGGTCTTTACTATTCGGAGGTCAGGGCTGAACTGCCCAGCAAATCCCTACACAACACTTATATACCGGTGTGGTCACCACCGGTATTACAGTATACAGCAGCCAAGAGAAAGTGGTACATCTCTTAAGGTAGTTCTCTTAAGGTGGAACAGGTTACATACACCACAATCCTTCCTTTTTAGCTTAACAGTTATATCCCCATTTAACAAAACATAATAACATATATATATACAACTTCATGCAAAACAGTTCAAAGATTCAGTCTCTGAGGAGGCCTCCTGATTCGAGTTGGATAACGCCTTTCAGGGGTCTCTGATTCTCGTTGCTGGGGTGACTCATCTAGTTGGTCTCTTATGGATTGGACATCATCATCAGGTACATCCACTTCTGAGGTAGATGCTTCAGGTTCACTAACTTCTTCCACGGTTGTCTCTGCCGTAACCATGGGTTCGACCCTTGTTCTCGATTCTACCAGTTGGTCAGCATGACGCCGTATTACATTTTCACCAATATCTACCGTGTACATCAGGGGTCCTTGTCTGGCCCGAATTGTTCCAGATTGCCATTTCTCATTTTTATAGTCCCGGGCTAACACTGGTTGTCCTATTTCGAAACTCCGAGTGGTCTTGTTATTTATATGCTGGAAATGTTTGTTTTCAACTTCCCTCCGCACATTTGGTTTTAACAAGTCCAACCTGGACCGCAACCTCCTGTTATAGAACATCATGGCAGGACTTTGGTTTGTCACTGCATGAGTGGCGTTTCGATATGCCAGTAGGAATTTGTCCACCTTGTGTTGTAGTGGAATCTGATCTTCGCTCATGGCCTTTATTGCTTTTTTGAACGTTTGTACAAATCTCTCGGCCAACCCGTTTGTAGCCGGATGATATGGGGCAGAGGTATAATGTTTCACCCCATTCTTCTTCATGAATTTCTGGAATTCTTCTGACACGAACTGCGGTCCGTTGTCCGAACATATTTGTTCTGGCAATCCATTTCTTGCAAATATCGTTCTTAGCACCGCGATCGTCTTTTCCGAGGTAGTGATAGTCATCTTAATCACTTCTGGCCATTTAGAATGTGCGTCCACCGCAATTAAAAACATGGAGTCCATGAATGGACCAGCAAAGTCAATATGTACACGTTGCCATGGGGTTGAAGGCCATTCCCATGGATGCAGCGGTGCAATCGGAGGTGCATTTTGCACTTTTTGGCACCCTGAGCAGCTTTTCGTCAGATCCTCTATCTGTTGGTCGATACCCGGCCACCACACATAAGCCCTAGCAAGGCTTTTCATCTTGACTCCCCCCAGATGACCTTCATGCAGTTCCTTTAGAACTCTCTCTCTTAACTTAGGAGGAATAATCACCCTTGTTCCATACATCAATGTTCCTTGACAGACAGACAGCTGTTCTCGTCTTGCTGAGAATGCCGGTAACAGTGGATCACCATGTGCTGGCCATCCCTTCACTGTCACTTCGTAGACCCGGGACAGTGTCGGGTCGTTCCTGGTTTCTCTTTCAATACTTGCATTGGTGACTGGTAAACATTCGATGATGGTCGAGTGAAATAACTCAACAGGGTCAACCGTCGGTGCCTTCTCCTCTGTAGGTAGTGGCAGGCGCGACAGCCCATCAGCATTGCCGTGCTGCTTTGTACCTTTGAATTCGATCTGATATTGATGTGCCCCTAGAAAAAGGGACCATCTCTGGCGTCTCTGTGCTGTCATCACTGAAACACCCTTCTTAGGGTTAAAAATGGATACCAACGGCTGGTGGTCTGTCAGAAGCGTAAACTTTTGGCCCTGCAGGTAATGATTAAACTTCTTTACTCCCCACACAAGGCTGAGAGCCTCCCTGTCTATCTGAGCATAGTTGCGCTCAGCGGAGGTCAATGATCTGGATGCGAATGCAACTGGCCTCTCCAGGCCATTTGGCAACTTGTGTGAGAGTACTGCCCCAATACCATATGGAGAAGCATCACAAGCCAAACGAATAGGCAGCGTTGGGTTGAAGTGAGCCAACACTTCCTCTGAGGTGATCAATGCCTTGCTTTTGCGAAAGGCCCTCTTACAGTCTTCGCTCCACTTCCATGGTATTCCCTTCTGCAAAAGAGCATTCAGCGGGTGCAGCACCATGGATAAATTTGACAGAAATTTATGGTAATAGTTAATCAACCCTAGGAACGACCTCAACTGGGATACATTATCCGGAGTGGGAGCCTTCACAACAGCTTCGATCTTGTCAGGAGACTTATGAAGCCCCTCCTGGTCAATGACATGACCACAGTACGAGATCCGCTTCTGAAAGAACTCACATTTCTGGCGATTAACTCGAAGTCCATATTCTTTCAATCTGGTGAGCACCAGTTCCAAATTTGCAAGGTGTTCCTCGTCATCATCTCCTGTAATCAGAATATCGTCCAGGTAACATTGTGTGCCTGGAATTCCCTGTAATACCTGCTCCATGGCCCTCTGCCAAATTGCTGGAGCCGATGCCACTCCAAAAACCAGTCTATTATACCGGTACAAGCCTCTATGCGTGTTGATCGTGAGATACTGGCGTGACTCTTCCTCAACTTCCATCTGTAAGTACGCCTGCGCCAGGTCTATCTTGGTGAAGTGTTTCCCACCAGACAACGAAGCGAAGATATCCTCAATCCGCGGAAGCGGATACTGCACCGTGTGAAGCACCGGATTAACAGTGATCTTGAAATCTCCACGGATGCGAACCTTCCCCGGTTCCCCCGGCTTGTTGCTCGATGAACGCTTCATGATGGGAACAATGGGCGTAGCCCACTCACTCCAGTCTACCTTAGACAGTACTCCTGAACGTTCTAGCCCTTCCAGCTCAGCTTCCACAGCAGGTCGTATCGCATAAGGTACCGGTCTGGCTTTGAAAAATTTCGGGTTTGCATGTTCTTCAACCTTGATGTTTGCCGTAATTCCTCTCAGTGTTCCCAGTCCCTGTTGGAACACCTCTTTAGCATCGTCCAATATTCTGGACAATCGTTTAGGTTTGACATCTTTTTTACCGGAATCTACCGTTCGTGCTTTTAAGGAATGCCAGTCCATATTTATTTTCCTAATCCACTCCCGTCCCAGTAGTGGTGGACCTCCCTCAGGTAGCACATATAAGTCCATTCCTCGGCTTTCTTTGCCCTTGTGGACCACCTTTACCTCTATCTTCCCGATGGGGTATACTCTTTGCCCCGTGTATGTTTTCAATACAATCTCCGTATCCCGTAGGGGAATATGTGGGAATAACCTTTTGTAATCTTGCTTATTCATGACCGTCAATGCCGATCCAGTGTCCAATTCCATCTTCACTTGGACTCCTGCTATCTGAAGTGTGACCCAGATTGTTTGGAGGTCTGCTTCATTACCAACATTGTGTACTCTTAGACTACCCAGTTCATTACTGCTGGAGTCTGAATTTGACTTCTGTTCGTTCGAACTGTTCTCTGTCACCTTGTGTACCTTTCTGCACTTTTCCTGCGGTGACTTTTTGTTGCTGGTCTTCTTTCCTGACCGGCATACTTTAGCTATGTGACCAAACCTGCCACATTTTCTGCATTCCTGATTTTTGAACCAGCACTGGTTCTGATCGTGCGTTGTCTTTCCACAACAATAACATTTTACTGTACCCAAGACCATTTGATTGGTACTGAGTTCCGGTGACCGTAGCTGCATTTCCGCAGTGCCTCTCGCTGCGGCTTCGTGCGATGCTGCAATAGTGACAGCTTTATCAAGCGTAAGATCATTCTCCTCAAGCAGTCGCTTTTGTGTTCCTTCTTTTAACAATCCACACACAAATTTATCTCTCAGCGCATCTGCTAGTCCTGTTCCAAACTGACAGTACTTTGATAGCTTACGCAGTTCAATTAAAAATTCAGCGTTGCTTTCGTCTTTCAGCTGCGTTCTTCTGTAAAATTTAAATCGTTCCGCTATCATCAGCGGCGTGGGGTTTAAATGATTTTTCAGGACAGTAACAATATTCGCGAAAGTCTGATCCGTCGGTTTATCTGGTGACAGAAGGTGCTTCAATAGCCCGTATGTCTTCGCACCCATTGAGCTTAATAAGGTTAGTGCTTTCTCATCATCTGGTACCTTATTTGCTTTACAATAAACTTCCATGCATTCTACATACGTGGTCCAATCTTCGATATCGCTATCAAAGGTATTAATGTTCCCATGATTAGGCATCCTTGCAAGTTTTTAAATTTTTCTTTTTCTCAAAATGGCGGCTTCCCGCGCTTGTCTTCTTCCCCCGCCTACTAAAATGGCGGCTTCCCGCGCTTGGCGGTCTTTCCCGCGCTCGTCTTCTTCCCCTGCTGACTACAATGGCGGATTCCTGCGTTTGCCTTCTTCCCCCGCTGGCTGCAATGGCGATTGCCATGCTGCTGCCGTTCTCGCCTCCCCAGCGGTTCTCAATTCCCCGACGCTGCTTTTACTCCCGCGCGGTTCCCGTGGGCATTCACGCTTCCCCTGCTGTTGCGCCTCTCAGCCCCGCATGCAGCCCGGTCCTTTACACCGGCTGCGTTTGAGTTCTCCGCAGCTCTCGTGCCTTAAGCTGCCCCAGTCGCTGCGCCTCTCGGCCTCGATTGCAGCCCGGCCCTTTTCACCGGCCGTGGTCGAGTTCTCCGCCCTTTTTCCTCCGTTTTCCCTCCCCCACTCCACAGTCAACGCGGCCGACTTTCAGCTCGTGTCGCTGATCGGCTTACCCACCACCGTGGTAGAAGGGATGATCACTGCCTGTCGCTGATGGAGGGCTTCGTGGTCAGAATTTTTCTTTTTAACCCGGGTTCTCGATGCCTCCCGTGCGATGGTGCTCAGCAGGATGATGAGGGCGGATGCCTCTTCTCGACGCCCGTTCTGAGGACGAAGCTGCCTTGGATGTAAAACTGCCGCAGGGTAAGATCGGACTCGTCGCCACTGTTAAGTCTGTGTGTCCCAGTTATGCTTATTATAAATCACTGGACACAGACCACAAGAATAACTTTAACAGGTCTTTACTATTCGGAGGTCAGGGCTGAACTGCCCAGCAAATCCCTACACAACACTTATATGCCGGTGTGGTCACCACCGGTATTACAGTATACAGCAGCCAAGAGAAAGTAGTACATCTCTTAAGGTAGTTCTCTTAAGGTGGAACAGGTTACATACACCACAGTAATGCCATTGAATGTCAAGGGGAGGGGGTTAGATTTTCGTTTGTTGAAGATGGTCATTGCCTGGCACTTGTGTGGCGCGAATGTTACTTGTCGCTTATCAGCACAAGTCTGAATGTTATCCAGGTCTTGCTGCATGGGGGATGTACTGCTTTATTATCTGAGTAATTGTACAATGCTCTAAAAACTTCAAAAAGATGTTTCCCTCAACGTGATAGTATCTGCATGAAAGAAGAAGCAAACAGAATGCACCTAGCGTAAGGAGTTTATTTCCTTGACTTTTCTGAGTGCTTTGTATTTAGACCACATGAGGCCTTCTGAGGAGGAAACATTTCTAGCCCACTGAGGCATAGATAGTGATTAAAATATTACTGAAACTGAGCACCATTTGGGACAGTTTTTGTAAATAAGGCACTTCCATCGTTCTCAATCACCTACTGCCATCTTCACAAAGAGGAATTCATTAAAGTGCTTCAGATTCTTGCCTTAGTCTTCCAGATCTTTGTATACTTCCTGGCAGATCATGAACTCAGTTCAAGCCCATGCTGGTTTCCTTTACTGGACAGGAATGAAAACAAACGTTGGCATATTCATGCAATAGTGACGTGAAGCCATTTGCAGAATTTTTTTTTTTAACTTATCTATGTCTGGTTTTTGACAGTGTTGTATTTGCTTTAATAGTAAATATACATTTATTCCGTGTAAATATGGGATTAATTTTAGCTTTTAGAAACCTTCCTAATGCATCTTATGTGATTTTTCTTTGGCACACATTCTGGTGAATATTCAGTTAAACTTGGAGGGTGCAAAATTGAGCTTGGTAACGCCTGTTGTTTGGGTGCTATGGGTGCCATTCAGGGACCAAAATGGAGTCCATGGCGGCACACACAATTGTGCTGTGAATCGCGCCAGATGCCATCTTGGTGAGGGCGTTAGTGCACACGCAGCTAACGTCCGCCGGAAGTATGCAGTGCGGGTAGATCATGATGTCAATCAGTGTGCAAAGCTGAATTGACGCCAGTGCTACCATTTTGGAGTACAATGCTCCAGCCAACGCCCTCTCTTAACCTCACACAGCTGGACATACGTTTAGCAGCAGGAAGGACCCCCCAGCTGCGCTATTTAAAGGGATCATCAATTACTTACAGGTTAGTTGCTGGTAGATATCTTCTGACTGTTGCTACAATTGTGCAAGAGTTTTGTGCTTTCCATAGTTTTTTCATGTTGCAAAGGTCTCCAGGGAGTATTGTGGCAGGTACTGAAGGACTTCAAGGCTTCTACACAAACCAGTTGCTGCCAGACATAGGGGCAGTAGTAGGCATTCCCCTTGTAATATAGCATGACTGGGAGAATGAGCAGAGGGCTTTTAAAGCCGGACCAGCGGCTAGAAGAGGGAGGAGGAGGAGGGGAGACGCGCTCTCAGCAGGAGGCCATATCCACCCAGGGTGTTCAGGGAGCAATTCTCCTACCTGAACCTCAACAAGAAACAGTGTATGAGAGGTCTGTGCTTCACTAAGGACGTCCTCACTGAAATCTGCCACCTGCTGCAGCCACAACTGCAACCTCAGAGCACAGCAAGGACTGCATTGCCAGTGGCTGTGAAGGTGACCGTGGCGATGAACTTTTATGTGTCGGGCTCCTTCCACTTGGTGTGCGACCATAGGCAATGCATCATGCAGGCCAATGCCCAGCATCCTGACCCTGTAAGCCGAGTGACCTCTCAGCGCACCAGGGGACCCGCACAGCCGGCTTGCCGGCTTTTCAATAGAAAAATCACACAGGCGCAGTATTTTGAATGGGCCGCGCAGCCCGAGAAATAGATTACAGTGAACATTGGTCATGATGCCTTCAATCTGCGGCAGTCCACTGTGCCAACTGTATTTCAGCCACCACGGCAAACCAAAGGGTGGATACTGGGCGACAAGTGCTATCCGCTGACAACATGGCTCATGACTCCGGTGCACAACCCACGCACACGTGCGCAGCATGCATACAATGAAAACACATTCTGTTGCTGACAGTACTTGGGGCTGTGTTGCCAGGTTTTTCAATCAGGCTGAGATATAATAAAACTATAGCTAGGTTTTCTTTTGCTCTCTCCAGCAATGATGACAGGGAACTACCACTGGATATCAAAGCAGCAAAGAAATGGATAACAGGATTACCAACCTAGCATCCACAGTTTGTTTTTGTATGGCAGTGTAAGTGGGGGAGAACAAAACCAGCTGGTAAATGGTCTACTCACTGCCACAGTGTTTGATTTGTATTTGTTGGACTTGCTCCCAGTTTATATGATTGGGATCTGTCCTTAGTGAGACAGGAATCCAACCTTTTGTTCCAATATCAACTAGTGGAATCAGAAAAGGAAAGCCAAGGTTCATCCCACTGCATTCCACTGACAGAGAAGCAAATAACTGGACAGCAGAGTTTTCTTCCAATGCCAGTGTAATGTTTTTTCCCCAAAGTAACTATTGGTTTAATACCACCCTGAAACCAAATTGCTTTCTGTTGTAACATGCATTTTTCATGGGATTGATTTTTTTTTATCTTATTAAAAATACTTCCCTTTAATCTTACTTAATTTAAGATGTCACTTCTCCCAACATTCCTTAGGTAACGGAGCTACTCTGTTACTGCAAACCATATATAGACAAGATATTCAAAATCATTATTGACAGTGAACTTACTTGGGCTGGGGTTACAACTCATAAGCTATCTTGCAATACACCTGATAAAACTATATAACTAAAATTACACAATTACATCTGAGTGCATATGAACAGGGCCACTCATAGATGTTAATGCTTTTTGGTTCAAATTCAATCAATAGATTATTGATTTTTCTTCACCAAGCGACTACTTTAACTCAATATATAATTGTTACATTACTGCTGCTCTGAGTTGATAAATATGCTAACAGATGTGCTTATCATTCTGGTCTGGTCCTTATCAGTTTTGTTGGGCTACGTCTTCTTACTTTCTTCTTCGTTACAGGAGCTTTCGTTATTCCTTGACTTGGAATTTTTAGCTCCATCTGGTGCTTACTTCCACTGCACGCCTGGACTAACACCTCACTTAAGGGTGTCGATTTTAACTTTCTGAAATCAGTATTAAGAGCGGAAACTGCTTCAAATTGGAGCCATTAACGCTGATGATCGGCCTACTGCCACTTTGATAGCGGACTACTGCTGGGTGGCCAAAGCACCTGTCTGTTTCATGTGATAGGCCCCGTATAATATGTAAATTGAGGTCCTATGACGTACATAGGATCCCGATTGCCATTTTAGGGTAGAAGTGGTCAATGCGTACACCATGCATTCCCCAGCCAGTTTCACTGGAGAGCCCAAGAGGCCATGGAAAAATATGTTTTAAATTATATTTGTGGGGACAGGAGCAGGAGTGCTCTTCTGGGGCCCCACAAAAATAATCTGGACCACTGCTGCCCCAGGCTCTTCCTCCCCACTCCCCGCTCCCCCCTCCACCACCCATTCCTCTGGCTGATCTTGCTGCTAGCCAGGTGACCTATGGGCTGCCCAATATTGCGCCAGCTTGAAACTGGCGAGCTGCATTGGGATTCTTGTTTGTTGCCCACAGCTCATCTGGTCTATTTAAATGAGACCTGGGTCTCAAAGTGACTCCGGGCTTTCCGTTTCTGGACTGAGCGGGCTTCGCCAATCGGCCGTCAAAAGATAAAATCAACCCCAAGGACTCAGCTAGTTTGTACCTCATAGTGGTTAGGGGTAGATTTTCATGTATCTGATTCCATTGGGCCTTGGAGGCGGAGAGTACAAGCCCACCGCCCGCTCAATGGACTCGGTCTGAGATTCAACCAATTTTCATGGTTGAACCTCATATCCCAACTATCGGCGAGCAATTTTGAGCAGCTCACCGATCGGAGGGAGCCAAAACTCAGATGGTTCCAGCACGGTGCCCACCCCATTGCCTCCCCACCCACCCCCCAACCCCTGGTATAGCTGCAGGGAGGGCTCCGGGGACTCAGGCATCGCAGGAGGGTCTGGCATCATCGGGGTCTTATTCTGACTATTAATCAAACTAGTTTTATTGAGGTCAGGCTCGCTAGTCTATAGTGCCTGGGCATGACTGTCACATTCTTTGAATATGGGAAACCATTTGCCTACATCTAGCCTGTCTGAATCTCCTGGAATCCCTTTCTGTCCTCTGGTAAAATCATATTTGCATCTTATCCTATTTGCATCTGTTAATAAAATAAAAGACTGGAAAAGTCCAGAAAATATACACTAGCATTGCTTTTATATTTTTGCTTTGAAGACTGTCCATCTCTCTCTTTCCTGTCACAGTTTAACTTAGACAAAACAGTTTGCATTGCAAAAAATTTATTTTGATTATTGTAAGTGTTTGCTGAGTTAAATGCATTTTCATTACTGAAGGTATAACTTTCACTCCCGTTAAGTCAACTCACTGCAGTGCATCAGCCTGTGTCGTTTAGTCTTTCACAGGATAAGACATGCTATTCCTGGTTTCCAAAGCTCATGCTATTCCTGGGTTCCAAAGCTCATGCTATTCCTGGGTTCCAAAGCTCATGCTATTCCTGGTTTCCAATGCTCATGCTATTCCTGGTTTCCAAAGCTCATGCTATTCCTGGGTTCCAAAGCTCATGCTATTCCTGGGTTCCAAAGCTCATGCTATTCCTGGTTTCCAATGCTCATGCTATTCCTGGTTTCCAATGCTCATGCTATTCCTGGTTTCCAAAGCTCATGCTATTCCTGGGTTCCAAAGCTCATGCTATTCCTGGTTTCCAATGCTCATGCTATTCCTGGTTTCCAAAGCTCATGCTTTTCCTGGTTTCCAGGGCTCATGCTATTCCTGGTTTCCAAAGCTCATGCTATTCCTGGTTTCCAACGTTCATGCTATTCCTGGTTTCCAAAGCTTATGCTATTCCTGGTTTCCAACGTTCAGGCTATTCCTGGTTTCCAATGCTCATGCAATTCCTGGTTTCCAATGCTCATGCTATTCCTGGTTTCCAATGCTCATGCTATTCCTTATTTCCAAAGCTCATGCTATTCCTGGTTTCCAATGCTCATGCTATTCCTGGTTTCCAAAGCTCATGCTATTCCTGGTTTCCAAAGCTCATGCTATTCCTGGTTTCCAAAGCTCATGCTATTCTTGGTTTCCAGTGCTGGGTCCCCAACTCTTTACAATCTATATTAACGATTTGGAGGAGGGGACCGAGTGTAACATATCAAAGTTTGCAGATGATACTAAGATGGGAGGGAAAGTAGTGCGTGAGGAGGACATAAAAAACCTGCAAGGGGACATAGACAGGCTAAGTAAGTGGGCAGAGATTTGGCAGATGGAATACAATACTGGAAAGTGTGAGGTTATGCACTTTGGCAGGAAAAATCATAGAGCAAGTTATTATCTTAATGGCAAGAAACTGGAAAGTACTGAAGTACAAAGGGATCTGGGGGTCCTGGTGCACGAAACTCAAAAGGTTAGTATGCAGGTGCAGCAAGTGATTAAGAAGGCCAATGGAATGTTGGCTTTCATTGCTAGGGGGATAGAATATAAAAATAGGGAGGTACTGCTTCAGTTGTACAAGGTATTGGTGAGACCGCACCTGGAATACTGCGTACAGTTTTGGTGTCCATACTTAAGAAAGGACATACTTGCTCTCGAGTCAGTACAAAGAAGCTTCACTCGGTTAATCCCGGGGTTGAGGGGATGGACATATGAGGAGAGGTTGAGTAGATTGGGACTCTACTCATTGGAGTTCAGAAGAATGAGAGGCGATCTTATTGAAACATATAAGATTGTGAAGGGGTTGGATCGGGTGGATGCGGGGAGGATGTTCCCGATGATAGGTGAAACTAGAACTAGGGGGCATAGTCTTAGAATAAGGGGCTGCTCTTTCAAAACTGAGATGAGGAGGAACTACTTCACTCAGAGGGTGGTAGGTCCATGCAATATGCTGCCCCAAAAAGCTGTAGAAGCTACATCATTACATAAATTTAAAACAGAAATAGACAGTTTCCTAGAAGTAAAGGGAATTAAGGGTTACGGGGAGCGGGCAGGAATTTGGACAAGAGTCTAGGTTCGGATCGGTCGTGGCCCTGTGGGTAGCGGAGCGGGCCCAGGGGCCATGTAGCCTGATCCTGCTCCTATTTTGGGTGTCTAATTCTGTTAGATTCAGGAGATGGTTCTGTGATAGTGGATTGGCGGTTAGGATCAGATCAGCCATGATCTTATTGAATGGCGGAGCAGGCTCGAGGGGCCGATTGTCCTACTCCTGCTCCTATTTCTTATGTTCTTATGTTGTTATGTTCTCACTCTATTCCTGGTTTCCAAAGCTCATGCTATTCCTGGTTTCCAATGCTCATGCTATTCCTGGTTTCCAAAGCTCATACTATTCCTGGTTTCCAATGCTCATGCTATTCCTGGTTTTCAATGCTCATGCATATCCTGGTTTCCAAAGCCCATGCGATTCCTGATTTCCAATGCTCATGCTATTCCTGGTTTCCAAAGCTCATGCTATTCCTGGTTTCTAATGCTATTCCTGGTTTCCAAAGCTCATGCTAATCCTGGTTTCGAATGCTCATGCTATTCCTGGTTTCCGATGCTCATGCTATTCCTGGTTTCCAATGCTCATGCTATTCCTGGTTTCCAATGCTCATGCTATTCCTGGTTTCCAGGGCTCATACTATTCCTGGTTTCCAAAGCTCATGCTATTCCTGGTTTTCAATGCTCATGCTATTCCTGGTTTCCAAAGCTCATGCTATTCCTGGTTTCTAAAGCTCATGCTATTCCTGCTTTCCAAAGCTCATGCTATTCCTGGTTTCCAATGCTCATGCTATTCCTGGTTTCCAATGCTCATGCTATTTCTGGTTTCCAAAGCACAGGCTATTCCTGGTCTCCAATGCTCATGCTATTCCTGGTTTTCAATGCTCATGCTATTCCTGGGGGGTGATTTTCCCAGCCCCGAGGAGGTGCGTTAGGAGGCGAGACAGTTGGCAAAGTGGCCTCTGTGCCATTTTACTGAATGCCGGTTTGATGGGTGCAATCCGGTCCCGCCTCAATCAGTCGGGAGAGGTAGTTAAGGCCTTAAATAGTAGTTAATGGCCTCTATAATCATATTTTGACAGGCCTTTGTTATTTTACCACATTTTCCGCATGTTGCACGACTGTAATAAACCACACCAGCTAATTTTGTTGGGTTGACAAGTGGGTGGCCTCCTCACAGCTGCAGCTCCACCATTAAAACGGAGCTTTCATCAGGGAGCAGTTGTAGGTGGCAGAACTTTTGTTCCAAAGGTCTTTCAGCACTTTTAGCAGGCCTACCTAGTCAGAGGTGCTGCAGCTTCTATCTCTCAACTGTGGGACCTCCTTGGAAGACCCTCTCCCCGCTTGGACTGAGCGCTTCCCCAACGGAAGTGTCTGCCAGCAGCATGGGAACCATTTATTTCCTTTCACCATGGACCTCAGATTCAGATAAGGAGCAGGCACGGCAGCAGCAGAACCAGACAGCTCAGCAGCAACAGCCACAGGAGCCCCAGCCTCCTGCTCACCCACCTGATGCTGCACAGGGCAGAAGTCACCAGTGCATGGAAGCACATCGTGCAAGGAATGCACTCATCCTGGCCAGATTTGCATAGGTTGCCCACTCTGGCACATGTGCTTGGCTCCTTCTTAACACATGATAAACAATGGACATGACTCTCTAGCCTCCTTGCACTTTGACCACCAACCTGACCATGCAAGTGTCGCGGAGCCCGCAATGTGGAGCTGCCTAAGCCGAAATAACAGATGCCATCACATCAACAGTTTGCCTACACCTAATTTTAATACATTCCCACAGGGATGGCATTTCATCAATAAACAGAAACAATCACCCAATCTGCAAACAGATCTGGAGGTTATATCCCTTCCCAGCTAGACCCACACAGCCTTGGTTTCTTTGGGAGGTCTCTTCCTCCCAGATGAGGGGAAGAACACCTCTCCACTAGCTCTCGCCCCCTCAACCAGCATACCCAGCGCCTCATCCGAGAACCTTGGAGAGGCCCTTGCCTTGGAGCTGGCCATTCTTCAAGGAGATAACAGCATCGACCAAAAACCAGTGGAATGAGTCAAGGCAGCAAGCAGCCCTTTAATGAAGCTGGATAAGTGACGTCAGCAGAGGTGAGTTTCAGTCCCAAAACACTAATTGGCCCAGGGGAAACCACACCTCTGAAATCAACTGGCCAATTAGGGGAAAATCGCAAATTTTTCCCACCTCTCAGTGGAGGTGAGTTTGGAACCCACCCAAACCAAAACCTCCTCCAACCTGCCTCCATTGGGAAAATCACCCCCTTAGTTTCCAAATCACATGCTATTCCTGGTTTCCAATGCTCATGCTATTCCTGGTTTCCAGAGCATATATTTAAGCATCGTATGGAACAAACTCTTCCTAACTGCTACTCACACACAACTGAATTGCTAGAAATTGTTAAAAACTGTAATTTCTTCAAAGCAACTACATTTTAATCAATTCACTTTCAAGTTCTTAGATATCATTTTTTTTCTCCACACCATACTCTCAACCACAAAGGAAAAAGCTTGAAATCTGGACAAAGTCCACAAGGTACAATAGAAGGCAGATTAGGCTTCAGAGCTGTCAGTAGGAGGCCTCGAAATAGCCATAATCAATACTGGGGTTACCTTTCTTGGGGCATTATACCTACCAACCCACTAGTTTATCCACTTTGTAGATTTCTTTAAAAAGCTGTTGGATAAATTAATTCACAAATGTATGTTACATATATTTTATATATTGCCTGCTGTACTGTGTAATCTGTTTAACTTTTCATAATTTATGGAGGGATAATTAAGCCTGTAACTGCTGAAAATCTACACTGTGAAATTGTTTCTTTCACTAACCCATTTACTGGTTAATGAATCTATTTGGCATTTTATAGCCTAAAACTTGGTATAGTGAAATGTTTATTCCACCGCCTCCTAAAGTCTAGGAAGATCATGTTAGGGCATTTAATATAACAAATAGCCAAAATACAGCAACAGGGAATTTTGTTTGATACCTGGGCTCGCAACAAATTACATAGATCTAGGGCAGTGAAAGGCACACTCTGGGTCATACAGAAAAAGTACTTGTTATGGGAATGGCCTGAGATACTGAACCCGGCAAATATATGATAACAATTTTCAATGATGAAACTGTTCCAGAAATTCTGCTCCATGCAAGTCCTGCCTTAAATTCTGGTAAGAGGGAGGAGAGTCTTCTGCCCTTCCCCCATGTCAAAGGGCATGTCTGGGAGAGTTCTGAAGCAACTATAGGAATTTGGCACAGCATATCTTTTTAAGGCCTCAATGGAACGCTCATCAGCTGAAAGATGGTGTCAGTTTTGTGGAGGCCTCAACCCAAATGTAATCAATGTGGGAGGGGATTGATTACCTTAAAATGTATCCCTAAAGGATCCCTTTGGAGCTGAAGGCATTTTTTGCTTTTTAATCTTTGACCCTGGAAGAGGCTCAGGGACCCCTGTTAGAGTTTGGTGCCGGCTGTCTGCCCCAACGATACAAATGGCCCCACCCTGTAGTGTATGTGCCTTTAAGACAGAACTACTTTTACAGCTCCTGTATACTGTAGTACCGGCAGTGACCACACCTGTATATAAGCCTTGCGCATGCCTCTGTACCCCCAGTCTTGAGACTACCCTCCTCCAGTAAACACCTGTTTATCGTTAAGTTACAGCATCCGTGTGGTTATTGAAAAACAGCATACTCTCAGAATCACGGATCTAACAGTGGCGACGAGTGTCGATTCGAATCTACCTGCAACTCTGCATTTCCCTTCGAGGATTCGCTCCGGGAGGGCGGTGTAACAAAAAAAAAAGTCGAGGCCAGGAACACGGGCGTCGACCACGAGCAACCGCCCAGGCGTCCGGCAGAGAGTGAACATCGCAGGGGAGGCTGTGGAGAGCCGGGCTTGGTTCCCCAGCCACGACGATCAGCAAGAGACTGACGAGAGGTCCAGCGCAGACCCTTCCCAGACAGCGGCGGCTGGAGCCGACCGACGGCAGAGAGAAAGCCGAGCAGCGTCGACAGGGTAAGACAGAGGGTGAAGCGCACAGGGCGCAGCCGGGGGTTGAAAACCGAGCGGCGTCAAGAAAAAGAAAAAAAAAAAACGGAGAGAGAGAGGGTAAAGCAACAGCCGGGTTCAGGACCGAGTGGCGTCGAGAAAAAAAAAAGAACGCGCAGAGCACAGCCAGGGCTCAAGGGCTGAACAGTGTCTGCGGGGAGAAGAAGGGAGAGCGCGGGAGATGCCATTGAGCCGCGGAGAAGAAGGAAGAGCGCGGGAGACGCCATTTTTAGAAGCTGCAGCGGAGAAGAAGGGCAAGCGCTGGAAGGGTTGGAACGTTCAGGAGTACTGTCCAAAGTGGACTGGAGCGAGTGGGCTACACCCATCGTTCCTGTAATGAAGAGGTCATTGAGTAATACGCCTGGGGAACCAAAGAAGGTCCGCATCTGTGGGGATTTAAAGGTGACAGTGAACCCAGTCCTTCACACGGTACAATAGCCGCTTCCACGAATTGAGGATATTTTCGCCTGGCTATCTGGAGGTAAATGCTTCACCAAAATTGATCTAGTCAAGGCGTACTTGCAAATGGAGGTAGAAGAAGCTTCGAAACAATACCTTATGATTAACACTCATAAAGGTCTCTATCAATACAACCGGCTGGTGTTCGGGGTAGCCTCGGCTCCGGCTATCTGGCAAAGGGCAGTGGATCAAGTCCTGCAAGCGTTTCCAGGGACCCAGTGTTAATTGGACTACATCTTGGTCACGGGCAAAAATGACAGTGATCACCTCGCCAACTTGGAGAAGGTGCTCACTAGATTAAAGGAGTATGGGCTACGAGCTAATCGCCACAAGTGCGAGTTTTTCCAGAAACAGATCTCATATTGTGGCCACGTCATCGATGAAGAGGGGTTACATAAGACCCCTGAAAAGATTGAGGCAGTAGTTAAGGCTCCAGCACCGGAAAATGTGTCACAACTGAGGTCGTTCCTCGGGCTGGTAAACTACTACCACAAGTTCTTACCAAATTTGTCCACGGTTTTACACCCACTGAACACCCTACTGCAAACAGGGGTACCATGGAAGTGGGATGATGAACGTAGACGAGCTTTCCAGAAGTGTAAAGAATTGATCACATCAAAAGAGGTGTTGGCCCATTTCAACCCAGCGCTACCAATTCGTTTGGCATGTGATGCATCACCCTATGGTATTGGAGCGGTGCTGTCGCACAAATTCCCAGACGGGTTGGAGAGGCCAGTAGCCTTTGCGTCTCGGTCACTAACCTCAGCTGAGCGCAACTATGCCCAGATTGACAGGGAGGCCCTCAGCCTAGTATGGGGAGTAAAAGAATTCAACCACTATCTGCATGGGCAGAAGTTCACCTTGCCGACTGACCACCAACCACTTGTCTCCATCTTTAATCCTAAGAAGGGCGTTCCAGTGATGACTGCACAATGGTTACAAAGATGGTCCCTGTTTCTAGGGGCGAATCAATATGAAATAGAATATAAAGGCACGAAACAGCATGGGAACGCTGATGGGCTATCGCGCCTGCCACTGCCTACTGTGGAGGAAGCACCAGCAGTGGACCCTATCGAGATATTTTATTCGTCAATAATTGAACGATTGCCAGTAACGAACGCAGATGTAGAGAAGGAGACCCGCAATGATCCGACGCTGTCTCGGGTATATGATTTGACGGTGAGGGGATGGCCAACACATGGCGACTCACTGTTGCCAGCATTCTCATCCAGAAGAGAACAGCTGTCAGTATGCCAGGGGACAGTGATGTGTGGATCCAGAGTGGTGATTCCACCCAAGTTAAGGGAGAGAGTGCTAAATGAGCTACATGAAGGTCATCTGGGGGGAGTGAAAATGAAAAGCCTTGCTCGGGCTTATGTGTGGTGGCTGGGAATCGATCAACAAATCGAAGACCTAACTAAGAGCTGCTTAGGATGCCAGAAGGTCCAAAATGCACCACCACATGCCCCTCTACACCCATGGGAGTGGCCCTCCTCTCCATGGCAACGGGTGCATATTGATTTTGCTGGTCCATTCATGGACTCAATGTTCTTAATAGCAGTGGATGCTCATTCGAAGTGGCCTGAGGTGATAAAAATGTCCTCAACCACTACAGAGAAAACAATTGCAGTCCTACGGAACATATTTGCCAGAAACGGTTTGCCAGAGCAGATTTGCTCTGATAATGGACCACAGTTTGTGTCCGAAGAGTTTCAAAAATTTATGAGAAGGAATGGGGTAAGGCATTACACATCCGCCCTGTATCATCCAGCCACAAATGGATTGGTTGAGAGGTTCGTACAAACCTTTAAGAAGGCGATAAAGGCCATGTGCGACGATGAAATTCCACTACAGCATAAGATGGACAATTTCTTATTAGCCTACCGAAACGCGACACATGCAGTTACCAACCAGACCCCGGCCATGATGTTCTTTAACCAAAGGTTGAGATCTCGTCTGGACTTGCTCAGACCAAATGTGCGAAGAAATGTTGAGGACAAACAATTCCAGCACATCAATGAGAAGCCGACAAGTAGCCTCAATGTAGGACAACCAGTCTTGGCCCGTGACTATCGAACAGAGAAATGGCAACCCGGAACAATATGCACAAGGCAGGGGCCATTAATGTACACAGTGGATGTCGGGGAGAACATTGTGAGATGCCACGTCGATCAGATCTTAGCGTCACAGGAACGCGTCAACCCCATGTCTCGAGTACCTGGGGATGAACCCGACATACCGGTAGCATCTACCTCAGAACCAGTAGCAGTGGAACCCGATGAACTACCCGATGAAAAGGGGTCAGAATCGCCTCTGCACCAAGAACAAGAACCTCAGGAAAGGCGCTATCCCGGAAGGGTCAGGAAGCCGCCCCAAAGACTGAATCTATAAATGGACGATTGTTGTTTAATGTACATGTTAAAGTGTTAATTGTTATTTGAATATTAGGGGTACTACTAATCTAAAAGGGGAGGAATTGTAGTGTATGTGCCTTTAAGACAGAACTACTTTTACAGCTCCTGTATACTGTAGTACCGGCAGTGACCACACCTGTATATAAGCCTTGCGCATGCCTCTGTACCCCCAGTCTTGAGACTACCCTCCTCCAGTAAACACCTGTTTATCGTTAAGTTACAGCATCCGTGTGGTTATTGAAAAACAGCATACTCTCAGAGTCACGGATCTAACACACCCCACCCCCCCCAAACTGGGACAGAATCAACGGCCACAGATATTAATGGGCTTATGGCCCAGTCTTCAGTAAGAATAGTAGGCCTATTTGAATACTGGGCAGATTGCTTTTTTCACTGGAACTGAAAGCATTAAGAACATAAGAACATAAGAACATAAGAAATAGGAGCAGGAGTAGGCCAATCGGCCCCTCGAGCCTGCTCCACCATTCAATAAGATCATGGCTGATCTGATCCTAACCTCAAATCTTCTATCACTGTGCATCCACCCGAACCCATGTGATCTCCCGGGAGAGGCGAAAAACCAGATAAAGACCCAATGGCCAATTTGGGAGAAAAAAATCTGAGAAATTCCTCTCTGACCCATCTAGGCGATCGAAATTCTTCCAGGAGATCACTCTGTCCCTATATTTTCTACAGTACTTACCTTCTGTAAAGGCGATCTCCACCCCAGCCAGGAACAGGAATAAAACCATCTCCTGAAATCTAACACAGAATTAGAACACAGTAGGAGCAGAACCAGGCTACACGGCCCCTGGGCCCACTCCACTACCCACAGGGCCATGACCATTCCGAACCTAGACTCATGTCCAATTTCCTGCCCGCTCCCTGTAACCCTTAATTCCCTTTACTTCTAGGAAACTATCTATTTCTGTTTTAAATTTATTTAATGATATAGCTTCCACAGCTTTCTGGGGCAGCAAATTCCACAAACCTCCCACCCTCTGAGTGAAGAAGTTTCTCCTCATCTCAGTTTTGAAAGAGCAGCCCCTTATTTTAAGATTATGCCCCCTAGTTCTAGTTTCACCCATCATTGGGAACATCCTCACCGCATCCACCCGATCAAGCCCCTTCACAATCTTATATGTTTCAATAAGATCGCCTCTCATTCTTCTGAACTCCAATGAGTAGAGTCCCAATCTACTCAACCTCTCCACATATGACCACCCCCTCATCCCCAGGATTAACCAAGTGAACCTTCTTTGTACTGACTCGAGAGCAAGTATGTCTTTTCTTAAGTATGGACACCAAAACTGTATGCAGTATTCCAGGTGCGGTCTCACCAATACCTTGTACAACTGCAGCAATACCTCCCTGTTTTTATATTCCATCCCCCTAGCAATAAAAGCCAACATTCCATTGGCCTTCTTGATCACTTGCTGCGCCTGCATACTAACTTTTTGAGTTTCGTGCACCAGGACCCCCAGATCCCTTTGTACTACAGTACTTTCCAGTTTCTTGCCATTAAGATAATAACTTGCTCTATGATTTTTCCTGCCAAAGTGCATAACCTCACACTTTCCAGTATTGTATTCCATCTGCCAAATCTCTGCCCACTTACTTAGCCTGTCTATGTCCCTTTGCAGGTTTTTTATGTCCTCCTCACTCACTACTTTCCGTCCCATCTTTGTATCATCTGCAAACTTTGATATGTTACACTCGGTCCCCTCCTCCAAATCGTTAATATAGATTGTAAAGAGTTGGGGACCCAGCACTGACCCCTGCGGAACACCACTAGTTACTGGTTGCCAATCTGAGAACGAACCATTTATCCCAACTCTCTGCTTTCTGTTAGAGAGCCAATCCTCCACCCACGCCAGAATATTACCCCCAATCCCGTGATTTTTTATCTTGAGCAATAATCTTTTGTGTGGCACCTTGTCAAATGCCTTTTGGAAGTCTAAATACACTACGTCCACTGGCTCCCCTTTATCCACCCTGTATGTTACTTCCTCAAAAAACTCCAGCAAATTTGTCAAACATGACTTCCCCTTCATGAAACCATGCTGAGTTTGTCCTATTAAATTATGTTTATCCAAATGTCCCATTACTGTCTCCTTAATAATGGACTCTAACATTTTACCAACCACAGATGTTAAGCTAACAGGTCTATAGTTTCCAGCCTTCTGCCTACTACCCTTTTTAAATAAGGGTGTTACATTAGCAGTTTTCCAATCTGCCGGGACCTTTGCTGAGTCCAGTGAGTTTTGGAAAATTATTACCAATGCATCCACAATCCCTACCACTACTTCCCTCAAGACCCTAGGATGCAAGCCATCAGGTCCAGGGGATTTATCCGCCTTGAGTCCCATTATTTTACCAAGTACCACTTCCTTAGTGATTTTAATCATATTTAGTTCCTCCCCCCCTAGAGCCCCCTGTTTGTCCAGTGTTGGGATATTCTTAGTGTCCTCTACTGTAAAGACTGATACAAAATAATTGTTCAGTGTTTTTGCCATCTCCATGTTTCCCACCATTAATTTCCCGGTCTCATCCTCTAAGGGACCAACATTTACTTTAGCCACCTTTTTTCTTTTTATATAACTATAGAAACTTTTACTGTCTGTTTTTATATTTTTTGCTAATTTACTTTCATAATCTATCTTCCCTTTCTTAATCAATCTTTTAGTTATTTTTTGCTGTCTTTTAAAGACTTCCCAATCTTCCATCCTCCCACTAGATTTGGGTACATTATATGCCCTTGTTTTTAGTCGGATACTATCCTTAATTACATTACTTAGCCACGGATGGCTATCTTTTCTTTTACACCCTTTTTTCCTCAGTGGAATATATTTTTTTTGGAAGTTGTAAAATAACTCCTTAAATGTACACCACTGATCATGTACCATCTTACCCTTTAATCTATTTTCCCAGTCCACTCTAATCAATTTTGGTCTCATACCTTCATAGTCTCCTTTATTCAAGCTCAGCACGCTTGTTTGAGATCCAACCTTCTCACCCTCTAATTGAATATGGAACTCAACCATGTTATGGTCACTCATTCCAAGGGGATCCTTTACTAGGACATTTTTAATTAATCCTGTCTCATTACACAGGACCAAATCTAAGGTTGCTTGCCCCCTGGTCGGTTCAGTTACATACTGCTCAAGAAACCCATCCCTAATACACTCAATGAACTCATCCTCAAGGCTGCTCTGCCCAATTTGATTTGTCCAGTTAATATGATAATTAAAATCCCCTATAATTATAGCTGTTCCCTTATTACAAGCCTCAACTATTTCCTGATTAATACTCCGTCCAACAGAGTTGCAACTGTTCGGAGGCCTATAGACTACACCCACTAGTGTTTTTTTCCCTTTATTATTCCTTATCTCCACCCAAACTGTTTCACTATCCTGCTCCTTTGACCCAATATCATTTCTCTATATTACATTGATTCCTCCCTTTATTAACATAGCCACCCCACCTCCTCTCCCTTACTGCCTGTCCTTCCTGATTGTTAAATAACCTGGTATGTTTAATTCCCAGTCATGGTCACCCTGCAGCCATGTTTCTGTAATGGCCACAAGATCATACCCATATGTCGTTATTTGTGCCGTTAACTCATTCATTTTGTTACGAATGCTACGTGCATTCAGATAAAGAACTTTCAAAAATGTTTTGTAACACTTAGTTCCTGTTTTTTCCCTTTTTAGTACTTTACTTTTTGCTCCATACCTTCTGTCCCTTCCTGACACATTCTGTTTTTTAATTCCCCCACTGCTGCCTAAGTCTATGACCTTCTCTGTTGTCATTTTTATTATTTGCTCTCTAGAAACCTCCCCCCCACTAATTAGTTTAAAGCCCTCTCTACAGCCCTAGTTATATGATTCGCCAGGACTCTAGTCCCAGCACTGGCCAAGTGGAGTCCATCCCAACGGAGCAGCTCCCTCCTGTCCCAGTATTGGTGCCAGTGTCCCAAGAAGCAAAACCCATTTCTCCCACACCAGTCTTTGAGCCACGCATTTAACTCTTTAATTTTATTTATCCTAGCCATATTCGCTCGTGGCTCAGGTAATAACCTAGAGATCATTACCCTTGAGGTTCTGTTTTTTAATTTGACCCCTAGCTGCTCATACTCCTTTAACAGAACCGTCTTCCTTGTCCTATCTACGTCGTTTGTACCAATATGGACCATGACAACTGGATCCTCCCCCTCCCACTCCAAGTTTCTTTCCAGCCCAGAAGAGATGTCCTTAACCCTCGCACCGGGCAGGCAACACAGCCTTCGGGACTCCCGCTCTTGACTGCAGAGAACCCTATCTATCCCCCTAATGATACTATCACCTACCACTACAACATTTCTTTTTACTCCCTCCACTTGAATGGCCCCCTGTACCACGGTGCTGTGGCCAGGTTGCTCATCCTCCCTGCAGTCCCTGCTCCCGCCCTCACAGGGAGTAAGAACCTCGATCCTGCTGGACAAGAACAAGGGCTGCGTCTCCCTCAACACTACATCCTGGATCCCTGTACCTTCCTCACTCATAGTCACACCGTCCTGTCCCTGACCACAGACTACATCTGCAGTAATTAACTTCATAGGTGTGACCATCTCCTGAAACATAGAGTCCAGGAACTTCTCCCTCTCCCTGATGTGTTGCAGTGTCTGAAGCTCGGTCTCAAGCTGCATAACATGGAACTTGAGTTCCTCTAGCAGCAAACACTTGTCGCAGATGTAATCACCGTGAGCCTCAACGGGGACCACCCGCTCCCACATCTCGCAACAGTAACACGTCACCTGCTCCATTCTATATAATTAATTAAATTTCTTATTATTAGTTATGAAGACCCTGCCCAGATATAGATGATAATGTCACACCACTATTCAAAGGACTTACCAACTTAAAGGTATAAAAGAGAAGGAAGAAAACCAACCAACCAGCTGATCACCAACCTCCTCCTTGAATACTGTCTGTGGGGCCTGTTTGGTTGACTCGTCTCGCTGCTCCGCCTCCGCAGTGTTGTCCAAGCCTGGGAGTGGGGAACAAAACAGGGCAAAAAACGCACCCTCACCTCCCACTTATCCGAACTCTCCCACTTAGCAAAACTCCAGCACCACTCAATGCACAAGGCACTCCGTGCACTGCACTAGCCCCTCCCCTTTTATACCCAGATTCTACTTCTGGTTTAAACTGCCCAAGAGTTTAAAAAACCCTTAAAAAATTAAACTTACTTCAAATAATTGACTTCTTAACACACTAAAATTCACAAAATACACTTAAATGATTTTTCTCCCACTTAGCAAAACTCCAGCACCACTCAATGCACAAGGGGGGTTTTGAGAGGGTAAATAATGAAAAATTGTTTCCATTGGTCAATGAATCAACAATAAGGGGTCATAAATTCAGGATTATCACAAAGAATAAAGGAGAAAGTTAGAAGAGGTTTTTTCACACAAACTATTATTAGAATATTGAATGTTTTACCATAAATGGCGCTGGAGGCAAACACTAAAACATACTTTAAAAAGGAAGAATATAAAATGATACAGGGAACGGGCATGTAAATGAGATTAAAGTACATAGCTCCAGTTGAAGAGCTAGCATCAGTACAGACATGATGGACCGAATGGTCTCCTTCTGTCCTGTAATTTCTCTGATCCTTTATGTTACTGTACTAAAAGCAGATACATAGGTTTGAAATGTGAAATTTGCCTCAATACCCCTAGTAAAAAAATGAAAATCTGTTAATTTGAAGCAGATTGTACTACACGATCTACATTTTCCATTCGGATAAGATGACATTTCTGATTCTAAATGCCTCTATCATGAATAGAAAAATAATGCTTTACCCATGAGTCCTCTGTAGTGTATGTACCTTTAAGAGAGAACTACTTTTACAGCTCCTGTATACTGTAGTACTGGCAGTGACCACACCTGTATATAAGCCTTGAGCATGCCTCTGTACCCCAGTCTTGAGACTACCCTACTCCAGTAAATACCTGTTGGTTGTTAAGTTACAGCACCCGTGTGGTTATTGAAAAACATCATACTCTCAGAATCACGGATCTAACAGTGGCGACGAGTGTCGATTCAAATCTACCTGCAACTCTGCATTTCCCTTCGAGGATTCGCTCCGGAGGGCGGTGGAAGAAAGTCGCGGCCAGAAGCACGGGCGTCGACCACGAGCAACCGCCCAGTCGTCCGGCAGAGAGTGAACATCGCAGGGGAGACTGTGGAGAGCCGGGCTTGGTTCCCCAGCCACGACGATCAGCAACAGACTGACAACAGGTACAGCGCAGACCCTTCCCAGACAGCGGCGGCTGGAGCCGACCGACGGCGGAGAAAAAGCCGAGCAGCGTCGACAGGGTAAGATAGAGGGTGAAGCGCACAGGGCGCAGTCGGGGGTTGAAAACCGAGCGGCGTCGAGGAAAAACAAAACGGAGAGAGAGAGGGTAAAGCAGCAGCCGGGTTCAGGACCGAGCGGCGGAAACAGGAAAGGCACACAGAAAGAAAAAAAAAAAACGCGCAGAGCACAGCCAGGGCTGAACAGTGTCCACGGGGAGAAGAAGGGAGAGCGCGGGAGACGCCATTGAGCTGCGGAGAAGAAGGAAGAGCGCGGGAGACGCCATTTTTAGAAGCCGCAGTGGAGAAGAAGGGCAAGCGCGGGAAGGAAGGAAAGCGTGGGAGATGTCATTTTGTGCCAGCGGAGAAGAAGGGGAAGCACGGGAGACGCCATTTTTGACAGTTAAATCACACCCAGGGATGCCGAAGAGTGGCAGTATCTCTACGTTCAACAATGAAGTCGAAGATTGGGCGACATATGTGAAATGTATTGAGGTGTACTGCAGGGCGAATGAAGTGCCAGATGCTAGGAAAGCACTGGTTTTGTTCAATTCCATGGGTGCATAAACTTATGGGTTACTGCGAAACCTAATAACCCCAGAGAAGCCTGTGGACAAGAATTTTGAAAACATAGTAGAAATCCTACAGGACCACTTAAACCCCACACCGCTGCTGATAGCAGAACGATTAAGTTCCATGAAAGGAACCAACACAAAGACGAAAGTAATGCTGAGTACTTAACGGAACTGCGCAAGCTATCGAAACACTGCCATTTTGGAGTGGGACTAGCAGATACGTTAAGGGACAAGTTTGTGTGTGGGCTGCAAAGTGAAGGAACCCAGAAACGGCTTCTATCAGAAAAGGATCTTACGCTGGACAAGGCTTTCAGTATGGCAGTATCACACGAAGCAGCCACAAGGGGCGCTGCAGAGATACAATGGAGACCGCAAGAATATGGCACCAATGAAATGTCCTATGGAACAGGGAAGTGCTATCGCTGCGGCAGAACAACACACGACCAGAAGGATTGTTGGCTCAAGGACCAAGTGTGCAGACAGTGTGGAAAAGCAGGACACATAGCAAGAGTCTGCAGGTCTGGGAAGAAAACCAGCAAGAAATCTCCACAGGAGAAGTACAAAAAGGTACACCAGGTGATGGACAGTGGTTCAGATGAACAGAAAAGTGACACAGACTCCGGAAGCAAGGAGCTGGGTTGTCTGAAACTACATAAGGTAACCAAAATGGAGGATCACCAGACTATCTGGGTTACACTCAAGATAGACGGAGTCCAAGTGAAAATGGAATTGGACACAGGATCAGCCCTAACAGTCATAAACCAAAGGGACTACAAGCGGCTATTTTCACATATACCCTTGAAAGCTACAGAGATTGTCTTGAAGACATACATGGGGCAAAAAGTCTACCCCAAAGGAAAAATAAGGGTGAAAGTGATATATAAAGGCCAGGAAATACCTAAAATGGATATATATGTATTGCCAGATGAAGGACCACCGCTGCTAGGACGTGAATGGGTCCGGAAGATACAATTAGATTGGCATTCCATACAGGCACTGAAGGTTGAGGCCAAAAAGGATGATGACGTCACACCTGGACGACTGTCAAAAATGATAACTGATGCAAAAGAAGTGTTCCAGGAGGGACTCGTAACACTAAAAGGCATAACAGCAACGATTAAAATCGAGGAAAATGCAAGCCCAAAGTTTCTTAAGGCCAGACTAGTGCCCTATGCGATCAGACCAGCTGTCGAAGCAGAGCTGGAAGGGTTGGAACGTTCAGGAGTACTGTCCAAAGTAGACTGGAGCGAGTGGGCTACACCCATCGTTCCTGTAATGAAGAGGTCGTTGAGTAATACGCCTGGGGAACCAAAGAAGGTCCGCATCTGTGGGGATTTTAAGGTGACAGTGAACCCAGTCCTTCACACGGTACAATATCCGCTTCCACGAATTGAGGATATTTTCGCCTCGCTATCTGGAGGTAAACTCTTCACCAAAATTGATCTAGCCAAGGCGTACTTGCAAATGGAGGTAGAAGAAGCTTCGAAACAATACCTTACGATTAACACTCATAAAGGTCTCTATCAATACAACTGGCTGGTGTTCGGGGTAGCCTCGGCTCCGGCTATCTGGCAAAGGGCAATGGATCAAGTCCTGCAAGGGATTCCAGGGACCCAGTGTTATTTGGGCTACATCTTGGTCACGGGCGAAAATGACAGTGATCACCTCGCCAACTTGGAGAAGGTGCTCACTAGATTAAAGGAGTATGGAAGCCGCCCCAAAGACTGAATCTATAAATGGACTATTGTTATTTGAATATTATGGGTACTACTAATCTAAAAGGGGAGGAATTGTAGTGTATATACCTTTAAGAGAGAACTACTTTTACAGCTCCTGTATACTGTAGTACCGGCAGTGACCACACCTGTATATAAGCCTTGAGCATGCCTCTGTACCCCAGTCTTGAGACTACCCTACTCCAGTAAATACCTGTTGATTGTTAAGTTACAGCATCCATGTGGTTATTGAAAAACATCATACACTCAGAATCACGGATCTAACATCCTCCATTACAGTCTAACTTGGAGCTCACTTACCCAACTAAGGTGCACTGTAAGTGATTGATAAAGGTTATGTTGGTGATCTTATACTCTTAATATTCTTAAGTGGCAGGAATTCTCTTTTTCCTTTGAACATATAAATAAATAGAAATAATGTTTGTAGACAGCACATCAGCAACACTGACAGCATAGAAAAAATGGCAAGTGCTTCCCTAATGCTTCTTTTTCTCGATGCCTTTCACTGCATACTTGAACTGGAAGGGTACCAGGTTGAACAAAGGCGGGCTGGAGATTAAAGCTGAAGAAATGAAACAACCAGTTTTGATACTCTAATTATTATATGAATATAAATTTAGACAGTCAAGTAAGTTCAAAATTCTCGAAGATTGGATTAATTCAGCAAAGGGCAAATCAACAACTCTATAATAGATAGATAATCTGGAGATCTGATTCCACAGACTAGTGTGGCTGATGTAAAGTATTCTACCAGGCTTCCTTAATGAGCCCAAAACTGAGCCAGCATACGTGATAATAAAAAGCACAATCAAAATTGCACCCAGAACTATAAATAACAACTGGCCACATGTGATTAGTTTTTAAATGTTGCATTTTACAGATAATAGAGATTATAGACTCAGCACACAAAAAGGAAAGTTGATCATTTTGAGGGAAGTGATTGAGAAATTGGTATGTGTCGACAATTCAATGTCTAACAAAATTTCTATCCATAGCGTCAAGTCTGGGCCCGTGAAATTTCTACCCCATGGTATCAAGTTTTCAAGACTTTACTTCTCTATTATACAGGATACCATGACATTAAAAATAAACGGAAGATTCAGCAGATGAACCACAGGTCCATATTCAGCACATTTTGAAAAGCAAATCCGCCCATTGATAAATAAGTTGAGAGTGTCTAGAAAGGATGAGATGAATGACATGTATGAGAATAAATGTCATTTTCTGAAATATTTAACTTTTTTAGCGTTTGATAGGACTTACCATTCAGTACTGTCTTTTTCCTACGTTCTATCTCTATTGCCTCAAAGAAAAAAACTGTCATTTTCTCCAATGTGCCATATGTTCTCCTGCCCGGTTATATACTGCTCACCTTAAAATTTGGCTACTATTTCTTATTAGAATCCACAATTTGTGAAATAAAGTTAAATTAAAAATGTGTTAACAAGTTAAATTTCATTGTTCATTGATCCATGCACAGCCAGCCAGTGTGTGTTAACCTACAGAGAAGAAATGGAGTGATAGAACTTTAAACTGTAGAGGAGCTAGATGACATTGAATGAAATAATGAACTTGAAGGAACATTTATTTTGCCTTTACACATTCAACAAGCCCAGCATTTCTTTTTTCTCTTTGTTTTTGGATTTGTTGTTGGGAGATTTTTCAGCTCAACAAATCTCAAGGCATAATGGAAGCAGTTTAATTCTATAATGGATCTCTGACCTGACAAATATGATCAGCAAGCAGTTTATCAAACTTGCACCAGAGACACAAGGGGCTAAATTAGATAGCCCCCAATAACCGGTGCGGGGATTGTGATGCACAATTACCCCAGTTCGATGTAATGCAGGCAGCACGGCATCTTCGTGCTGCCTACACATGAGCATGATGTCTGCATGCAGCCAGCACTAACTAAGCTGTTGATTAGCTGCACGCATCAGCGGAAGGCCCAAAATCAATACTTTCTAGCACTACTTAAAGCTAGCCTGCACTGCTTAAAGCTAGTCTGCACCTCTTAAAGGGGAGGTGCATTGTGGATGGAGCAGGTGCTGGGAGTCCTTTGTGAACTGAATCTGACCTGGGAGAAGACAGAAGAATGGCTGAATTTGGGAGAGAGTGGGCACCCAGGTTTTCTGACGCTGCAATGGAGGTCTTGGTGGAGCAGGTGGAAAGGAAGAGAGATGCCCTGTGTCCACAGGAGGCCCTTCAGACACGCAGTGAAAAGGCAATGGGAGCAGATAGCCACGGAGGTCAATGCCAGGAATTTAGCCCCGAGGACCTGGATGCAGTGCCACAAGAAGTTTAATGGCCTCACACAAATGAATGCATCTTCAAATGCCATATCCTACCAACAGCACCATAGCCTCCGCCACTGCTCAAATCACCAAACCCCCCATCACACACCTACCAACAATCTCTATCAATCAGGACTCATAGCTAACATTCATATGCTTCAGCTCACCCTCACACACTTGGCACTGTTGCAAGTCTCACACCCACATCTCACAGCTTGCACACACTGCCAGCTATGCAACCATGACAGTCACATCACCTAAACATATTGCACGACACTCGCTGACACATCTCTCTCTCTCTCTTGCAGGAGAAGGTGGCGCACAACCGAAGGCAGGAGGAACTAGTTGGCAGGTGACAGCTGTGCCTGAGTGCTCTAACCCCCATGGAGGAGATGGTGCTGCCCATTATCGGAAGGACCATTGCTGAGGCCATGCCCAGTGGCATAGCTAAATCCATTGAAGATAATGGTATCTTCATACCTAATCCTCCTTCTCACATCCCACATCTCCCTCATCCCACAATCTCTTCTGACTTACAAACTGCAGATGGTGTAAGCATACAACTCTTACTTTCCGCCCACCCCCTCCCCTCAGCACAACATTACCTTTGTGCCTTTTTCCTCTCAGACACCCAAGAAGTGCAACCTGGCCAGGTAATGGAGGAAGACCAAGAAGAGAGTGATGATGAAGATGCATCATCACTAGATTTCACACTCGCAGCCACCAGCTCAGATACTGACACTGGGCGTATCTTAGAGGATAGATTAGAGGTGGGATATGCATGTGGTGAGACACCAAGCACAAGTGTGCTACAGCCAGGACAAGGGGAAAGGGTAGCACAGGTACCAGCTCGCCGGAGGGCAAGGACGTACATGAGTTCTGCTGCAAAGGACTCAGATGAGGACTTTGATGGGCCAGGCTACAGAAGGAGGCTGATGGGTGTACACAACAAAATGCATGGTGCATTGGGAAGCCTGCCGGAAAGCCTGCGTGCAATGTCAAGGAGCATGGAGGAGCCCAGCACCAACTTGGTACAGGGCTTTGTGCAGAGGAATTCCTAGAGTGTATACGGGATGGTTTCCTGGACCAATATGTCGAGGAACCAACTAGAGATCAGGCCATCTTAGACTGGGTATTATGTAATGAGAAAGGATTAATTAGCAATCTTGTTGTGCGAGGCCCCTTGGGGAGGAGCGATCATAATATGATAGAATTCTTCATTAAGATGGAGAGTGAAGTCGTTGATTCAGAGACTTGGGTACTGAATTTAAATAAAGGAAACTACGATGGTATGAGGCGTGAGTTGGCTAGGATGGATTGGGGAATGTTACGTAAAGGGTTGATGGTGAATAGGCAATGGCAAACATTTAACGATCGCATGGATAAACTACAGAATTGTGTTGTGCGAGGCCCCTTAGGGAGGAGCAATCATAATATGATAGAATTCTTCATTAAGAGGGAGAGTGAAGTAGTTGATTCAGAGACTTGGGTACTGAATTTAAATAAAGGAAACTACGATGGTATGAGGCGCGAGTTGGCTAGGATAGATTGGGGAATGTTAGTTAAAGGGTTGATGGTGAATAGGCAATGGCAAACATTTAAAGATTGCATGGATGAACTACAGAATTGTGTTGTGCGAGGCCCCTTAGGGAGGAGCAATCATAATATGATAGAATTCTTCATTAAGATGGAGAGTGAAGTAGTTGATTCAGAGACTTGGGTACTGAATTTAAATAAAGGAAACTACGATGGTATGAGGCGCGAGTTGGCTAGGATAGATTGGGGAGTTACTTAAAGGGTTGATGGTGAATAGGCAATGGCAAACATTTAAAGATTGCATGGATGAACTACAGAATTTGTTCATCCCTGTTTGGCATAAAAATAAAACAAAAAAGGTGATTCAACCGTGGTTAACAAGGGAAATTAGGGAGAGCATAAGATCCAAGGAGGGGACATATAAATTGTTCAGAAAAAGCAGCAAACCTGAGGATTGGGAGCAGTTTAGGATTCAGCAAAGGAGGACAAAGGGATGAATTAAGAGGGGGAAAATAGATTATGAGAGTAGGCTTGCAGGGAGCATAAAAACTGACTGTAAAAGCTTCTATAGATATGTGAAGAGAAAAAGATTGGTAAAGTCAAGCATAGGTCCCTTGCCATCAGAATCAGGGGAATGTATAATGGGGAACAAAGACATGGCAGACCAATTAAATACATAATTTGGTTCTGTCTTCACAAAGGAGGACACAAATAAACTCCCAGAGATATCGGGGAACATAGGGTCTAATAAGACGGAGGAACTGAATGCAATCAGTATTTGTGGGGAAATGGTGTTAGGGAAATTGACGGGATTGAAGGCCGATAAATCCCCAGGGCCTGATAATTTACATCCTAGGGTACTTAAGGGAGTGGCCCTAGAAATAGTAGATGCATTGCTGGTCATCTTCCAAAATTCTTTAGATTCTGGAACAGTTCCCATGGATTGGAGGGTAGCTAATGTAACCCCACTATTTAAAAAAGGTGGTTGGGAAAATGGGGAATTATAGCCTAACATCAGTAGTGGAGAAATTGCTCGAGTCCATTATAAAAGATGTAATAGCAGAGCACTTGGAAAACAGTGACAGGATCGGACAAAGTCAACATGGATTTACAAAAGGTAAATCGTGCTTGACTAATCTACTGGAATTTTTTGAGGATGTAACTGTTAGTATAGATAAGGGAGAACCAGTGGATGTGGTGTATTTGGACTTTCAGAAGGCTTTCGATAAGGTACCGCATAAGAGATTAGCGTGTAAATTTAAGGCACATGGGATTGGGGGCAGGGTACTGGCTTGGATAGAGAACTGGTTGGCAGACAGGAAGCAAAGAGTTGGAATAAATGGCTCTTTTTCCAATTGGCAGGCAGTGACTAGTGGGGTACTGCAGGGATCGGTCCTAGGGCCCCAGCTATTCACAATATATATTAATGATCTAGATGAGGGAACTAGATGTAATATCTCCAAGTTTGCAGATGACACAAAGCTGGGTAGGCATGTGTGCTGTGAGGAGAATGCCGAGAAACTCCAGTATGATTTGGACAGGTTGGGTGATTGGGCAGATGCATGGCAGATGCAGTATAATGTGGATAAATGCGCGGTTATCCACTTTGGAGGCAAAAACAGGAAGGCAGATTATTATCTGAACGGGAATAGATTGGGAGAAGGGGAAGTGCAACGAGACCTGGGTGTCCTTGTGCACCAGTCGCTGAAGGTAAGCATGCAGGTGCAGCAGGCGGTTAAGAAGGCAAATGGTATGTTAGCCTTCATAGCGAGAGGATTCGAGTACAGGAACAAGGATGTGTTGCTGCAGTTGTACAGGACCTTGGTGAGACCACACCTTGAGTATTGTGTGCAGTTTTGATCGCCTTATCTGAGGAAGGATGTTCTTACCATGGAGGGAGTGCAGCAAAGATTCACCAGACTGTTGTGTATGTACCTTTAAGAGAGAACTGATTTCATACTGCAGTACCGGCAGTGACCACACCTGTATATAAAGCCATAGCAGGCTTCTGTACTTCAGTCTTAAGTTACCCTCTGTTCAGTAAATACCTGTTATTATTGTTCTCCTGCAGTCCGTGTATTATTGATACTCGGACACTACACTGGCGACGAGCAGGTTCGAACTCACCTGCAGTACTACATCACCTCACGGGGATCTTTCCCTGAGAAGAAGCTTCTTGGAGGTCGAAGTCAGAGCAATGGGCGTCGACCGCGGGCAACCGCCCAAGGATCCATCGGAGTTCGGAGAATTGCAGGGGAGGCTGTGGAGATCTGGGCTTGGCTCCCCAGTCAAGGTGTTCCAGCAAATCGTGCTGGTAGCAGGTAGTGCGCTGACCCTTCCGGACTGCGGCGGGCTCAAGCTCGATCGAACGGTTCTGCAAAGGGGCCGTGCAGCGTCGTCGGGAGGAAAAGAGAGAGTGAGAGGGTGGAGCGCACAGGGCGCGGTCGGTGCTCAAGAACCGGGCAGCGTAGAGAAAATAAAACGAGGGGAAGGAAAAGTGAGACACGCCAAAGCCGCAGGTCGCCGCCATTTCCCTGTAGAATGCTAGGAGCAGCCTGGCAGCAAGGGGAAGAAGGAAAAGCGCGGGAGGCGCCATTTTATTCCATTGGGGAAGAAGGAAAAGCGCGGGAGGCACCATTTTAATCCATTGGGGAAGAAGAAAAAGCGCAGGAGGCGCCATTTTAAATCACCCAAGATGCCCAAGAGTGGCAGTATCACTGCTTTCGACAACGAGGTAGAAGACTGGACCATGTATGTGGAAAGAATTGAAGTATACTGCAAGGCAAATGAGGTGGCCGATGGAAAGAAGGCGTCAATATTATTAAATTTGATGGGCGCAAGAGCGTACGGCCTATTGCGGAATTTAATTACCCCAGCTAAACCAATGGAGAAAAGTTTTGAAGAGATTGTTAATATCTTACAGGAACACCTAAACCCTACACCACTGCTGATAGCAGAATGATTCAAGTTCCATAAAAGAAACCAGCACAAAGATGAGAGCAATGCTGACTATCTTACGGAACTACGCAAGTTATCGAAGCACTGCCAGTTCAGAGCAGGACTGGCAGACACCTTAAGGGGTAAGTTTGTCTGCGGGCTCCAGAGTGAAGGAACCCAGAAACAACTACTTTCGGAAAAGGACCTGATGCTAGAACAGGCTTTCAGCGTGGCAGTATCCTACGAAGCAGCAGCACGGGGAGCTGCGGAAATACAACAGAAACCACAAGAATACAGCACTAACGAAATGGCGTATGGAGCAGAAAAGTGCTATTGCTGCGGCAGAACAACCCATGATCAGAAGGACTGCTGGTTTAAGGACAAAATATGCAGGCAATGTGGGAAAATGGGGCACATAGCAAGAGTCTGCAGGTCGGGAAAGAAAACCCACACTAAAAGAACTACTAAGGAAAAGTACAAGAAAGTAAAAAAAAATGAGTTCGGAAGATCAGGAGAGTGATAATGACTCCGGGAGGAGGAGACAAAGTTGTCTAAAGTTACACAACGTGATCGCAAAGGAGGATCACCGAACCATTTGGGTCACCCTCATGACAGCAGGGTCCCAAGTAAAGATGGAATTGGACACAGGATCAGCCCTAACTGTCATGAATCGACGAGACTATGAGCGGCTATTCTCACACATACCCTTGAAGGACACGCCCATTGTATTGAAGATGTACACGGGGCAAAAAGTCTACCATAGAAAAAAAATAAGGGTGCCAGTTAAATACAACAGCAAGGAAACACAGAAACTGTACCTATATATACTACAAGATGGAGGACCACCATTATTGGGACGTGAATGGATCCGAAAAATACAATTGGATTGGCATTCCATTCAGGCGCTAACTGTGACTGATAAAAAGGATGATGACGTCACACCTGGACGACTGTCAAAAATTCTAACTGACGCGAAAGAGGTGTTCCAACAAGGACTTGGGACTCTAAAAGGAGTAACGGCAACGATAAAAATCGAAGATAACGCAAACCCAAAATTTTTTAAGGCCAGACCGGTACCTTATGCGATCCGCCCAGCCATTGCAGCAGAGCTGGAGAGTCTGGAGCGTTCGGGTGTGCTGTCCAAGGTGGACTGGAGCGAGTGGGCCACACCCATCGTTCCTGTAATGAAGAAATCATTGAGCAGCACGCCTGGGGAGCCGAAGAATGTTCGCATCTGTGGGGACTTCAAGGTAACTGTGAACCCAGTCCTGCACACAGTACAATATCCACTTCCACAGATAGAAGATATTTTCGCCTCACTATCTGGAGGGAAACGCTTTACGAAGATTGCTCTGGCCCAAGCGTATCTACAAATGGAGGTGGAAGAAGCATCTAGGAAATACCTCACGATAAACACTCACAAAGGCCTTTACCAGTACAATCGACTGGTATTCGGGGTAGCATCAGCCCCGGCTATTTGGCAGAGGGCGATGGAACAAGTCCTGCAAGGGATCCCGGGGATCCAGCGTTATTTGGACGACATCCCAGTTACGGGCGAAAATGACAGTGAACACCTTGCCAACCTGGAGCAGGTGCTCACTAGATTACAAGAATATGGGCTAGGAGCCAACCGCCCCAAATGTGAGTTCTTCAGGAGACAAATCTCGTATTGTGGCCACATGGTTGATGAGGAAGGGTTGCATAAGTCGCCAGACAAGATTGAGGCTGTAGTCAAGGCTCCAGCACCGGAAAATGTGTCGCAACTGAGGTCGTTTCTCGGGTTGGTGAACGACTACCATAAGTTCTTGTCGAATTTATCTACAATTCTGCACCCACTGAACGCCCTGCTGCAAACTGGAGTAACATGGAAATGGAGTGATGAGTGTAAGCGTCCCTTTCAGAAATGTAAATGCCTAATCACTTCAAAAGAAGTATTGGCCCACTACAATCCAACACTACCGATTCGGTTGGCATGTGATGCGTCTCCCTACGGCATTGGAGCGGTGCTGTCACACAAATTCCTTGATGGTTCAGAGAGGCCAATAGCCTTTGCGTCGCGCTCGTTAACCTCAGCCGAGCGTAACTACACCCAGATTGACAGGGAGGCCCTCAGCCTGGTGTGGGGGGTGAAGAAGTTCAATCACTATCTGCACGGGCAGAAATTCACCCTACTGACTGATCATAAGCCCCTGGTCTCCATTTTTAACCCAAAGAAGGGCGTTCCGGTGATGATGGCGCAACGGCTGCAAAGATGGTCACTTTTCTAGGGGCACATCAGTACGACATAGAGTACAAGGGTACGAAACAGCATGGAAACGCTGATGGGCTGTTGCGCCTACCGTTGCCTACGGTAGAGGAAGCACCTGCAATGGACCCTGTTGAGATATTCCATTCGACCACAGTCGAATATCTACCTGTTACAAACTCAAGTATAGAGAAGGAAACCCGAAATGACCCGACACTCTCTTGGGTCTATGATTTGACGGTGAAGGGATGGCCAGCACATGGCGACTCACTGTTGCCAGCATTCTCGCCAAGGAGAGAACAGCTGTCAGTGTGCCGGGGGACCTTGATGTGTGGATCCCGAGTGGTAATTCCACCCAAGTTGAGAGATAGAGTGCTCAATGAGCTTCATGAGGGTCATCTGGGAGGGGTAAAAATGAAGAGCCTAGCCACGGCATTTGTGTGGTGGCCGGGAATCGATAAAGAAATCGAGGATATGACCGAGAGATGCACAGGATGCCAGAAGGTCAAAAATGCTCCACCACAGGCCCTGCTACACCCATGGGAGTGGCCCTCATCTCCATGGCAACGGGTACACATTGATTTTGCTGGTCCATTTATGGAGTCAATGTTTCTAATCGCCGTGGATGCCCATTCGAAATGGCCAGAGGTCATCAAAATGTCCTCCACCACCACGGAGAAAACTATTGCAGTCCTACGGACCATCTTCGCCAGGAATGGCTTGCCAGAACAGATTTGCTCTGACAATGGGCCACAGTTTGTGTCCGAGGATTTCCGGAGGTTTCTGAGGAATAATGGGGTGAAACATTACACATCTGCCCCATATCATCCAGCCACAAATGGATTGGCTGAGAGGTTTGTTCAGACCTTTAAAAAGGCAATAAAGGCGATGTATAACGACGACATACCACTACAACACAAGGTGGATAATTTCTTGTTTGCTTACCGGAATGCGACACATGCAGTCACCAACCAAGCTCCAGCCATAATGTTCTTCAACCGAAGGCTAAGATGTCGCCTGGATTTTCTCAAAGCAAACATAAGACGAGATGTTGAGGATAAGCAATTCCAGCACATCAATGAGAAGCCAACCAGGAGCTTCAAGATAGGGCAACCAGTCTTGGCCCGCGGCTGCCGAACAGAAAAATGGCAGCCAGGAACGATATGCACACAGCAGGGACCACTAATGTACACAGTGGGCGTTGGAGAGAGCATCGTGAGATGCCATGCTGACCAGATTCTAGAGCCACAGGAACAAGCCAAACCCATACCACGAGCATGTGCACCTGGTAGTGAACCCGAAGTACAGATTGCGTCTACCTCAGAAGCAGTGGTATCGGAAGCTGACGAACCAACCAATGACAATGAGCCAGGATCGACTCCGCCGCAAGAACAGGATACTCGAGAAAGGCACTATCCAGTCAGGATCAGGAAGCCTCCTCAAAGACTGAACTTATAAATGATTATTTCAGTTGATGTATATAGTACAGAGAAAATTGTAGTTGTAATTAGTTATTATTTAGTTGTTAAATGAATGTTATGTACTGTTTATCTAAAAGGGGAGGAAATGTTGTGTATGTACCTTTAAGAGAGAACTGATTTTATACTGCAGTACCGGCAGTGACCACACCTGTATATAAAGCCATAGCAGACTTCTGTACTTCAGTCTTAAGTTACCCTCTGTTCAGCTGCAAGCACGAGCAGAGGGAGCAGCCAGACTTTGGAGAGTGGATTAAAGTGGTGGTCCCCTGACCAGGAAGAGGAGGAGAACGTTGGACCACCACCACCACCACTACCAACTCCACCATCATTACATCAACTGAGGTGCCTGGAGAGAGAGGACAGAGGAGGAGAAGGAGAAAGGAGGCCTACATCAACATCAACCAGGGGAGAGGCCTTTTCTATCACTGCCTCCCCAAATTGGCCTCCACTTCAGGGGAGGGAGAGAGGGGAGAGAAACCAACTGCTTGAAAGGAGGGAAGAAAACTTCATCCGGAACATCTACAGGCGGGTGTTATTTGGGGCACTCTCCCAAGACTTTGTATTTTAGGTGGGGGGAGAAAAGAAGAAGCAAGGCCGGATCATCAAGGGGTGTAGTGTGTGTGTGTGTGTGTGGCTCCTGTTAAAAGCTAGGCCACACACACCACTAATTAGCATCCCTTCTATTGCCTGCCCTGGGAGAGCTTGGAGCTGCCCAAGGTGAAGTCCTTAATTTAATTTAATTACATCGTTAAGACCTGTTGCAGGACTAGAATTCTCCAGCTTTTCCAGGTGAAGACGTCTTCTCCCCCTGCCAGAAGACCACCATCACCAAAGACTTTTTCCATCGGAGAGTGCAACCCTGCCAACACCCACCCACCATCCTGAGTGGCAACACTACCCTTTGCGGCCTCCCTCCTTCCCACCCCCCCGCCACCTCTCTCTCTCTTTGTCTCTCTCTGCCTGTCTTTCTAAGGCACCTTAGTTTCATCTATTTTATTAATTGCCAATTGAGCAGAGGGGAGAGGGCCCCTCTCCCAATTTAAATCAATAAGGAGAGAGGTGTGTCCTCATTTTAATCAGCTCCCTCTGCTCAATAGAGGACAAAAAATATATATATATACACCGAGGCCATTAACACCTTCAGGCCTGTGACTTGGGGTGAGTGTAGCCCTTAAAAAAAGCACCCCAGAATGGCGACTGCATCTTCGCCGGTGGCGGGGCCAGCCGGGACCTATGCGAGAGTGGTAGCCACAGCCACAGCTGCTCCCGCTGTTCCTGCTGCCCCGTCACCTTTTCGATTAATAACAAAAAAGCTTGGGGTGAAGAGCTACACTCACCCCACTATGACCATCGAGGCCTGCGTCAGGGCCGTGGCTGGGGTTGTCGGCCCCTCAGCCATCGTCGCGGCCTCGAAAATGTATGGGAAGGCTGTGTTCTTCCTGGGGTCGGAGCGGGTGGTGTCCCTGGCTGTCGCCAAGGGGCTCACCATGGGCGGGACCTTCCTGCCGGTGGATCCTCTCGAGGCCACCGCGCAGAGGATCATTATTTCCAACGTCCCGCCCGATGTTCCTGGTGAGCTCCTCCTTCCCCATTTGCGACAACTTGGGGAGGTGAGGTCGGGGATCACACCCATCCCGCTCGGCTTCCGGGAGGCCAGCCTTCGCCACGTCTTCTCCTTCCGGCGCCAGCTGTTTATCCAGCTGGCGCGGGAGGAGGACACTGACGGGGCGTTCGTCGTCCTCCACGAGGGGACCGCCTACCGCGCCTTTTGGACGTTGGACGGTGTGAGGTGCCATGCCTGCAAGGAGGTGGGGCACATCAGGAGGAACTGCCCTGCCTCCAAGGCCGCCGGATCATCTCGTGCGGCCGAGGCTGGCGCCGCCGCCGCCGCCCTTCCCCCCGGATCTGCCCGCGTGTCAAGTACGTCTGATGCGCGGTTGACGTCGGGGGCCGATGCCACCAAGGCCTCCGGCGGGGGGGAGGGAGTGTGTCCGGCCGGAAAGAAGGCGCGGGGAAAAAAGAAGCACCTTAGGGCGGGTCCCCCCGTGGATGGCGAGCCCTTGCCCCTTGAGCCCCTTATACCTGCGCTCCTCGCGGAGTTGATCAGGGCAGATGTGAGCGGGAGGGGCCTCGTGCCCGAGCCTGTGGCCGCAACCGCCGCAGCGGTAATGCCAATACCTGCGGCCGGGCTCGGGCCCGAGGAACCCGACAAACCTGCTCCGCCGGAGGGAGTCGAGGAGGAGGCCTTTGCAGACATGGAGGTCTCCCTCGCTCCCTCCGTGCTAAAAAGAAGGCGCGACCCCCTGGATGAGGAGGAGGACCGGGAGGAGGAAGGTCCCTCCGAGCAGGGGGAGTCGTCGCCCGCCGCGGGTACTGCGCCCGCCCCCCCCCCCAGCGCTGTCGTCATCACCAGCGACCGGCAGGGGTCGCCTGTCCCTCGGGAGGCTGAGGCAGATGTGTCTGTCCAGCACGTGCCTCCCGGGGATGGGGATGAGACCCTGCCCGTGGGGGGTGTTGCGGAACAACCCGCGGCAGTAATTGAAATTGACCTTTTATCGGTGCCGTTACCCCTCGCCGGGTCGGGCAGCCTGGGGGCTGGGTCGGGCGAGCTCGAGGATAATGAGCTCGCCCAATGCGACCCGGACGTCTCCCAGGGGATGCTCGTCCTGGTCGAGCTTTTAATTCAAAACCCCCCGTCCGCTGGGTCGGAGGTTGGTGGCGGGGAGGAGGATGGCCCCCTGGCTGCGTCTCTGGTGCCGGACGTACTGGAGGAGCTGGAAATTGTTCTCTCCCCGGTTTCTCCGGTCATTCCGGCGTCTGAGGCGGAGGGGAGCTCTGAACCGCCGCCGTCTTCTGGCCCGGCACCCCTAGAGGAGCCCAGGGAGAAATCTTCTGCCGCCGATCCTGGGGGTGGGATCCGGGCGGAGGCAGGGCTGGCTGGCGCGGCCGAGTCGTTCGCTTCGCACTGCGCGGCGGACGGGTCGGCCGCTGGTGATGACCCCCTGGAGGAGGATGGGGACTCGGTGATGGGCACGGAGGACGATTCGGACTCCAGCGCCGACGTGGCGATGGATGACCTCGTGCCCCTTGCCGAGTCTCCCCTCATTTCCGTAAGGGAACTCCGGGATTTTATGGCCACGTGCCTGGGTCAGCGCAATAAGGTCCGGCTGGCCCTCGACAGGTGGTCGGAGCTGGCGCTGCTCATCGATTCCGTCCGCGCCGCCGTTAAGATCATGGGCGCGGACGAGGGTGTGAACCCGCTCGAGCTGCGTCGGCTCACAACGTTTCTCACTGGGCTGCTGAGGAAGTGGCGGCTGACCAGCGGCTGCGCTTCCTCCCCCCGTTAGGTGTAGGTAGAGGTTGCACTATGCTTCTGACATGAAGATAACCATAGCCAGCCTCAACATCAACGGCAGCAGGGAGGCGCGCCGCAGATTCAATAACTTCTCGGTCCTTCGGGACGGGAAGTATGCGGTGTGCTTCCTGCAAGAAACCCACACCGTTCCGGGAGACGAAGCCACGTGGCTCCTGGAGTGGCAAGGAGGGGTCAGCATGAGTCACCTCTCCAACAATTCCAGCGGGGTGGCTATCTTGCTGGCCCCGCATTTTCAGCCGGAGATCTTGGGGGTCAAGGAGCATGTGCCGGGCCGCTTGCTCCAGGTCACTGTTCGCCTGGGGGGCGTGCCGCTCCATCTAGTGAACGTGTACGCCCCTCAGACCAGTGCGCAGCAAGTGCGCTTCTTCGAAGAAGTGTCCGCTCTCTTGGGCTCCATCGACGTGGGCGAGTGCGTCATCCTCGGGGGGGATTTTAACTGCACCCTCGAGGCGAGGGACCGTTCGGGTCCCCCGCGAAGCCCGGCGGCGATGGAGAAGTTGAGGGACCTGGTTGGGTCCTTCGACTTGGTGGGCGTCTGGCGAAATCTCCACCCCGACTCCAGCGCCTTCACTAGCGTGAGGTCTGGGGGAGGAAGGTCCAGAATCGACCGCCTCTACATTTCCCGGGCGTACGTCTCCTGCGTTCCGGCAGCTTCCATGCGGCCGGTGCCGTGCACGGACCACCACTTGGTGTGGGCGGAGCTCGCTCCGCTGCGCGTGCGGGGGGGGTCCGTGTACTGGCATTTTAACAACCTGCTGCTGGAGGACGCACGGTTCCGGGATTCGTTTCGTCGATTCTGGGCCGACTGGAGAAGGAAGCAGGGGGGCTTCCCCTCCTTGAGGCTATGGTGGGATGTGGGCAAGGCTCACATCCGTCTCTTCTGTCAGGAGTACGCGAAGGGGTCGACCAAGAGGCGGGAGGCCCGGGTCGGGCGGTTGGAGAAGGAGGTGCTCGACCTGGAGTCCCGTCTCGGTCAGGTCGTCGAGGACCCGGCCCTGCGGAAGGTGTACGAAGAGAAGAAGGGCGCGCTGAAGGACCTGCAGCTCATCGGGTCCCGAGGCGCGTACGTGAGGTCGCGGATCCAGCTCCTGCGGGACCTGGACCGCGGCTCCCCCTTCTTCTACTCGCTGGAAAAAAGACGGGGGGTCCGTAAGCAGCTCTTGGGGCTGCTGGCCGACGACGGGTCTCTGGTCTCGGATCCGGAGGGAATCAGCGCGGAGACCCGCGCCTATTACAGGTCTCTGTTCTCTCCGGATCCGTCCAGCGAGGATGCACGCAGAGTTTTGTGGGAGGACCAGACGAAGGTTGGCCCGGAGGGCGCCGAAAAATTGGACGCTCCGCTAAGTCTGGCGGAGCTGACCGGCGCCCTCCGCCAGCTCTCTTGGGGAAAGTCCCCGGGGCTGGACGGGCTGACCGTGGAGTTCCACAGGGCGTTCTGGGACGTCTTGGGGGGCGACTACGCGCGGGTCCTGGGGGAAAGTTTGGCGACCGGGGAGATGCCCCTCTCTTGGCGCAGGGCGGTCATTGTCCTGCTGCCTAAGAAGGGTGATCTCCGCCTCCTTAAGAACTGGCGCCCGGTCTCCCTCCTCAGCACGGACTATAAAATCTTTGCCAGGGCCATGTCTGCTCGCCTTGGCACCGTGCTGGCCCACATGATCCACCCCGACCAGTCCTACACGGTCCCGGGCCGGACCATCCACGATAACATCCATCTGGTCCGGGACCTGGTCCACCACTCCCAGAGGGCTGGTCTGTCGGTCGCCTTCCTTTCCCTGGATCAGGAGAAGGCGTTCGACAGGGTGGATCACGAGTATCTCTTCGGGACTCTGCGCGCATTCGGGTTCGGGGCGCATTTCGTCGCCCGGATCCGACTTCTGTACGCCGCCGCGGAGTGTCTGATTAAAGTTAACGGGTCCTTGATGGCGCCCCTTCGCTTCGGGAGGGGGGTGCGTCAGGGATGCCCCATGTCCGGTCAGTTATATGCCATTTGCGTGGAGCCTTTCCTGCGCCTCTTGCGGAAGAGGTTGACGGGACTGGCTCTGCAAGGGCCGGGCGTGGAGGTGGTCCTCTCGGCTTACGCCGATGACGTGCTCCTCATGGTCACGGATCCCGCTGACTTGCGGAGGATGCGGGAATGCCAGCAGATTTACTCGGACGCATCCTCCGCCAAGATCAACTGGGAGAAATGTTCCGGACTCCTGGTGGGTCAGTGGCGGGTGGACTCCCTGCCGGAGGAGTTCAGGCCTTTCGCCTGGAGCACCACGCACCACCTCTATTTGGGAGTCTACCTTAGCCCTGCCGAGGACGCTTGGCCGGCGAACTGGCAAGAGCTGGAGGCCAAAGTCACCGCTCGCCTAGGACGCTGGACAGGACTGCTCCGAGTGTTGTCCTACAGGGGCCGAGCGCTGGTCATAAACCAGCTGGTGGCCGCCATGTTGTGGTACCGGTTGGTCACTTTGATCCCTCCCCCTGCGTTTGTCGCCAAGATTCAGAAGAAGCTCATCGACTTCTTCTGGGACAAAAGGAAGCACTGGGTCTCTGCCGCGGTTCTGTGTCTCCCGCTTAGGGAGGGCGGTCAGGCGCTGGTGTGCCTTCGCACCCAGGCTGCGACTTTCCGTCTTCAGACGCTGCAGAGATACCTGTACGTCGAGAATCCTCCGAGATGGTGTGCGCTGGTGACGTTTTTCTTCCGCCAGCTGCATGGCCTCAATTACGACACGCAGCTCCTGTTTGCGAAAGTGGGCAGCAGGCGTGCCGGCCTGCGGGAGCTGCCTGTCTTCTACCAGGAACTACTATGGGTTTGGAACTACGTCGCTTCCAGGCGGAGCTCTCCCCCGTCAGGAGCGGCGGCTCTCCTTCGGGAGCCGCTGCTCATGAATCCGCACCTCCACGAACACGGGTTCGGGCGGCTGGCGGAGGGTAGGGCTGTGGCTGGCAAGGTGACCAGAGTCGGGGACCTGCTCGATGGCGGAGGAGCGGGCTGGATGGCGCCGGAGGAGCTGGCGCGGCGCCTGTCCTGGGCCAACGTCCGGCTCGCGGTCGAAATGATCGAATCGGTAAAAGCGGCACTGGGCCCCGACTCCACTAGGTGTATCGAGGTGGCTCAAGCACGTGGGGCGATCCCGTCCGAGCTTACCCCCATTCGGACGGAATTCCTCATCGGCGCCCGGCCCCGAAACTCCCCTCGGGAACCGGCGCCTCACAACTTGAGCCGTCTCGAGGAAATACCCTCCGTGCCTTTTCATTCCGCGCGGAGGGGTTTCCTGTACGGGCTGCTCCTGCACACTCTCCACTTTGCCATCTTCGTCTACCGTCCGGACACGCCTTGGCGTGGCGTTTTGCCGACCGGCGGTAGCGGAGGTCCCCAATGGAGGGCTCTCTATGCGGGAGTCCTCCCTTGTTCCATCGGGGACTTGGCCTGGAGGGTGTTGCACGGAGCGGTCCCGTGCAATAAGGTTTTAAGTAGGTTCACGGACTCCCAGGCCGCCTGCATTTTTTGCGGCCTGGAGGAGTCCGTGTTTCATATTTATATGGATTGTGAGAGGTTGCAGCCCCTCTTTCACTACTTGAAGGGGCTGCTCCTCAATTTTTGGTTGCACTTCAGTCCCACGCTCTTGATCTACGGTCACCCGGTGCGGAGGGGAGCGGACAGGTTGGAGGACCTCCTTGTGGGCCTGCTCCTGGGCCTGGCTAAAAGAGCCATCAATTGGTCCAGGCAGCGGGCGGTCGAGGGGGTCGTCCAGCCGGATTGCCTGCATCTCTTCCGCGGCCATGTTCGCGCCCGGGTGGCCCTGGAGATGGAGCACGCGGTGTCCGCCGGTGCGCTTGAGTATTTCCGCGACCGATGGGCGCCGCGGGGACTGGAGTGCATCATCAACACAGAAAACCAAATTTTAATTTGATTTGTTCAGCTTTAGTTGAAGTTTTGTTTATTTACAGTTGAATTGGGGGTTTTTTTTGGGTCCAAATAAAAGAGTACCCTCTGTTCAGTAAATACCTGTTATTATTGTTCTCCTGCAGTCCGTGTATTATTGATACTCGGATACTACACAGACTGATACCTGGAATGGCAGGAATGACGTATGAGGAGAGATTGGGTCGATTGGGCTTATACTCGCTGGAGTTTAGAAGAATGAGAGGGGATCTCATTGAAACTTATAAAATTCTAACAGGACTAGACAGACTTGATGCAGGAAGGATGTTCCCAATGGCCGGGGAGTCCAGAACCAGGGGTCACAGTCTAAGGATAAGGGGTAAGCCATTTAGGACAGAGATGAGGAGGAACTTCTTCACCCAGAGTGTGGTGAACCGGTGGAATTCTCTACCACAGAAGGCAGTTGAGGCCAATTCATTAAATATATTCAAGAAGGAGTTAGATATATTTCTTAAGACTAAAGGGATCAAGGGATATGGGGAGAAGGCAGGGGCAGGTTACTGAGTTTGGATGATCAGCCATGATCTCATTGAATGGCGGAATAGGCTCGAGGGGCCGCATGGCCTACTCCTGCTCCTATCTTCTATGTTTCTATGTAAGGGGAAGCTAACACACAAATAGTCACAAGGGTAGTCACTTAGGTGTTTTGTTCTCTTGTATTTTGTTCTGTTATATATTTGCCATTGTCATCCTTTTGTGACTGTACTAAACAGAAGTGATGGCAAACAGTTGAAGATCTGGCCTATATTTTCTGGGAAATGGAAGTAGCACATTGAGGGATGATGGTGAAAGTGATAGGAAAGCACCGTTTATTGGAGAGATGATGTATGGCGTTTTAAAAGGTTTTCCACACATTTATAGCCATATGCTAGCCACCTATGGTTGCAGCGTAAGCTTACGTGAATCTGGCATGGATGAGTGCATCCCTTGCATGATGGCCAGCAATGAGCTCGAGTGCTGCTGCATTGGTCACATCCGGCCTCGCAATACGTGCCTCCTCCTCATCCTCCTCCTCTTCCTCCTCGTCCTCCTCCTCTTCTTCCGAGGATGCTCTGTGCTGAGCCACTTGTTCCTCAGGCAGCGCTAAGCCGTGCTGTTGTGCGATGTTGTGCAGGGAACAGCAGACGACAATGATTCTGGACACCATGGCTGGTGCATACTGCAGGGCTCCACCAGATCTGTCAAGGCATCGGAATTGCATTTTGACAAAGCTAACGGTTTGCTCTATGATGTGTCTGGTGGAAATGTGGCTCGCATTGTACCGCTCCTCAGCCTCGTTTGATGGCCTCCTCATCAGTGTCATGAGCCACTTTTTCAGGGGATAGCCCTTGTCGTCAAGTAGCCATCTTGAAAGTTGTGTTGGCGGATTGAAGAGCTGAGGCACTGTAGACTGCCGCAGGACGAAGTCATGACAGCTGCCAGGGTACTTGGCGCAAACATGCATAATGATCTTCCTGTGGTTACACACCAGCTGGATGTGAAGGGAGTGGGAGCCCTTGCAGTTGACAAAAACAGCTGGGTTGTGATGGGATGCCCTAATGGCCACATGTGTACAGTCTATGATGCCCTGCACTCTTGGGAAGCCTGCCAGATTTGCAAAGCCAACCGCACGCGTGGTTACACTTGCTTCATCCGTGGAGAAGTGACTGTAATTGTGGGCCTTTGCAAAGAGGGCATTGGTAGCCCGCGGAATGTAGGTGTGTGTGGCTGACTGGGAGATGCCGCTGATGTCTGCAGATGATCCCTGGAAGGAGCCCGAAGCAAAGTAGTTGAGTGCGGTGGTGACTTTGACAACCACTGGTAAGGGGTGTCCACACGCTCCTCTGGGCTCGAGGTGTTGGTGCAGCATTGTGCAGATGTCAGCGACTACGTCTCGCAGATGTCTCAGCCTCCTTTGGCACTGCTGCTCACTCGTGTTGAGGAAGCTCATCTTCAGCCTGTTGGGGGTTTCTCCTGCGGTGAGGTGCAGGCCTGCGCTGACGCCCTCTGCCCTGTGTATCATCAGGTGGCTGAGGAGAAGGTTGGCGCTCCTGCTGTTGGTGCTACTGCTGTGCCTGGTTGCGCTGCTGCCGCTGCTGCTCTTCCTCTGAATCTGACAACCAGGATGAGAGGATATAAATGGTTCCCATACTGCTGGTATATATCTCAGTCAAGGAATGGAGTTTGTGTGCGGCCAGACAAAGTGGCCAGAGGATATTCCAAGGAGGTCACACTGCAAATGGATTTCAGCGTGAACACACAGAAGATTAGTAGAGCTGCAAAAAGTCTCCCAAACCTCAAAGCACTAAGTTGTGGCATGTGAAAGAATGAAAGATTGCAGGCCGCTTTTAAGCTGCTTGAGCAGGTAGCAACAATTCAGGTTGTAGCTCAACCCGGCTCGATGCGCCTGGCGTGTTTTTCTGAAGGTGGGCAGCATGGTGAAAAACCTCCAAAATCAGATCACGCCTTTAAAATAGGATTATGCAGGCAGTTAATGATCTATTAACTGCCTTAACTGCCTCTCCCGCCATTTGGTGTCGGGTCAGTTCGGGAGCGGCTGACCCGACACTTCCCAAAGTCGCGTGGAAGTGGGATCGAGGCGGGTTCGCAGTCCGCCCCCAATTTTTACGATTTTTGCAACAGACCCGCCTCCAAACCCGCTCTCTGAGGTCAATTAAATTTGTGGCCTATTATTCAGTCCGAATCTTTTATTTTGTCACACTGAGCTATTAGCAGCAATGCAAAACACAATTTAAAGTATATATACTACTGTGAAAGTGCAATGTGGAGATTCACACACTAAAATCACCATTAAAAGGCATAATTTAAATAGGTTACTTCTGCACTTTCATGCCAGTGTACCTCAATTATACCTATGTGTCAGTGAGAAATATCCCCACAAACTGCGGCAGTTTAAAGGAGCTGTTCATCCAGGCCTGTGGCTGACAAATCACATTTTTGCGTTAGCACAGTATTTCATGTTGTAAATTTAGAAACAAAACATATTACCAAACAAATACCAGCAAAATAGCAGTTTGGGTAACCTTGTGTGATACAATATATGATTAATTTAGAGATAGAGTTTTATCAATGACAAAGATATGGTTGTCTATATAATCACACAAAAGCCTGTCACAAGTATTATTGGCCCAGAAATTCAGTTCGGGGGCTTCCTGCGGGTGCAAGCCCCCGACCTGCACTTAACTTGCGCGCCGGCCATTGAGCTGTGGGCCCCCATGGAATCCCGATCTGGGGCCTGGTCCAGCTGCCGGCACGCAGTGCTTGCGTATCCCAGGGGCACAGTTAGTTTGATGCGTCCCCTGGGATCACCTGGGCCATGGGGAGCCAATCGGAGCAGCTCCATTCGTAAAATTGACAGGAAGAGCTGTCAAAACTTATAAATACTACAGCCCCAAAACATAACTAAATCTTCAAATAAATTTTTAAAAAACAACACATTTTTTAAATAAACTATAAATTACATGAAAGAACTATTTTAAACAATAATTTAAATTTTTGAAAAAAATAATTTTATTTTCTAATAGGGCTAAAAAATAAACTCACCTTGCTTTAAAGTATTTAAAAATAATAAACCTGCGAAAAAAATGTTTTAATTTTAATTAATTCACCACTTACCTTGTAAAAAGCAGGCCTTATGCCTGCTTTTTAAATGTGTAACTTCTGGAGACTTACCCTCCCGGGAAAACCTGCAAAAAAAAAATGAAGTTCGATGCGCACGCGCAGCCTCTCCCGCGCACGCGTTCGAACTCTGAACCCCTTCATTCAGTGGAACGGAAGTGCCGATTTCCTGCACATGCGCAGTGTATGCAGGAAACCGGCACTTCCATTGGGCCTACGGGTGAGTACCCCGTGCGTACTCACCCGTGGAGACCCAAATTTCTGGGTATCAATCTTTTTTCTTCATTATCACTTCCAACTTGAATGAACGTGAGAATTATAAATGAGCAGTTTTTATCTTGGGAATATAATAATCTCCGTGGTACATTCTGAAGCTTTATATTTCCATAAAAGAAAAAATCAAATAATGGGGATGAGAAATTGGGCTCGGTAGCTCCCATTTTTTGGGTGCTACGAGTGCCCTTAAGGTTCCAAAATGGCATCCGCGGCACGCAAGTGCACACTTCTGAAACAAAGCATGGCAGGCGGCATCTTGGTAAAAGCGTTAACGCGCACGCAGTTAATGTCCACCGGAAATATGCAGAGCAGGCAGATCATGACGTCAATCAGTGTGCAACACTGATTTGACGCCAGCACTGCTATTTTGGAGCTGAAACGCTCCAGCTGACTTGCTCTCTTAAGCGCGCACAGCTGAACATGTGTTGAGTAGCAGGAAGGATCCCCTCACCAGCGCTATTTAAAGGGATCATCAACTACTTACTGGTTAGTTGCTGATTGATTTCTTCTGGCTGTTGCTACAATTTTTGGAGCTTTCTATAGGTGTTTCGAGTTTCAAAGTCTACAGGGAGTGGTTTCGCAGGTGCTCAAGTATGTTTTGCTGACTTCAAGGCTTCTGCACAAACCAGTTAGTCCCAGACATGGGTGCACTAGTAGGCCTTCTTCTTGGAATAAACCATGACTAGGAAAATGAGGCAGAGAGAGCCAGCATGGATTTGTGAAAGTTGGTCGTGCCTGAAAAACCTGATTGATTTTCTTGAAGAGCTGACCAAAGTAGTGGACACGGGAATGTCTATGGATGTTATTTAAATAGTATTCCAGAAGGCATTTGATAAAGTTCTACATAAGAGACTGTTAACTTTGTAAATTCATGTTGACTTTGTCCGATCCTGTCACTGTTTTCCAAGTGCTCTGCTATTACATCTTTTATAATGGACTCTAGCATTTTCCCCACTACCGATGCCAGGCTTACCGGTCTATAATTCCCCATTTTCGCTCTATCACCTTTTTTGTATAGTGGGGTTACATTAGCTACCCTCTAATCCAAAGGGAACTGTTCCAGAGTCTATAGAATTTTGGAACATGACCAGCAATGCATCTACTATTTCCAGGGCAACTTCCTTAAGTACCCTAGGATGTAGATTATCAAGCCCTGGGGATTTACCAGCATTCAATCCTGTCAATTTCCCTAACACCATTTCCCTACAGATACTGATTTCATTCAGTTCCTCCCTCTCATTAGACCCTATGTTCCCCGACATCTCTGGGAGGTTATTTGTGTCCACCTTTGTGAAGACAGAACCAAAGTATGTATTTAATTGGTCTGCCATTTCTTTGTTCCCCATTATAAATTCCCCTGATTCTGACTGCAAGCGACCTACGCTTGACTTCACCAATCCGTTTTCTCTTCACATATCTATAGATGCTTTTACAGTCAGTTTTTATGTTCCCTGAAAGCTTACTCTCATACACTATTTTCCCCCTCTTAATTAATCCCTTTGTCCTCCTTTGCTGAATCCTAAACTGCTCCCAATCCTCAGGCTTACTGCTTTTTCTGGCCAATTTATATGTCCTCTCCTTGGATCTTATGCTATCACTAATTTCCCTTGTTAGCTATGGTTGAGTCACCTTCTTTGTTTTATTTTTATGCCAAACAGGGATGAACAAATTCTGTAGTTCATCCATGCGATCTTTAAATGTTTGCCATTGCCTATCCACCATCAACCCTTTGAGTAACATTCCCCAATCAATCCTACCCAACTCACGCCTCATACCATCGTAGTTTCCTTTATTTAAAATCAGGACCCTAGTCTCTGAGTCTCATACTTCACTCTCCATCTTACTGAAGAATTCTATCATATTATGATCGCTCCGCCCCAAGGGGCCTCGCACAACAAGATTGCTAATTATTCCTTTCTCATTACATAATACCCAGTCTAAGATGGCCTGATCTCTAGTTGGTTCCTCGACATATTGGTCCAGGAAACCATCCTGCATACACTCCCGGAATTCCTCCTCCACAGTATTGTTACTAATTTGGTTAGCCTAAGCTATATGTAGATTAAAGTCACCCTTGATAACTGCTGTGCACTTATTGCACGTGTCTCTAATTTCCCGTTTAATGCCATCCCCAACCTTCGCATTCCTGTTTGGGGGTCTGTATACAACACCCACTAACGTTTTCTGCCCCTTGGTATTTCTCAGCTCTACCCATACAGATTCCAGATCATCCTTCCTTACAATCTATAATCTCCTCTTTAACCAGCAATGCTACCCCACCTCCTTTTCCTTTTTGCCTGTCTTTCCTGAATATTGAATAGCCCTGGATGTTGAGTTCCCAGCCTTGGTCACCCTGGAGCCATGTTTCCGTAATCCCAATCATATCATATCCATTTACATCTATTTGCACAGCTAATTCATCCACCTTATTACGAATGCTCCTTGCATTAAGACACAAAGCCTTCAGGTTTGATTTTTTAACACTCTTAGACCTTTTAGAATTATTATTTACTGTGGCCATGTTTGATTTAAACGCTTGATTTCTCTGACTGCCACTTTTGCTTTTCTCCTTCCTGTCTTTTGCTTCTATCCTTGTTTACCTTTCCTCTGCCTCCCTGCACAGGTTCCCAACCCCCTGCCATTTTAGTTTAAAGCCTCCCCCACAGCACTAGCAAACACTCCCCCTAGGACATCGGTCCTGGTCCTGCCCAGTTGCAAACCGTCCAGTTTGTACTGGTCCCACCTCCCCCAGAACCAGTTCCAATGTCCCAGGAATTTGAATCCCTCCCCCTTGCACCATTCCTCTAGCCACGTATTCAGCTGAAATATCCTTCTATTTCTACTCTGACTAGCATGTGGCACTGGTAGCAATCATCAGATTACTACCTTGGAGGTCCTATTTTTTAATTTACCTCCTAACTCCCTATTCAGCTTTTAGGACTTCATCCTGGTTTTTACCTATATCATGGGTACCTATATGCACCACAACAACTGGCTGTTCACCCTCCCCTTCCAAAATGCTCTGCAGCCGCTCCGAGACATTCTTGACCTTTGCACCAGGGAGGCAACATACCATCCTGGAGTCTCGATTGCGGCCGCATAAATGCCTATCTATTCCCCTTACAATTGAATCCCCAATTACTATAGCTCTCCCATTCTTTTCCCTCCCATCCTGTGCAGCAGAGCCACCCATGGTGCCAGGAAGTTGGCTGCTGCTGTCTTCCCCAGATAAGCCATCTCCCTCAACAATATCCAAAGTAGTATATCTGTTTGAGAGTGGGATGGCCACAGGGGACACCTGCACTACCTGCCTGCACCTACTACTCTGCCTGGCAGTCATCCATTCCCATCGTGCCTGTGCAGTCTGTCTCTGAGCAGTTCGAATCGCTCCCACAACCCTGGGTTCTAGACACCGGACTTAGGTACAGGCAGCGATACAGAAAATCGAGTAGACAAGTGGTTTGGTGCAAGAAAACTGCAAATTTATTAAAGGCACAATAAAAACACAATCTTACTGAGAATTACTGAAATAATTACAGGCATAAACAATTACACTTATATGGGAATGGGGAACACACGGCACATCGAGGGAAACAAATACATTAAGAATCCCCTTTTCCTTATCCCACCCCCAATACCTAATTAGATTAAGCTATGAGGGGCCAGGAATTCATGCTCACCAATTCAAAACCTGTTGATTTAGCTGGTAGTGGGTTTTGAGGTTCACTCTTGTTGTCCTTTTGGGTTCGTCGTCGTCATGTGGTCACAGGGCATGGTGATGGAGTTGTTTGTGCGAATCACCCTCCTTTTCCTCCGTTAACGTCTTCGTTGGGTACTTTGTTGCGATGGGTCTTCTTCTTCTTCGGGCGGTCGCCGACGGTATTACTGCGGTTGGGGTTCGGTTGGCGGTTTTTACCGTTAATGAGATTTTCCTACCCAAGCTTCGAACACCAGTTTATTATTAGTTGGGCTTTACTGTCCAAACATCAAACGCCAGCTTATAACTTGGCAGTTTGTCTTGATTTTACTGTCCATGCTTCAAACGCCAACTTATTCATCAAATGCCAGCTTATAACTAGGCCGTTTGTCCCCCAACGCGTCTTTCCACTGCCTTTCTCTGCCTTTTACCGGTTTTACCATTTTTCGCATCTCTTCTTGTCTGTTCGTGGCCCCATATGTCCTGTGCTTCTTTGATTCGGGTCTCGTTCTCCTCCCGCGTTTGGCCCCCGGTGTAGTAATGGGCGTCCTTGGTGTTGAGTGGCGCGGGGAGGGAGAAGAGGGCCCGCCACGAGGCATGATGCGAGAACGAGAGGCAGGAGGCCGAAGCAAGAGGCAAGCGGCAAGAGATAAGAGACCGACCACTACCAGTGGGCCTACAATTATACCCATTTCTTCACCCCTTATCTGCGCGCCAAATCAGGTCAGTCCTTTGTCTAACTTTTGGTGGGCTCATTTAAAATGATTACAGCCATTTACTTTAACGATGTCTGGGGCGGTTGTATCCTGGTATATTGGCTTCGATATCCTGGCTGTTTGTTATTTATGAAACTTAATCGTCTTTCCTGGCTTGGCAGCTACCTGTGAGCTGTTACCAATTATTTATGCAAAGAGTTGATGGCCTTCAGGTTAGGCCCATCCTGACTTGATCTGTTCCAAGGTGAAGAATGCATATTCTGTGTTTACCTAGCTGTCTGGTTTTACAAAGTCTTTTCACAGATCCATGCATGTTAGGTTTCATTTCAGGGCCTGCCTTTTTGCAGAGCCTTGCTTTTAAAATCCTGTCGGTTTTGGTCACAAGGTCTCAGAAGCCATTTTGGGTACCCTTTTTAATAACTTATCAATGCAGGTCCCTTTATTATTAACTTTCGGGGAATGTGGGAAGTTTGAGAACCCTACACTCCCCCCTGTTGATACTAAACTCACTTTAAGTATCATCCTGACAAGGTGAACAAAATTTCCGACCCTCCATAGTCAATCTTCCCCTGCAATTACCTATCTATGATCCCACGACACATGCATTTCCCATTCTGTAAAAATGTAGTGTACATAAGCATACATCGAATAATTACAGTCATTTACACACATCCAAGCATGGAGGGGGTTCAACACCCCTGCACCACTTGGTACACATACATCTTTATTAAAACAACACATCAAAAATCTTTAATTAAAAACAGCAAAAAAACATAAAAACAACAATCTTTAATCAAAAACACACAAAAAATTTCAAACGGGTGTATCTCCCTCCACCTCCACATAATGTTCCTTCCAGGTCCTTTGGTTTTGGAATTCTAGTATTTGACCTTTTCCCTTGCACTGAGTGCAGACTGTCCCCAGCTGGCAAACCACAAGGATGTGGGAAGCCAGTCTAATCCACGAAGGGACCTCTATGTTCTCAAAAATGTCCCACCAGGGTGGAACTACAATGTCCAATATCTTAGCCCCTATCTCTACCGTCTCCTGCTCTAGCGTGTAGAAATGTTTCTGTGAGACTATTACTGCTTTGAGTATTTTGGTGAGGTGTTCTGGGAGAGGGGGGATTTCGTAGCCAAAATGCGCTACATACTTCTGCAGGTTGGTGAAATTCTCCTTTACAGTGAGGTGAACAGTGGAGAGTTCAGGAATGGGGACAATTCGTTCCTGGGCCACTTGAACTTCTGCCTCGGGTTTAAAGCAGAAACTGCTGTCACTTACCAGACACCAGCTATTCTGTCCATGCTGGTAGTGGGGCGCACCTGTGGTGACACAATATGTCCCACCTCCTATATATGCTACCTGTGGGGGAACATGGTCTTGTGCCATTACCTCCATGGTACAGTTTATAGGTTTTGCGCCAGCAGCTTTAAACCCACACTGTGGTTTTGAATAGGCGTTCAAGTGCTGGGGACACAGTATTATGTGTGCTCCCCGGCTCCGGCACCCTGAGAGGTCAGTACCTGTGACATAAAGTGGGACCACTGTGAAATGGATGTGTGCACCCCCTTGAATGACTCCAATGTTCTCTACCCTGTATACTGGTGCGGGTCGGGCTATCCCACCCATGACCGGCATCCTCACTACTATCCCCATGATAGTGTGGTTGGAACGTCCACAATCTACTGGGACAGGGTAGGCCTCAGAAGCTAGCCGGAATTGACACGGGCTTAATGCATTCTCAAATGGATGGAGGGCTGCAAGGTGCTTGTTGCTGATCCAGGAGGGGACTAAACCCTGTTTTAAATCCTCCAGGTTACTGCGGCCCTCGCCCAGCAACCATGCCCTGTACAGTATGCACACCTCGTTCTGTGCAGCCTGATCTGAAGCATTTCAGTCCTCTCTTATGAGGGCATTCAGTCTTTGCGTGCTTCTCCAGCTCCGCTATTATTTCCTTTAAATGGACCGTCATGGCCTGGTCCTCATGTAGCTCTGAGCCTACTACCTTGTTTTCATCCATCAAAATCTTCCTTAACTGTGTTTTTAAACCGTTTATCTGGGTCTGCAACTCTATGTCATCCAGACTGTTGATGACAGAGGACCCTGTGTTAAACGCAGTAAAAACATCATTCCATGCTCCCCTTCTTTATCTCCCCGTATTACCAAAGTACTCACGGTGTATGGTGTACAGTTCGGCTTTGTCTACATTAGCAAAATCGAACTCATAAAACTTCCTAAACATGTCCTTTAACAGGGCCTGGTATAGCAGTTCTGTCTCTTTGGGGCACCACCACGGTAAGTGTACCTCGGTGAGGTTTAAAATCACGGAAGCTACCGTGTAGTGTACCCCCTGGTACAGTACCTGTTCCGTTTGTACTAGTACCAGCCCATTCCCTGGTCCCTTGGTGGTGGTAGGGCACCCCTCTCTGTGTGTCCTTGCTGCCTGAGTCATGGGCAGGGGCTTCCGGGCACGTGCCACTAGCTCAGTGGCTTTAACTGGGGCTGGGTAATGTGGGACTATGCAAGTGTGTAGGTGGGAATCCCACTCTACCCCCCTCCCCTTATCCTGCCATGATGTGGAGAAGATGATAGATATGCCTGTGGGGCAGGCCTTTTGTGACCCCCACATACAGACATAGATTCCCTGTTCCGACTCCCACCACTTATTCCAACATACGCTAGTCCCTCCTTGGGTCCAGGCGACCGTCCAGTGGGTGTCGTTCCCCATTCGTTCCCAGTCGGCTGTACGGTCCCCCATGTCTGTGCTCAGCTTTCTGAGCCACCACCACCTTCCCAGGGGAATCTGTCCTCTACAAGTCAGGCACACACGTTTCCCCTCAGTGACCCCGACCCGTGAGGCCACAACCTGTACGCTGGGGCAGGGGAGGGAGGCCTCCCCATAGGTGAACCCGGTCTGGCTGGAGTACCGGGTGGAGTTGGATCCCAACCACGAGGGCCATCTTCTTTCATGGGAATAGATGGCGGGCTCCTCCGTGCCTTGTTCGCTGCCCCCAACAGTCACCACTGGTGCTTTCTCTCCCGAGCACCCATAGATGTGGGAGTCCTCCACGTCACCTCGCTTTCCAACGCTCATCCCTATCAGGGCGAGTAGGAGTACGCCCCCCTTCATTCTGAAATCCTTTCCTGCAAAGAGACACAAGAGCATATAGCCAGGTCCCGAGGAGATTCTCTGGCTTGGGTGAAGCATAGTCGAGCCTCACGACCTCGACTTAAATACAAAGGCCTAGAAATTCAGTTAGGGGCGCCCAGCTCGCCTGGGCACCGGAATTACCGCTGCGCGCGGAGCCACTTGCGCCAGCAGGATATTCAGTTTCAGCGCCCCAAGTGGAAGCCGGCCGCTAAACAAGGGTTTCGGCGCCCCGCTTGGGGCGCTGAAACTGAATATCGGCGTGCAAAGTGCCGCAGCGCCACCCGCTGCGGCACGGCAGCCTGCGGTACTGCAGGCCTTCCTCTCACTCTTAAGGGGGAGGTGCCTGCAACAGCGCGATCCCCGCTCGCGAGTGCCGGCAAATGAGCCCGGCACCAAGGAGAAGTGCCGGGCTCTCTGGAAACAGCCGGCAATGCCGCGGGGGGGGGGTTAGGAGGCCGGGGACGGAGGTGCGGGCAGGCGGCCGCCGAAAAAGCGGCCGGCCGCACATCCACCTTAACTCGCCCCACTGCCGGCACAGGTAGGCCCCGTGTACCGGTCGCTGTTTGCGGCCGGCGCGGGGGAGGCGGCAGCGACCAAATATGGCCAGCGGGGCGATAGTGGGGCGCTGCGCACACCGATGACGTCATCGGTGGCGGCGCAGCGCTACTGGCTAACGCTGCCATTAGCACCCCGCTAAATATCACGGTTGGTTTGCACAGTGGCGCAAAAGCCCTCTTTGGGCGCAAACTGGTGGCGCAGGCCACTGAATTTCTAGGCCAAACAGTCTTAAAAAAAAACTACTACTTATATAAAACTAACCATCACCTTATTTAAACTTAAACTAACACCCAAACTTAACAATATCACACTTAAATTACATTACAGAAACTATGTACATCTGCTGCCCATCTCCGGGCGGCCAGCCTAATTCCTGTTCGGGCTGTGGCACACCGCTCCCTTCGGCGTGGCTGCACTGTCCTGTACTTTCGGTCCCTCGCAGCCTGTGGCTGCCGGCTGGGGACCTCTGTCCTTGGACTTACCCCTAACTCGGGAGGTTGCCCTTTAAAATGGGGAACCAGTGACCGCAGTTTCCTTGGCTGGGGCATCCGTGGGGACCTTCTAAGGACTTTGGCTGGTGGGGTTTTCTTGGCTGGTGGGCCTTTAACCCGAACCACTGCCCCCTCCAGTGCAGTCTGTGAACTTCCCACTACCGCTGGCTGGGGATCTTCATCCTCGGGCTTTACCTCTCCTGAACCTGTGCTAGGGGCAGGTAACTCTTTGCAGCCTGATGCTGCAGGCTGCGGGTCCTCGCCCTCAGGTCCCAAATCTGGGTCCGGGGCAGGGTCTTCGCCCTCAGGTCCCTCCTCCTCTAAACCTGGGTCAGGGGCGGGGTCTTCGCCCTCGGGTCCCTCCTCATCTGGATCCCAGAAAAGTGGGGGAGTGTCCCAAGCGGTGGGTAGGATGGCCCCTCCCCTTAAACAAGCCACAGTGCCTGCCTGTGCAGTCTGTGAACTTGCTCCAGCTGCAGGCTGAGGATTTCTATCCTCAGACCTTGTCCCAACTGGCTGTTCTCTCCTCTCGGGCTTAAACAGTTTACACTGATTAATACAACTAGCAGCCTGCCTTAAAGTCTCGTCCGCTGCCCTGAATGGGCCTTCTATGGACTCCCCACTTTTTCTCCTTACCAGGACGGCCTTAAGGACGGGATCTTGGGCTTGGACCTGCTTTAGGTCCGGAGCCAAAGCTACCCACTGTGTGCCTCCCTTGTCCTGGATTGCGGCCACTGAACCTGTCTGATAGGGGTCCCAAGACTCTCCTTCCCTAGCCCTCTGCTTGGCCACCTCGTTGGTCTTTTGGTTACCCTCCCACGTGATATGGAGGGATCCCAAATCTATGGCCAAAGGTTTGGCCATTTCCCCAGCCTGCTCGTTCCCTTTGTATCCCATTAGGCTAAATGGGACCTTTTTAGACCTGGGTGAATTGGTCAGGTCTTCCGAATGGACCACCGTGCTGGAAGCTCCAGTGTCCGCCAAATATCTCCCCTGCACCGTCTTCACCCGCATCTTAACACAGGGCCTGCTCCCCTCAGCGTTTTCAAGGGGACACAGGTCGACAGGCTGCGTTGGTTCTAGTCAGGGCTGTGGGTTGGATGGGGTGGATGGGGTCAGAGCACCAGTAGCAGCTGCTACTCTCCCCTGGCCAGTCAATAGGAACCTCATGGTGTCCAGAAATGACTCGGCCATGGCGGGAGGGATTCCTGTCTCTGTCTTTTGGGCTGGGGCTGTGGAGTTCTTTCCCTTGTTATCTTTCCAAGGGTTTTTGCACTCCTTCCTCCAGTGTCCATCCTTCCCACACCCGTAACAATTGAGCTTAGTGCTAGAAGGGTTATTCCCTTCCTGATGCCACTCCTTCCTACCCTCTCTGGGTTTTACCTCATGCACCTTCCCCTTAGGTGGGTGTGCATCAGTTCCCCTACCGTTCTTATAGGCTAGGGTCAACTGTCTGATCACCGTAAGTTCGGTGGTCAGGGGATTCTTAGGGTTGAACCAGACTTTCGCCTTGGCCCGGACCTGTGGCAAGCTGTTTGCCACCAGGCAACGGAGCCAGTGGGCCAGCTGATCCCGGTTCAGGAATGCCCGGTTAGGTGCCCTAGGACAAGCGCTCCTATATACCGGACATAACTTGTCCGCGAAAGCCTGCAGGGTTTCCCCTGCGAGCTGCACTGTCTTCTCCACACGGGAGAAAGGACTTCCCTCATTCATCCCCATGGCCTCCAGAACTTCATCCCTGAGCTCCTCATACCCGCTCTGCCCCTTCTTACACTTGTCAGAGAGGGATTGGAGGAGCTTACTCTCCAGAGAGAACAGCAGCATTTTGGCCTGCTCGGCATCATCGCACTCGTGGACGCCGGCTGCCTGTTCCACTTCCCTGAAGTGGACCGAGGGGTCCCCTTTTTCGGTGAGCTTTGGGATATGGCTCACCATACCCCTAAGCTGTTGGGTGCTACAGGGCAATACGAACTGGTTTTGGAGGGGGTCCCTCGTCCTCGCCATTAACGGGTGGACTGAACCTCCGATGCCAGGCTGGGCTCATCGGTCCCAGGGCCGGCCTCTCTTGCGGGGGTTGTTCCACCTCCACTTCTACCCCTGACTCCATCCCCCCTTGCTGCCAGACCTCGCTAAAACCTGGCGCTACGGGTGGTGGTCGTGTGACCTCCTGTTCCTCAACCGGGTCGTCCCTTGGCACTACCAGTGATGTCTGAACCGTTCTCCCCTCGTTCCCTGTAAAATCCGTCTGGCCTGCCTTTGGGCTTATGAGGCACACCATGCCTTTTGCCTTCCTTAGGGCCAGGCTCAGATTCTCTATCTGTTCCTTGCAGGGGCCATGATCTGCATCTTCAAACCCCTGTTCGCTTGCTAATTTATAAGCTGCCTTTACTTCTTTCACTTTCTCCTCCTGCTCTCTTACTTGTCTCGCTAAGCGGGCATTCTTTTCCTGCAACCTCAACTCATTACCCTTGGCTTCGGTGACCTGGCACTGTAGGTATTCCAACTTGGCCTTATGTTCTCCCATTAAATGTACCCTTTCCTGATTCAAGGCCTGCAATGCTACCAGTAACTTTTCCCCTGCTAGAGCCTTGTCCTGGATCTCCAGGGCTAACTCCTTTATCTTGGCTGCCTGTGCTGCAACGAGCCTGCCCAAAAGCTGGACCTGCTTCTTGAAATACATCAGCCAGACTGCCTTCTCTAGGGATTTCTTGTGCTCCTTCCCTTTTGTCCACTTGGCTGCGGCATCTACCAGACACCCAGCTTTTAACAGATTGGTGATCCACTTCTTTGTGATATGCACCTTACTAAACACATAATCAGAAATCCTCTCTTCCATCATGGTTTGCTCATCCGAACCATTGTCTACTGTATCGCACCCCTGTTGCCGGAGTCCTGCAGCGGTCACCATTTCTGTAGGGGGTGGCGTGTGCCCAGTCAGCTTCACCTCTGACTGTCTCTGAGCGGTTCGAATCGCTCCCACACCCCTGGGTTCTAGATACCGGACTTAGGTACAGGTGGCGATACAGAAAATCGAGTAGACAAGTGGTTTGGTGCAAAAAAAACGCAAATTTATTAAAGGCACAATAAAAACACAATCTTACTGAGAAATACTGAAATAATTACAGGCATAAACAATTACACTTATATGGGAATGGGGAACACACGGCACACCGAGGGAAACAAATATATTAAGAATCCCCTTAGCCTTATCCCACCCCCAATACCTAACTAGATTAAGCTATGAGGGGCCAGGAATTCATGCTCACCAATTCAAAACCTGTTGATTTAACTGGTAGTGGTTTTTGAGGTTCACTCTTGTTGTCCTTTGGGGTTCATCACGTGGTCACAGGGCACGGTGATGGAGTTGTTTGTGCGAAGCACCCTCCTTTTCCTCCGTTAACATCTTCGTTGGGTACTTTGTCGCGATGGGTCTTCTTCTTCTTCGGGCGGTCGCCGACGGTATTACTGCGGTTGGGGTTCGGTTGGCGGTTTTTACCGTTAATGAGATTTTCCTACCCAAGCTTCGAACACCAGTTTATTATTAATTGGGCTTTACTGTCCAAACATCAAACACCAGCTTATAACTAGGCCATTTGTCTTGATTTTACTGTCCATGCTTCAAACGCCAACTTATTCATCAAACGCCAGCTTATAACTAGGCCGTTTGTCCCCCAACGCATCTTTCCGCTGCCCTTCTCTGCCTTTTACCAGTTTTACCATTTTCCTCGTCTCTTCTTGTCTGTTCATGGCCCCGTATGTCCTGTGCTTCTTCGATTCGGGTCTCGTTCTCCTCCCGCGTTTGGCTATCGGTGTAATAATAGGCGTCCTTGGTGTTGAGCGGCGCGGGGATGGAGAAGAGGGCCCGCCACGAGGCACGAAGCAAGAGCAAGAGGCAGGAGGCCAGAGCAAGAGGCAAGCGGCAAGAGATAAGTGACCGATCACTACCGGTGGGCCTACAATTATACTTGGTTCTTCACCCCTTATCTGCGCGCCAAATCAGGTCAGTCCTTTGTCTAACTTTTGGCGGGCTTGTTTAAAATGATTACAGCCATTTACTTTAACGACTTCTGGGGCGGTTGTCTCCTGGTATAATGGCTTCGATATCCTGGCTGTTTGTTATTTATGAAACTTAATCATCTTTCCTGGCTTGGCAGCTACCTGTGAGCTGTTACCGATTATTTATGCGAAGAGTTGATGGCCTTCAGATTAGGCCCATCCTGACTTGATCTGTTCCAAGGTGAAGAATGCATATTCTGTGTTTACCTAGCTGTCTGGCTTTACAAAGTCTTCTCACAGATCCATGCATGTTAGGTTTCATTTCAGGGCCTGCCTTTTTGCAGGGCCTTGCTTTTAAAATCCTGTCGATTTTGGTCACGAGGTCTCAGAAGCCATTTTGGGTACCCTTTTTAATAACTTGTCCATACAGGGCCCCTTTAACCATAACTTTCGGGGAATGTGGGAATTTTGAGAACCCTACAGAGGGGTGCATAGTAGGATGGTGAAGTGATTCAGCACAGAGAGAGAGATGAATAGGTGAGGGTGCAAGGGAAGTAAGGGTAAGGTGGGATGTGGAAGAGCAGGCTTACAAAGCAGAGTGCTGGTGATGAGAAGAGAAGGGAAGCAGATTGAAGGTAAGTGTGATGTGATACTCACTTTTGCTGATCGGAGAAGATCATTAAACCGTTTCCGACACTGGATCCAGCTGCATGAACATAAGGACCTTGCGCTGACCTCCTCAGCAATGTGCAGCCAGGCTGTCATTTGTTTGCTGGGGAGGCTTCCTCCGGCCATCGGGAGGGAACAGAATCTCCCTGCGCCCTCTTACTCCCTCCACAAGAGCTTGGAGGGAGTCCACATTGAAATGTGGAGCAGCCTTCGGTTTTACACCACTCATTGTGACCTTGGTACATTCAGAGACCAGCAGAAAGGAGAAATGAAAGGCTGAGGCTGCATGGGACCTTTAAAAACATCTGCAGCAATGACGTCATCAGAGGCGACTAACAGACCCGATCCCAGTCACTGGACCGGCCAGCGCACACCATGCCACTTAAGGGGCCAAGTAAATTCAAATTTCAATTCGGGAGCAGCTTAAACCGGCAGCGGGCCTGGAACCCGCCAACCAGGCAACCCGACTCCAACCCACCTCCTCCATTAAATTCGCAACCATAGTCTCTTGTGGGACAATTATCTTCCTAATACAACTAGTGTAGTCTTGTGTTGTGACAGTTCGATGTTTCACAATGTGGTGAGGACAACACTGCAGTGTGATCGTCATTTGACAAAAAAAATGTTGAACCTGAAACACTGAAAGCTTTCCTCCTTACATAAAAAAACACAAAAAATAAGTTCAACCATGAATCAATGCTTCAATAAAAAGAATTAGATTTCCCAAACACCCTGCTCTCCCACACACACCCAGCCTGTTACTGCACAGATTGCCAATATATAAAGGGACAATTTTAATGGATGTAAAATCATGGGGAGTATGCCCAAGATTTCCCAATATGTGCTCCTGGTGAGTTAGGATCCCTACTGGGAGCTTGATTTTGTAAAATGGGCCTGAAAATTTCCCTTGTCTGTGCATTCTATTGCATGAAAATGACATTGAAACACATAAAATACATTTCTTAAAATGGGGTCTATTTTCAGGCCATTTGGCATAAAGACAGTTTAGAGAAGCATAAAGACCTACCACCTCATTATTAACGTTGAATATTCTAATCCACCATGTCTTAACTACTGCCAGCAGTATATTAAGGCTTGTGGCAGAGCCACTGAGGGACTTTGAGCAACTGTACATAATTTCCTTTAACGAGGTTTTACTCCAACCTAAGCCTGTACCAGTCTGTTAGTGATTTCTGTGTTTGTACATACTGTTTGCATGCACGGGGCGCGGTCCCTTTAAGACTGCGGCAAAGCACGGGTAAACGCGATGACATCATGCCGCTAATCACGTGACCACCCAAGCGCGGGAGAAATGTGATGACGTCATGACGCCATCCACGGGACCGCCCTGGCAGTCCTCATGGAGCCTCCGACCAGCAAAGACCTGTTTTCGTGGTTCTCCTGTATCGATCTCGACAAACTGTTTAAACTCATTAGTTCTGCATTAAAACTTGTTTGTTTGATCGCCTGAGTCGACATCAGTTCTTAGATAGGAATTTGGCAATTCCTACATTGGTGACCCCATCTTTTGCGAACGTTTTTCGCGAAAAGAACACTACATGGAGGCCAACGCCGCTTCGTTGAAGCTACCGCAGTTCTGGGAGTAGCAGGCGACCTCGTGGTTCATCCAGGTCGAAGACCAGTTTGCTCTGAGAGGCATCATTGCAGATCAAACTAAATACCTCTACGTGGTCTCGGCACTCGAAAGCTCCACCACCTCGCGGATCATCAGCCTCCTCAGGAACCCCCCAACGGAGGGCAAGTGTGATACCATCAAGGCACGGTTGCTGCAAGTATTCGGGCTCACTAAATCAGAGCGCATACGTCGATTGCTCATCATGCCCGGGCTGGGGGACTCCAAGCCTTCGGAATTGATGAGCCAAATGCTCACACTCCTGGGCTCCGAACCGGAATGCTTCCTTTTCCGGGAACTCTTCCTCAGCCAGCTGCCTGAGCAGGTGCAAGCTGCCCTGGCCAGATCCGAGGTAGAAGACTGCGCCGCACTCGCGGCAGAGGCGGACAAAATATTCGCGGTCACGCAGCAGTACTGCACCGCCACGAGGCGCCCATCCCCCGCGGAAGCCGCCACGAGGCGCCCCCCCCCCAACAGACGTCGCCACAGCTCGTCAGTCAACAGGGCTGTGTTTCTACCACGTGCAGGTTGGCGTGAAGGCAAGACGGTGCCGTCCTCCCTGCAGCTTTCCCCAAAAAAACAAACAACTGCGAATAATGAGGAATGGATCTAATGGGCACCACGCGGCCGCCATGGCGATCGGCAATGTGGGCAAGCTGCTTTTCATTACCGACACGCTCTCTGGCCACCATTTTCTGTGCGACACCGGAGCACAGTGCAGCATATTGCCGGCTTCCCCCCTTGATGTTCAGGCAGGGAAGCACGGCCTCGCCCTACAAGCGGCCAATGGCGGAGCGATTCGGATGTTCGGCAGATGGCGTGTGGAGGCTTGCTTCGGGGAGCAATGTTTTCACTGGGAGTTCGCTACGGCCAAGGTTTCTCAACCCATTCTCGGCGCGGATTTCCTGTGCGCCAACAGCCTCCTGGTCGACGTGAAAAACCGGCGGTTGATCAACGCGGCAACCTTCAATTCCATCCCCTGTTACTGCAGTAACACTACGTCACGCACAGTCGCCTGTGCTTTCCCGACTCCCGACGAGTTCGCCCGTCTGCTCGCAGAATTTCCCAACCTGACGAGACCCACGTTCTCCTCCATGGCCACGAAACATGGTGTGGAACACCACATCACCACCAACAGTCCCCCGGTCTACGCGCGAGCTCGGCGCCTGGATCCTGGCAAGCTGGCGGTTGCAAAGGCGGAGTTCGCCACCATGGAACGTTGAGGGATTATTCACCGGTTGAATAGTCCCTGGTCTTCATCCCTTCATATCGTTCCGAAGCCTGGCGGTGGATGGCAACCTTGCGGCGACTATCGACCCCTGAACAACGCCACCACTCCGGATCGGTACCCGATCCTCCACATCCAAGATTTCTCTACCCATTTGGCAGGAAGCAACTTCTTCTCCAAAGTCGACCTCGTCCGGGGCTACCACCAGGTCCCAGTGCACCCACAGGATGTCCAGAAGACCACGGTCATCACCCCATTCGGCCTCTTCGAATTTCTGCGCATGCCGTTTGGCTTAAAGAACGCCGCCCAGGCTTTCCAGTGCCTGATGGATTCCGTGCTGCGGGACCTCAACTTCATCTTCATCTATCTGGATGACATTCTGATCACCAGCTCCACCAAAGAGGAACATCTCTGTCACCTACGCTCCCTGTTTTGACGCCTCAGCCAACACGGCCTGATTATCAACCCGGCTAAGTGCCAGTTTGGCCTGCAACAAATCGATTTCCTGGGGCATCGCATCACCGCAGAGGGGGCGGTTCCTTTGCAAGTGAAGGTAGAGGCGGTGACATCTTTTCCACGCCCGCAGAACATAAAGGCCCTGCAGGAATTCCTAGGCATGGTAAACTTTTATCACCGTTTTGTGCCTAAGGCAGCACTGCTCATGCAGCCCCTGTACGAGGCCCTCAAGGGCAGGACTGGCAAGGACCCAGTAGACTGGTCAGTTGACATGGACCAAGCGTTCGCCGACACCAAAAGCGCCCTAGCCAGCGCGACCATGCTGGCACACCCATTACCAGGAGCCACCATCGCCCTCACCACCGACGCATCAGACTACGCAATCGGCGCCGTACAGGAGCAATGGGTGAACGGGACATGGCAGCCGTTGGCGTTCTTCAGCCGACAACTTAGATGGAATGAAAGATCCTATAGCACTTTCGACCGGGAGTTGCTAGCCCTTTTTCTGGCCATCCGCCATTTTCGGTTCTTGCTGGAAGGACGTCCTTTCACTGCTTTTGTGGACCACAAGCCTTTGCCATGGCCAAGACCGCCGAACCGTGGTCATCCCGACAGCAGTGTCAGCTGACTTACATATCCGAATTTACTACGGATATTCAGCAAGTGGCCGGTAAGGACAACCTGGTGGCAGACTGCCTCTCCTGCGCGACTGTCAATGCAGTCCATCTGGGCATCGACTACACCCTCATGGCGGCGGACCAAGTCTCAGACCCAGAAGTTCAGGCTTACCGAGCCAACATCACTAGTCTCCAGTTAGCCAATGTCGAGTTCCATTCGGCAGGTACCACGCTGCTGCGCTACGTCTCCATACGGGACCCTCGCCCTGTCGTGCCGGTCGCCTGGCGCCGCAAGGTTTTTGACGCCATACATGGGTTGTCACACCCAGGGATGAAGGCCTCGCAGAAGCTCATGTCAGCTAAATTCTTTTGACACGGCATGCATAAGGATGTCCGTGACTGGGCCAACACCTGCGTCGTCTGCCAAAAGGCCAAGGTACAGCGCCACATCAAGGCCCCATTGGCCACCTTCACGGTTCCAGAGCGACGTTTTGACCACGTCAATGTGGACCTGGTAGGACCACTTCCACCTTCCCATGGTTTTTCTCACATTCTGACCATGGTGGACCGCACCACCAGATGGCCAGAAGCGGTGCCCCTGTTATCCACTACTTCGGCGGACGTGGCCAGGGCGTTCATTTCTTCCTGGGTCGCCCGTTTTGGAGTGCCCGCTGACATTTCTTCGGATCGAGGACCGCAGTTTTCCTCCGAACTCTGGAATGCAGTGGCTCAGGGACTCTGCGTCAAATTGCACCGCACTACAGCCTACCACCCTCAGGCAAATGGCCTCTGTGAACGTTTTCATAGATTGCTGAAAGCCGCACTGAGGGCCAGCCTCCAGGACGCTGGATGGGCGGACAAGCTACCATGGGTTCTGTTGGGCCTTCGCACAGCTCCCAAAGAAGACCTTCACTCTTCCTCTGCAGAGTTGGTTTATGGTCAGCCGCTGCGAGTCCCAGGGGATTTCCTGCCAACGCCGACGGAGCCATGGTCTGCGTCGGGCCAGCTTAACAGTCACCAGGAGGCAGCCAGATGTTTTGTGCCGGTCCCCACGTTGCGCCACGGGCTTCAGCGATCGCACATGCCCACAGAGCTTAAAAAAGCTGAATACGTTTTCATCCGCCACGATGCACATCGGGATCCGCTCAAGGCCCCGTATATTGGTCCTTTCCAGGTGTTAGAGGCAGGAGACAAAACCTTCAAGGTCGATGTCGGTGGTAAACCGGACCACATTTCAATCGACCATTCAAAGCCGGCACACTTGGACCTCGACCGCCCCGTCGAGACAGCACAGCCGCCAAGACGAGGTTGGCCACCCATCGTCGTCACACCGGATCAAGTGCAATCGCCCACTCGACCGCCAGCTGTCCAGCAGCCTCCGCTTCAGGAGTACAGGAGTCATTCTGACAGGCTTGTCAGACCTCCTCACCATTTGACTTTTTCCGTTAAAGAGAATTCTGGGGGGGTGCATGTGGCAGAGCCACTGAGGGACTTTGAGCAACTGTACATAATTCCCTTTAACGAGGTTTTACTCCAACCTAAGCCTGTACCAGTCTGTTAGTGATTTCTGTGTTTGTGCATACTGTTTGCATGCACGGGGCGCGGTCCCTTTAAGACTGCGGCAAAGCGCGGGTAAACGCGATGACATCATGCCGCTAATCACGTGACCACCCAAGCGCGGGAGAAACGTGATGACATCATGACGCCATCCACGGGACCGCCCTGGCAGTCCTCGTGGAGCCTCCGACCAGCAAAGACCTGTTTTCGTGGTTCTCCTGTATCGATCTCGACAAACTGTTTAAACTCGTTAGTTCTGCATTAAAACTTGTTTGCTTGATCGCCTGAGTCGACCTCAGTTTAGATAGGAATTTGGCAATTCCTACAGGCTTATCATTTGATGCCAGTTGAAATTATTCAACCTTACCATTCCAACAAATGAAAGTCCACTGCCTGGTAAGCAGATGTATGTGATTTATTATGCTGGTGAAGGTGAAAGGTCGAAGATGACAACAAAAGAGAAGTCACACAGGATGTAATTTTTTTATACTAATGGAACAGTAGCTCAAATGCAAATGTGCTATTTTTGCCATGGCACTTCCTGGTCACAAGAAACCACTGTTTAAAGACCTCGACTGTGATCACATACAAAATAAATAAAGCTTCCAACTTCCACAGAACTGTGGAACATATCAGTGATTTGGATTGTGACTAATCAGGATCATTAATATTCAGGGCCAAGGTCTGTGACAAGCCCAACTACATTATGTAGCAAGCGATAGCAAAAGCTGCAATAGGTCTATGCAGGATTGGAGGGCAAATCTGTTTAGAATCACAGAATTTTAATTCATTCCATTGTCTCTGGGAGTCACTGTCATCTATTTCATGGGAAATTAGATTAGCCTCTCATGGCATAAAAAGAAAAATGATCAAATATTAAAGCTACCAGATAAGATTTAGTACTGAAGAAGAAATGGACTGAGATGGGCTGACATAAAAGGTTATCTGAACTGGAAGTGTTAAAAGTTACAACTTTCTCTGCAAGAGCTTTTACTTTGTCATTCTTTACAGGCATGCAAGGGCAAGTGATAGAATGAAAAAATGACTTTCTATACATTTGAAAAACAATAGACTGTAAGGGTGATATTCCTACTAGAATAGGCAAAGAACACATTGTACTAACAGGCTCTATTATAGAATTAACAAACATTTTTCTGATTGCTAAAAGGTAGACTGAAAAATTACTATTGTTAAACTGTTCTTCAGCAAGGTAGCCTTGGTACAAATAGGATGAAGACATATTAGAGTTCTTTGGATTTGTTACAGCAGAGGCCATAATCAAGGCTATTTCAGAAGGCCAGACCTTCAAATTATATTTATAATTTTATAGACAATTTGAAGGCAGACTGATGCTATAATCGTCCTGGAAGATCACTTATCAGATACAATGAAAATGGCCTTGCACTCAGTCTTATCTTTAAAAGGGGAAAGATCTATTGTTAAACATATAATTTTCACTAATGCTAATCAGATTTTAAAAAGTGCTTCTACAGTTAATCGCCACATGATCTAGAATGGGCAGACAATTAAGTGATAGGATATAAGAGGCATCCGATCTTATCGCTTGTTCAGGGAATAGTGATGAAGTGGGAATTGAGCTGTTCCTCTACTCAGAAAGAAGTATTTAACAGTGAAATGACAATTTATTCTGAGGCATATGACAAAAGTGTCAGCCATTTCAATTTTAGCCTTCCTGGCATTTGTGCCCATACCCAGCAGGAATGCATTAGTTTGTGTGCGGATGCCTTGGGATGTTTTTCTACATTCAAGGCTCTATGTGAATGTAAGTTGCTGCTGTTGTTGTTGTCGTTGCTGTCATCGCTGTAATTCTCCCATGCACAGAATGCACACAAACTTCCTCTTATCTGCTGATACTTTGTCAAAAATCCTCAGAATCCACTACATTTGCTACTTCAGCTGATTGATAAATTCAGAAATGATTTGCATCAAAAGTGAAAGTGTGAGTGCAGGCAGATGAAGTTATAGCATATAGCATTTTGAGTTTTATGAATAAGGGGATATGGTGCAATATATTATGCTAAATTTGTATAAGGCAATGGTTGTGCCACAATTAGAGTACTGTGTGCATTTTAGAGTGCGCCATTAGCAAAACATTAAAGCGTACAGTGTAGATTCATCAGGATGATAACAGGGATAGGGTCATACCATTATGAGGAAAGACTTGAGATACTGGGACCATTTCCACTAGAGCAAAGAAGGTCAAGAGCTGATTTAATAGTTTTCAATAATGAAGGGTTTGATAGAGTGAATCGGGGAGCACTATTTCCTTCTGTTTGGGGGTGAGTAATGAGGATTCATCAATTTAAAATTGAGAGGGAGTGATTTTTAACTTGTGCCTGATAATGGGAATATCAGCAACATCAGCCTAATAATGGGACAATAGTGAGTGGGTAATGGTGTGTAACTTTGTCCTGACCAGTTTCCAGAAATTGCCCAATATTTTGTCAAGGGATGGGGGAGAATTCCTGGCAGCCAGAGCTCCCAACTGAAACAAGCAGAAGCCTCATGAATGAATGCAAATAGGGGTTGTATTAAGACAGTAAAGTGATTTTTTACCTTACGGGCTGATCAATGTCATTTCCTGCACCTGCCCACAAACCCTGGGCGGTAAAAATCTTAGTTGTGGATTTTAAATGCTATTTAGAGGGATCCTCAGCTACTCTCAGATAAAGCTGTATGGAGCTTTTGGATACAGTTTCTTCAGTGCGTAATTTGTCCTTAATGTAAGTGTGATGAAATATTTCCATTCATCACTGCCTGTGACTGAGATCGGTTTCAGTGTCATTTCCCTTCCCCCAGACCTCATTGTATTGTGTACTGGAATGTGCTGTATTGTATACTGGAATGTGCTGGAATGTGCTGTGTGTAGGGCTCCGCCCATACCTGGCCCCGTTTGTAAGCTAGCTTCAGTCTAGCCCCAATCTCCAGAAGGATGACATCTCTCTCGCTTACGTGTTTCGTTCTAAGTTAATAAAAGCCTTGTTTTGTTCTGCTACCTTCGAGTCTCGGAATTATTGAGGCACATCAATTTTATTAACTTATTTTTTCAACACTATGGATCAACTCCTGAAACCCGAACGTTTGGATTTGGATCAACATGCTCCGGACGCATCAGCACGCTTCGGACACTGGTTTGAGTGTATGGAATTCTTCCTGGACAATTCCGCAGCCGTCAAAGACGCTACGGACGCTGCAAGGATGAGACTCGGAATTCTGCGGAATTGGGTAAGCCACCGGGTTTACCCCCTCATCCAAGACGCCGAGACGTACCTGGCCGCCTGCGACATCTTAAAGGCGCATTACCAGCAGCCTACGAATGAGGTGTATGCTAGGCACCTGCTCGCCACCCGCGCACAGCGACCTGGGGAATCGGTGGAGGAGTTCCTAAGCACCCTGAAAATGCTTGGCAAAGACTGCAAGTGCCGAGATGTAAAAGCCGCGGTGTACACTGATGAGCTTGTTCGCGATGCCTTCATCACAGGCCTCAGCTCCACTTACGTCCGGCAAAGACTGCTGGAAAAAACGGGGTTGGACCTGAAACAGGCTGCGGACACCGCGCGATCCCTGGATGTGGCCCAGAGAAACTCGGACGCCTACTCTTCAGCCCGCGCCGTCCACGCCGCCACGTGTGCACCGAGGGCGCCGCCATCTTGGAAGGCATCTTCCCCGCCCGACAGCCCGACACCGGCTGGGTCCCGCTCTCCCCCCAGAAGCCCTATGACAGCCGCGACGCGTCAGGGACCCAACTGCTACTTCTGCGGGCAGCCAAAGCACACCAGAAACCTGTGCCCGGCGAAAGGCACCACCTGCTTTAAGTGCGGTAAGAAGGGGCACTTCGGGAAGGTGTGCAGAGGGAACCCCGCCGGAAAACCCGCCACCGCCGCGTGTGCGCCGTGGGAGCGGCCATCTTGGACGCCATCTTGCCCGACCTCGTGGGGTCCGCCATCTTGTGAGCAGACAGCGTGGACGCCATCTTGTATCGATCAGGGCCCTACAGTGGCATCGGTCACAGTGGACCAGACCAGGCCGCACCCGCTATCCAGATCAATGGTGGACATCGAGGTAAACGGGTGCCGGGTTAAATGCTTAATTGACAGTGGAAGCACGGAGAGCTTTATCCACCCAGAACTGGCACAACAACTCTCCCTAAAGGTGGTCCCTACTCAGGGTACCATCTCTATGGCTGACAAAACCCAGACATCGACCATTCTGGGTTACTGCACGGTACAATTGTGCGTTAACGGAACTGTATATGATAATTTTAAAGTATTAATCATGAAGAACCTATGTGCGAGCATGATCTTGGGCCTGGGTTTCCAGTGCAACCACCAAAGCATCATGCTCAAGTACGGTGGGTCCCAGCCGCCCCTCACAGTGTGCGGTCTGGCTACCCTGAAGGTAAAGCCGCCTTCGCTATTCGCGAACCTTACCCCTAACTGCCAGCCAATAGCGACCAAAAGCAGGAGGTACAGCTGGGAGGACAGGCGGTTTATCGCGACCGAGGTAGACAGGCTCCTGAAAGAGCGCATTATTGAACGCAGCAACAGCCCGTGGCGCGCCCAAGTGGTAGTGGTAAGGGGTAGTGAGAAGAAACGGATGGTGATCGACTATAGCCAAACGATCAACAGGTACACCCTACTAGACGCCTACCCGCTACCCCGCATATCAGAAATGGTGAACCAAATCGCCCAATACCGGGTGTTCTCCACCATCGACCTCAAGTCAGCGTACCACCAGCTCCCTATCAGACCAGAGGACCGCCCGTACACCGCCTTCGAGGCGAACGGACGCCTCTACCAATTCCTCAGAGTCCCCTTTGGGGTGACGAATGGGGTCTCGGTCTTCCAGAGGGAGATGGACCGCATGGTCGATGACCACCACTTGCAGGCAACCTTCCCCTACCTCGACAACGTCACCATCTGCGGTCACAACCAGCAGGATCACGACTCGAACCTTGAGAGGTTCCTGAAAACCGCACAAAAACTCAACCTCACCTACAACGAGGACAAGTGCGTTTACAACACCACGCGCCTCTGCATACTAGGCAGCGTGGTGGAGAATGGGGAAATCGGACCAGACCCCGACCGATTGCGCCCCCTACGGGAGCTGCCCCTGCCCAACACTCCCAAAGCCCTGAAAAGATGCCTGGGGTTATTTTCTTATTATTCCCAATGGGTCCCCAACTACTCCGACAAAGCCCGCCCCCTCTTGAAAGCATCCTCTTTCCCGCTCTCTGCTGAGGCCCACGCCGCCTTCAAAAGCATTAAGCAGGATATTGAGCGGGCCACGCTACAGGCAGTGGACGAGAACACTCCATTTCAAGTGGAAAGTGATGCGTCTGACTTCGCCTTGGCGGCCACCCTCAACCAGGCGGGGCGGCCCGTAGCTTTCTTCTCGAGGACCCTCCAAGGGCCCGAGATCAGACACTCCTCCGTGGAAAAGGAGGCCCAAGCCATCGTGGAGGCAGTGCGCCACTGGCGCCACTACCTAGCCGGCAAACGCTTCACCCTACTTACCGACCAGCGGTCGGTAGCGTTTATGTTCAATAATAAACAGAGGGGGAAGATTAAAAATGATAAGATTCTTAGGTGGCGGATCGAGCTCTCCACCTTCGAGTATGACATCATTTACCGGCCAGGGGCCCTTAACGAATTCCCTGACGCCCTCTCACGAGGGATGTGTGCCAGCGCCACCGGGGATCGGCTACAGACCCTCCACAACGACCTCTGCCACCCAGGGGTCACGCGGCTGTTCCACTTCATAAAGTCCCGTAACTTACCCTACTCGATTGAGGAAGTTCGGTCTCTGACCAGGAACTGCCGCACTTGCGCTGAGTGCAAGCCTCGGTTCTACCGCCCAGATAGAGCCCACTTAATCAAAGCTACACGGCCCTTTGAGCGGCTCAGCTTAGATTTCAAGGGCCCCCTCCCGTCCGTCGACCACAATGTTTACTTCCTGAACATTGTGGATGAATACTCCCGTTTCCCATTCGCCTTCCCCTGCCCAGACATGACCAGCGCCACGGTCATTAAATGCCTCAACAGCCTGTTCTGCCTGTTCGGTATGCCGAGCTACATCCATACGGATAGGGGGGCGTCCTTCATGAGTGAAGAGCTACGCCAGTACATGCTGTCCAGGGGGATCGCCACGAGCCGTACCACCAGCTACAACCACCGGGGTAACGACCAAGTGGAGCGAGAGAACGGGACAGTATGGAAAGCAGTCACTCTAGCTCTAAGGACCAAGGGCCTCCCTATCTCCCGCTGGCAGGAAGTCCTCTCGGATGTGCTCCATTCGATACGGTCGCTATTGTGTACGGCCACTAATACCACGCCTCATGAACGAATGTTTGTCTTTCCCCGGAAATCCACCTCAGGCGTATCCATGCCGTCATGGCTCTCCACCCCAGGTCCGGTACTCGTGCGAAGGCATGTGAGGGGCCACAAGACGGACCCTCTCGTGGAGCCAGTACACCTACTCCACGCCAACCCCCAATACGCATATGTCCGGCACGCCGACGGAAGGGAGGACACCGTGTCCATAAAAGACGTCGCCCCAGCCAGCATTGACAACAACCACGGCAATAGCGGCAACGACGATCACAGCAACTCTTACCCACCCACTACTCTTTCATCACCCCTGGAAGAACACCGACCAACGGCACCCCCACCAACTACCCCTTCAACAACCCTGGCGGCACCCCCGGCAGAGACCCAGGAGGCTACCGGGGACACCCAGCCGACACCCGCGGCACCGCAACAGCCACGTCGGTCGCAGAGGACTATCAAACCCCCGAACAGACAAAATCTATAGAAGGGGTGAATGTGATGAAATATTTCCATTCATCACTGCCTGTGACTGAGATCGGTTTCAGTGTCATTTCCCTTCCCCCAGACCTCATTGTATTGTGTACTGGAATGTGCTGTATTGTATACTGGAATGTGCTGGAATGTGCTGTGTGTAGGGCTCCGCCCATACCTGGCCCCGTTTGTAAGCTAGCTTCAGTCTAGCCCCAATCTCCAGAAGGACGACATCTCTCTTGCTTACGTGTTTCGTTCTAAGTTAATAAAAGCCTTGTTTTGTTCTGCTACCTTCGAGTCTCGGAATTATTGAGGCACATCATAAGTAAAGGTTTTTTTATTTGCTGTTGTGGGTTTGAACTGTGAAGGGGCTCTTGACATTGCAGTTGTATCTTCATGGGGGCACTTCTAGGAAACCCACTCTGGGAGGAGGAGAAGGAACGAGCAAGCAGAGCTGCAGCTGGAGGGAAAGCAAATAAAAGAATGCAGGCTTGGAGAAACCCTTACCCTCCCAACAGAGTTTATAGGCCCAGGAGAATATAATTGCTTTTCTTTGAAGAACAAAGTACAAGAAGGCTTCAATTCTCTAGGGAGGCTGTGACAGAGTGGTGCCACATCCTGCAAGACTTATAGCCAACTGCCAGAGTGAGCATAGCGCTACCTGTTGCTGTAAAGGTTATTGTGGCCTCTAACCTTTTCTCTAGCTCCTACTAGGCCACCACAAGGAATATCAGCAACATCAGTTAATTTTCATGTTTGTATTAAACAGGTGACTGTTGCCCTGTTTGCTGGAGCAAACATATTCATCAATACACGATGGGCATCTGAAAGGAGTAGGATGGGGCTCTGGTGTTTACACAGGTTGCAGGATTCTCCCAAGTCGAGAGTGCCATTGACTGTACCAACATTAACTTACAGGCTCCTTTACACATTGCTGCTGCTTTCATGAATCATGAAAGGTATAACTCTATAAATGTTCAACTAGTATGTGATGACCAGCAATGCATCATGAGATCTGTGCCCACGTTCTTGGAAAATGCCATGTGCTTTTATATTGTAACAGTGAACCATGCCCTTACTGTTTGGCCCTGTACAGCAGTGCACAGCATGTTAAAGCCTAGGGCCTAGAAATGCAGTATAGCCACGTTTGGGGCGCTACAGCCGGGCGGCCGCTAAAGTTTGCGCCCGGCGCAAATTAGCGCCACCTTCGCCGATATTCAGTTGCATCGCCCCAAGAGGTTGCTGCTGCGCTAAAACAGGTGATGCACGACTATCATTAGGCGCTAAGCCGGCGGTCTGGGGCGATACCCCCGAGGGCGGGCGCAGCGCAGGTGCGGCGAGTTGCTGATTGAAGGCAGACACTCTGGCGCCGGTCAGCTCTTAAAGGGGGAGGGTGGATTTGTTTGGCTGCCACGCCCTGCACACTGCAGCCCTGAAGCAAGGCCTGACCACTGCTGCTTGATCTGTTCAACGCCCAGGACAATGGAGAAGGCCAGGGAGAGAGTGCAGCGCTTCAGCGAGGGTGACCTGAGGGTGCTGGTTGGCGCAGTGGAGCGCAGGCACCATGTTCTGTTCCCTGAAGGTGGCAGGAGGCCGCTGCCCAGCGCCTATCGGAAAGCCTGGAGGGAGGTGTCAAACAGGGTGACCTCCAGCAGCGTGGTTGCCAGGACTCCTGTACAATGCCGAAAAAAGTTCAACGACCTCACTCGGGTTGTCAGGGTGAGTACCCTTTCCAGTGTCCTCCTCATCCCTGCATGTGCACCTCAGTTTATGGGCTAAGGGACCTGAACGCCCTAATGCCCAGCCCTCATCCAGCAGCTATGGGACTGTCATGAAAATCACTTGCACATTCAGGACTTTACACACTGTCAGGGCTATTCCACCATGGGAGGCAGTGCAGACAAGATCAGGGCTTCACACTGTCAGGGCTAGTCCACCATGGGAGGCAGTGCAGACAAGATCAGGTCTTCACACTGTCAGGGCTAGTCCACCATGGGAGGCAGTGCAGACAAGATCAGGGCTTCACACTGTCAGGGCTAGTCCACCATGGGAGGCAGTGCAGACAAGATCAGGGCTTCACACTGTCAGGGCTAGTCCACCATGGGAGGCAGTGCAGACAAAATCAGGGCTTCACACTGTCAGGGCTAGTCCACCATGGGAAGCAGTGCAGACAAGATCAGGGCTTCACACTGTACTTAGAGGCCGTCCTTTCTCTTGCAGGGCAAGCTGGCGCACAACCGAAGGCAGCAGCGTCAGACCGGGGGAGGCCATCCTGACCTCAAACAGCTCTGCGACCTGGAGCAGCGTGTGGAGCGCATTATGTCAGGCCGGCTGATTGGCCCCGTCGCCAGTGGAGATGCCGACCCTGTTGTGGGCCCCAATGGTAAGGGCATCACCTTTTGGACCTCTCTCTTTCCACTTGCGCCTCAGAACAGCATCCTTTGCCACTGTCGGACCAATGCAGTGCATAGCAGCACTCATGTCTCCCTCGCTGCCACCCTGTCCTCACTCTCAAGCAACTCTTGTGCCTCCCTGTTTTCAGATGGTGACTCGCCAGGTGAGGAGGCGGCCCCTCAAGCTGGCACTGTGTCCGAGTCAGACATAGAGGAGGAGGAAGAGGAAGCCAGACCATCAGGGGCACCCTCAGCTGAGGCAGCCCATGGCCATGATGGTGACACGTCTTCCCTGGAGGGGAGCAGGGGGGAAGGTTCGGAGGATAGTGAAGCTCCGGGTACCAGCGGGCTGCAGCAACGCGGGAGGGGTGGGGAAGCTCGGCGGCCTTCTCCCCGGAGGGGGAGTGCGGCCTCCAGTCCTGCTACGGTGAGCGCAGAGGAGGTGCGGATCCTAGCGGAAATGGGCGCCCAGGCTGAGCGCAGGCACACTGAGCTCATGGCTGCAGTGGCAAGGATGCCTGACTCCATAGAATCACTGTCAAGGAGTGTGCAGGAATTCGGGGCAGCACAGGCCAGGAGTCTGCAACAATTCAGTGCAGCACAGGCCAGGAGTCTGCAGGACTTCGTGGCAGCACAGGCTAGGAGTCAGCAGGACTTCGCTGCATCACAGGCGGCTTCTAGCCAAGTGCTCAGTCGTGCCGTGCATTCACTGGCTGGTGTCATGCAGACACAGACCAGGGCCACACGGGCACTAACTGCTGCTACCCTCGCTGGATCGGCCAGGCATCGCCAGGGCACTCGCCGCGCCACAGCAGCCCAGCAGTCTGTGCTTCAGCAGATTGCTGCGCATGCTGCAGTGCTGGCCCGTGCGAGTGCCAATGTATCAGCCGACCAGGGAGTACCTGCGATCTGTCAGGTTGGCAGCATTCCTGCAGCCAAAACTGTCACTCCTCCATTGCAGCTGCCACCAGCCGCTGGACAGACTGCTGCCGCCCAAGCAGAGTTGGAGCAGTCAGCAGCCGGCCCCTCCAGGCCCAGAGCTGGTCCAGGCCGACCCCCAAGGGCATCTGCCGTCTCACCATCTGACCCTCAGCAGCCTTCCCCCAGCCTTGCTGCAGCCACTGGGGTCCCATTGAGGAGGAGCTGCAGGACGGGTAGGGGCCAGTCACGGATGCGAAACGCATCACCCTCGCAAGGGAAAAAGTAGAAGGTGTGGCCAAATGTTTTGTTTTACTTGTAAAGGCCGAGACTGGTCTATTTGTGTTTTTGGAAAGGCCGAGACTGGTCTATTTGTGTTTTTGGGGGGTGTTTCTCTCCATTAGCTTGTTATGTGGGAAGGGCACAGAGGTATCATAGTAATAAATTTTCTTAAATCGCACTGTCCATGCTTTCTTTTGGGAGTCCTGGTTGCCCTGCTCGGCTGAGGGCTTGTGGAGCGGCTACATTCATCTTCTGCCATTGGCACAAGCCATTCCCTGAGAGGGGGCCTAGAACCGACGTACAATAAGCCGCCGACGGGCGGCCCTTGCACTTTCTGCCTCCCTCCTGTGCTGGTCCTCCTCCTCCTCCTCCTCCTCCTCCTCCTCCTCTGGTGGTCCTCCAATGTCTGGTGGCAGTGGCTGAGTCCTGCGGATAGCCAGGTTGTGCAGCATGCAGCACACGACAACGAAATGGGAGACTCGCTCAGGCGAGTACTGTAGGGCTCCTCCGGAACGATCCAGACAGCGGAACCGTTGCTTCAGGACGCCGATTGTTTGCTCAATGATGTTCCTGGTTGCTTGATGGCAGGGGTGCTGGGCGCACGGAGCGGGGTCATCAGCCAGGTGCACAAAGGATAGCCTTTGTCCCCGAGAAGCCATCCTCGTGGGTGAGGCTGGGCCTCGAACATGTCTGCCACAGAAGTCTGGCGCAGGATGAAGGTATCGTGGCTGCTGCCTGGAAAGCGGGCATTGACAGCTAGGATGAGCTGCCTGTGGTCACACACCAACTGCACGTTGAGCGAATGGTAGCCCTTCCAGTTGCGGTAATCCTCGGCATTCTCTAGAGGTGCCCGCAAAGCCACATGCATGCAGTCAATGGCGCCCTGCACCATGGGGAAGCCCGCTAATGCTGCAAAGCCCATTGCACGCTGTTGCTGCTTGTCAACGGTCATGGAGAAGGAGATGAACTGACGTCTCCTTCTGAAAAGGGCATTGGTCACCTGGCGGATGCAGCAATGTACCGCAAACTGGGAGATGTTGGAAATGTCCCCAGTAGCAGATTGGAAGGAGCCGGTGGCATAGAAGTTGAGAGACACCATCACCTTCACTGCCACCGACAGAGACGTCCTGCTCCTCAGCTGTTGCTGCAGATCTCCGCAAAGCAGGTGGCAGATCTCAGTGACCACCGCCCTTCGGAATCGCAGCCTCCGAACACACTGCTCCTCAGACATGTTCAGATATGAGAACTGCTGGCGGTATACCCTGGGTGGGTAAGGCCTCCTTTGCCGACGCCTGTTGCCCCTTCTCCGTCTGGCCATGACTGGCACTCTCTCACGGCGTCTCTGAGCCCTTTGAATGCAATGAAGAAGCCCAACGTTTCCACCCATTGCAGCCCCCATTATATGTTTCCAATCAATGCTATGGCTCTGAAGTTAAAGACAAGTGCAAAGCTGTGGCCTGAAGCCACAAGTACCTGTGCGAGTGTTGAGCCAAACCAGAAACCTCTCTACCTTTGTCTCTCTCCAAAGATCCGTCTCTCACAAAGAAGGAGTGGTGCAAATTGGCTGCCATTTATACTGCAGGAGGAGTGCCCTTTAATTAGCGCCCCCCATGCCCCGCAGCGACTGGGAACCGTTCCCCTCTACCAGTCGCTAGGGGCACCAGGTGCACAATAGGCTGGCGCCACTGAATTTCCGGTTTGGGGCGCACAAAGGGCGTTGCACCATGAAATGACGTCAGGATATGTGCGTGCAGCTGAGCGCGCGCAAAGGCTTTGCACCACCGCTAAATCTTAACTGAAGTTCGCGAGAGGCGCAGATCGCGCTGCGCCCGGGCGCTAGCCGCTTAGCACCCCACATCTCCTCCTCCTAAGGCGCTAGCGGCTGGCGCAAACCACTGAATTCCTAGGCCTAGTTCCTTTAAGGTAAGGGCTATCCCCTGTACATTTGGCTTATGAGACCTCTTAGGAACCCATGCTCTGCAGCAGAACGCTGCTACATCAGATCCATTGTTCAACTACAGCCCTTGTCAAGCAGTCCATTGGAGTCTTAAAACAACAAGTCAGAAGCCTGGACAGGTCTGGTGGCATCCTCCAATACACCCCAGGGAGAGTGTGTAAGATTCGCAAAATTGGACTTTATATTAATAAGGGTCAAATGGCAGAAGAGGCCATGATTTTGAAGACTGTTTTAAAAGAAGCCCAGAAAAAGGGGCATACAAAATGGCCGCCATACCATGTTGTTGTGTATGTACCTTTAAGAGAAGAATTAATTTTATACTGCAGTACTGGCAGTGACCACCCCTGTATAAAAGGCCCTAGCAGGCTTCTGTACTTCAGTCTGACGTTACCCTCTGTTCAGTAAAATGCCTGTTTAATTGTTCTCCCGAAGTCCGTGTATTATTGAGGAGCAGACTTTACAGTGGCGACGAGCAAGTTCGAACTCACCTGCAGTACTGCATCACCTCACGGGGACCTTTCCCTGAGAAGAAGTTTCTTGGAGGTCGAAGTCAGAGCAACGGGCGTCGACCGCGGGCAACCGCCCAAGGTTCCATCGGTGTTTGGAGAAATGCGGGAGAGGCTGTGGAGAGCTGAGCTTGGCTCCCCAGTCAAGGTGTTCCAGCAAATTTTGCTGATAGCAGGCAGTGCGCTGACCCTTCTGGACTGCAGCGGGCTCGAGCTCGATCGAGCGGCTCTGCAAAAGGGGCCGCGCAGCGTCGCCGGGAGGAAAGAGAGAGAGAGAGGGTGGAGCGCAAAGGGCGCGGTCGGTGCTCAAGAACCGGGCAGCGGAGAGAAAATAAACGAGGGGAAGGAAAAGTGAGACGCGCCGAAGCCACGGGTCACCACCATTACCCTGTAGAATGCTAGGAGCAGCGTGGCAGCAAGGGGAAGAAGGAAAAGCGTGGGAGGCGCCATTTTATTCCATTGGGGAAGAAGGAAAAGCGCGGGAGGCGCCATTTTATTCCATTGGGGAAGAAGAAAAAGCGCAGGAGGCGCCATTTTAAATCACCCAAGATGCCGAAAAGTGGCAGTATCACTGCTTTCGACAATGAGGTAGAAGACTGGACCATGTATGTGGAAAGAATTGAAGTGTACTGCAAGGCAAATGAGGTGGCCGATGGAAAGAAGACGTCGGTATTATTAAATTTGATGGGCGCGAGAACGTACGGCCTATTGCGGAATTTAATTACCCTAGCTAAACCAATGGAGAAAAGTTTTGAGGAGATTGTTAATATCTTACAGGAACACCTAAACCCTACACCGCTGCTGATAGCAGAAAGATTCAAGTTCCATAAAAGAAACCAGCACAAAGATGAGAGCAATGCTGACTATCTTACGGAACTACGCAAGTTATCGAAGCACTGCCAGTTCGGAGCAGGACTGGCAGACACTTTACGGGATAAGTTTGTCTGTGGGCTCCAGAGTGAAGGAACCCAGAAACGATTACTTTCGGAAAAGGACCTGACGCTAGAACAGGCTTTCAGCGTGGCAGTATCCTACGAAGCAGCAGCACGGGGAGCTGCAGAAATACAACAGAAACCACAAGAATACAGCGCTAACGAAATGGCGTATGGAGCAGAAAAGTGCTATCACTGCTGCAGAACAACCCATGATCAGAAGGACTGCTGGTTTAAGGACAAAGTATGCAGGCAATGCGGGAAAATGGACATATAGCAAGAGTCTGCAGGTCGGGAAAGAAAACCAACACTACAAGAACTGCTAAGGAAAAGTACAAGAAAGTAAAAAAAATGACAGACAGTAGTTCGGAAGATCAGGAGAGTGATAACGACTCCGGGAGCAGGAGACTAAGTTGTCTAAAGTTACACAACGTGATCGCAAAGGAGGATCACCGAACCATTTGGGTCACCCTCATGATAGCAGGGTCCCAAGTAAAGACGGAATTGGATACAGGATCAGCCCTAACTGTCATGAATCGACGAGACTATGAGCGGCTATTCTCACACATACCCTTGAAGGATACGTCCATTGTATTGAAGACATACACAGGGCAAAAAGTCTACCCCAGAGGAAAAATAAGGGTGCCAGTTAAATATAACGGCAAGGAAAAACAGAAACTGTATCTATATATACTACAAGATGGATGACCACCATTATTGGGACGTGAATGGATCCGAAAAATACAATTGGATTGGCATTCCATTCAGGCACTAACTGTGACTGACAAAAAGGGTGATGACGTCGCACCTGGACGTCTGTCACAAATTCTAACTGACGTGAAAGAGGTGTTCCAACAAGGACTTGGGACTCTAAAAGGAGTAAAGGCAACGATAAAAATCGAAGATAACGCAAACCCAAAATTTTTTAAGGCCAGACCGGTGCCGTATGCGATCCGCCCAGCCGTCAAAGCAGAACTGGAGAGTCTGGAGCGTTCGGGTGTGCTGTCCAAGGTGGATTGCAGCGAGTGGGCCACACCCATCGTTCCTGTAATGAAGAAATCATTGAGCAGCACGCCTGGGGAGCCGAAGAAGGTTCGCATCTGTGGGGACTTCAAGGTAACTGTGAACCCAGTCCTGCACACAGTACAATATCCACTTCCACGGATAGAAGATATTTTCACCTCACTATCTGGAGGGAAATGCTTTACGAAGATTGATCTGGCCCAAGCGTATCAACAAATGGAGGTGGAAGAAGCATCTAGGAAATACCTCAAGATAAACACTCACAAAGGCCTTTACCAGTACAATCGACTGGTATTCGGGGTAGCATCAGCCCCGGCTATTTGGCAGAGGGCAATGGAACAAGTCCTGCAAGGGATCCCAGGGACCCAGTGTTATTTGGATGACATCCTGGTGATGGGCGAAAATGACAGTGAACACCTTGCCAACCTGGAGCAGGTGCTCCCAAGATTGCAGGAATATGGGCTACGAGCCAACCACCCCAAATGCGAGTTCTTCAGGAGACAAATCTCGTATTGTGGCCACATGATTGATGAGGAAGGGTTGCATAAGTCGCCAGACAAGATTGAGGCTGTAGTCAAGGCTCCAGCACCGGAAAATGTGTTGCAACTGAGGTCGTTTCTCGGGCTGGTGAACCACTACCATAAGTTCTTGCCGAATTTATCTACAATTCTGCACCCACTGAACGCCCTGCTGCAAACTGGAGTAACATGGAAATGGAGCGATGAGTGTAAGCGTGCCTTTCAGAAATGTAAATGCCTAATCACTTCAAAAGAAGTATTGGCCCACTACAACCCAACACTACCGATTCGGTTGGCATGTGATGCGTCTCCCTACGGCATTGGAGCGGTGCTGTCACACAAATTCCTTGATGGTTCAGAGAGGCCAATAGCCTTTGCGTCGCGCTCGTTAACCTCAGCCGAGCGTAACTACACCCAGATTGACAGGGAGGCCCTCAGCCTGGTGTGGGGGGTGAAGAAGTTCAATCACTATCTGCACGGGCAGAAATTCACCCTACTAACTGATCATCAGCCCCTGGTCTCCATTATTAACCCAAAGAAGGGCGTTCCGGTGATGACGGCGCAATGGCTGCAAAGATGGTCACTTTTTCTAGGGGCACATCAGTACGACATAGAATACAAGGGTACGAAGCAGCATGGAAACGCTGATGGGCTGTCGCGCCTACCGTTGCCTACGGTAGAGGAAGCACCTGCAGTGGACCCTGTTGAGATATTCCATGCGACCATAGTCGAATGTCTGCCTGTTACAAACTCAAGTATAGAGAAGGAAACCCGAAATGACCCGACACTCTCTCGGGTCTATGATTTGACGGTGAAGGGATGGCCAGCACATGGCGACTCACTGTTGCCAGCATTCTCGCCAAGGAGAGAACAGCTGTCAGTGTGCCGGGGGACCTTGATGTGTGGATCCCGAGTGGTAATTCCACCCAAGTTGAGAGACAGAGTGCTCAATGAGCTTCATGAATGTCATCTGGGAGGGGTAAAAATGAAAAGCCTAGCCAGGGCTTATGTGTGGTGGCCGGGAATCGATAAACAAATCGAGGACCTGACCAAGAACTGCTCAGGATGCCAGAAAGTCCAAAATGCACCACCACAGGCCCCTCTACACCCATGGGAGTGGCCCTCATCTCCATGGCAACGGGTACACATTGATTTTGCTGGTCCATTTATGGACTCAATGTTTCTAATCGCCGTGGACGCCCATTCAAAATGGCCAGAGGTCATCAAAATGTCCTCCACCACCACGGAGAAAACTATTGCAGTCCTACGGACCATCTTCGCCAGGAATGGCTTGCCAGAACAGATTTGCTCCGACAATGGGCCACAGTTTGTGTCAGAGGATTTCCGGAGGTTTCTGAGGAATAATGGGGTGAAACATTACACATCTGCGCCATATCATCCAGCCACAAATGGATTGGCTGAAAGGTTTGTTCAGACCTTTAAAAAGGCAATAAAGGCGATGTATAACGACGACATACCACTACAACACAAGGTGGATAATTTCTTGCTTGCTTACCGGAATGCGACACATGCAGTCACCAACCAAGCTCCATCCATAATGTTCTTCAACCGAAGGCTAAGATGTCGCCTGGATTTGCTCAAACCAAACATAAGACGAGATGTTGAGGATAAGCAATTCCAGCACATCAACGAGAAGCCAACCAGGAGCTTCAAGATAGGACAACCAGTCTTGGCCCGCGACTACCGAACAGAAAAATGGCAGCCAGGAACGATATGCACACAGCAGGGACCACTAATGTACACAGTAGACGTTGGAGAGAGCTGACCAGATTCTAGAGTCACAGGAACAAGCCAAACCTATACCACGAGCATGTGCACCTGGTAATGAGCCCGAAGTACAGATTGCGTCTACCTCAGAAGCAGTGGTATTGGAAGCTGATGAACCAACCAATGACAATGAGCCAGAATCAACTCCACCGCAAGAACAGGATACTCGAGAAAGGCGCTATCCAGTCAGGATTAGGAAGCCTCCTCAAAGACTGAACTTATAAATGATTATTTCAGTTGATGTATATAGTACTGAGAAAATTGTAATTGTAATTAGTTATTATTTAGTTGTTAAATGAATGTTATGTACTGTTTATCTAAAAGGGGAGGAATTTTTGTGTATGTACCTTTAAGAGAAGGACTGATTTTATACTGCAGTACCGGCAGTGACCACCCCTGTATAAAAGGCCCTAGCAGGCTTCTGTACTTCAGTCTGACGTTACCCTCTGTTCAGGGGCCTGGCTAAAAGAGCCATCAATTGGTCCAGGCAGCGGGCGGTCGAGGGGGTCATCCAGCCGGATTGCCTGACTCTCTTCCGCGGCCATGTTCGCGCCAGGGTGGCCCTGGAGATGGAGCACGCGGTGTCCGCCGGTGCGCTTGAGTATTTCCACGACCGGTGGGCGCCGCGGGGACTGGAGTGCATCATCAATCCGGAAAACCAAATTTTAATTTGATTTGTTAAGTTTTAGTTGAACTTTTGTTTACAGTCCAATTTGGGTTTTTTTTTGGGTACAAACAAAAGAGTTACCCTCTGTTCAGTAAAATACCTGTTTAATTGTTCTCCCAAAGTCTGTGTATTATTGAGGCGCGGACTTTACACATGTGACCAGCTTATTGGGACACTTTAAAATGGTTCCTGTGCAACCTCAGACAGCTTTGTGGATTCAACCTACAGCAAGTTCTGGAAGCCGTTTCTGAGAGAACAAAACCAGACCCACACGTATGCATATGGATTAGATGCAGATCCAGTCTAGATCGGTCTGGAGACAGAGGCCATCAAAATGTTGACCCAGACAAAAGGGGACAATTTCATATTCATGAGAACAGCACCCAGGACTAGATAACGAGATCAGCAGGACATTAAAAACAATGAAGGTAATTCCGGACCAGAGATGGGCCTTTACCAGCCGGTTAAGACATTTTAAAATATAATAGCTACCCCACTGTGCTCCCAGCCCGCCAAAATTAAAACAAAGACTAACCTGATTTTGGGCGGGAGACGGAAGTTTCTGGAAGAAAAGTATATCTGGAAGACTTTTCAGCAGTTGGGGCAATCTAGAGCGGGCAAGCTTGCAGCTTGAGCTCAGACGGAAGTCACAGCCAGAAGAAGAAGCAGGCACTCGCAGGAGGAAGAAGAAAGCCATCATTGAGAAGGCCGTCTCGAAGCCGACGTCCCGCCCCGGGGAAACACATCAGGAGATCATCGACCATCCCCGGGCCGTTGCCGAAACGAGAGGCCATCGACCCAACTTGGGAGAAGAGACAAAAAAATAAAGGTCCCAAGAGAAGAAACCTTCCAGCCACCCCGGCTCGGGAGAAGAGAAAAGAAACTGAAGAAGCGATGGGAGCCAGCCCAAAGCTCCTCTAACCAGGATCGAGCCGACGATCCTCAACCCCGCCGACATCCAGGCCCGCCGGTGTCCAGCCGCCCCCGACCCCCACCTCAGGAGAGAGGTGTGGCGCAGCTCGCAGGGGCTCCACGATCCACGTGAGACGAAACGCCTGAAAGGACCAAACACAGACTCGATTTCAAAACCTTGCACTTCCTAGTGGGATTGGTGAGCATGTTTCTGGCCCTTCATAATCAGATCTAGATAGGTTTAATAAGGGGGTGGATTTAAGGGTACAAGTAACATGAGTTGTTGTCCCTCGATGTTCCGTGTGTTTCCTTATTTCATGATGAGCTTTGTAGAATATAAGATGCCTGTATTTGCCTTAGTTAGTACTGTGTCGTTATGATTTGTTTGTGTGTTTTTCCCTCCCATGTACTCCCTTATCTGCTTGCATTTGATTTGATATTTTTCCTTATGCAATAAAATTTCATTTTGTTTCATCAAACTTGGTCTACAAGAGTTTTCTCTACATTGTAGTTCCTGCCCCAAAGTCCAGAGTATAGAATCTAAGGGGCGAGTGGGTCGAACCACTCAAGGTTTACTGTGCAAGAGAGAGAAACCTCAGGGAAATCTCTCGAGGAAAACCCCTTACAAGTGTCTCATATGATGGGTGCTACATAACTTTGCTCTGCATCAAGGACAGCACATGGAGCCACCACTCGAGGATGGTCTTCAGCATTATGAGGAAGAGGACACCAATGACACAGAGGATGGTGATGAAGCGGATGGGGTCCAGCAGTTACCTGCTACCAGAGCCTGTTCAGCAGCAGCTTATTGAAGAAACTTTTAGCTGAACAATCCCTGTCCCACCGTATTCACAGTCATGTCCAACTTCTGTCCCAATCCTCCTAATCTACAATTAGTAACATCTGGCTAACCACCAAAACTGCTCTTTATGTAACCTCAAATTGCAAGAGCACCAGCCTCTACAGGAAAATCTGAAGCCTTTAAATAGCAGTTGATTTTATTGCCTTACAGAAAGTTCTACACACTGTGGGAGTGAAATTGGTCTTCGGCGAAAACGTTAAACAGTCAATAGTGAATCGGCCACCAGCTTTACACCACACACGATTTGATTTCAATGGAAAAGAAAATCAGGTGGGGTGTAAAACATGATGCAATTTGCTATGTCCTCGATGACAAATTTCACCCTCTAGTTGCCATCCTGGTGAGTCTCTAGTTCCTGACTGAAGTGCTCTCTTACGTACTTTAGTGCTGCTACATGGAGCTTCCCAGTGAAAAGAAAGAAAGACTTGCATTTATATAGCGCCTTTCTCAATCTCAGAACATCCCAAAGCACTTTACAGCCAATGAAATACTGTTGAAGTGTAGTCGCTGTAGGAAGCACAGCACCCAAATTGCGCACAGTGAGATCCCATAAACAGCAATGTGATAATGGCCAGATAATCTATTTTGGTGTGGTGTTAGTTGAGGGATAAATATCAGTGAGGGCATCGGGGAGAACTTCCCTGCTCTTCTTTGAAATAATGCCATGGGATCTTTTACATCCACCTGAGAGGGCAGATGGAAGCTCAGTTTAACGTCTCATTTGAAGGACAGTGGCTACATGAAATACTTGTAATCAGCAGTCTCTAAGAGCTTAAGCCAGAGATGACGCAGATGCAGATTGCAACAACTCTGCATCTGTCAGGACAGTCTCGACCAGCTTGCTTTCTGGCACCAGGGCAGGTATTAATTCAGGGAAGGGGTCACAAGGACACAGAGGTATTATCATGATGAAAGATGGCATCATTTTACATTCCCATTGCATGACTTCCCCTGCTACTGGGCTGCGGCTCAATATGCAGATGTCGTCTAGAAGTTGAGTGTTACTTTCACTGACTGCTGCTGGATTATGCTTCTTAGCTGCAGATCCAGTTCCAGCACCTAACACAGTTCTGGGTACATATCGTTGTTGAGGTACAACCTTCTCGCGGAGGTGCAGGTAGATGTCATGTTAGTGGTATCCACACCTCATCAGCAAGTATTAAATGTCCTTCGCCCATGGCTTTGAAAATCCCACGCCATGGTCTCATGCTGTTCCAGCTCCTCCTCCAAAATATCTAGAATTGTAATGCTTGCTACAACACCCTGTTGCAGAATTTATCAAAAGTCTCGTCTTTGCCTATTTCTATGAACATCTCCTGTTCAGCTCACCCCTCAAACTCTGTTGCTTTAACTGCAGTTGTAATTATGTAAGATCAACCCAATGTGCAAATTAAATAAGTTTGCTGGTTCTCATTAATCCCTGTTAATAAGCAGTTAAACAAATAAAAGGTCAATAGTGTGTTAATGTGCATTGCATCTGATTTTGCCCCAGAAGCATTCTGGGAATATGAGCTAAAGTTAGAACCTATCATACCATAGCACATAATTAGTGCATAAGCCAACACTCAACAACTTGCACTTACATATTGTGGTATCTTTCATGTAAATGTTCCAGTGCAACTCACAAAGGACAAACAGACACCAAGCACCAATTTGGGGGAGATAGCCAAATGCACAATGAGAGAGGTTTTTTTTAAAGTAGGGGAGAGAGGTAGTAAGGCAGAGGGGGGTTTAGGGAGGGAGTCTCAGAAAGTAAGGCTGAAATGGCTTAAGACATGGAACAAATTAAACCCAGCGTGGATTTAACTGCAATTTTCCACTTCTAATGGTGAACATTCTGTTGATAGCTCCAATTATTTTAGGGCGTGATTTTCCCAATGGAGGCAGGTTGGAGGAGGTTTCGGTTTGGGTGGGTTCCAAACTCTCCTCCACTGACAGGTGGGAAAAATTTGCGATTTTCCCCTAATTGGGCAGTTGATTTCAGATGTGTGGGTTCCCCTGGGCCAATTAGTGTTTTGGGACTGAAACTCGCCTCTGCTGATTCACTTATCCAGCTTCATTAAAGGGCTGCTTGCTGCCTTGGCTCATTCCACTGGTTTTTGGTCGATGCTGCACCACCTCCAAGCTGTTATCTCCTTGAAGAATGGCCAGCTCCAAGGCAAGGGCCTCCCAAAGATTCTTGGATGAGGCGCTGGGTATGCTGGTTGAGGGGGCGAGAGCTAGCAGGGAGGTGCTCTTCCCCTCATCTGAGAGGAAGAGGCCTCCCAAAGAAACCAAGGCTGTGTGGGTCCAGCTGGCAAGGGATGTAACCTCCAGATCTGTGTGCAGATTGGGTGATTGTTTCTGTTTATTGATGAAATGCCATCCCTGTGGGAATGTATTAAAATTAGGTGATGGCAAACTGTTGGCGTGATGGCATCTGTTATTTCGGCTTAGGCAGCTCCACATTGCGGGCTCCGCGACAGTTGCGTGGTCAGGTTGGTGGTCAGAGTGAAAGGAGGCCAGAGAGTCATGTCCATTGTCTATCATGTGTTAAGAAAGAGCCAAGCACATGTATCACAATGGGCAACCTATGCAAATCTGGCCAGGATGAGTGCATTCCTTGCATGACGTGCTTCCATGCGCTGGTGCCTTCTGCCCTGTGCAGCATCAGGTGGGTGAGCAGGAGGTTGGCGCTCCTGCTGCTGTTGCTGCTGAGCTGCCTGGTCCTGCTGCTGCCGTGGCTGCTCCTCATTTGAATCTGAGGTCCATGGTGAAAGGAAATAAATGGTTCCTATGCTGCTGGCAGATACCTCCGCTGGGGAAGCGCTCAGTCCAAGCGGGGAGAGGGCCTTCCAAGGAGGTCCCACAGTGGAGAGATAGAAGCTGCAGCACCTCCGACTTCGGTAGGCCTGCTAAAAGTGCTGAAAGACCTGTGGAACAGAAGTTCTGCCACCTGCAACTGCTCCCTGAGGAAAGCTCCATTTTAATGCTGAGTGTTTCCAGCATTTTCTCTTTATATTTCTATTCTGCACGCTGTCAGACAGTCCACAAAGGCATTTTCCATTGGAGCTGCAGCTGTGAGGAGGCCACCCACTTGTCAACCCGCCAGGTTTAGCTGGCATGGTTTAGGAGGGTCGTGCAACACGCTGAAAATGTGGTAAAATAACAAGGGCCTGTCAAAATAGGATTATAGAGGCCCTTAACTACTATTTAAGGGTCTTAACTACCTCTCCCGACTGATGGAGGTGGGACCGAATCGTACCCATCAAACCCGCCTCCTCAGGGCTGGGAAAATTGCCCACTTTGATTTTGTTGCTTGACAAACATCACAATCCAATATCTACCCCCATATTTTTGTATGGAATAAAGTAGATGGAATAAAGTGTAAAAAGAAAGCATTGCCTAAATGGAGATTGCAGCCAGAATTGTGGGAACACAGTGCAGAGAAGGGGAATCACTAATATTCTGAAAATTGTGCCTAAAATGCTTTTTTCTAACTGTCTTCCTGTGATTTACAGTCAATATTATTCTGCATTTACACTGTTATAATGCTAGAGGTTGAGTATACGCTACATGTGACAGGCTTGTTTGTTGTTTTATCACGACTTTCACGAGGTAGAAAAGATTTGCTGAAAGTGTCATAAAAAATTCAGTTTATTGCTAACAAGGTAGGATTCTTATACTGGAATGGAGAATATCATAGCAAACTGGAGGCTGAAGTAAGTGGCAGGTTGTCTTTCTGAACAGTGCCACAGTACTGACCCACAGCAGCATAGTGTTGCTCACATTACAAACTTAAATGAGTTTAATTGACCTTAACTGAACAGCAAGACTCTACGCTGCTGAAATTGAGACAAGTAGCGGACACTGAATCTTTTTTCCAGGCCCTGACTCTGTTATGGGTGATTAGGAATCAATCTCAGGATGCATCTGGTACACCTTATTTGCATTTGGAAACTGTTTTAAACCATCCTTTTATCCATTCAAAGTCTTTAATTCCTGGTAGCTCTGCACAGCTGGTTAGTTGTTTTCAGCAACCAAAAGTGATCTTTGAGCAAGGTATATGGCCCCGATTTTCGGCTTGTGTGGGAAATGGTCGGGTTTCCCCGAATGTGGGGTTTCTGACACGCATAAAAATGTCAGCCAGCTCCACGCAATTTTCCCTCAAGTGGTCAATTAATTCCCAGCATGTGGGAAGCCTTGCTAATTGTCCAATTCGAGTCAGAAATCCCCACAGTATGATGTCATCATTTGTGGTGCTCTCAAGGTCCATAACAAACACTGCATCCTCTGAAGGCTTCCAGACGAACCATACAGGATGGCAGAGGAGCCTGCAGCAGATGTGGCCAGTGCCAGACCCCGAGCTGCCTTCAAATTCGACGAGGCTTCACTGCAGGCATTATTGGATGGGGTTAGGGCCCACAGCGAGGTCCTCTTCCCTAGTTCAGGGAGGAAGAGGCCTCCCACTGAGACCAATGCTGCATGGATGCAGGTGTCAGCAGATGCCAACTCGCTGGGAGTCACCAGAAGAACCTTGGCATTACATCTCTAACTCCTTCCTTTACTCCCCCACAGTACCATCCAGAGCCCCCGTCCTCACTGTGGAGGAGGAAGAGGCTGTGCAGCCAGACTCCTCAGAGGAAGCTCCAACCTCTGAGGGTGCAGCGTCAGCAGAAGTAAACGCACCCAGCACCAGCGCAGACACTCACACCTCAGGGGGACCTTCGGGACATAGAGTAGTGTTGTCACCTGGTGTTTCACAGCTCACAAGTGAGCCTCAGCAGATTCTGGAGACAGGGACAGCAGTGGAGAGTCCTCGTCGGAGGGCGCAGGACTCTGCCAGCTCAGCTCAGCTGCGCTGCATGTCGACCCTTTGCCTCTGGGTCCATCCGCAAGAGAAGAGGTGATGGATCTCCATGCACAGATGCAGGAGTCTCTGGCAGGTTTTGTCTCCAGGGTCGCTGTGAGTGTGGAGCAAATGGAGGAGTCCATGGCGGCCATGAGCAGAGCCTTTGTGGAGTCATTGGCGCATGAATGCATCAACATGGAAAGGTTGGCAACCTCCATGGAGGAGATAACTCGCCAGGGTACGGAAAACATGGTGAGTGCTCATAAGAGAATGACATCTCTTGAGGAGCGTTGGCCATCTGTTGAGCAGAGAAACCAGATCTTCATGGAAGTCCTTCTAAGTAGGACTGCCAGTGCAGAAACGGGTCCCCATGGCCCCCTAAAGCGCAGCAAGGTGCTCTCGAGCCACTTCCAAGCGTTGGCCCCTTCTGGCCTGTGCAGCTTCAGGTGAGTGAGCAGCAGCCTGGTGCTCCCGGTGCTCATCCTGCTGTTCCTGGTTCTGCTGCTGCCGCCTCTGCTGCTGGAGATCTTCTAATGGCAAGAAGGGAAGGAAACAAAGGTGTCTCATGCTTCTCGTAGATGCCTCCGCTGAGGAAGCGCTGAGTGAGGGTGGCGAGAGGGGCTTCCCAGGAGATCGCATTGGAGAAGTGTGTGAGGCTCCAACCTTCCTCAGCTGTGCCTAAGCCTTGAAGAAGTAGCCCCAAACCTGCAACAACAAGGTCCTTCAACATACAAGTGCTGTCCCTTTAAATCGCAGATTCTCCTTACCTGCAGCTGACAGCTAGCAAGCCGGCAAGCTTCACGCCAGGTCTCATCAGCGGGGTTCCCCGCAGGCGTGTTTGATGTGGGGAAAGCCCCAAAGTCGCAACGGCCCCGGAAAATCAACTTCAACAAGGTAATTATTGGTCATTAGTGTGCCGACGACCAGTCCCGCCAGCGGCAGGCGGGACTGTAGCGGGTCGCACAGAAACGGCGGGCCGAAAGTTGGACGGGGCGGGGAATCAGGCAGGGGGGGCCCGACCCGCTTTTTCACCGATTTTCGGCCCCGGCTGCATGAAAAGCCGCCCGACGGCTGCCAGAAAATTGACCCCATAAAGTTTCAAGAAGCAGGCCCACAGTAATTCCAAGGCTTTCCAATTAATTGGAGAATATGATGTTGGTCTTCCTCTGCTATTAATACAGAAAATGAAGGGGGTCAAGATTCAATCTGGATTCATTTCTGAATGAGTGAACAAGGAAACAGAGATAGCTTATTACCTTTTAGATATTGGAAAATGGATTTTATTTCTTCCCCAGTTTTAAGTTCTGACTGAGATTTCCTCTCCACTTATGTAATTGACTGAATGTTGTGACCAAACATTGGTTCAATATTTGTTCTTCAGGTGGCCATTGGAGAGCTATAAATATAGTCAGTTCCATTTATGACATTTAAAACAAAAAACACTGCCTCTTTTTCAATGTGAAAACTATCTTTTGAAACAGTTTAAATTGAAAAAAAATTCTAAGTGGAACCAGCTTAGTAGCCATTGTTACACCTCATTTACACTTCGTACTTCTCTCTCCAAGATCCCCCTATAGTGCTCTACCTACATTATAACGCACCGACATTATAACAGTGACGACACTTCAAAACTACTTCATTAACTGTGAAGCGCATTGGGATGTCCTGAGATTGTGAAAGGCGCTATATAAATGGAAGTCTTTCCTAGATCCTGCTACTGTTGGGCTGCTGAGATCAGTGCTGTGGTGCTGCTGCCTTTACAGAATCTGCCATTTTAAATACACTCCTGTTCCTGTGCTGGTTAGGAGAGCATTTGTTGAACAGAACACTAGCTGATACAATAATCAACGTGTACACTGCTCACTAGCACAGAAGCACATTTAAATAGGCATACTCTGCAACATTAGCAACTCCACCGCGCGCATTTCAATCGACTTTAAATCAGCAGGTTCCTGTACAAGGCTCCCCTATGCAAACTGATATATCAGAGAACCACTTAAATCAGGACACCCAAGAACAAACCAGTGTCTCACACTGTATCGGCTGTATGTTTATTTTCAGGACTGGCTACAATTGTAGAATATAATTTAGTAGTGATTTTTTTCATTGAATACATCTGATACTTAGGGCTGGATTTTCATTAAGGAGTCGGGTGGAAGGCGGGACTACAACTTTCGGGGTTGTAGTCCCGCCTCCATCGAGTTCTAGCCAACCCACACGATTTTGACTTGATTGACCTTGTTGAGCCCACCCAGCGGGCTCAGCAGGCCAATTAAGGGCCACCCGGCAACAGGTGATGTCACCGATTGATATTTCATCTGTCAAGACCTTTTGACAGATGAAATATCAGCGTTTCGCAGCTGTTTGAAGCTGTCAAACACTGACAATCTGTATTCTAAGTTAACTCCTTCCTCTCAGGATGATTTAGAGATCTCCCCGGAACAGAAAGCTGAATGCTGCAATTTTTGACAGCTCGCAGTCATTCTGCTTTCTGTGCCGGTGAGATGAGGGACTCCCGAGACCTGAAGGAAGGAAGGCTGTAAAAGTAAGTAAAGGTATGTAAAACTTCTTTAAACACTTTACACACATCAAACACACTTACCTTTGCACTCATGCACCCATCACTCACCTGAACACCGGACATCTCGATGCCTCCAAGCCCTTCAGCCTGACGGTCCACCTCCTCTAACTTGGCGTGGTTTGGAGCCATCGGCAATCCCACACTTCAACATTAAAAATAGGGATTAGGCTAAAAACTGCCTGTTAACTACCTGTTAACAGGTAGTTAATTGGCACTAGTCCCCTTCCCGCCTCGAGGAGGCGGGTCCCAGTGCAGGGCGGGTACCCGCCTCCTTTGAAACTGGCATGGAGGCGGGTTGAGGGTGGGATGGGTTCATGCCCCCCGGTTTCGGGATTTTAACCCCCCACACGCCTCCAATCCCGCCTCCATGGCCCAATGAAAATCTTGCCCTTAATGTACGTATCTGAGCTGCATGATGTGTGCTTGGTAGAAGAAAAACAGATGGCGGATCCTGTCTGAGGCATTCAAGATCTCAAACAATGTAAGGCAGGGCTGCATACTTGCTCTGAGCTTCTTTGGTCTATTCTCCACTGCTACGGTCAATAATATTACAATGGCTCTTATAGTAAAAGTGTTGCATTTGCTTGACATAACCAGCATTGTAGTGGCGCTTCTTAGTTTCCAAACAGGCAGCCACTGAGCTGTGGGGTTTTTAACAATGAGTAGACGCGTGTCGAAATAAAACGTTCCCAAATGTAGCTTTGTCTTTTAAACTGTTTACTATAACACTTAACAAACGGAATTACAAAGCAAACACGTATAAACGAACATGGTCAAAAACTGTACTGCTCCAAACCTCACAACTTCTGCCTCCTTCAACCACGTGCAGTTTAAACTGTAAAATGGCTGCACCCATGTGTGGCTTAGGGACTGTTCCATTGTGGCAAGAATGAAGGGGGTGTCTCGGACTATACTACTGGAGCAAGAAAATAGGGGGTTTCTTAATACAATAAGTCGGTCAGGTAAATTAACTGTATTATGCCATTTAACCACTATTTTAAAGTATTTTCTTAAGCTTTTATGGCTCTTACAAGCATACTTATTAACCGGAACTGTTACCTCTTTGCATTCTCTCCCAATATGTGATTTACCCCTCACCCTTCAATACTACCATTACTGAAGCTGATCTGAATGAGTTTAAAATGTTGAAAGGAGCACCAAAGATTTACAGCATCTATTTATTATGTTCTAATGGCCTTATAAAAATTTACAAGCTCAGCCTATTTGGTTGGTTGCAGTGGGTTTGAGAAGCAACACCTCCAAAAGACTTAATTAGATATCAGAATTGGAAAATAATGTAAAATGTACTAGTCTAAGGCACTTAGTGCAATAAATTTAAACTTTTCCTGACCCATCATATAGGTTGGCGATGTAATCATGCCAGCTAGTTGTGATTATGTATGGTTTAAAAATCAATAACGTTTGATTGTTAAAACTCAATATGGCTACTGCCTCTTCCATTCCATGACACGTTAGACGTGAAGCTGAGAAACAGCACAAAATGAGTACTTTGAAATCGCCAGCTGGTATCAATTTTAAGGGAGATGTGGCAGAAAATGACAGACAATAGAAACAAGATTCTGAGCTGTGCTTAGTAGCAAAATAAAATCATTAGAAATCAAATGAGTTGCATATGGAAGTCAAGAATGCATTGGAAGCTTATAACACTTTTCCATTTGACCCTCCAAGAGACAGAAGGGTTTCTTTAAAAATATTATGCATACATTTGCAATTATACTGTCCAGCTCACAACAAAACGCATAAAGGTAAAAAAAAATAATTTTACCAAAATATGCGTATCAAAGAAAGTGCACAAGATTAGTAAAAATGCACAAGGTTAATAAAAATGCAAACCATGAGAGCAAGATTTCTTCACAGGCACTCATCAAAGCATATAGGATCCTGGGCTTTATAAATAGAGGCAGCAGAGCACAAAAGCCAGGAAGTTATACGATATCTATATAAAACATTAGTTCAGTCCCAACTGGAGCACTGTGTCCACTTCTGGGCACCACACTTTAAGAAGGACGTGAAGGCTTTGGAGAGGGTACAGAAGAGATTTACTAGAATGGTTCCAGGGATGAGGGATTACAGTTATGTGGATAGACTGGAGAAGCTGGGGTTGTTCTCCTTGGCTGGCTGATGTCTTCACCGCCATCTTCAATCTGTCATTGGCCCAGGCAGTAGTCCCTACATGCTTCAAGACTGCTACCATTATTCCTGTGCCAAAGCAAACGGCTGTGACGTGTCTGAGCGACTATCGACCTGTCGCACTCACACCCATCATAATGAAGTGTTTCGAGAGGCTGGTCCTGGCTCACATCAAAGCCAGTGTTCCCACCTCTCTTGACCAACACCAGTTTGCCTATCGTGCAAACAGATCAACGGAGGATGCAATCACAACTGCTCTACACTCTGCACTGAATCACTTAGACGGTAAAGAGACCTACATCAGAATGCTGTTCATAGACTACAGCTCAGCATTCAACACTATCGTCCCCAACAAGCTGGCCACCAAACTCCACACTCTTGGCCTGAACACTTCCCTCTGCAACTGGACCCTGGACTTCCTAACAAACAGACCCCAGTCTGTCAAATTGGGTAACCACACCTCCCCATCCCCACCCCCCGACCCTGAACACGGGGGCCCCACAAGGATGTTTGCTGAGCCCCCTCCTCTACTCCCTCTTCACCCACGACTGTGTGGCTGTTCATGGTTCCAACACCATCATCAAGTTTGCGGATGATACCACAGTGGTAGGCCAGATCGCCAACAACGATGAGTCAGCCTACAGGGAGGAGGTCCAGCATCTCGTGAAGTGGTGCGCCGATAACAACCTGGCCCTCAACATCAAGAAAACCAAAGAAATCATTGTGGACTTCAGGAAGTCTAAAGGCGGAAGTCACACCCCCATCCACATCCATGGGGCTGTGGTGGAAAGGGTGGACAGCTTTAAGTTCCTCGGAGTCCACATCACGGAAGACCTCTCCTGGTCCCTCAATACCTCCTCTCTGGTGAAGAAGGCCCAGCAGCGCCTATATTTCCTAAGGAGGCTGAAGGGATGTAACCTGTCACCCCTGATCCTCTCTAACTTTTACCGCTGCACAATAGAGAGCATCCTGACGAACTGTATCACAGTATGGTATGGCAGCTGTAGCTACTATGACCGGAAAGCCCTGCAGCGGGTAGTCAAAACTGCCCAACGCATTACCGGCACCCGGCTACCGACCATAGAGCACATATACCAGAAACGCTGTTTACGGAGGTCACGGACCATCATCAAAGACCCTACCCACCCCAGCCACAGTCTGTTCGCCCTCCTGCCATCTGGGAGACGCTACAGATGCATTCGCACCCGAACGACCAGATTTAGGAACAGCTTCTTTCCCAGGGCTGTCATCCTACTGAACTCCACAAATAAACTCTAAAGCCTGCACATCTGCCAATGCACTTTATTATGTTTATGTTAATGTATTACAAGCCAAATGAATGTTGAATGTTTAAATGTCTTAATCTAAATGTACACTCTCGGGAGCTGCAAGCCTACATTTCGTTGTACTGCACTTGTGCACTAACAATGACAATAAAGTTGATTATGATTATGATTATGAATAGTACAGAGAAGGCTAAGAGGAAATTTGATAAAGGTGTTTAAAATCATGAAGGGTTTAGATAGAATAAATAAAGAGAAACTGTTTCCAATGGCTGAAGGGTCAATAACCAGAGGACACAGATTTAAGGTAATTGGCTGAAGAATCAGCGATGACATGAGGAAAAACGTTTTTTACGCAACGAGTGATTAGGATTTGGAATGCGCTGCCTGATAGGGTGGTGGATACAGATTCAATAGTAGCCTTCAAAAGGGAATTGGATAAATACTTGAAGGAGAAAAAATTGCAGGGATATGGGGAAAGAGCGGGGGAATGGGACTAACTGGATTGCTCTTCGAAAGAGCCGGCACAGACTCGAAAGGCCGAATGGCCTCCTTCTGTGCTGTACTATTCTATGATTCTATGATGATTCTATGAACTTCAAACAGAGCATGCCAGGCACAGGAGCTCAAGATTCTGTTATGACAATCAATGTATTTAAAAAGCTCAAGGAGTGAACAAAAATCTCTTAGCTGCAAAGGTGAATTATGCCTAGTGAGAAAAAACTCCAAGTAAAAGAAAAGGGTCACTTTATTGCTCGGTACAGAGAAAAATGTCTTCTTGACTTTATTATTGAGAAGCCGGTTATTGAACTGAATGTATCTGAGCAATTAAACCTTGTGAATTACGTGCTAGCAGTGAGCCAGGAGACTGAGTCAGAGGCGTTGAAAGGTTATGTAGATGCATTCAGTGGAATTGATGTTTAGAAAAAAAAAATCACATTGAGATTGATAACAAAGTAAAGCTCATAGTTCACCCACCTACAAAAGGAATCAGTGAAAGCAGAATGAGATAGAAAAGCAGAGAATTATACAGGATTGAACATCCAGCCGGCTGGGATAATTCAGTAGTGATTGTTGAAAAGCCATTAAACTCTCAATTTTTCTTGACACGAGATGTAAAAGGACAGTCAAGCAACAAAGCTACCATCTGCCTACTGGGGATGAAATAACTTCCAGCTCAGCAGAGAGTAAGGCTTTGAAATTACACTGTGGGATAACAGGTGTAAACATTCAACTGAAATTCCACTCTCTGATATTTTAAAATAAATGGTTTAATACCTCCATTAAAATAGTGGAGAGAGGAATTTCAGATAAAGGTGTTAAATGTTCGTAGCCATTGGTCCAGAAATTCGGGTCCCAACGCGTGAGTACGGGCGGAGTACTCCCGCGTGGAGCCGATGGAAGTGCCGGAATCTTGCATGCACTACGCATGCGCGGGAAACCGGCACTTCCGATCCTCTGAACCAAGGGGTTCAGAGGTCGAACGCGTGCGCGCGGGAGTCTGCGCGTGTGCGTTGAACTTCCTTTTTTTTTCAGGTTTTAACGTGCGGGTAAGTCTGTACATTTTAGAAATGTAAAAAGCAGCCGTAAGGACTTCATTTTCAAAGGTAAGTGGTCAATTATTTAAAATTAAAACATTTTTTCCACAGGTTTTTTACTTTTAAATACTTTAAAGCAAGGTAAGTTTATTTTTAGCCACGTTTTTTTATAAAATTACTTTTTTCAAAAATTTAAATTTTTGTTTAAAATAGTTATTTAATGTCATTTATAGTTTATTTACAAAGTGTGTTTTTTTTTTTAATTATTTGGAGGTAAAGTACAGTTTTACAGCCTCAGCATTTATACGTTTTGACTGGTCTATCTGTCAAGACTTATGAATGGAGCATTCCCTGCTCCGATTGGCTGCCTGTTGCTCACGTGATCCCAGGAGACGCTTCGCACTAACTACGCCCCTGGGACACGCCAGCATAGCGCGCCGGCCTCTGGGACAGGCGTCGGAGAGGAATTCCACGCAGGCCAAGAGGTCAACTGCCGGCGCGCTAGGTAGGTGTAGGTCGGGGGCTTGCACCCGCGGGTAGCCCCTGACCCGAATTTCTGGGCCATTATCTCAAAGCATAATTCCAAGACCCAAGTGCTTTAGTCTGCTTGATGCTAGCAGTGCCTTTTGGCAAATTCACCTTGATGGACCTAGTAGCAAACTGTGTACTTTCAATACATTTTGTGGAAGTTGTCCAATTTTAAGAATATCTTTTGGAATAATTAAAGGTCCTAAAATGTTTTGCAAGATTGTGAATCAGCTATTCAACTGTATTCCTGGGAGTAGCTGTGTACATAGAATTACATCAAATTTACAGCACAGAAAAAGGCCATTCAACCCAACTGGTCTATGCCAGTGTTTATGCTCCACATGAGCCTCCTCCCACCCTATTTTAACGAACCATATCAGCATATCCTTCTATTCCTTTCTCCCTCATGTACTTATCCAGCATCCCCTTAAATACATCTATGCTATTTGCTTCAAATACTCCCTGTGGTAGCAAGTTTCACGTTCTAACCACCCTCTGGGTAAAGAAGTTTCTCCTGAATTCCTTACTGGATTTATTATATAAATTATATACTTATATATACTGGGCTGGAAAGAAACTTGCAGTGGGAGGGGGTGGATCCAGTTGTCGTGGTCCATGTTGGTACAAATGACGTAGATAGGACTAGGAAGCCGGTTCTGTTAAAGGAGTATGAACAGATAGGGGTCAAATTAAAAAGCAGAACCACAAGGGTAATAATCTCTGGATTATTACCTGAGCCACGAGCGAATTTGGCTAGGACAAATAAAATTAGAGAGTTAAATGCGTGGCTCAAAGACTGGTGTGGGAGAAATGGGTTTTGCTTCCTGGGACACTGGCACCAGTACTGGGGCAGGAGGGAGCTGTTCCGTTGGGATGGGCTTCACTTGGCCAGTGCTGGGACTAGAGTCCTGGCGGATCATATAACTAGGGCTGTAGAGAGGGCTTTAAACTAACTAGTTGGGGGGAGGTTCCAAGAGAGCAAAGAATAAAAATGACAACAGAGAAGGTCATAGACTTAGGTAGCAGTGGGGAAATTAAAAACCAGAGCGTGTCAGGAAGGGGCAAAATGTATGGAGTAAAAGGTAAAGTAATAAAAAGGGCAAAAGCAGGAACTAAGTGTCACAAAATATATTTGAAAGTTCTCTATCTGAATGCACGTAGCATTCGTAACAAAATAGATGAGTTAATGGCACAAATAACTACATATGGGTATGATCTTGTGGCCATTACAGAAATATGGCTGCAGGGTGACAATGCCTGGGAAATAAACATACCAGGTTATTTAACAATCAGGAAGGACAGGCAGGAAGGAAGGGGAGGTGGGGTGGCTATGTTAATAAAGGAAGGAATCACTGTAACACAGAGAAATGATATTGGGTCAAAAGATCAGGATAATGAAACAGTTTGGGTGGAGGTAAGGAATAATAAGGGGAAAAAAACACTAGTGGGTGTAGTCTATAGGCCTCCGAACAGTTGCAACTCTGTTGGACGGAGAATCAATCAGGAAATAGTTGAGGCTTGTAATAAGGGAACATCTATAGTTATGGGGGATTTTAACGATCATATTAATTGGACAAATCAAATTGGGCAGGGCTGCCTTGAGGATGAGTTCATTGAGTGTATTAGGGATGGGTTTCTTGAGCAGTATGTAACTGAGCCGACCAGGGGGCAAGCAACCTTAGATCTGGTCCTGTGTAATGAGACAGGATTAATTAAAAATGTCCTAGTAAAGGATCCCCTTGGAATGAGTGACCATAACATGGTTGAATTCCATATTCAATTAGAGGGTGAGAAGGTTGGATCTCAAACAAGCGTGCTAAGCTTGAATAAAGGAGACTATGAAGGTATGAGAGTGGAATTGAGTAGAGTGGATTGGGAAAATAGATTAAAGGGTAAGACGATACATGATCAGTGGTGTACATTTAAGGAGTTATTTTACAACTTCCAAAAAATATATATTCCACTGAGAAGAAAAGGGTGTAAAAGAAAAGACAGCCATCCATGGCTAAGTGAAGAAATTAAGGATAGTATTCGACTAAAAACAAGGGCATATAAGGTAGCCAAATCTAGTGGGAGGATAGAGGATTGGGAAAACTTTAAAAGACAGCAAAAAATAACAAAAAGATTGATTAAGAAAGGGAAGATAGATTATGAAAGTAAATTAGCAAAAAATATAAAAGCAGATAGTAAGAGTTTTTATAGTTATATAAAAAGAAAAAGGGTGGCTAAAGTAAATGTTGGTCCCTTAGAGGATGAGACCGGGAAATTAATGGTGGGAAATATGGAGATGGCAAAAACACTGAATGAATATTTTGTATCAGTCTTTACAGTAGAAGACACTAAGAATATCCCAACACTAGACAAACAGGGGGCTATGGGGGGGAGGAGCTAAACATGATCAAAATCACTAAGGAAGTGGTACTCGGTAAAATAATGGGACTCAAGGTGGATAAATCACCTGGACCTGATGGCTTACATCCTAGGGACTTGAGGGAAGTGGCGGTAGGGATTGTGGATGCATTGGTAATAATTTTCCAAAACTCCCTGGACTCAGCAAAGGTCCCGGCAGACTGGAAAACTGCTAATGTAACACCCTTATTTAAAAAGGGCAGTAGACAGAAGGCTGGAAACTATAGACCGGTTAGCCTAACATCTGTGGTAGGTAAAATTTTGGAGTCCATTATTAAGGAGACAGTAACAGGACATTTGGATAATCATCATTTAATAGGACAAAGTCAGCATGGTTTTATGAAGGGGAAGTCATGTTTGACAAATTGGCTGGAGTTCTTTGAGGAAGTAACATATAGGGTGGATAAAGGGGAACCAGTGGACGTAGTGTATTTAGACTTCCAAAAGGCATTTGACAAGATGCCACACAAAAGATTATTGCTTAAGATAAAAAATCACGGGATTGGGGGTAATATTCTGGCATGGATAGAGGATTGGCTATCTAACAGAAGGCAGAGAGTTGGGATAAATGGTTCATTCTCAGAATGGCAATCAGTAACTAGTGGTGTTCCGCAGGGGTCGGTGCTGGGTCCCCAACTCTTTACAATCTATATTAACGATTTGGAGGAGGGGACCGAGTGTAACATATCAAAGTTTGCAGATGATACTAAGATGGGAGGGAAAGTAGTGAGTGAGGAGGACATAAAAAACCTGCAAGGGGACATAGACAGGCTAAGTAAGTGGGCAGAGATTTGGCAGTTGGAATACAATACTGGAAAGTGTGAGGTTATGCACTTTGGCAGGAAAAATCGTAGAGCAAGCTATTATCTTAATGGCAAGAAACTGGAAAGTACTGAAGTACAAAGGGATCTGGGGGTCCTGGTGCACGAAACTCAAAACGTTAGTATGCAGGTGCAGCAAGTGATTAAGAAGGCCAATGGAATGTTGGCTTTCATTGCTAGGGGGATAGAATATAAAAATAGGGAGGTATTGCTTCAGTTGTACAAGGTATTGGTGAGACCGCACCTGGAATACTGCATACAGTTTTGGTGTCCATACTTAAGAAAAGACATACTTGCTCTCGAGTCAGTACAAAGAAGGTTCACTCGGTTAATCCCGGGGATGAGGGGATGGACATATGAGGAGAGGTTGAGTAGATTGGGACTCTACTCATTGGAGTTCAGAAGAATGAGAGGCGATCTTATTGAAACATATAAGATTGTGAAGGGGTTGGATCGGGTGGATGCGGGGAGGATGTTCCCGATGATGGGTGAAACTAGAACTAGGGGGCATAGTCTTAGAATAAGGGGCTGCTCTTTCAAAACTGAGATGAGGAGGAACTACTTCACTCAGAGGGTGGTAGGTCCATGGAATATGCTGCCCCAAAAAGCTGTAGAAGCTACATCATTACATAAATTTAAAACAGAAATAGACAGTTTCCTAGAAGTAAAGGGAATTAAGGGTTACGGGGAGTGGGCAGGAATTTGGACATGAGTCTAGGTTCGGATCGGACATGGCCCTGTGGGTAGCGGAGCGGGCCCAGGGGCCGTGTAGCCTGATCCTGCTCCTATTTCGTGTGTGTAATTCTGTTAGATTCAGGAGATGGTTCTGTGATAGTAGATTGGCGGTTAGGATCAGATCAGCCATGATCTTATTTAATGGCAGAGCAGGCTCGAGGGGCCGATTGGCTTACTCCTGCTCCTATTTCTTATGTTCTTATGTTCTTATGGAGTATACCAGGATTACAAGAAATTGAAGCAAGCCTTTGACTACATTAGAAGGGAGGGGAATAAAATTATTAAATAGGCAAATGTAGAGTACGCATATCAAATTAAAGTTTGTAACTGGATAAATCAAAACAAGCAGAGGCATCAGTGGAGATGTCAAAACCAGAATCAAATAAAGAGGTGGCTGGGCTCATGGGAGTGATAACGTTATATATTAGAAGTTTATTTCTGAGCTATCAACAGTGAACATTGTAATTACTGTAGTACGACACTGAAAGGAATCACCAGAGAAGTCATTTCCAAGTGGAAAGCTATATTGGCACATACACAATTACAAAATCAAGAAATAACAATGTCTGTTTTAAAGTACTGTTTTACCTTTCAACAGTTTCACAGCAATTCTTGTAAGCAGACCTCATCCCCTATGAACCAGAAATCGTTCTTTTTAGTAGATCTGCCCTTTCAGATGGCCTGTGACCCATAGGATTAACAGTCAAACAAGCTCACCAGCACATCTGATGTTGTTTCTGCAACAACTGCTTTTCTTGCTACAGTTGACAGTGCTGCTGGTCAAAGTTGTGCACCGTTATGCCACAGTATTAAATATCATCCTGGTTGGTCTACACAAGCATTTCCCAGTTGTTTGCATCAATGCCACACAGCTTCTAAGACAGAAAATGCCGGCAACACTCAGCCAGTCAGGAACCGCATTCGGGGAGATGAAGGACAATGCCTAAAACGTCACCGCTCCACAAATGTTGTGCCTGACTCAACGAGTGTTTCCATCATTTTCTGTTTTGTCACATATTTCCAGCATTTTGGATTTTGCCACAGACTTCAGGCTGCTTTTCAACACACTCTTAAAAACACTTTCTCTGCCCATCCCATGAATGCTTGCTATGTTTGATCTTGCTGTGCAGAACATGTTCGGTATGTCTGTCATCCATCTGAATAACATTCCCCATCTTTGTTTTATTTTCTACATTTCAGCGCCTCAGAATTGGTAACATGGTCCAGCATGACGTGCTGCAGATGTCACCTGTCGAACCTTTGATGTGATGCTTGACACTGTGCTGACTCCAGACTCACTCTTTCAGTCTGCCAAATAAACTGGCTATTCTGTAAATTAATGAAAGCAGCATTGAACAGCAGGTAGGTGAAGTGTGTTACAGCACTAAATACAGTATTCTTCATGGCGATGGATAGACAATTTACTAGATGCATACTGGTACTTCACCTCTATTATCTTTATGTTGATGGTCAGCTGGCATTTCTTCACTGCTGCTGCAAGATCAATTGCAGATTCCCCTTCAAAAGTGGAAGGACAAGTTAATTAGGTTTTATAAATATGGGCATTAAGTAAAAAAGCAAAGAGGTAACACAAAATCTATATTGGTCAGGTCGCTGTTAAAATATTGCATCCACTTTTGAGCACAGAATCATGGGGGGAACATTCAGTAGCTTAGCGCCTCCCATTAGCGCCTGCAGATGGCGGTAATGGGGCGCTGATGCAGTAGCGCCAGGGCGAGGCAAATCCAGCGCCGCACAGCAAATCCGGTCCCCCCCCACACTTGCGCCGCCGATACGAGTTACCACCGGGATTTCAAAGCCAGGCAAATTGTGACGTCAGTGAGTGACTGGGCACCTGATCTGGAAATTTCATTTTCTCTTCACAGATGCTGCCTGACCTGCTGAGTTTCTCCAGCATTTTCTGTTTTTATTTTGGAAATTTCATTGTTGCCACTTACCTTAGCGCCTCAACCAGACAGCGACAGGGAGAGCTGGCGTGCAGCTGCAGGAAGCCGGCTCCAGCGACTTTATTTAAAGGCATCAGCATTAATCACTCACAGCTGTCAGGGCAGGTTAGTTTCAGTGGTTTCTTGTCCGTTTCACCCAGTGGAACAGTTTGTATGAGTAATTTCAAGCTTCTTTTGTATCAGCAGTTTATTGCTCAAAGATTCAAACTGCTACACTTGGCAACATTAATGGGAGCTGTACTGGCATGCCACCTCGCCCTCCAGGATTTACAGCAGAGGGAGTGTCGGCAGCAAGAAATATGGGAACATGTGTGCAGAGGGATGGGGAGGAATATCAGGGCTCTCACCAGGAGGCTGTACCCTCCGAGGGTATTCCGACAGCACTTCTACCTTTAATTAAGCGAGGAGCAGTGTATTAGACGGCTCCACATCACCAAGGTGGTGGTCACAGAATTCTGCCACCTCCTCCAAACAGACTTCAATCCTCACACCAGGATGACTTAAACCCCAGACATCTTTTGCTCACCACATGCCCATCATAGCATCCCTGTGTCATGCCATGCCACAGCATCGTCCTGGATGCAAAGGTGAAATGAGAGAGACCACAAAATATTGCAAACTCCATTAATAAATTTATGCATATGTGGCGGAGCCACTAAGGGACTCCGATCAATTGTATATAATTCTCTTTAATAATATGTTAGCTACAGCCTGAGTCTGTATCTTTGTTTTCGCTGTTTACATGTACAGAGCGCGATCACTTTAATAGCGCGGGTAAACGCGATGACGTCCACGCCGTTCATCATGTGATCCCCCACCGGCGGGAAAAATGCGATGACGTCATGACGTCAGCCACGGGACCGCTCAAGCAGTCCTCGTGGAGCCTCCGAACTGACTAGACCTATATTCGATGTTCTCCTGTAATTATTCGTTAAACGCTGTTAGTTTTCATTAAACCTCGTTTATTTGATCGCCTGAGTGGACCTCAGTCTTTTGATAGGAACTAGACATTCCTACATTGGTGACCCCGACTTTTGCGAACGGTTTTCACAGAAGTTACTGAACATGGAAACGAACGCCGTTACTTTGAAGCTACCACAGTTCTGGGAGCAACAGCCAGCCGCGTGGTTCATCCAGGCTGAAGCCCAGTTCGCAATCAGGAACATCGTTGCGGATCAGACCCGTTACTATTACGTGGTCTCTGCCCTGGACAGTGCCACAGCCTCGCAGATCGTCAGCCTGCTTGGTAATCCACCAGAAGATCGCAAGTATGAAACGATAAAGGCGCGGTTGTTGCAGGTCTTCGGGCTCACGAAGTCGGAGCGCGCCCGCCGGCTGCTCACTATGCCCGGCCTCGGGGACTCCAAGCCGTCCAAGCTCATGAGCCAAATGCTCACGCTCCTAGGCTCCGAACCGGAATGCTTCCTCTTCATGCAGCTATTCCTCAGCCAGCTACCGGAGCAAATTCAGGCTGCCTTAGCCAGGCCGGAAGTCACAGACTGCGCAGAGCTGGCTGCCGAAGCGGACAAGATTTTTGCGGTGACACAGCAGTACTGCGCTGCCACGAGGCGCCCATCCCCCACAGGCGCTGCTCCAGCCCCTCAACCTGCGGGATTGTGCTCCTACCACGCCCGTTTTGGCGCGAAAGCAAGATGCTGCCGCCCTCCCTGCAGCTTTTCGCTCAACAAAAAAAACCAACAGCAACCCTGTCGAAAGAGGATCGGTTATAACGAGCGCCCCGCGGCTGCGATGGCAATTGGTAATTCAGGAAGACTCCTCTTCATCACCGACTCCCTATCTGGTCGATGTAGTGTATGTACCTTTAAGAGGAACTATGTTTTATTGAAGCCCCTGTGATCTGTAGTACCGGTAGTGACCACTCGGGTATATAAGCCTGTATAGCGTCTTGTATAGTTAGTTCACCTCCAGACTTTGTTCAGTAAACACTTGTTAAATCAACTCTTGCATTCCGTGTCTCCATTAACACACGGATTCAACAGTCGACATTTCCTCTGCGACACCAGGGCGCAGTGTAGCATCCTACCTGCGTCAAATCTTGATATGCAAGCCGGGGGGCACGGCCTCTCCCTCGAGGCGGCTAATGGCGGGGCCATTCGGATCTTCGGAAGACGGCGGGTCCAGGTGTGCTTCGGCGGCCAGCGGTTTTACTGGGATTTCATCACGGCCAAAGTCTCCCAAGCCATCCTCGGGGCGGATTTTTTGTGCGCCAACGGCCTCCTGGTGGATGTAAGGCAACGCCGGTTGATCAATGCGGCCACTTTTCACTCCATCCCGTGCCACCGCGGTAATGCCGTGTCGCGCACTGTCTCCTGTGCGTTCCCACCTCCGGACGACTTCACTCGCCTCCTCGGGGATTTCCCAGACCTCACCAGACCCACCTTCTCTTCCACGGCCACGAAACATGGTGTCGAACATCACATCACCACTACTGGCTCGCCGGTCTACGCACGGGCCCGGCGCCTCGAACCTGGCAAGCTCGCGGCTGCGAAAGCGGAGTTCGACACGATGGAGCGGCTAGGGATTATTCGCCGGTCCAATAGTCCCTGGTCTTCGCCTCTCCACATTGTTCCGAAACCTGGCGGTGGATGGTGGCCTTGCGGCGACTACCGATGCCTGAACGACGCCACTACTCCTGATCGGTACCCAATCCCTCATATTCAGGATTTCTCTGCCCATTTGGCAGGAAATACCATTTTTTCAAAAGTCAACCTTGTCCGTGGCTACCACCAGGTCCCCATGTACCCGCAAGTCGTCCTGAAAACTGCAGTCATCACCCCATTCGGCCTGTTTGAATTTCTGTGGATGCCGTTTGGATTGAAGAACGCTGCACAGGCTTTCCAGCGCTTGATGGATTCTGTGCTTCGGGACCTCAAGCTTCTATTCGTCTACCTCGACGACATCCTCATTGCCAGCCCTAATAAAGAGGAGCACATCTGCCATTTACGCACCCTCTTTAGACGCCTCAGTCAACACGGCTTGATCATCAACCCGGCCAAATGCCAGTTCGGCCTACAGCAGATTGATTTCTTAGGCCACCGCATCACATTGGACGGCACAATTCCCCTGCAAACGAAGGTGGAGGCAGTTACTTCTTTCCCGCGCCCGCAGACTGTCAAGGCCCTGCAGGAGTTCCTCGGGATGGTAAATTTTTATCACCGGTTCGTCCCTAATGCAGCTCTGCTCATGCAGCCCCTGTACGAGGCCCTCAAGGGCAAGTCCGGCAAGGATCCGATTAGCTGGACGGTCGACATGGGCGACGGGCGTTCGTCGACACAAAAGGCGCCTTAGCCAACGCAACCATGCTGGTGCACCCTCTGCCAGGTGCCACCATCGCCCTTACCACCGACACGTCAGACTACGCCATCGGCGCAGTGCAGGAACAGTGGGTGAATGGGACGTGGCAACCGCTGGTGTTTTTCAGCCGTCAACTACGGCAAAACGAACGGAAGTACAGTACGTTCAACCGGGAGTTGCTGGCCCTTTTTTCTGGCCATCCGCCATTTCCGGTTCTTGCTAGAGGGCTGTCCGTTCACGGCTTTTGTGGACCATAAGCCACTAACGTTCGCTATGGCCAAGACCGCCGAACCGTGGTCAGCTTGGCAACAACATCAGTTGATGTTTATTTCAGAATTCACCACTGACATTCAGCATTTGTCCGATAAGGACAACCTGGTGGCGGATTGCCTCTCCCGTGCGACCATTCATGCAGTCCAGCTTGGCATCGACTATATCCTCATGGCTGCGGATCAAGCCTCGGATCCGGAAGTCTAATCTTACAGAACCAACCCCTCTAACCTCCAAGCGGCTGACGTCAAATTCCATGCTGCGGGCACTACGCCACTCTGCAACGTCTCCATAGGAGATCCTCGCCCTATCGTGCCGGTCGCCTGGCGCTGAAAAGTTTTTGACACAATACACGGGTTGTCGCACCCTGGCATGAAGGCCTCGCAACGGCTGATGTCGTCCAAATTCGTGTGGCGGGGCATGCACATGGATGTCCGTGACTGGGCCAACACCTGCGTGGTCTGCCAAAAGGCCAAGGCGCAGCGTCACGTCAAGGCTCCATTGGCCACTTTCGCTGTTCCAGAACGTAGGTTTGATCATGTGCATGTGGACCTGGTGGGGCCACTTCCGCCTTCGCACGGGTTTACTCATCTTCTTACAATGGTGGACCACACCACTAGATGGCCTGAGGCGGTTCCTTTGTCCTCCACCACTTCCGCAGACGTCGCCAGGGCATTTATCTCCGCTTGGGTCGCCCATTTCGGGGTACCGGCGGACATATCGCCTGATCGTGGGCCGCAGTTTTCTTCTGAGCTCTGGAACGCTGTGGCTCAGGGGCACTGCGAGCCAGCCTTCAAGGCGTGGGCTGGGTGGACAGGCTTCCATGGGTCCTTTTGGGTCTTCGTACGGCACCTAAAGAAGATCTTCAATCGTCCTCGGCGGAGCTCATATATGGCCAGCCGCTACACGTACCAGGGGATTTCCTTCCGACTCCAACAGAGCCATGGTCCGCATCCCAGCAGCTCATCAGCCACCAGGAGGCAGCCAGAAGTTTCGCTCCAGTGCCTACGTCGCATCACGGCTTGCAGAGCTCCCACGTCCCAGCTGAGCTGAAGAATGCCGACTATGTGTTTATCCGCCACGACGCTCATCGGGATCCGCTCAAACCCCCTTACACTGGTCCTTTCCGTGTGCTAGCGCCGGGAGACAAAACTTTTTCGGTCGATATCGGAGGTAAACCGGACCACATTTCGGTTGACCGGTTGAAGCCGGCTCACTTGGACCTTGACCGCCCAGTCGCGATCGCACAACCGCCGAAACGTGGCCGACCGCCCACAATTGCCGTGCCAGATCAAACGCAACCGCCCGCCAGCTCGCCCGCCATCCATCAGCTTCCACTTCAAGGCTACAGAAGTCGATCTGACAGGCTTGTCAGGCCTCCTCGCCGTTTTACTTTTGCTGTTAAAGACAATTCTGGGGAGGCGCATGTGGCGGAGCCACTAAGGGACTCCGATCAATTGTATATAATTCCCTTTAATAATATGTTAGCTACAGCCTGAGTCTGTATCTTTGTTTTCGCTGTTTACATGTACAGAGCGCGATCACTTTAATAGCGCGGGTAAACGCGATGACATCACACCGTTCATCACGTGATCCCCCACCAGCAGGAAAAACGCGATGACGTCATGACGTCAACCACGGGACCGCCCAAGCAGTCCTCGTGGAGCCTCCGAACTGACTAGACCTATATTCGATGTTCTCCTGTAATTATTCGTTAAACTCTGTTAGTTTTCATTAAACCTCGTTTATTTGATCGCCTGAGTGGACCTCAGTCTTTTGATAGGAACTAGACATTCCTACACATAAACATATCACACATATCACATTCATTCTAATAACTAATGACCCTTGTGCCTTCCATAGTTGAATAGCTGTCTTTGTGTGCAAGGAGTGAGATGTGGGTGTGAGTGTTGGTAGGTAGAGATTGTTGGTGGGTGAGCGCTGGGGGTGTGGTGCTTTGGGCAGTGTGTGAAGCTTGTGGTACAGATGGTGGTATGTAACATTTGTTGAAGTATTCAATCACCCTGACCACCCGACTGAGGTGGATCTGCCATGAGCACACCAGCTTCAGTCCTCCACTCCTTCTCCTTGTTGTGCTTCTCCTTGCTGAGGCAGCTGCACAGCCAGCAATGCTGAGAATTAGGTGCTGCAGTATCAATGAACCTCCCCTTTAAGTATAGGAAAAGCCTGTGGCAATGATGAGTTATGATTAGACTGCATCCGATATTGGTCCACCCTTTCAGTGTAATGCCACTGAGACTTTAATGCCTTCAAGACTTGATTTAGCACTCCAATCATTTCTTTGAGCAGAGAGAATGAATTTTGTGTGCAGTCTAAAGCATTAGTGCCTAGCGCTAATTCTCAAACTTTTCTAAAGATTCCGCCCATTCCTGGGCTATAATGAATTTCTAGCCCATAGAATCATAGAAAAGTACAGCAATGAAGGAGGCCATTCAACCCATCAGGCTGAATTTTTCAGGGTGGTAGCGGTGCAATCGATGGTGGGTCGGGTGGAAAATTTGTTATTTTTGACAGCGGGTCGGGAAGCCGCTGTCATCTCGCTCCCACGTGCCTTTCCCACAGGCATGTTTGTCATCGTGGAGCCAACCCAACCGACAGTGGTGGGGGACCCAATTAAGATCATTATCAGTTAGAAGCCTTTTTTCACTTACTTTTTAAATTTCCCTGCATGGCCACGGAATTCATGTAGCTTGAGAACCACGTCTGTCAACAAATTCTGTAGCCATTACTCCAGCTGATTACTTGACAGCATCGAAAACAAACCAAAATAAAAACATGTTGATATCATCAGCTAACAGATTGATAGAGATTCTGTTCCACTTGAAAAGCTACTGGTAAATGTTAATTCAGAACTTCCTGAAGGGATGTAAGTGCTACCCTGGATGGTGAGGGAAATACATTTCTCACTGGCCAATCTCGGCTGTTGCCTTCCAACTCAACAGTAATTGCAGTGAATGGAGCTGCACTATAAAAAATGACATACCATTTAAATACATTTTTGTGTTGTTTCTGGTCAGGTTTTTCTCACAGTATACTGTGATTGTCCAGTTGCACATTAAATCAAGTCATCAACCGTAACAATTTCATTCTCATCACTCATTCCATTGGTTCAATTTGCTTTCAGTCCCTAAATATAACTAGTTTAATTTTTCAGTCTGAGACTTTAGGGTGAATTTCTGAGGAGGTTCTCTCACTTGTCCATTGTTAACTTCAACGGAAGAGCTGTAGAAATCCCAGAAACACATTGTAAGCACCACTTACACCACTTGTTATGGATTCCGCAGCTCATCCACTGAACTTACATAAGATTGTAAATCCACCTCTTTACAATTACATTTAAAATCTGCATAATTTTATATATTACATATACAAACGCATCTTTTATTTGTACCAGTTACTGAAACAAAAGTCTATAGATTTGTAACTAAAGCACCAATAACTTCCCAATTAATGTACGTTTTTAAATATGTTCTTGATCGTATTTGTAGATGGCATCATATTACTTAATATAACAACAACTTGTATTTATATTGTGCCTATAACATAGTAAAACATCCCAAGGCACTTCACAGAAGTATTATAAGACAAAAAAAGTTATATTATATTATTATTATTAATACGATAATATTATTTAAATATTTCTTCATCACTCATATATAAATTTTATTATATTATTGTAGAGTAAAGATTCAACACCCACTATGTTAGATTAAACTTAAAATTCAATGTGGCCAGGGTCCCTTAAAGGATCCCGGTTGAAAACGCATCATGAATGGGAGGTGGGGTAGCATTGCTGGTTAAAGAAGGGATTAACACAATTGTAAGGAAGGATATTAGCTCTGATGATGTGGAATCTGTATGGGTAGAACTGAGAAATAGCAAGGGGCAGAAAACGTTAGTGGGAGTGGTATATAGACCTCCAAACAGTAATGCGGAGGTTGGGGATGGCATTAAAAGGGAAATTAGAGAAGCGTGCAATAAGGGCACAACAGTCATCATGGGTGACTTGAATCTACATATAAATTGGGCTAACCAAATTAGTAACAATATTGTGGAGGAGGAATTCCTGGAGTGTTTACGGGATGGTTTCCTGGACCAGTATGTTGAGGAACCAACCAGAGATCCGGCCATCTTAGACTGGGTATTATGTAACGAGAAAGGATTAATTAACAATCTTGTTGTACGAGGCCCCTTGGGTCGGAGCGATCATAATATGATAGAATTCTTCATTAAGATGGAGAATGAAGTTGTTGACTCAGACTCTAGGGTCCTGAATTTAAATAAAGGAAACTATGATGGTCTGAGGCACACGTTGGGTAGGATTGACTGGGGAATGTCACTCAAAGGGTTGACGGTGGATAGGCAATGGCAAACATTCAAAGACTGCATGGATGAACTACAGAATTTGTTCATCCCAGTTTGGCATAAAAATAAAACAAAAAAGGTGACTCAACCGTGACTAACAAGGGAAATTAGGGATAGCATAAGATCCAAGGAGAGGACATATAAATTGGCCAGAAAAAGCAGTAAACCTGAGGATTAGGAACAGTTTAGGATTCAACAAAGGAGGACAAAGGGACTAATTAAGAAGGGGAAAATAGAATATGAGAATAAGCTTGCAGGGAACATAAAAACTGACTGTAAAAGCTTTTATAGATATGTGAAGAGAAAAAGATTGGTGAAGTCAAGCATAGGTCCCTTGCAGTCAGAATCAGGGGAATTTATAATGGGGAACAAAGAAATGGCTGACCATTTAAATATACATTTTGGTTCTGTCTTCACAAAGGAGGACACAAATAACCTCCATAAGATGTCGGGGAACATAGGGTCTGATGAAAGGGAGGAACTGAAAGATATTAGTATTTGTAGGGAAATGGTGTTAAGGAAATTGATGGGATTGAAGGCCGATAAATCCCCAAGGCCTGATAACCGACATCCTAGGGTACTTATGAAGTGGCCCTAGAAATAATAGATGCATTGCTGATCATCTTCCAACATTCGATGGAATCTGGAACAGTACCCATGTATTGGAGGGTAGCTAATGTTACCCCACTATTCAAAAAATGTGGTAGAGAGAAAACAGGGAATTACAGACTGGTAAGCCTGACATCGGTAGTGGGGAAAATGCGAGAGTCCATTATAAAAGGTGTAATAGCAGAGCACTTGGAAAACAGTGACAGGATCGGACAAAGTCAACATGGATTTACAAAGGGTAAATCGTGCTTGACTAATCTACTGGAATTTTTTGAGGATGTAATTGGTAAAATAGATAAGGGAGAACCAGTGAATGTGGTGTATTTGGACTTTCAGAAGGCTTTCGATAAGGTCCCGCATAAGAGATTAGCATGTAAAGTTAAGGCACATGGGATTGGGGGCAAGGTATTGATTTGGATAGAGAACTGGTTGGCAGACAGAAAGCAAAGAGTTTGAATAAACGGGTCTTTTGCCGAGTGGCAGGCAGTGACTAGTGGGGTACCACAGGGATCGGTCCTTGGACCCCAGCTATTCACAATATATGTTAATGATCTAGACAAGGGAACTAGATGTAATATCTCCAAATTTGCAGGTGACACAAAGCTGGGTGGGCGTGTGTGCTGTGAGGAGGATGCCGAGAAACTCCAGGATGATTTGGACAGGTTGGGTGATTGGGCAGAAGCATGGCAGATGCAATATAACGTGGATAAATGTGAGGTTATCCACTTTGGTAGCAAAAACAGGAAGGCAGATTATTATCTGAATGGCAATAGATTGGGAGAAGGGGAAGTGCAACGAAACCTGGGTGTCCTTGTGCACCAGTTGCTGAAGGTAAGCATGCAGGTGCAGCAGGCGGTTAAGAAGGCAAATGGTATGTTGGCCTTCGTGGCAAGAGGGGTGGATCGATTGGGCTTGTACTCGCTGGAGTTTAAGAGAATGAGAGGGGATCTCATCGAAACTTATAAAATTCTAACAGGACTAGACAGACTAGATGCTGGAAGGATGTTCCCAATGGTCGGGGAGTCCAGAACCAGGGGTCACAGTCTAAGGATAAGGGGTAGGTCATTTAGGACAGAAATGAGGAGGAATTTCTTCACCCAGAGAGTGGTGAACCTGTGGCATTCTCTACCACAGAAGGCAGTCGAGGTCAATTCATTAAATATGTTCAAGAAGGAGTTGGATATATTTCTCAAGGCTAAAGGGATCAAGGGGTATGGGGAGAAAGCAGGGACCGGGTACTGAATTTGGATGATCAGCCATGATCGCATTGAATGGCGGAGCAGGCTCGAGGGGCCGAATGGCCTACTCCTGCTCCTATCTTCTATGTTTCTATGTTTCTATGTCATCAGACTCGCTCCATCTCATTGGGCTGGGTAACATGCTGGGCGGGCTTAATAGGCCCCATTAAGGTAAGTTCATTTTCTGCAGCGGGATGGAACCAGCAGCGGGGTCGCGACCCGCCACGGACACCAGCCGCACTGGACACATCCAGGTAAAGAAAATTCCGGCCATTGAGTCTGCGCTGGCTCTTTCAAAGAGCAATCCAGTTAGTCCCACTTCCCTGCTCTTTCCCCATATCCCTGAAATTTTTTCTCCTTCAAGTATTTATGCAATTCCCTTTTGAAGGCTACTATTGAATCTGTATCCACCACCGTATCAGGCAGTGCATTCCAAAGCGTAACTACTCGTTGCTTAAAAAAATTTCCCGCATATCGCCTCTCGTTCTTTTGCCAATCACCTTAAAACCATGCCCTCTGGTAATTGACCCTTCAGCCATTGGAAACAGATTCTATTTATTTACTCTATCGAAACCCGTCATAATTTTATTCCACCAGAATCTCTAACCTCATGGCCCGACATATCCCTCACTCTAATATTACCATCAAGCCAGGGGATCAACCCCAGTTCAATAAGGAGTGTAGAAGAGCATGACAGGAGCAGCATCAGACATACCTAAAAATGAGGTGCCAACCTGGGAAGCTATAACACAGGACCACATGCATGCTAAACATCAGAAGCAGCATACTATAGACAGAGCTAAGCGACCCCACAATCAACGGATCAGATCAAAGCACTGCAGTCCTGCCACATCCAGTCATGAATAGTGGTGAACAATTAAACAACTAACGGGAAGAAGAGGCTCCATGAACATCCCATCTTCAATGATGGAGGAACCCAGCATGCGAGTACAAAAGACAAGGCTGAAGCGTTTGCAACCATCTTCAGCCAGACGTGCCGAGTGTATGATCTATCTCGGCCTCCTCCTGAGATCACCACCATCACAGAAGCCAGTCTTCAGCCAATTCGATTCACTCCATGTGATATCAATAAATGGCTGAGCGCACTGGATACAGCAAAGGCTATGGGCCCTGACAACATCCCTGCTGTTGTGCTGAAGACTTGAGCTCCAGAACTATCCGCACCTCTAGCCAAGCTGTTCCTGTACAGCTACAACACTGGCATCTACCTGACAATGTGGAAAACTGCCCAGGTATGTCCTGTCCACACAAAGCAGGACAAATCCAATCCGGTCAATTACTGCCCCATCACTCTACCCTCAATTGTCAGCAAAGTGATGGAAGGTGTCATCGACAGTGCTATCAAGCAGCACTTACTCACCAATAACCTGCTCACTGATACTCAGTTTGGGTTCCACCAAGACCACTCGGCTCCTGACCTCATTACAGCCTTGGTCCAAACGTGGACAAAAGAGCTCAATTCCAGTGTTGAGGTGAGAGTGACTGCCCTTGACATCAAGGTTGCATTTGACCAAGTGTGGCATCAAGCAGACCTAGTAAAATTGAAGTCAATGGGAATCAGGGGGGAAACTCTCCACTGGCTGGAGTCATACCTAGTACAAAGGAAGATGGTTATGCTTGTTGGAGGCCAACCATCACAGCCCCAGGACATCACTGCAGGAGTTCCTCAGGGCAGTGTCCTAGGCCCAACTATCTTCAGTTGCTTCATCGATGACCTTCCCTCCAACATAAGGTCAGATGTGGGGATGTTCAGTTCCATTCGCAACTCCTCAGATAATAAAGCAGTCCATGCCCGCAAGAAGCAAGACCTGGACAACATTCAGGCTGGGGCTGAAAAGAGACAAGTAACATTTGTGTCACGCAAGTGCCAGGCAAAGAATATCTCAAACAAGAGAGAGTCTAACCACCTTCCCTTGACATTCAACGGCATTACCATCGCCGAATCCACACACCATCAACATCCATTGACCAGAAACTTAACTGGACCAGCCACAGAAATACCGTGTCTATGAGAGCAGGTCAGAGGCTCGGTATTCTGCGGTGCGTGTCTCACTGCCTCACTCCCAAAGCCTTTCCACCATCTACAAGGCACAAGTCAGGAGTGTGCTGGAATACTCTCCACTTGCCTGGATGAGTGCAACTCCAACAACACTCAAGAAGCTCGACATCATCCAGGACAAAGCAGTCACTTGATTGGCACCCCATCCAACACCTTAAACATTCACTCCCTCCACCACCGGCGCACCGTGGCTGCAGTGTGTACCAGCTACAAGATACACTGCAGCAACTTATAGAAACATAGAAAGATAGAAGATAGGAGCAGGAGTAGGCCATTCGGCCCATCGAGCATTCTCCACCATTCAATGCGATCATGGCTGATCATCCAAATTCAGTACCCTGTCCCTGCTTTCTCCCCATATCCCTTGATCCCCTTAGCCTTAAGAAATATATCTAACTCCTTCATGAATATATTTAATGAATTGGCCTCAACTGTCTTCTGTGGTAGAGAATTCCACAGGTTCACCACTCTCGGGGTGAAGAAATGACTCCTCATCTCAGTCCTAAATGGCTTACCCCTTATTTTTAATTCTGTGACCTCTGTTGCTGGACTCCCCCGCCATCGGGAACAGCCTTCCTGCATCTAGTCTGTCTAGTCCTGTTAGAATTTTATAAGTTTCAATGAGATCCCCTCTCATTCTTCTAAACTCTAACGAATATAAGCCTAATCGACCCAATCTCTCTTCATACGTCATTCCTGCCATCCCAGCTATCAGTCTGGTGAATTATCGCTGCACTCTCCATGTCAAGAACATCCTTCCTCAGATAAAGCGACCAAAACTGCGCAAAATACTCAAGGTGTGGTCTCACCAAGGCCCTGTACAACTGCAGCAAGACATCCTTGCTCCTGTACTCGAATCCTCTCGCTATGAAGGCCAGCGTACCATTTGCCTTCTTAACCGCCTGCTGCACCTGCATGCTTACCTTCAGCGACTGGTGCACAAGGACACCCAGGTCTCGTTGCACTTCCCCTTTTCCCAATCTATTGCCGTTCAGATAATATTCTGCCTTCCTGTTTTTGCCACCAAAGTGGATAACCTTGCATTTATTCACATTATACTGCATCTGCCATGCTTCTGCCCAATCGCCCAACCTGTCCAAATTGTACTGGAGTTTCTCTGCATCCTCCTCACAGCACACACGCCCACCCAGCTTTGTGTCGTCTGCAAACTTGGAGATATTACATCTAGTTCCCTCGTCTAGATCATTAACATATATTGTGAATAACTGGGGTCTTAGCACAGATCTCTGCGGTACCCCACTAGTCACTGCCTTCCACTCGGACAAAAACCCATTTATTCCAACTCTTTGCTTCCTGTCTGTCAACCAGTTTTCTATCCAAGTCAGTACCTTACCCCCAATCCCATGTGCGTTACTTTGCATGCAAGTCTCTTATGCGGGACTTTATCGAAAGCCTTCTGAAAGTCCAAATACACCACATCCACTGGTTCTCCCTTATCTATTCTACCAGTTACATTCTCAAAAAATTCAAGTAGATTAGTCAAGCATGATTTACCTTTTGTAAATCCATGTTGACTTTGTCCGATCCTGTCACTGTTTTCCAAGTGCTCTGCTATTACATCTTTTACAATGGACTCTAGCATTTTCCCCACTACCGATGTCAGACTTACCGGTCTATAATTCCCCGTTTATTCTCTACCACTTTTTTTAATTAGTGGGGTTACATTAGCTACCCTCCAATCCATGGGAACTGTTCCAGAGTCTATAGAATTTTGGAAGATGACCAGAAATGCATCTATTATTTCTAGGGCCACTTCCTTAAGTACCCTAGGATGTAGATTATCAAGCCCTGGGGATTTAACGGCTTTCAATCCCGTCAATTTCCCTAACACCATTTCCCTACAAATACTGATTTCATTCAGTTCCTCCCTCTCATTAGACCCTATTTTCCCCCGACATCTCTGGGAGGTTATTTGTGTCCTCCTTTTTGAAGACAGAACCAAAATATGTATTTAATTGGTCTGCCATGTCTTTGTTCCCCATTATAAATTCCCCTGATTCTGACTGCAAGGGACCTACGCTTGACTTTACCAATCTTTATCTCTTCACATATCTATAGAAGCTTTTACAGTCAGTTTTTATGTTCCCTGAAAGCTTACTCTCATACTCTATTTTCCCCTTCTTAATTAATCCCTTTGTCCTCCTTTGCTGAATCCTAAACTGCTCCCAATCCTCAGGTTTGCTGCTTTTTCTGGCCAATTTATATGTCCTCTCCTTGGATCTTATGCTATCCCTAATTTCCCTTGCTAGCCAATGTTGAGTCACCTTTTTTGTTTTATTTTTATGCCAAACAGGGATGAACAAATTCTGCAGTTCATCCATGCGATCTTTAAATGTTTGCCATTGCCTATTCACGGTCAACCCTTTAAGTAACATTCCCCAATCCATCCTAGCCAACTCGCGCCTCATACCATCATAGTTTCCTTTATTTAAATTCAGTACCCTAGTCTCGGAATCAACTACTTCACTCTCCATCTTAATGAAGAATTCTATCATATTATGATCGCTCCTCCCCAAGGGGCCTCGCACAACAAGATTGCTAATTAATCCTTTCTCATTACATAATAGCCAGTCTAAGATGGCCTGATCTCTAGTTGGTTCCTCGACATATTGGTCCAGGAAACCATCCCGAATACACTCTAGGAATTCCTATTCCACAGCATTATTACTAATTTGGTTAGACCAATCTGTATGTAGATTAAAGTCACCCATGATAACTGCTGTGCCCTTATTGCTCGCATCTCTAATTTCCCATTTAATGGTATCCCCATCCTGAGCATTACTGTTTGGGGGTCTGCATACAACTCCCACTAACGTTTTCTGCCCCTTGGTATTTCTCAGCTCTACCCATACAGATTCCACACCATCAGAGCTAATATCCTTCCTTATTATTGTGTTAATCTCCTCTTTAACCAGCAATGCTACCCCACCACCTTTTCCTTTTTGCCTGTCCTTCCTGAATATTGAGTACCCCTGGATTTTGAATTCTCAGCCTTGGTCACCCTGGAGCCATGTCTCCTTAATCCCAATTATATCATAACTCACCAAGGCTTCTTCGGCAGCACCTTCCAAACCGGCGACCTTTACCACCTAGAAGGACAAAGGCAGCAGGTGCCAATGCCACCACCTCCAAGTTCCCCTTCAAGTCGCATACTATCCTGACTTGGAAATATATCACTGTTTCTTCATCGTCGCTGGGTCAAATTCCTGGAAATCTCTCCCTAACAACACTATGGGAGTACCTTCACCACAGGACTACATTGGTTCAAGAAGGCGGCTCACCACCACCTTCTCAAGGACAATTAGGGAAGGGCAATTAATGCTGGCCTTGCCAACAATGTGCACATCCCAGGAACAAAAATTTAAAAAACCTCTAACAAAATTCCTCTTAGCCTTCTCTGCTCTAAGGAGAACAACCCCAGCTTCTCCAGTCTATCCACGTAGCTGTAATCCCTCATTACTGGAGCCATTCCAGTAAATCTCTTCCATACCCTCTTCAAAGCCTTCACATACTTCCTAGAGTGTGGTGCCCAGAATTGGATACGTTACTCCAGCTGGGGCTGAGCTAGTGTTTTATATAGGTGGCATAACTTCCTGGCTTTTGTACTCTGGCCACTAAATTCAGCTCCATAGCACTCAGTTATTCAGCGCTGCAAGTGCCAATTTGGGTCCAAACTGCTGTCCGTGGCGCGTGCACACACATCTGGTGCGGGCCACACCCGATGACATGTTGGGTAGAGCGCACGCTGGAAGTGCGCAGATTGCGACCTCAATCAGCATGCAACGCTTAAGCTAACGCCCTCTCTTAAACACACCACTGAACATATGTTCAGCAGCAGGAAGGACCCCCCCCCCCCAATGCTATTGAAAGAGATGATGAACTGCTTCCGGTTAGTTGCTGATTGATTCCTACTGGCTCTTGGTAAGTTTGTAGAAGTGTTTGGTAGTCTGTTCTCTTACTTAAAGTTGCTGAAGTCTCCAGGGAGTGTTGTGGCAGGTTGCTTCAAGGCTTCTGCTCAGACCAGTTGCTCCCAGACATGGGTGCAGCAGTTTGTGTCCCCCTTGGCCTGCAGCATGACAGGGAGAATGAGCAGAGGTGACACAGAGGAGGACAAGCTGCTCGAAGAGAGCGCAGGAAGAGGGGGAGAAGGTCTCTCACCAGGAGGCCACATCCACCCAGGGTCTTCAGGGAGCAATTCTCCTACCTCAACCTCAGTGAGGAACCGTTTATGCAACATCTCCGTTTCACGAAGGAGGTGCTCACTGAAATCTGCCACCTGTTGCAGGCAGAACTGCAGCCTCAGAGCAAGCAGAGGACGGCATTGCCAGTCGCTGTCAAGCTGAGCGTGGCCATGAATATTTATGCGTCGGGCTCCTTCCAAGCTGGAGCAGACGATATTTGCAACATCTCCCAGTACACCATGCACTGTTGCATCAGGGAGGTCACTGAGGCTCTGTATGCAAAGAGAGGTGAATACATTTCATTCTCTCTTACCAAAGAGAAGCAGGTGGAGCACTTGAACCACCATGACAAACCAAAAGTTGACTAGGGCTATCCGCTGACCATCTGGCTCATGACTCATATGCGCAAGCCATGCACACATGGGCAGCATGCATACAATGAAAGCCATGCTGCCAAATGGAATCTGATAGAGCAGACCATTGACGTCCATAAACAACATTTCCGCTGCCTGAACCGCTCTGGAGGAGCCCTGCAGTACTCGCCAGAGTATGCATCAATATTCATTGTGGTCTGCTGTATGCTCCACAACCTTGCCATCATGAGGGCACATATACGCCAAAGAGCTTAGGAAGAGTAGGAGGATTGTCATTGACCACAACGGCTATCTGCTCCCATTGCCTTCTCCGACTTTGTCTGTGGAAACAAGTCCTGTCTTCTCCTGTCTACCTCCTGCACCATGGCCTCCAGTGCTGCTCTCTGCCCTATTGCACCATTACTCAGTGTTGTTCATGCTCAGACTCTGTTCCCCAGCCAGTTGTATCGCCTGTTGCAACCAGAATGCACCTCCCCTTTAAGAGGTGCAGGCTGCATTTAAGTAGGACAGGTTAGTTTTAAGTGGTACTAGCCTCGCACGAACTTGGGCCCCCTGCTGAGGCATGCAGCAATTCAGCAGCACATTTGGTGCTGGGCTGCATGCTACTATTATTTAAATTAGCAGGCAGCATGAAGTTTGCATGCTGCCTGCATTACTTTGCACAGGTGTGGTTTGATTGCACATCACGCTCTCCGCAACCGTTTTCGGGGGCAATCGAGTTTTTAGCCATGTGCCTCTATTTATAAAGCCCAGGATCCCATATGATACCAGCCATGAGAGGCTTTAGTTATGAGGAGAGACTAAAGAAACTGGAGCAGAGATGGTTCAGAGGAGCTCTGGTGGATGTGTTCAAAACTACAAGGGGTTTTGATAAGGTAAATAGGGAGAAATATTTCCATTGGTTAGTGAATTGGTAACTAAATGGTATACATTTTCACAATTTCAGGACATTCCCAAGCATTTCACAGACAATGAAGTATTTTTGATTGGAAGGCATTATTGTAATGCAGGGAAACACTGCAGCCAATTTTTTTGCACAACAAGGTCCCACAAACAGCAATGAGATAAATGATCAGATAATCTATTTAGTGAAACAAAAGCAGAATACTGTGGATGCTGGAAATCTGAAATAGAAACAGAAAAGGCCAGAAATACTCAGCAGGTCAGGCAGCATGTGTGGAGAGAGAAACAGAGTTAACATTTCAGGTCAACAGAAAATGCTGGAAAAACTCAGCAGGCCAGGCAAAATCCGTGGAGAGAAAATAGAGTCAACGTTTTGGGTCAAAACCCTTTGTCAAGACTAGAGAAGCACAGGAAATGAAATTACGTTCGATGACCCCGAGCGTCCGGTCACCTGTCATTTTAATTCACCGCCCCATTCCCACTCAGACCTCACTGTACTCGGGCCCTTGCATTGTTCCACGGAAGCTCAACGTAAACTCGAGGAACAGCACCTCATCTTCCGATTAGGCACTTTACAGCCTTCCGGACGTTCAACAATTTCAGATCATAACCTCGGCCCCTATTACATTTTTACTTATATTTTTTATCCACACCTTTGTTTTGGCCTTTTCCCCCCCCCTTTTTTTCTCTCCCACATGGCAGCTGTCTCCCATTCTGCCAGCGCATTTCACACCTAATCTAGAGCCGTCGTTTGTCTCCACTAGTCCTATCACCATCTCGTCTCATTTTGAATACCTCTTAATGTCTCTTCACTTCTCTTTTGTTCTCTCCCAGCCCCCATTCTGGCCTTTTAATCTATTTCATTTCCTGTGCTTCTCTAGTCTTGACAAAAGGTTTTGACCTGAAACGTTGACTCTATTTTCTCTCCACGGATGCTGCCTGGCCTGCTGAGTTTTTCCAGCATTTTCTGTTGTTATTTTGGATTTCCAGCATCTGCAGTATTTTGCTATCGTAACATTTCAGGTCGATGATCTGTCATCAGAACCTATTTAGTGATGTTGGTTGAGGGATAATGTTGGCCGGGACATGTAGAGAACTCCCCTGCTCTTCTGTGAATAGTGCCAAGGAATTTTGAGGTCCACCTGTGGGGGCAGTCAGGGCCTAGTTGAACAACTCATCCAAAATATGGCACCTCTAACAGTGCAGTACTCCCTCAGTTCTGCACTGAACTAAATTATATGCTCAACTCTCTGAAGTGGGGCTTGAATCACTGCTGCAAAGAAAAGACCAAAGGTGGTCAGGTGGGTGAACACAACCCTACTTATCTTATACATCATCATGTTAAATAATTCAGAAGGGGCATTGTCTGTGCACACCCTACCCTACATATCATCATGTAGCTTACAAACTATCTGAACATACTAGTCTAAGCCCTGTTCCTGGGACTAGGGACAGGGTCACTGGCTAAGCGCTTGGGAAGCTAAGCAGAGCCAGGCCTGGTTAGTACCTGGAGGGGTGACCATCAGGGAAGACCAGGTGCAGAAGGTCACGGAAGGAGCCCCGCGGAGGGGCGGTTGGTGAGAAGGTCATGGAAGGAGCCCCGGGAGGGGCGGCTGGTGAGCAGGCCTGGGCGTTGGGCTGAAGATTGTCAGACAGGAGGAATGGTGGAAAATGGAATGGCGGCACGCACAGACGCAGCGGCTTTGCTTCTCCGAAGACGGTGCTATTTATGTTTAATGTTATTTGTACTGGACTCATGGGAGCTTGCAAGATCACATTTCGTTGTGCATTGTACAATGACAATAAAGTTGAATTATTATTATCTGAACTTAACGACAGCAGTTAACATAATTCTGACTGTCAAATGCTTTTGTCAAACCAATAAAGACTAAACAGGTCAAATACTAATCTACAATATCTAGATTAACTTCCAGCAAGCAGAACTCATTGCCATTTGAGGGCATCTGCTTAATCAGAACTGACCAGTGAATGAGTTAAAAAGACTAGGTTGGTCCTTAGACTCTCCTTTATCTTTCTGAATTACTGTTGTGTCTCAGATGCATCTGGACAATGAAGCCTGAGACGACATTGAACACTGTTGCCAAGAGCTTCGGAAATGTGCCAAATACAAGTCAAAAAAGAATCAAGGTTGATTTGGAGCTGGATGTCCAACAGAAATGGGCTGTCGTGATTCTACATTGTCCAGTCATTGCAGGTGAGGTGAACGAGGTCACCCTGCGTAAATAAAGCAATTCTTCTGATTGGCTATCAGCTTACACAGTCCGGAGGCAACCCATAGTGCAGTCATCCACAATATTGCTAGGACTTCAAAATTAAAGAAATCAGACTACATTAAATTGCATTAAAATGACAAATGTGATGGATCATTTTTAAAACAAAAATAAAAATCTTGCACAATGCATGCAAAATACTAATGGAAAAGGTTACAGACATCGGTTGACTGCAATTTAAACAGATTTTGATAAAAGACTGCTTTTATATGTTCTAAAACCACAACAGCTTAATTATGTATCTCCACTGAATCACTTACTAAGAACAGGTCACTTATACAGCATCACACTTCCTTGCTTCCACTTGAATTAGCATTAGGATTCAAAGCAGTTATCTAGTCAAATGCATGAATATGAAGAGTCTTTACATTACCCACATAACAACAGTGGTTGCACTTCAAAAAATAACTAATTGGGTGTGATGCACTTTAGGACACCATGAGCAATGTGATAAGGGTTTATATAAAGGCATAGGCTTGAATTTCCATAAGGGCTTTCCCGATCATCTGCCCTAACTTCGATGGAAGGTCCACAGAAACCCCAGGAAAAAGTGTAAATAGACGATTGGGGACCCTCCCCCTGGAAATTCAAGCCCAGGTTATTCCTCTTTCTATTTGTCAATTGAGAGTATTTGAATTCATAAACTGCTGCAAATGCTCAGACTACTTATAAATTTAACCAAACCTTTTTAATGATTTTTCCATGTGTCTCATCTAAAAATACATGAAGCCTAAAATAGAGACTTACTCAATGCTTTCTGCCAGCTCAATTATTTATAGCTTTTTTGGAAGCTTTACAGTTTTTCTTTTAATTTTAATGTTTATAAAACAAAGATGAGTTAAACATGAGAGACAAAGAAGATATGAATTAAATTCAAGGGCATGTTAGTTTAGGGAAGATCGCGAAAAGTCCATAAAGCTCCGATTAGCAACAATTTTTGCAGCAGATAACAATGTTCTAATCGCAGAAGGGGAAGAAAGTTCTTGCCTGTGAAAGATGATAGTCATAGTCTTCAGGTATTATTCGAAAAAAAGAATCATTAAGATTTGAAGAATGTTAATAAAGACAAAAACTGGCTCAGTGATGGCAACTGTTCTCGTATTAAGATCTTGACTGGCACTTAAGATTGACCAGCAAGAAAAATTTAATATAATCAACAGTTGCAGTCTATAAATGGCTCGGTTTCTGCATTCATGGCACTAAGCCTACAACATATTATACTTATGTATGTCACGCACTCCTTATTTGGATATCACCGTTCCGTGACCATGCCTGCAGCTGCATACCTCTACCAGTAGATGGAGCTTCATAAACTCCAGAAGCTGCCGAACCCCATACCTATATCTACAGCATCACCAATGCATTGAGGGATATTCGCTATGTCCTGACTCCATGGGCAAAGCCATGGGAGATCCATTAGTGTACTGATGGATCATAGAATCATAGAAATTTACAGCACAGAAGGAGGCCATTCGGCCCATCATGCCTGTGCTAGCTCTTTGAAAGAGCAATTGTGCTTAGTTCCACGTCCCTGCTTTTTGTCTGTATTCCTGTAAGTTCCCCATCCTCAAGTACCCGCCCAACTCCCTTTTAAAAGGATTTATAGAATCAGCTTCCACCACCTTTTCAGGTAGAGCGGTCCAGATCCTGACAAATTTCTGAGCGAAAAAATGTCTCCTTATCTCACATCTAGATCTTTTTCAATGATTTTGAATCTATGACCTCTAGATATTGACACACCCGCCAGAGGGAATATTTTTTTCCCTATTCCTCATTTAATGCCTGGGGATGGCATTAAACGGGGAATTAGAGACACGTGCAATAAGGGCGCATCAGTTATCATGGGTGACTTTAATCTACATATAGATTGGGCTAACCAAATTAGTAACAATACTGTGGAGGAGGAATTCCTAGAGTGTATACGGGATGGTATTCCTGGACCAATATGTCGAGGAACCAACTAGAGATCAGGCCATCTTAGACTGGGTATTATGTAATGAGAAAGGATTGATTAGCAATCTTGTTGTGCGAGGCCCCTTGGGGAGGAGCGATCATAATATGATAGAATTCTTCATTAAGATGGAGAGTGAAGTATTTGACTCAGAGACTAGGGTCCTGAATTTAAATAAAGGAAACTATGATTGTATGAGGCGCGAGTTGGCTAGGATGGATTGGGGAATGTTACTTAAAGGGTTCACAGTGGATATGCAAAGGCAAATATTTAAAGATGACATGGATGAACTACAGAATTTGTTCATCCCTGTCTGGCATAAAAATAAAACAAAAAAGGTGGCGCAACCGTGGCTACCAAAGGCAATTAGGGATAGCATAAGATCCAAGGAGAGGACATATAAATTGGCCAGAAAAAGCAGCAAACCTGAGGATTGGGAGCAGTTTAGCGTTCAGCAAAGGAGGACAAAAGAATTAATTAAGAGGGGGGAAATAGAGTATGAGAGTAAGCTGGCTGGGAACATAAAAACTGACTGTAAAAGCTTCTATAGATATGTGAAGAGAAAAAGATTGGTGAAGTCAAGCGTTGGTCCCTTGCAGTCAGAATCAGGGGAATTTATAATGGGGAACAAAGAAATGGCTGACCAATTAAATACATACTTTGGTTCTGTCTTCACAAAGGAGGACACAAATAACCTCCCAGAGGTGTCGGGGGAATATAGGGTCTAATGAGAGGGAGGAACTGAATGAAATCAGTATTTGTAGGGAAATGGTGTTAGGGAAATTGATGGGATTGAAGGCCGATAAATCCCCAGGGCTTGATAATCTACATCCTAGGGTACTTAAGGAAGTGGCCCTAGAAATTGTAGATGTATTGCCGGTCATCTTCCAAAATTCTACAGACTCTGGAACAGTTCCCATGGATTGGAGGGTAGTTAATATAACCCCATTATTTAAAAAAGGTGGTAGAGAGAAAACGGGGAATTATAGAACGATAAGCCTGACATCGGTAGTGGGGAAAATGCTAGAGCCCATTATAAATGATGTAATAGCAGAGCACTTGGAAAACAGTGACAGGATCAGACAAAGACAACATGGATTTACAAAAGCTAAATCGTGCTTGACTAATCTACTGGAATTTTTTGAGGATGCAACTGGTAGAATAGATAAGGGAGAACCAGTGGATGTGGTGTATTTGGACTTTCAGAAGGCTTTCGATAAGGTCCCGCATAAGAGACTTGCATGCAAAGTTAACGCACATGGGATTGGGGGTAAGGTACTGACTTGGATAGAAAACTGGTTGACAGACAGGAAGCAAAGAGTTGGGATAAATGGGTCTTTGTCCGAGTGGAAGGCAGTGACTAGTGGGGTACCGCAGAGATCTGTGCTAAGACCCCAGTTATTCACAATATATGTTAATGATCTAGACGAGGGAACTAGATGTAATATCTCCAAGTTTGCAGACGACACAAAGCTGGGTGGGCGTGTGTGCTGTGAGGAGGATGCAGAGAAACTCTGTGGTGTATGTGCCTTTAAGAGCCCCCTGTGTACTGTAATGCCGGTAATGGCCACTCGGGCTATATAAGCCTGTATAGTGTCTTGTATCTGTTAGTTCACCTCCAGACTTTGTTCAGTAAACACCTGTGAAACCAACTCCTGCATTCCGTGTCTCCATTAACACACGGATACAACAGTGGCGACGAATTGGAAACGGACTTACCTGCAATTCGGCCGCACCTCAAGGAGATCGAGTCCTCAGACGAAAGTCGAAGAAAAAAACAAGAAAGAAAAAAAAACTGTGGTTTCACCAGCTAGCTGAGCTGGTGGCAGGTACTGCAATAATCCTTCCTGGGTGGCGGGCTGGGGCTCCATCGGCTGGCTCTGCAGCAGTGCCGAGCAGCGAAGGCGGAGGCAAACAGAGACAGAGGGTGGAGCACTCGGGAGACGGCCGGCGCTGCAAAGCAGGTCGGCGTTCGGACCAAGCAGAGGGAGGGAAATGTCCCAGAGAGTCCGGCGGGAACGAGTCTCCACCTATTCAAAATACCTGTGTAAATAAAAACCGCGGAGAACAGCGTTGTCAGCAGCGGCAGCGGCAGGAAAGCGCGGGAGGCGCCATTTTTTTCTGCGGGGAAGAAAGGAAAGCGCGGGAGGCGCCATTTTTTTTTCAGGATGCCTAAGACTGGCAATATTACTGCTTTCGATAGTGATATAGAGGATTGGACCACATATGTGGAAAGAGTGGAGGATTGCACAGCAAATGAAATAGAGGATGATAAAAAGGCATCATTACTTCTAAATCTAATGGGCGCAAGGACATATGGGCTGTTACGAAACTTAATCACTCCAGCCAAACCGAGGGACAAGAATTTTAAGGAGATTGTTGATACCCTACAGGAACACTTAAACCCAACACCACTGTTGATAGCGGAACGATTCAAATTCTTCAGGAGGAATCAGCACAAGAATGAAAGTAACGCTGATTACCTCACCGAATTAAGGAAGCTGTCAAAGCACTGCCAATTCGGGGGGCAGGACTGGCAGATTCTCTTCGAGACAAATTCGTCTGCGGTCTCCTAAGTGAAGGAACACAGAAAAGGTTACTTTCTGAGAAAGATTTGACACTGGACAAGGCTTTCAGTGTGGCTGTATCATACAAAGCAGCCGCAAAAGGAGCTGCAGAGATACAGCAAAGGCCACAGGACTTCGGCACCCATGAAATGACACAGGGTTTCAAGAGATGTTATCGCTGCGGCAGATCCACCCATGACCAGAGGGACTGCTGGTTCAAGGACAAAGTATGCAGGCAATGCAGAAAGATTGGACACATTGCACGTGTATGCCGATCTGGAAACAAAAAATCCACGGACAGGAAAAAAATCAATAAGGAAAAGTACAGAAAGGTACAAATGATGACGGACAGTAGCTCCGAAGATCAGAAAAGCGATAGCGACTCCGGAAACAAGAGACTAAGCTGTCTCAAATTACATAATGTAATTGCCAAAGAAGATTACCAGACCCTTTGGGTTACCCTCACGATAGCGGGGTCCCCAGTTAAAATGGAGCTAGATACAGGATCAGCTCTGACCGTCATAAGTCGACGGGATTACGAGCGGCTATTTCCGCATATACATTTGAAAGACACATCCATTATCTTGAAAACATATACGGGGCAGAAAGTATACCCCAAAGGGAAAATAAGGGTGCCTGTTGTATACAACGGCAAGGAAATACAGAAGTTGTATTTATACGTTCTGCAAGATGGTGGTCCACCGCTGTTAGGACGTGAATGGATCAGGAAGATACGTTTAGACTGGCACTCCATTCAGGCACTGACGGTGACCAGTAAGAAAAAAAATGATGATGACGTCATACCTGAACGATTAAAAGACATCTTGGCCAACGCCAAGGAAGTGTTTCAACAGGAACTAGGAACCTTGAAAGGCGTCACCGCTTCAATAAAAGTGGAAGATGCGGCAATTCCCAAGATTTTTAAGGCAAGGCCGGTGCCATACGCAATTCGTCCAGCAGTCGAGGCAGAGCTGGAGAATTTGGAAAAGGCAGGCGTATTATCCAAGATAGATTGGAGCGAGTGGGCAACACCCATCGTCCCGGTCATGAAGAAAACGTTGAATAATGATAAATCTGAAGAACAGAGAAAAATTCGCATCTGTGAGGACTTCAAGGTGACTGTAAACCCGGTCCTTCACACGGTACAGTATCCTCTTCCGAGGATAGAAGATATTTTCGCCTCACTATCCGGAGGGAAACGTTTCACCAAAATTGACTTGGCACAAGCATATCTACAGATGGAGGTTGAAGAGGCCTCTAAAAAGTATCTCACGATAAATACACACAAAGGCGTGTACCAGTACAATCGACTGGTTTTCGGAGTAGCATCAGCTCCAGCTATCTGGCAAAGAGCTATGGAGCAAGTCCTCCAAGGGATTCCGGGAACTCAATGCTACCTAGACGACATCCTTGTAAAAGGAGAAACGACAACGCGCACCTTGCCAATTTGGAGCAGGTGCTCACTAGGCTGAAAGAACGGGGCCTACGAGCAAATCGCCCCAAGTGCGAATTTTTCCAGAAACAAATATCATATTGTGGCCACATAATTAACGAGGAAGGGTTGCATAAGTCACCTGAAAAAATTGAAGCGGTCATAAAAGCCCCAGCACCTGAAAATGTCTCACAATTAAGGTCGTTCCTGGGATTGATAAATTACCATCATAAATTTTTACCGAACTTGTCAACTGTTCTGCACCCGCTTAACGAACTGCTACAAACAGGAGTAATTTGGAAATGGAGCGAAGACTGTAAACATGCCTTCCATAAATGCAAAGGCTTGATCACGTCCAAGGAAGTTTTGGCTCATTACAACCCATCACTGCCAATCAGACTGGCGTGCGATGCATCCCCTTATGGCGTAGGAGCGGTATTATCGCATAGATTCCCTGATGGCTCGGAGCAGCCGATAGCTTTTGCGTCACGCTCATTGAACTCAGCTGAGCGTAACTATGCCCAGATCGACAGGGAAGTACTCAGCCTGGTATGGGGAGTGAAGAAATTCAACCATTACCTACACAGACAAAAATTTACCTTGTTGACTGACCATCAACCCCTCGTCTCCATATTCAACCCTAAAAAGGGTGTTCCCATTATGACAGCGCAAAGGCTACAGAGGTGGTCCCTTTTCCTAGGGGCACACCAATATGACATAGAATACAAAGGATCAAAACAGCATGGGAATGCTGATGGTATATCGCGCCTACCGTTGCCAACGGTAGAAGAGGCACCTACAGTGGACCCAGTGGAGATGTTCCACTCAACCATAGTGGAATGTCTACCAGTAACAAATTCTGCCATTGAAAAGGAAACGAGAAATGACCCGACTCTCTCACGAGTCTACGATTTAACGGTGAAGGGATGGCCAGCACATGGCGAACCACTGTTGCCAGCATTCTCGCAAAGAAGAGAACAGCTGTCAGTGTGCCGAGGAACCTTGATGTGTGGATCCAGAGTGGTGATTCCACCCAAACTCCAGGATAAAGTGCTAAAAGAGCTTCACGAGGGGCATCTGGGTGGAGTGAAAATGAAGAACCTAGCCAGGGCGTTTGTGTGGTGGCCAGGTATCGATGGAGACATCGAAGAAATGACCAAGAGCTGCCTAGCATGCCAGAAGGTCCAAAACGCCCCACCACAAGCCCCTCTACATCCATGGGAGTGGCCCTCATCTCCATGGCAAAGGGTACACATCGACTTTGCTGGTCCATTTATGGACTCAATGTTCTTAATCGCGGTTGATGCACACTCCAAGTGGCCGGAGGTAATAAAGATGTCCTCCACCACCACGGGAAAAACCATCACAGTATTAAGCACCATATTTGCCAGGAATGGGCTGCCTGAACAGATCTGTTCTGATAATGGACCGCAATTTGTGTCCGAAGAATTCAGGAAGTTCTTAAAAAACAATGGGGTTAAGCACTACACGTCTGCCCCATACCATCCCGCCACCAATGGATTGGCTGAAAGGTTTGTCCAGACCTTCAAGAAGGCCATAAAGGCCATGGGTAATGAAGACATAAATCTACAGCATAAGGTAGATAACTTCTTGTTTGCATCCAGGAATGCAACACATGTGGTTACAAACCAAACTCCCGCCATGATGTTCTTCAATAGAAGCCTAAGATGCCGGCTGGATTTGATCAAGCCAAACATCAGAAGGGACATGGAGAACCGGCAATTTCAAGGCATGAATGAAAGGCCAACTAGAACCTTCCAGATAGGTCAACAAGTTTTGGCCCGGGACTACCGTACCGAGAAATGGCAGCCTGGAACTATTTGCACACGACTAGGACCGCTGATGTATACCGTGGACATTGGAGAAAGCATAATAAGGCGCCATGCTAACCAGATCATAGAGTCATCCAAAAAAGGACAACCTACCCCACAACTCTATACGCCTAATGATGAAGCAGAGATACCCATAGTATCTACCTCCAATCCGGTGATACTGGAACCAGATGAACCCGACACTGGCATTCAAGCCGAATCGACCTTGCCAAAAGAACCTACTACACCACCAGAAACTACTACACCACCGAGGCGTTATCCGGACCGAGTCAGGAAGCCTCCAGAGAGACTGACTTATAATTGATTAACTGCAGCAAATGTGTAGATTATTGTTCTTGTAACATGTTAATTAATGGTTACTTAAAATGTTATGTATTGGTTGTCTAAAAGGGGAGGAATTGTGGTGTATGTGCCTTTAAGAGCCCCCTGTGTACTGTAATGCCAGTAATGGCCACTCGGGCTATATAAGCCTGTATAGTGTCTTGTATCTGTTCGTTCACCTCCAGACTTTGTTCAGTAAACACCTGTGAAACCAACTCCTGCATTCCGTGTCTCCATTAACACACAGATACAACAAACTCCAGTATGATTTGGACAGGTTGGGTGATTGGGCAGATGCATGGCAGATACAGTATAATGTGGATAAATACAAGGTTATCCACTTTGCTGACAAAAACAGGAAGGAAGATTATTATCTGAACGGCAATAGATTGGGAGAAGGGGAAGTGCAATGAGACCTGGGTGTCCTTGTGCACCAGTCACTGAAGGAAAGCATGCAGGTGCAGCAGGTGGTTAAGAAGACAAATGGTATGTTGGCCTTCGTAGCAAGAGGGTTTGAGTACAGGAGCAAGGACGTCTTACTGCAGTTGTACAGGGCCTTGGTGAGACCACACCTTGAGTATTGTGTGCAGTTTTGGTCGCCTTATCTGAGGAAGGATGTTCTTGCCATGGATGGAGTGCAGCGAAGATTCACCAGACTAATACCTGAGATGGCAGGAATGACGTATGAGGAGAGATTGGGTCAATTAGGCTTATATTCGCTGGAGTTTAGAAGAATGAGAGGGGATCTCATTGAAACTTATAAAATTCTAACAGGACTAGACAGAATAGATGCAGGAAGGATGTTCCCAATGGCGGGGGAGTCCAGAACCAGGGGTCACAGTCTAAGGATAAGGGGTAAGCCATTTAGGACAGAGATGAGGAGGAATTTCTTCACCCAGAGAAAGGTGAACCGGTGGAATTCTTTACCACAGAAGGCAGTTGAGGCCAATTCATTAAATATATTCAAGAAGGAGTTAGATATATTTCTTAAGGCTAAAGGGATCAAGGGATATGGGGAGAATGCAGGGACAGGGTACTGAATTTGGATGATCAGCCATGATCTCATTAAATGGTGGAGCATGCTCGAGGGGCCGAGTGGCCTACTCCTGCTCCTATCTTCTATGTTTCTATGTTTCTATTTACTCTATCAAAACCTCTCGTCATCTTGAAAACCTCTGTTGGGTCCCCTCTTAAACTTTTCTGTTCCAAGAAGAACAGTCCTAACTTTTCCAGCCCCTCCTCATAACTGAAGTCACTACATCCCTGATAATATCCCGGTAAACCTCCTCTGCACCTAATCCATGCAGTTCCATCCCTCCTGAAGTGTGGTGCCCAGAACTGACCACATTATCCAGCTGAGGCCCAACCAGTGATTTATAAAGTTCTAGCATGATCTCTTTGCTTTTATAATCCATTCATCTATTTATAAACCCAAGTAACCTGTATGCTTTTTTAACCACCTTATCAATTTGCTTTGCCACCTTTAAGGATTTCTGTACATGGACACCAAAGTCCCTCTGCTCATCCACACCTTTCAAAATTGTGCCATTTATAGTACACTGTCGTTCCATTTTAGTCCTCCTAAAGTGCATCACTTTACATCTCCCTGCACCAAACGCCATCTGCCATGCCCTGCCCATTCCACCATTCTGTCCATGTCATCCTGAAGCCTATAACTATCCGCATCATGATCTACTACTTTCTCAAGTTTTGCATCATCTGCAAACTTTATAAAGCTGCTCCCTGCACCCGAGTCTAGGTCGTTTATAAAATTAATGGACCCAAAACTGACCCTTGGGGAACACCACTGCAAACCACCTCCCAGCCCAAAAGACATCTATCCATCACTATCCCCTGCTTACTATCACTGAGCCAATTTTGTATCCACAACACCACTTTCCACTTAATTCCATGGTCTTAATAAGCCTCCTGTGTGGCACCCCGTCGAATGCCCTTTGAAAGTCCACACACACATCTACTGCACTACCCTGATCAACCATTTACCTCAACAATGAATTCAATCATGTTAGTCAGTCATGATTTGCCTCCAACAAATCCATGCTGGCTCTCCTTGATTAACCCATGCCTTTCCAAATGAAAGTCTATTTTGTTCCTGATAATGGTTTCCAATAACTTCCAATAACTTCCCCATCACTGACACCAGGCCAACTGACCTGCAGTTTCCTGGTTTATCCCTCCCCCCTTTCCCGAACAGCGGTATAACATCAGCAATTCTACAGTCCCCTGGCACTACTCCAGTGTCCAACGAAGTTTGAAAGATTGTGATCAATGCCTCTGCTATTTCTACCTTTGCTTCTTTCGTAACCTAGGATGCATTCCATCTGGACCAGGTGACCAACTAACTTTCAGTAATGTTAATCTTTTTAGTACATTTCCCGAGCAAACCGCTTACACTTTATATGTTTATAAAATGTTTTAGGGTTCAATTTAATGTTGCCTCCTAATCTTTTCTCATAGCCTCTCTTTGCCTCCCTTATTAATTTTTTCAATTCCCTCCTGTATTTTGCATAATCTTCCTGGTTATTAACTAAATCTTTCTCCTGACATTTGTCATAAGCCTCCTTTCCCTGTTTTATTTTAACTTTCATTTCCTTTGTCATCCAGGGTGCATTAGCCTTAGATGCACTACCTTTTCCCTTCAAATGTATATGCCTAGTTTGTACCCGAACTATCTCTTTCCTGAAAGCCCTCCATTGCTCCATTACTGCTTTACCCTGTCATAGAGTCATAGGGCGGAATCTTACCTGGAAGGCCGAGCTCGAGGCGGGACTGCTGCATTTTGGGTTCCAGTCCCGCCCCCAGCAACGTCTGATGAGCTGACGCTATTTTCCCTTGATTGGCCTTGTTAAGCCCGCCCTGCGGGCTTGCCGGTCAATTAAGGGAAAGCTGGTGTCAGATGACGTCAGTTGATGACGCTTCCTCTGCCGGTTTTCTTAAAGGCATATGCACCACACTTGTTTGACAGATGATTTGACAGTGTTTGACAGCATTGAGGTGCTGTCAAACACTGACAATCACTGTCCAAAGGTGAGCCCTTGCATCCAGGCTCTCCAATTACTCTCTCCTTAGGATGAAACAGATGGCAGCTGCAGCTGAGATTGCAGAAGCCATCTGTCACTTCTCCCGATGAGATGAGGCTACACAAACATTTCACAGCTTGTCACCTGCAGAAACATCTAAACACATGAAACATTACTTTTATAACATTTCCTTACCTCTGATACTAACCATTGTCACTTTGCATCCTTCACACCAATTCTGCAGCTGTCATCCAAACACCAATATAACCACAGACCCACAGCATGCCTCATTTACCCTGGCGGGGTTCCCCGACGTCGGAAATCCCACAGCAGAAGGCTCAAAATGGGAAAAAGCCTCTTGACTGCCTGTTAACTATCTGTTAACAGGCAGGTAAGTGGCTATAATCCTCTTCCCGCCGCTAGGAGTCGGGTCCCTGCGCAAATCGGGTACCCGACTCCCTGGAAGATTGGTTGGAGGCGGGTTGGGAGTGGGTTCGGGACCCGCTCCCATGTTTTTTGATTTTCCCAGCAGTCCTGCCTCCAAACCCCCCTCCTCAGGGCTGGTAAAATCCAGCCCTATGACCCTATGACAGGGTAAAGCAGTAATGCAATTGAATTTTACAATCTTCCTGTGCTAGGTCCCTTCTTAAATCACTGAAATTAGCTCTTCCCCAGTTGAGCATTTTTATCTTCGATATTTTCTGGTCTTTTTCCATAATTACTTTAAACTGAATTATGTTGTGGTCACTGTTAGCTACATGATGTCCTACTGTAAAACACTCCACTTGCCCTACTTCATTTCCCACAACCAAATCTAACACTGCTTTCTTCCTTGTTGGACTGGAGATATATTGATCGAGAATGTTCTCCTGTGCACATATCAGAAATTCATCTCCTTCCCTGCCCTTAGCACTATGGGCCTGAAATTACGGTGCTTCTGACAGCGTATGCATAGCTTTCGCTGACACAGAGTTGGGCTATTTACCCAACTACTGCCCAGTGAATGCCCACGAAACCCTTACGCCTGGTAAAAGCAGGCATAAGGCCTGCTTTTACCAGCGTAAGGGTTAAAATAAATGTTAAAATAATTTTTTTTTAATGATTTAAACATACACATACATTTAAAATTAGCTTAGATCAATTTTGGCCCGTTTTAAAATGTTTAAATTTATTTTTCAAAAAAATTAAGTTTTTAGTTTAAATGCTTAATTAAATGGCCTTTTAATTAATTTTGAACACGTGATCATTTATTTTTATTTAAGTGATGTGAATTCTTAGTTATTTGGGGATTTCTATTATGCTTATGGGGATTCCGTACGTAAATGGAATCCCCATAAGCATCATAGGAATCCCCTTTTTTGATTGGTTGGCCTGGCCCACGTGATCCCTGGGACGCTTGTGAACCGCCTGCACCTCTGGGATCCATGGGTCTTTACACAGGCGTACGCCTGCAGGCCCAGGACTGCAAGAGTCCGAAGCTCCAGAGACAGCAGGTAAGTTTGGATCTTTATTCGGTTCGGAGGCGTACGCCAGAGGCAAGCCTCCGACCGCAATTTCCAGGCCTATGATTTTCCCAGTCTATATTAGGGTAATTAAAGTCACCTATTACTACTCTATTTTTGTTATATGTTTTTGAAATTTGCTGACAAATTTGCTCATCTATCTCCTTCTCATTGTTTGGAGCTCCATAAAAAAAAAACTCCCAAAAATGTAGCAGCACCCCCTCTGTTCCTCAACTCAAGCCAAATAGATTCAGTCCTAGGACCATCTAGTAAATCAGATTAATTAGAACTGTAACATCATCCTTAATCAATACTGCCACAGCCCTCCTCTTTTTCCTTCTCTATCATTCCTGAATACTTGGTAACCAGGAATATTAAGAACCCATTCCTCACCTTGTTTGAGCCACGTCTCTGTTAATGCAACCATGTCATAATCCCATGTAGCAATTTCTCACCAACCTTATTAGTTACACTGTCAGCTGTGGCTCAGTGAATAGCACTCTTGCCTCGGAGTCAGAAGGGACTTGAGCACAAAAATCTAGGCTGACACTCCAGTGCAGTGCTGAGGGAGTGCTGCACTGTCGGAGGTGCCGTCTTTCAGATGAGACGTTAAACGTCTGCTCTCTCAGGTGGACGTAAAAGATCCCATGGCACTATTTCGAAGAATTGCAGGGGAGTTATCCCTGGTGTCCTGACCAATATTTATCCCTCAATCAACATAACAAGAACAGATTATCTGGTCATTATCACATTGCTGTTTGTGGGAGCTTGCTGTGCACAACTTGGTTGCCGCGTTTCCCACATTACAACAGTGACTATGCTCCAAAAGTACTTCATTGGCTGTAAAGTGCTTTGAGAGGTCCGGTGGTTGTGAAAGGCGCTATATAAATGCAAGTCTTTCTTTTAATACAATTTAATACCTCTTTCATCACTTTTGCTATTTTCCTCAATCTGGTCCCTGCAATTTTTGGGATATTTATAATGTTACATAGAGATAGGAACAGGAGTAGGCCATTCGGCCCTTCGAGCCTGCTCCGCCATTCAATGAGATCATGGCTGATCTTCGTCTGAGATCTTAGCTGATCTTACCAGTTCAGTACCCCGTCCCCGCCTTTTCTCCGTAACCCTTAATCCCCTTAGCCTTCAGAAATATATCCAATTCTCTCTTGAAAATATTTATTGAATTAGCCTTCACAGCCCTCTGTGGCAGGGAATTCCACAGGCTCACCACTCTTTGAGTGAAGAAATTCTTCCTCATCTCTGTTTTAAATGATTTGCCCGCTATTTTTAGACTGTGGCCCCTGGTTCTGTGCTCCCCTGCCATTTATACTGCTGTTTATATCTCTCTGTCCTCTGATCTGATTTCTGCTCCTCTCTGCTATTTTCTGGTACCCCTCCCCCTGCCAAATCAGTTTAAACTATGTAGAGCAACATATTATATTAACATTGAGTTCAACAATTTCAGACTACAACCCCTGCCCCCATTTTTTCAGGCGGCAGCTGTTGATGATTCTGCCATCCCCATTTGCAACATTTAATCTCTCCCGCCTTCCACCCTATCACAGACCATCCCTTTTGTTCCTTCCTCCCCTCCCCCTTTCCCTGCCTCTGCACCTGCTTAAAACCTGTTACATCCCTAACTTTTTCCAGTTCTGACGAAGGGTCACAGACCTGAAACATTAACTCTGTTTCTCTCTCCACGGATGCTGCCTGGCCTGCTGAGTGTTTCCAGCATTTTTTGTTGTTATTTCAGATTTCCAGCATCCACAGTATTTTGCTATTATATTATATCTAAGCTTTTTCCTGCCTTGCGTTTTAGTACTAAATGTACAGAAATAGGGCAATAAGCTCTTAGTTAAGGCAAGCCTAGTCTTTATTAATCTACTAATGTTAAGTTCACAAGTTCATTTGACTTAAAAGGAGAACTCCAGGCTTCAAACAATTTATGATTTAATTTTTAAAAAGAACTTCTCCGAGATCCAAATCCTCACACAAATTAAGTTTTATCATTTCATCGATACAGTAAAAGCAAATTTCAAAGTGAAAGTTTTCATTTATCTGTAAGCAGTAATTAATTACTTTGGCGCAATGATTAGCAGCCGTTTGTTGTCAGAAAGTGAGATCACGTTGCTTGCTACTATCTGAAATGCATATTCTGCTGAAGGGGAAAAATAAATTGAAGACAGTTAGATTACAGGAACCATTGTCACTCAAAAATACCTTCTTCCATTTAATTATTTTTAAAACTGCAATCTGTTAAATAGCCTGGTCATGTGCATTGTTCATTTGCTGATGTATTTTAACTGGTAGAAACAATGCAACAAAGGATTGAAAATGATCTTTGCAAAGTCACTTTCAGTCAATGGGAAACAATTATTTTGAAACTTTTAACATTAAGTATTGAAGTTCATCAAGACGTTCAAACAGTGAGCTTTCCTTTAATCAGTAATAGGTCCCACACCATCCCTCTGATATGCACACCAAATGTCTTTTAAAGATTATATGCAATTGAGGTCTGTATCTCAATACCTGTCATGCCTGAATCTCGAGCAAGCACCAGATAAAGGGAAATCCACGGGCAGTGCTGCACTGTCCAAACTGAATCATGTATCACCATTTCAAATAGGAAAATAACAAGGTTTCATTTTCCAACATTTTATTCCAGCATTCTTAATCGCATGAGGTGATCTTTACCTGAGCTGGAATGCATTTTCAAATCTAATATTGAAGTTACTTTGGCTCCTCCTTAAAAAGGTTAATACCTTCCCCTGCTGAAATGTGTACATCTGTGAATGTCACATCAGGACATGATTGGGCTTGGTTGTAGTGTATCCAATGGTTGACTAGCCCGACAACATTCACTGGGTCGACTAACACATTAAAACGACCACTTAGCGGGGTACTGGAGGGCTGTCAATGCCCATACCCAGCAAGAGTCAGTGACCTGGAGAATCCTGTGACCCCATTCCGTGGGCTTAGGAGCAGCAGAGTGGAACCCCTACCCACCCTTGTCCAAGGTCAGAGACCCTATCTTAAAATTCCAAGGACTGGGGTCACTTACACAGCTAAAGGAGGCCATCGGCACCTGCAGAGGAGCAACAGCGGCAGCTGCATCAGTGGCAGCAACCTTGGCTCAAGCTGATCCGCCCTTGGAAGGTGAAGCTGAGTCTTCGGAGACTTGACTTCTTGACTTGTCTACAGTCTTTGACACGGTTGACCACTCCATCCTTCTCCAACGCCTCACCACCATCGTCCAGTTGGGCAATGGCTTCTCTTCCCACTCCCGTATCATTACCTCTGGTGTCCCCTGAGGATCTATCCTTGGGCCCCTCCTATTTCTCATCTACATGTTGCCCCTTGGCGACATCATCCTAAAGCACAGTGTCAGTTTCCACATGTACGCTGATGACACCCAGCTCTACCTCACTACCACTTCTCTCGACCCCTCCACAGTCTCTAAATTGTCAGACTGCTTGTCCAACATCCAGTTCTGGATGAGCAGAAGTTTTCTCCCATTAACTATTGGGAAGACCGAAGCCATTGTTTTCAGTCCCAGCCACAAACTCCGTTCCTTAGCCACTGACTTCACCCCTCTTCCGAACATCTGTCTAAGACTGAACCACACTGTTCGCAACCTTGCTGTCATATTGGACCCTGAAATGAGCTTCCGACCACATATCCATGGCATAACTAAGACCGCCTATTCCACCTCTGTAACATCGCCCGTCTTTGCCCTTGCCTCAGCTCATCCGCTGCTGAAACCCTCATCCATGCCTTTGTTACCTCTAAACTTGACTATTCCAACGCACTCCTGGCTGGCCTCCCACATTCTACCCTACGTAAACTTGAGGTCATCCAAAACTCAGCTGCTCGTGTCCTAACTCACACCAAGTCCCGTTTACCCATCACCCCTGTGCTCACTGACCTACGTTGGCTCCCGGTTAAGCAAACCCTCGATTTCAAAATTCTCATCCTTGTTTTCAAATCCCTCCATGGCCTCGCCCCTCCCTATCTCTGTAATCTCCTTCAGCCTCACAACCCCCTGAGATATCTTTTCTCCTCTAATTCTGCCCTCTTGAGCATCCTTGATTATAATCGCTCAACCATTGGTGGCCGTGCCTTCGATTGCCTAGGCCCTAAGCTCTGGAATTCCCTGCCTAAACCTCTCTGTCTCTCTACCTCTCTTTCCTCCTTTAAGACGCTCCTTAAAACCTACCTCTTTGATCAAGCTTTTGGTCATCTGCCCTAATTTCTCCTTATGTGGGTCGGTGTCAAATGTTTTGTCTTATAATACTCCTGTGAAGCACCTTGGGACGTTTTACTACGTTAAAGGCGCTATATAAATACAAGTTGTTGTTGTTGTAAATGGGCAAAATAAAAAATATCGAAGCCACTTTGACTGGAGAAGGCACTTGATCCTCTTTGAGATCGATTATCTAATTCTAGTAAAGGTTCGGAGATCCCCACCAGCAGTGACAGTAAGGGCTGGATTTTCTCAGCGGTGTCAGCATGGTGGCGGGATATCTGGTTGCGGGTTCCGGTCCCGCTCCCAGCTGCAGCCACTCTGTCAAAGGGATTTTCCCTTGATTGGTGTTGTTAAGCCCACCCTGCGGGCTTCCCAGCCAATTAACAGGAAGCAAGTCTGATGACATCATTTGATGACGCGTCATCAGCCAGTTTCCTTAAAGGGACCACGGCCACATTGAGTTTGACAGTTGTTCTGTCAGTGTTCTACAGCATTGAGGTGCTGCAAACACTGACAAACACTGCACAAAGGTGCAGGTCTGCACTTAGGCTCTCCAATGACTCCCTCCATATTCTTATGGAGGGAGTCACAGCACGCAGGGAGGCTCTCTTCCCTTCCAAGGGCAGAAGAGACATCCACAGGACACCAACGCAGCCTGGTTGCACATTGCACAGAAGGACACAAGCAGGGATGTCGTCAGGAGTCCCTGGCTGCAGTGGCGCCAACCTTTCAATGATCTCAGTGGATCACGAAACATTATTGCAGAGCCACACTCAACCACATCCTGCTGTGCCACTCAACACATCCCCATCACTCTGCCTTCCCTACCCTACTCCTGCACATCCTTACTCACACCAACTTACCTTGCACCTCCACCTGGCCCTCTCTATCTACATTATCACTTCCCCATCTCACTAGCCACCCCTCACACTCACCCTCATCCTACGGCAAGCATACCAACTAACAACACAAGAGGGTAGGCACTTGAGCGGTTTAGCCAATGACCATGTGAAGTTTCTGGTAATGTATTGTCATACAGTGAAATCTATATTTTCAACACGGCCCCTTATTGCACAGATCTGTGCACAACTTAAGCAGTGTCTTACTGAGTTCCAGTGAATGTTGAGACATAACTTCCCCCCTCCCCCCACCCCCGCCACTATAGTGATGAGTGTGAAAGGAATGGCTTGGACATTAAAGGGATGCTTTACGCTGCTGGTGTGGGGTGGTGTCAACCTGGTGCATCATGTGGCAGCCAGGGTTTACAGCGCCAAATGAAGTAAATCTGGCCATGGTGATGCCATCGCTGGCCTCCCAGGCAACAATGTTGTCAGGGGCTGATGCCCTGTGTCCTGTGAATCATCAGGTGATGGCGGAGAAGGTTGGTGTTGATGTTGGTGCTGCTGGTGTGCCTGGTGATGTTGGTGTTGGGGCTGAACGTGGAAAGAATCAGAGGAGCAAGGTGAGATAGTTTCAATGGCACCGATGTTGCTGCAATAGATGGCAGCTGAAGGTGAGATGACAGAAACGATCTGTCAATGGTGAGAGAGGTTGTTCCAATGAGGTGGCACTGGACATACAGTTGGCTCTAAACACTTGCAAGCTAAAGAAATCTCTATGTCTTACAAATGCAGTTTCTGCACTCTGAAACTGACCATCTGCAACATGGCATCCTTTACACCACTTCTGCAGCTGTCAGCTTCTCAGATACATCAGAGCAGACTCTACTCACACCAGGGTGAGCTGGCGTGTTCCCTGAGCAGCGGGTAGCCCGTGGGGGAGAACGTAAAATTGGAAGGTAGGCTCAAAATACCATTAAATTGTCTTTTAACAAGCCATTTAATGAGCTCAATTGTATCCCCCGCCACTTGGTGTCGGCTCAGTTCTCCGCTGACAGACTCGACACATGGGAGACTCGCGTGGAAATAACAAATCTTTGTTATTTTGACAGCGGACCCACCTCCAAACCCGCCCTCTGAGTGCCGGGTCAGCAGCCTAATAAACCATGGAGGGCATCACAGTACAGCCCAGATCTGTCAACCAAGACCCACACACATCACTATCCAGCAATGATCAGTGAATAGCGACCAAGAGTAGGAACTCAGCTGATATCAAGTGATTTTCCTAACATTGGAGCGCTGAAGTCAATTGCAACATCCTACTAACTGTCCTTGCTGAGGTTAGCTAACTCAGCACAGGCCTAAAATTGTCTAGGTTTATTTCATGACTTTGCAAAACTGTGTTAAGAAATGCTGACTGAGTTTAACAACAACCACATGCAAAATGATGCAATATATGGTATGAATTCAGACAGTGACACTCAAAGAGGCAAATTAAAAAGGTACAGTTACTTGCATAAAATAAGTATCGTCATATAATTTTTGAACTCAATATTTAATTGAATTGTGAAAGCAATCACTTTTATGTTTGTAAGATGTGTACATAGGTTTTTAAAATACACTATTGTCAATATGGTTGGAAAATTTAGAATGATAGACTATTTAAGTATGAAAATAACTGGCAGAATAAACCTAAATTCTCTGACGATTCACAGATACAGTGTGTTTCATCGGACAAGGGCTTGGGGATAAGGGTAAAATAATTTGTGATAAATTATGTAAACAGATCTGAAGTTAAACTTCCAGGGGGAATAATTGGGTCGTGCCCTCTCTGGGGCGCTAACTTCGCCGGGGCGTTACTTTTAGCACCCCGAAAAAGCTGGCGCCCCCACGGCTGAACTTCACCGGTAGCATCCCAAGAGGGAGGCGGGGCGCTACTGGAAGCACCCCGCCTCCCTCTTGGAGTGCTGTGAGTGAATATCATGGCACTATCTGACCTTCCGCAGTACTGCAGACCTTCCTCCCCTTATTAAAGGGGAGGAGCCTAGCACAGCGCGACCTGGGGCCCAGCTGGGCTACCAGGGATCGGAGTGCCAGCAAAAGAGCCCGGCACTCAAGAGAAGTGCCGGGCTCACGGAGCGCAGCCGGCACCCTGCGGGGGAGGGGGGGCTGCTCAGAAGGCCGGGGACGGCAGAGGGGGCAGGTGCTGGCAGGCGGCCAGCAACAAAAATGGCCGCTCGGCACCTTCCCTTTAATTTGCACCGCCCCGGCTGCAGGTAGGCCCCCCTGACACGGTCGGACATAGCGTCCGGCGGTAAGTCAGGGGGCGCTAATGAAGATCGCAGCCAGGGTGCGAGCGGGGCGCTGCACATGGCAATGACGTCATCGCCGGTGGCGCAGCACCACGGGGCGCTAACGGTTACCGCCGCTGCTAACCTCCCGCTGAATTTCGCGGGAGGCATTAGCGGCGGCGCGCCCAGGCGCTAGTTGCTTTGCGCCCTGTTAGTGCCCTTTCAATTGATAGAGCCTAAAATCATGCTCAGGGTTGTAAATATCTACTTTGATCCCTATCAGACATAAAGCTAAAATTAGAATACATTACACTGCATTTCATACTCTGTAAATTTCCATTTTACAACAAATGTCAATATGTAAATGTTGCTTTCCTGAACGTAGAGACCGAACGATTGGCGCAGCAAGTGCCCCTGTCCTTTAATGGTGGAAAAAAATTACCAATAATCTCCAATCCACAGTTTTTATTAACCTTTTGAAATACAGCATTCCATCATTTTCTCACAGATGGCAATGTTTTTCTGTAAACTTTGTACAAATGGTTAAAAAGGGTCAGGAAAAAAGGGGCAAATCACATTTTAGCAAATCAGCAAAAGCTCTGAGACCTAACAAATTGACTTTTTACTTTAATTGTAATCATACTTCTAAAGGTACTTAAAATTAGATGTTGATTGGCATTCATAATTTGTAATCACAATTTGAATTCATAATTCAAACTAATTTGTATCCATAATTTTAAGTGCTCTGCAGGCTGTTTAACTTTCAAATGGCCTTGTTGACATTTGATCTTGAAGGATAGCACAGCTGATCGGAGAAGTATAACATTTGTAATGCACTCAGGTTAAGTGAAATCAAAGTATGCTGACAATGCACACCTGAAACTTCCAAAAATACTCCCTAATTTTCAGGTCTGTTTTCCAGCCAGATAATGCATCCTGAATACATATCGTACTGCGACCAATCTGAGGGGTATTCAGTAAATTCGCCCCCAGGAAGAAAATGCAATTATTTAATCAGAAAAATGATGAGTCGTTTCATCTTGGATTTATGCTATTCATTTGTCAGTTGGTTTGCAGACTTTGACCAGTAGAATGTTTCTTACTACTGTGTACTTGCTGTCCGAAATGATTGAATCAGTACATGAAGGGCTATTTGTCCATATGCTCAGACCTTGCAAGCTGCGATGGAGAGTGACCACCCATTCTTTGTGAGATTCAACACTGCTCCCCTGAAACTACCAGAATCACAGAATCCTCACAGTGCAGATAGAGGCCATTTTGGCCCATCGAGCCTGCACCGACACATATCCCACCCTATCCCCGTAACCCCACGTATTTAATCCCCTAACACTAAGGGTCAATTTATCATAGCCAAATCAACCTAACCTGCACATCTTTGGACTGTGGGAGGAAACCGGAGCACCCGGAGGAAACCCACGCAGACACAGGGAGAATGTGCAAACTCCACACAGGCAGTCGCCCGAGACCAGATTTGAACCCGGGTCCCTGGCGCTGTGAGGCAACAGTGCTAACCACTATGCCACCGTGCCCTGTGAGATATTGATGTATATGCTCATCTGAACTTCTCTAATGGAGGCATTAACCTCCATCCTCTGATTATCTTGACCCTGCTACATATACATGGATATTTATACTAACCCAAGTGGCACAAGTTTAATGGACTCTAAGTGCAATAAATTAGAGTCAGGGAAGCTAACATTATCCTTTTGTTACCTTCCATGGCAATATTTTCAGCTCCTTCTACTTCTCATCAGCCAAGATCTTTTTCCTCCCAGTTATTTTTGGTAGACATCAGATTGAGACATCCTTCCTTTGGAGATAGACATGGCTTAGCATTCACAACCTTTAAAGGAGGCAATATCTTCTCATACCAGAGACTTACAGGGGAGATATTTCCTCTGGATGCTATGTGTTAGCAGACTTGTAAACAAGCTGAAAGATTTCCTCCAACTGCTATTTCCAGCAAAATCAGAGACATGTTTTTTTTGAATATTTATGATTTTGCTTGAAATAACAAACATAGGAAATCTTCCCACAATGTTTGCAATGCTGCTAATACTGTGACCAGGGTTGGATGAAGGAGCCAATGGATTCTTGTACAGTGCTCATTACATCCAAGGAGAGGAAATTAACTGCTATTTTTAAACTATTGTAAGGAGTTACAGTTATAGAGTAATCATCATTCAAACATGAATATTGATCACATTTAATAATCATAAATTGATAATAGTGCATTGCAAAGCTGATTGCAGCATTGAGACATTTGGTCAAACTTGCATTACCTTTATCAAGCGCTTAATATGTTTCAAAAATTACATAAAATGTACATCCATTTCCTTTTTGGTTGTGTATCAATACACACATGGTAATGATGCAAATTTTGTTGGCCACTGATTAATTGCCTTTGACAGTTTGTCCTTACAATCAACATGTGCCTTATTTCTTGCTTCAACAAAAGGGAAGTTTCATTGTGTAGCCCAGTAATGCAATCAGAGTTGAAGGCTGGAATTTTGCCTACCTGGGCAGGTCCAGTGCGGCCGGTGTCCATGGCGGGTCATGACCCCACTGCTGGCTCCAGCCCGCTGCTGAAAACAAACTTACGTTAATAGGGCCTATTAAGCTCGCTCAGTGCGTTACTCGGCCCAATTAAACGGAGTGGGTCTGGTGACGTCATTCATGACACGTTTTCAGCTGGGATATTTAAAGGGACCATGGCCACATTACATCTGACATTTAATCTAACATAGTGGATTGCTATGGAGTGCTGGAGTGCTGCAAACACTGACAATGACTGCACAGAGGTTCAGGGCTGCACCCAGGTTCTTCGATGACTCCCTCCATATGCTTATGGAGGGAGGCAAAGCATGCAGGGAGATCCTCTTCCTTTCCGATGGGCGGAAGAGCCCTCCCCAGGAGACCAAAACAGCCTGGTTGGAGATTGCAGAGGAGGTTACAAGCAGGGATGTGTTCAGGAGGATCTGGGTGCAGTGCCACAAACATTTCAATGATCTCAACGGTAGATCAGGAAACGTTAGTACAAAGCCACACTCAACTTCATCCTGCTGTGCCTCTCATCACGTCCCCATCAGTCTGCCCTCCCTGTCCTACTCCTGCACATCCTTATTCACAGCAACATACCTTGCACCTCCACCCATCCCTCTCTATTTACATTATCACATCCCCATCTCACTAACCACCCCACACACTCACCCTCGTCCTAGTGCAATCATATCAACTAACAACACACAAGGTAAGCCACTTGGGTGTTTTATCCAATGTTTATGTGAAGTTTCTGTTAATGTGGTGTCAAACATAAAAATCTTTTTCAAAACTTTCCAGTCTTGGATGGATTTGTGTGCATCTTTGGAAGTGGCTTAGTGAGTTGCAGTGAATGGTGAGACATAACGTACCCCCGCAATGGTGATGAGTGTGAAAGGAATGGCTTGGTCATTGTAGAGATGCTTTATGGTGTTGGTGTGGGGTGGTGCTAACTAAATCTTGCCATGATGGGGCCATCCCTGGCCTCCCGGGCAGCAATGTGGTTGGGTGCTGATGCCCTGTGTCCTGTGCAGCATCAGGTGATTGCGGCGAAGGTTGGTGTTGTTGTTGGTGCTGCAGGTGTGCCTGGTGCTGCTGGTGTTGAGGCTGATCGTGGTCCGATTCTGAGGACCAAGGTCAGACAGTAAAAATGGCACCCAAGTTAATGGAATAGATGGCAGGTGAAGTACAGATGGCTGAAGCGTTCTGTCAATGGTGAGAGAGTTCTTCCAAAGAGGTGAGGCTGGGGGGTGACTTTACTGGAAACACTTGCTGAATCTGTGCTGGAAATAGACTGAGCAACAGCTTCTGCCTGAGGAAAGTGATCATCTGTCAGGTGGGAGCTTTTACTGTACATTTGATGCTGTCAAGTAATCAGCTGGAGCAATGGCCAGGGATCTCCTGCCTCAGGTTAACAGACATGCTTTCCGAGCAGCGTGGTTATCGTGGCCATGCAGTTAAATTTTAAAAGTAAGTTTAAAAACCTGTTAAGGGTCTGACAACTAGCTGTTAATCATCTCAATTGGGTCCCCCGCCACTGCCGGTTGGGTCGGCTCCGTGATGGCAGATGCACCTTTGGGAAAGGCATGTGGAGAAAAGGCACGTGGGGAAAGACACCTGGGGAAAAGGCACGTGGGGAAAGGCACCTGGGGAAAAGGCACCTGGGGAAAAGGCACCTGGGGAAAAGGCACATGGGGAAAGGCACCTGGGGAAAAGGCACATGGGAAAAGGCACCTGGGGAAAAGGCACGTGGGGAAAGGCACCTGGGGAAAAGGCACCTGGGGAAAAGGCACCTGGGGAAAAGGCACATGGGGAAAGGCACCTGGGGAAAAGGCACATGGGAAAAGGCACCTGGGAAAAAGGCACGTGGGGCAAAGGCACATGGGAAAAAGGCACGTGGGGCAAAGGCACATGGGAAAAGGCACATGGGAAAAGGCACCTGGGGAAAAGGCACCTGGGGAAAAGGCACGTGGGGCAAAGGCACATGGGGGGCTGAATGACAGCAGGTTCCTGACCCACTGACAAAATAACAACTTTCCCACCCAACCCGCCACCAATAGCACCCACTACCACCCCGGAAAATTCCGGCTGAAGTGTTTGTGCCTGATTTCAAGACTTGGGAGGTTCTGGTGCTGACAGAAAACAGAAAACGTTTCCCTCTTTATCCTACAGTTTTCATGCTGGAGTGGTGTATGTTTGGTGAAAAATCCTAGTTCAGAGCAACTGAACAAGACTCCAATTCGGGAGCTTGGCCTATTTTGTTTTCATGGGCCACACAGTTGCATATCAGGAGGCCTCAAGAGCCACATACAAAGCTCAAATCTGTGGTTCCATTCATTCACACCTATATCTCAAGGTGCAGATACTAACTGATCTTAATGTTCTAAATTGGGGATTTTTTCCAGCAATAAGGCACCAGCATTAAAAACAGTCCTTTCCCAACCTCCAGGCCCACAAAATTAAAACAGGACAAACCGGCAAATAAACAGCAGAAATAGGACTGGGCTGTCTGGGCCTCATGGATTACACAACTACTGGCTCAATTTTAATGGAGGAGGCAGGATGGAGTCGGGTTGCCTGGTGGGCGGGTTTCGGACCCACTGCCGGTTTCAGCAGCTCCCGATTTCCCATTTTGGCTCAATTGGACCAATTAGTCCCGTCGTGCTGCACCGAGTTGGAGCGGGTTTGTTGATCTGCACTGATGAGGTCTTTGCTGCACTTGTTTTTAGGGGCTCCATGTAGCCTCAGCCTCTCATTTCTAGTTGCTGCTGCTGCTGGAAAGGGCCAGGATCACCATGAGTGCTGCCACAGGCATGAAGGCTGCTCCTAGATTCAATGATGACTCCCTGCAAGCTCTTGTAGAGGGAGTAAGAGGGCGCAGGGACATTCTGTTCCCTCCCGAAGGCCGCAGGAAGCCTCCTCAACAGACGAAGGCAACCTGATTGGAGATAGCTGAGGAGGTCAGCGCAAGGTCGCTGTGTGGATGCACCTGGTTCCAGTGCCACAAACACTTCAATGATCTTGTCCAAACATCAAAAGCGAGTATCACATCACACTTACCTTCACTCTGCTTCTCTTCTCTTCTCATCCCCTGCACTCTGCATTATCAGCCTGTTCCTCCACATCCCACCTTTCCCTTACTTCCCTTGCACCCTTACCTTTCTATCTCTCTCTCTCTGTACTGAATCACTTCACCATCCTGCTATGCAGCCCTCACACTCACTCTCAGTGTTATGCAATGACATAGAAACATAGAAACATAGAAGATAGGAGCAGGAGTAGGCCATTCGGCCCCTCGAGCCTGCTCTGCCATTCAATGTGATCATGGCTAATCATCCAAATTCAGTACCCGGTCCCTGCTTTCTCCCCATACCCCTTGATCCCTTTAGCCTTAAGAAATATATCTAACTCCTTCTTGAATATATTTAATATATTGGCCTCTACTGCCTTCTGTGGTAGAAAATTCCATAGGTTCACCACTCTCTGGGTGAAGAAATTCCTCCTCACTTCTGTCCTAAATGGCCTTCCCCTTATCCTTAGACTGTGACCCCTGGTTCTGGACTCCCCGACCATCGGGAACATCTTCCCTGCATCTAGTCTGTCCAGTCCTGTCAGAATTTTATAAGTTTCAATGAGATCCCCTCTCATTCTTCTAAACTCCAGCGAGTACAAGACCAATCGACCCAATCTCTCCTCATACGTCATTCCTGCCATCCCAGGTATCAGCCTGGTGAATCTTCGCTGAACTCCTTCCATGGCAAGAACATCCTTCCTCAGATAAGGCGACCAAAACTGCACACAATACTCAAGATGTGGTCTCACCAAGGCCCTGTATAACTGCAGCAAGATATCCTTGTTCCTGTACTCAAACCCTCTCGCTACGAAGGCCAACATACCATTTGACTTCTTAACCGCCTGCTGCACCTGCATGCTTACCTTCAGCGACTGGTGCACAAGGACAGCCAGGTCTCGTTGCACTTCCACTTCTCCCAATCTATTGCCATTCAGATAATAATCTGCCTTCCTGTTTTTGCCACCAAAGTGGATAACCTCACATTTATCCACGTTATATTGCATCTGCCATGCTTTTGCCCAATCACCCAACCTGTCCAAATCATCCTGGAGTTTCTCGGCATCCTCCTCACAGCACACACGCCCACCCAGCTTTGTGTCGTCTGCAAATTTGGAGATATTATAACAACTAACAACGCACAGGGAGGCTCCTTCCGCTTGCCACCTCACTCCATCCTGGCCTCCCTCTAAGATTCTTCACACTCACTCCATCACTCTTGCTGAAACTCCACTTGTGTCCCTCCTTGCAGGAAAAGATAGCCCACAATAAGAGGAAGAGAGCCAAGACAGGAGGAGGCACACCATCACTCGCCACATTAACTCACGCTGAGGAGGCTGCTCGCAACATGGGAGGTGGCGAGGAGGTGGAAGTGAGGGACGGAGAGACGGGCGCACTAGAGGAAGCTGGTGACAGAATAGATTTTCATCCCTCGCATTTACAATTCCTGATTGACTGCAATGGCATGGATGAGTGCGTCCCTTGCCAGACGGCCAACAATATGGTCGCGTGCGGCTGCATTGGCCACATCTGGCCCTGCAATGCGTGGATCCCCATCCTCCTCCTCCTCCTCCTCATCCTCCTCCTCGACCTCTTCCTCTTCCTCTTCTTCTGAGGGTGCTCTGCGCTGAGCCACTTGTTCGTCCGGTAGCACTAAGCCATGCTGCTGTGCGATGTTGTGCATGGCACAGCAGACCACGATGATTCTGGACACCCTAGCTGATGCATACTGCAGGGCTCCACCAGATCTATCCAGGCATCGGAAGTGCATTTTGAGCAAACCGATGGTTTGCTCTATGATGCTTCTGGTGGAAATGTGGCTCACATTGTACTACTCCTCAGCCTCGTTTGATGGCCTCCTCATCGGTGTCATAAGCCACTTTTTCAGGGGAAAGCCATTGTCGCCAAGTAGCCGTCCGGAAAGTTGGGTTGGCGGATGGAAGAACTGAGGCACAGTGGACTGGCTCAGCATGAAGGAGTCATGGCAAGTTCCAAGGAACTTAGCGCAAACATGCATAATGATCTTCCTGTGGTTACACACCAGCTGGACATCAGGGAGTGGAGTCCCTTGCGGTTGACACATACAACTGGGTTGTGATAGGGGGCCCTAATGGTTACATGTGTGCAGTCTATGAAGCCCTGCACCATTGGCAAGCCTGCCATATTGGCAAAGCCAACCGTACGCGCGGTCACACTTGGACTATCTGTGGAGAAAATTGTGCACCTTTGTGGAGAAAATTGTGCACCTTTGCAAAGAGGGCATTGGTGACCTGCGTGATGCAGGTGTGTGCGGCCGACTGGGAGATGACGCTGATGTCTGCAGCTGATCCCTGGAAGGAGCCCAAAGCAAAGAAGTTGGGCTGGATTTTGCTACGGGGGCGGGTTGGAGGTGGGAAACCCACATTCGGGCTTGTTGTCCCGCCTCCATGGAGATGTGGCCAACCCACTGGATTTTCCTCTGATTGACCTTGTTGAGCCCGCCCTGTGGGCTCAGCAGGCCAATTAAGGGCCACCCGGCAACAGGTGACGTCAGAGATTGACATTTCATCTGTCAAAAGCTTTTGGCAGATGAAATATCAGTGTTTAGCAGCTGTTTGAAGCTGTCAAGCACTGAAAAACTGCTAATTCAGCCTCAGTCCTTTCTCAGGATAACTTTAAAATCATTTTGGTGCAGAAACCAAGAAGCTGATTTTTTTTTTTAAATCGGAGCTTCTGTGGTTCTTGCAGCCGACTCCAGACACCGGAATGCAGGACTCCTGTAAAGGTAAGTAAAAGTAAGTTAAACTTATTTAAACACTTTAAACACTTGCAAAACACTTACCTTTGCACTCCTGCACCCCTCACTCACCTGAACACTGGGCATCTCGACCCCTCCAAGACCTCAGACCCACATCCCGCCTCGAAAACTTTTCGTGGTTTGGAGCTGTCGGGAAGCCCACAAACCAGCAATAAAAATCGCGAATAGGCAAAAAACTACCTGTTAACTACCTGTTAACAGGCAGTTTAATTGCCTTTAATCCCTTCCCGCCTCTGGGAGTCGGGTTCCAGCACTTGTCGGCAACCCGACTCTGATGAAATTGACATGGAGGCGGGTTGGAGGCGGGATGGGGTCGGGACCCCCGGATCTCCGATTTTTATCGCCCGCACGCCTCCAACCCGACTCCAGGGGCTTAGGAAAATCCAGCCCGTTGAGTGCGCTGGTGACTTTGACAGCCACTGGTAAGGTGTGTCCACACGCTCCTCTGGGCTCCAGGTGTTGGTGCAGCATTGCGCGGATGTCAGCGACTATGTCTCTCGAAAGTCTCAGCCTCCTTTGGCACTGTTGTTTTGTCATGTTGAGGAAGCTCATCCTCAGCCTGCAAACCCTGTGTTGGGGGTATCTCCTGCGGCGAGGTGCAGCCCTGCGCTGTGCAGCATCAGGTGGGTGAGGAGGAGGTTGGTGCTCCTAGTGCTGGTGCTGCTGATGTGGCTGGTTGTGGAGCTGCTGCAGCTGCTCTTCCTCTGAATCTGATGGCCAGGATGAGAGGATACAAATGGTTCCCATACCGTTGCTATAGATTTCAGTTGAGACAAGAAGCTTGCAAGCACACAGTTAAAGTGGCCTGAGATTATTCCAATCAGGTCACATTGCAGATGGCTGTCAGCTTGAACAGTCACAAGGTCAGTAGAGTTGCAAAATCTTATCTCAAATCTCCAATAACAAAGTTGTGGCATTTGAATGTCAGCCATATTGCAGGCGCGCTTTTAAGAGGCTGCAGCAAATGACAATAAATCATGCCCTCCAGAATCCCGACTCATTGCAGCTGGCGTGTTTCTCGGAAGATGGAAAACGGGAACCAAAAGCACCAAAATTCGGAATCGCAGATTAATATAGGATTAGTAAGGCACTTAACAGGTTGTTAACTGCCTTAACTGCCTGTCCTGCTGTTTGGCGTCGGTCAGTTTGGGAGCAGCTGACCCGACATTTACGAAATTAGCGTGGGGGCGGGTTGGAGGCGAGTTCGCAGCCAACCGGCAATTTTTCTGATTTTCGCTGCCGACCCGCCTCCAAACCCACCCTCTGAGGTCCATTGAAATCGAGCCTTAAGTGTTTGACACCCCTGCCCTATTGAACTCAGACATGTAAATGAGGTTTTGGAAGAACTGGTTTATTTCTCTGTTTTTGTTGTTCACTTAACTTTCATGCGACCCCTCGCATTGTTTTCATCAATAAGCCTGTCGAATTATAACTGTCAGTCAAAAAAGATTGCACAGAACTGTAAAACCTTGTTTTATTTAGGCCACAATGCCATATCATTTGTGTCAGCACAGTTATGCAGGCCTGTAATCAGTTGTGCTCTAAAACACAGAAAACATTGTGCACACACAGATGATGTCACATGTAAATGTGCATTGGTGCTCCGGGTTTCGGAGGAATTTAGAATCTCCTCGTGTGCGAGGCCCATTTACTAAGTACAAGCTGCTTAGAATCTTCTGGGGCACTGTCAGCTTTTATACTTACGTTGGCTCAACATTATTGCAGCACCAAGCTAACCACTTAGGTAGTCTTGGTAAAGGCCAAGCTCCCGAATTGGAGTGCTGTTCAGCTGCTCGAAACTAGGATTTCTCACCAAACTTACATCACTCCAGCATATATACAGGATAAAAACTACAGGATAAAAAGAGCAGTGTTTTCTGTTTTGTCTTTACTGTCAGCACCAGGACCTCCCGAGTCTTGAAATCAGGGAAAACTGGCCAAACACTTCAGCTGACCGCATTACTGGGTTACACAATGGAACTTCCTTTTGTTGAAGGAGAAACTACACATAAGCTGTAGTGTTGACCTAAGCTTCATCAGCAGGATGCAGTATTTTCCTTTCCAACCCACATAAAACCTTGCACCTGATCCATTTCTGGCAAAAGATGAGCGTATTTGTATCCATCTTTACAGTATTCCTAACACTATCCCCTTTGCAGTGCTCTTTGCTGATTTTCATGTTTAATATGATCCATCAGCTCCAGTTTCTCTTTTACACCATGTGATTTTCCCAAAGCCATTTTAATGGGCTTAATGCAGTAGAGCAAAAATAAATACAAACAGCAAATCAGAGGTCAGGCATCTGGCAACCAATCAGCATTCAAGGTCAGGAGGTGCATTCACCCTGCATTTTATGCTGAGCGTGTATATTCAGAGTACATGGGTAGATTAATTTTATTAATTTTGTCTCCTTCCCATAACTGCAAAATTGGACTTAAATATCCCTAAGTTGTTTCTACATATGATATTAGTATTTTTGCTACGAATCCAAGTATGAAACATTGCTTGGATTTTCATGTAGTAGAAGCAATGCAAATCAGGCTTTGCATCTGCCTAAATTGTGCACGGCCATTTCCATGCTGTCTTCCAGTTTCCTGCCTCACTGCTCATTCAAGATGGACACCCAATTTGAAACAGGGGCTTAGATGGCTATATGAGCACAATTGCAATTTGCTGATGACTGCACAGTGTTCAGTTCCATTTGCAACTGCTCAAATAATGAAGCAGTCCATGCCCGCATGCAGCAAGACCTGGACAACATTCAGGCTTGGTTGATAAGTGTCAAGTAACATTCATGCCACACAAGTGCCAGGCAATGATCATCTCCAACAAGAGAGTCTAGCCACCTCCCCATGACATTCAACAGGATTACCATCACTGAATCCCCCACCATCAATATTCTGGGGGTCACCATTGACCAGAAACTTAACTGGACCAGCCACATAAATACTGTGGCTACAAGAGCAGGTCAGAGGCTGGGTATTCTGTGGCGAGTGTCTCATCTCCTGCCTTACCATCATCTACAAGGCACAAGTCTTCTAGTATGATGGAAAACTCTCCACTTGCCTGGATGAGTGCAGCTCCAACAACACTCAAGAAGCTCAACACCACCCAGGATAAAGCAGCCCGCTTGATTGGCACCCCATCCACCAACTTAACATTCACTCCCTCCACCACCGACACACCGTGGCTGCAGTGTGTACCATCTACAAGATGTACTGCAGCAACTTGCCAAGGTTTCTTTGACAGCACCTCCCAAATCCACGACCTCTGCCACTTAGAAGGACAAGGGCAGCAGGCGCATGGGAGCACCACCACCTCCAAGTTCCCCTCCAAGTCACACACCATCCAGACTTGAAAACATATCGCCCGCTCCTTCATCGTCGCTGGGTCAAAACCCTAGAACTCCCTCCCTAACAGCACTGTGGGAATACTTTCACCTCACGGACTGCAGAGGTTCATGAAGGCGGCTCACCACCAACTTCTCAAGGGCAATTAGGATGGGCAATAAATGTTGGCCTTGCCAGCAACGCCCACATCCCATGAATTAATTTTTTAAAAATTGGTAATGTGCTTGACTTTGGGAGTCTCTGCAATGTAGAAGAATTGCAATGCCTTTCATTTTACTGTTGATTTTCCCTGGGTAAATTAATGAAGGTGATTGCCCTGATGAACAAAGCATCAGTGAATTAATGATGCTTCTGTGCATTGCTGATTGACTGATGTTTCAGATATCTCCTATGGCAGCCTAGAAGGATCTGTATGCATAGAGGTTGAGGACTGTTGTTATCTTGACTGTCACTAGCAGTGCAGTTTATGTAGTTGAGGTTGTGTGCAGATCAGCTTATCGTCACTGTATCCTTCATGAATCTTAGCCTGTGAAGGAATAGTTCTCTTCTGACAGGCCCAGATTGCTACACTTGAGTCTGTAAAAATGGCTTAATGGATAATGGCTGATGTGGGCAGATGCTTCCAGTGCATGTGAACGTTACTTCAATCCATTTATTTATTCTCTTCTTCAGCCTCCAAAAGATTGAAGAGAAGCATTGAATGATATTCCCATTTTGACAACTTTGTTTGCTGGAATCAAGATCAAAACAGTCCACCTTTAAGAAACTACTTGAAAGGGCAGAACATAGCTGGTCTTTAATATTCATGTTAATTGGGGAGGTTAAACACACTACATGAATTAGGAATCAGCATCACAAAATTATATTTGAGCTCATTTGCATCAGATTGAATATAGTAACATAGGAACAGGGGTAGGCCATTCAGCCTTTTGAGCCTGCTCCGCCATTCAATGAGCTCATGACTATGTACAAGAAATCCATTTACCCACCTTAGCTCCATATGCCTTGATATCCTTAGCTAACAATCTATCGATCTCCGTCTTGAAAGTTCCAATTTGTCCCAACATCCACAGCCTTTTGGGGGAGAAAATTCCAGATTTCCACTAACGTTTATGTGAAAAAGTGCCTCCCAATTTCCCTTCTAAATGGCCTCGATCTAATTTTAATATTATGCCCCTCATTCTTGATTTTCCCACCAGATGAAATAGTTTATCGGCATTTCACTATCAAATCTTTTTAACGTTATAAACACCTTGATCAGATCACCTTCTAAACTTAAGGGAATACAAGCCAGGTTTATGCAGCCTGTCCTAATAATTTAACCCTCTGAGCCCTGGTATCATTCTGGTGAAAATAATATGAAAATGAAGCTCCTGCACCATTTCTGGGACGGCACTGCGTGCCCATGTTGAAGGCGCTCTCAGAAATTGTATGATACGGAAATGGAGCAAAGAGCCAGTGAAACATGACCCCAACTTAAATTCTAGGCTAATGGCCTGACAGGAGGCTATGTACACTTCGCAGCCATTTTCAGTGTTGCTTAGAGAAGGAACAGTGGCTTTTCTTCTATCACTTAATAGAAGTTGCTTGCTGGACTCCTGCCCTATGGGGAGAGGGAAGAATTGTTTTTGCCTTCAGTTCTTTCTTTATTTGAAGTGGCGGGTTCACAGAAATAGGTCCGATTTCAGATTGATCTACAGCATCAGGAAAAGGAAGAGACAACTCAGCCAGACGTTTGCAGCATTTCCCTCGCTTTATCTGTGTTTTCGCCAGTCAATAAATTCATGTACGAGCTTCCAACTTTTCCAATCTATGCGCAACTGTAGTCTTGCATTGACTGCCAGCACAATGGGAATGCATGGGTCCTTTTGTTAAAAACCATCAGAACAAAGTTAACTGAAGCTCGAAACTTGTTCAAGTGCTATGTTAAGCAGAGAAAGCATATTTGAGAAGCTTAGGAAGCCAGATTGCTACATGAATGTGTTCTCTGAAGTACTCACTGTTTATTGTTATTACCCCAGGGAGGACAGTGTTTGATTCCTGAGCTCTTATTGTTCTGGTGAAAGCAGTTTTTAATCTTGCTCATAAATAAAGTATAAAAGACACAAAATGTTTCCTTTGGGAAAATCAATGGTCAAACAACATGAATTTAGGAAAATGTATTGTAGGTGTGATAAAAATACATGATTGGACATTTCATGTGTTTCTTAGGGCCTGATTTTTAAAAGTTTAAAACTTTCCCCCACTTTTGTGCTCAAAGTGAGATGTCAGCATTGGAGAATAGAACATATTTCAACATTGGACAATTGGCTGGTTTTTTACTACTATTAGAAAGGGGGAAGAAAACCTTCACCTATTTTAAACATCCAGAAATGAAACTGAAGACACACCAATTTGTTTCTTCTTGTTCATTTTGTGAAGCAGAAATTTGTATTTATTTCAGTCAAATCCTGAAGCACTTGCAATGATGTTAATAACATGCCCAATCATGTCAATTCCGCAGCAGGAAGTGGCTGAAGAGCCAGTTAAGTGGTATAACTACCGCTACAAGTCATACAGGCATCTGTACACTGCAGAAATTTGGAGCAATTAGGACGTTTATAAAGTCCATACAGCAGTCCTGAAAATGAAAGAGCATCTTTTTGGTTTTGCAGCGGTCACTACCACTGTGACCTGTCATCAAAGGCCTGAAGATGGGTAGCAGACAGAGTTGTGGCTGTTTCTACTATCTCATGTACATGGAAGGAGGCAAGAGAGTCCTTTCATGACATCAAGAAAGCGAGCAAAGTAAGGAAATAAGAGTGCAGCAAAAACACTTACAACTTATATAGCATCGACCTTGGCACCTGCTTCGGACACGACAACAGCACACCCAGCCCAGTTAACCCTGCAAAGTCCTCCTCACTAACATCTGAGGACTTGTGCCAAAATTGGGAGAGTGTCCCACAGACTAGTCAAGCAACAGCCTGACATAGTCATACTCACAGAATCATACCTTTCAGCCAACGTCCCAGACTCCTCCATCACCATCCTTGGGTATATCCTGACCAATTGGCAGGACAGACCCACCAGAGGTGACAGCACAGTAGTATACAGTTGGGAGGGAGTGGACCTGGGAGTCCTCAACATTGACTCTGGACCCCACTAAATCTCATGGCTTCAGGTCAAGCATGGACAAGGAAACCTCCTGCTGATTACCATCTGCTGCCCTCCCTTAGCTGATGAATCACTACTCCTCAATTCAGGGGACCAACCCTGGTTCAATGAGGAGTGTAGAAGAGCATGCCAGGAGCAGCACCAGGCATACCCAAAAATTAGGTGCCAACCTGGGGAAGCTGCAACACAGGACTACATGCATGCCAAACAGCAGAAGCAGTATGCTACAGACAGGGCTAAGCGATCCCACAACCAACAGATCAGATCAAAGCTCTGCAGTCCTGCCACATCCAGTCATGAATGGTGGTGGACAATTAAACAACTAACGGGAGGAGGAGGCCCCATGAATATCCCCATCCTCAATGATGGCAGAGCCCAGCACGTGAGTGCATAAGACAAGGCTGAAGCGTTTGCAACCATCTTCAGCCAGAAGTGCCGAGTGGATGATCCATATCGGCCTTCTCCTGAGGTCTCCACCATCACAGAAGTCAGTCTTCAGCCAATTCGATTCACTCCACATGATACCAAGAAACTGCTGAGCACATTCTGGATACAGCAAAGGCAAAGACAGCATCCTGGCTAACGTGTTGAAGACTTGTGCTCCAGAACTAGCCGTGCCTCTAGCCAAGCTGTTCCAGTGCAGCTACAACACTGGCATCTACCTGACAATGTGGCAAACTGCCCAGGTATGTCCCGTCCACAAAAAGTAGGACAAATCCAATCTGGCTAATTACCGCCCCATCAGTCTACTCTCAATCATCAGCAAAGTGATGGAAGGTGGCGTCGACAGTGCTATCAAACAGCACTTACTCACCAATAACCTGCTCACTGATGCCCCATTTGGGTTCCGCCAGGACCACTCAGCTCCCGACCTCATTACAGCCTTGGTACAAACATGGACAAAAGAGCTGAATTCCAGAGGTGAGGTGGGAGTGACGGCCCTTGACATCAAGGCAGCATTTAACGGAGTGTGGCATCAAGGAGCCCTGGTAACACTGAAGTCAATGGGAATCAGGGGGCAAACTCTCCACTGGCTGGAGTCATACCTAGAACAAAGGAAGATGGTTGTGGACATCGCTGCAGGAGTTCCTCAGGGCAGTGTCCTAGGCTCAACCATCTTCAGTTGCTTCATCAATGACCTTCCCTCCATCATAAGGTCAAAAGTGGGGATGCTCGCTGATGATTGCATGGTGTTCAGTTCCATTCGTAACTCCTCAGATAATGAAGCAGTCCATGCCCGGATGCAGCAACACCTGGACGACATTCAGGCTTGGGTTGATAAGTGGCAAATAACATTTGCGCCACACAAGGACCAGGCAATGACTATCTCCAATAAGCAAGGACCAGGCAATGACTATCTCCAATAAGCAAGAGACTAACCACCGCCCCATGACATTCAACGGCATTACCATCAGTGAAATCCCCACCATCAACATCCTGGGGGTCACCATTGACCAGAAACTTAACTGGACCAGCCACATAAATACTGTAGCTAGAAGAGCAGGTCAGAGGCTGGGTATTCTGTGGCAAGTGACTCACCTCCTGACTCCCCAAAGGCTTTCCACCACCTACAAGGCACAAGTCAGGAGTATGATGGAATACTCTCCACTTGCCTAGATGAGTGCAGCTTCCAACAACACTCAAGAAGCTCACTCCTTCCATCACCGGTGCACCATGGCAGCAGTGTGTACCATCTACAAGATGCACTGCAGCAACTCACCAAGGCTTCTTCGGCAGCACATCCCAAACCTGCGACCTCTACCACCTAGAAAGACAAGGGCAGCAGGTGCATGGAAACACCATCACCTGCAAGTTCCCCTCAAAGTCACACACCATCCTGGCTTGGAAGTATATCGCCGATCCTTCATCGTCGCTGGATCAAAATCCTGGAACTCACTCCCTAACAGCACTGTGGGAGTACCTTCACCACATGGACTGCAGCTGTTCAAGAAGGCGGTTCACCACCACCACCAAATAGTTTCCGAGCCCAAGAAGGAAGGAGACAAAAAGCTTGCTCAAAGAGGTTGTTTTTTAAGGTGGGTCTTTAAGGAGCAGATGGTCTAAGGAGGGAATTCCAGAGCATGGGACCTCAGCAGCTGAAGGGAGAGCCACCAATGGGGGGGCAAATTGAGGAGAGGATTCACAAGAGGCAGGAATCAACGTCAAAGGAGTGAAAGGCACAAAGCATTTTGGAGAGTGTTGCAGGGCTGGAGGATATAAAAAAAGGGGGCAAGGCCATGGAGTGATTTAAACACAAGGATGAGAGTTTTAAATTTGAGACTTTGGAAGAAGGGCCTCAAATGTAGGTCAGTGAGTATAGTTCCACAATGGAGCATGGAAAGTACAGGTATAACTCTTCACATCTTGCATGCAAGATCTTTAATGCTTGAGCTGGAACTTTGTGGCTGTCACAGAGGAAGTTTTTGAATCTCACACATAATTGTTGCATGTTGTCATAATGACACATCAAGCTACTTGCATGCTACATAGTCCAACATTTACGCAAGGTTAGAATGTAGGCTGCAATCCATGTTAGGTCCAAATGCAAAAAGCATATCTTTTCTATTTTTAACAGAAAAAGCTACCCACATCCAGAGAGAGAACCTGGCCTGCTGGTTGCCCTGCCTACAATTTCCAGTTGAACCACCATGAGGAGGCAACTCTTAAATCATAGGTGTGAAGGCTGTATGTGTGTGGGCCAGGGAGAGACCATTGACTTGATGCCAACTCAACAAGGCAAATGTTGTTTTAAAACTCTACTGAGTAACATACAGAAATATCTGCCCAGCAGCAGCAAACCACTCCAGGGGACATCCACAGTAATTAGGTAATCTGCACTGCACACATTTATTAGAGAAGTGACAACTGCTATCTTTGCAAGAGTTAGCACCTTCATCATTTTTGCTGTGGAAAGGAAGCACAGGTCACACAGCTTTTGCACATGGATCTTGTGTGCATTGGAGCTCTTCATATCAACCCAGTAGCCTTTATGAAAAGAAAAGGCTTATACTCATGTTCAGGTGACAAGTGACCACAAAAATCATTTTCTTCACACCATTATCCAGGAAGCAGTCACGATGCCTTAATTATGTGGCATTCCACAATGCTGGCATTAATGATGGAGAGGCAATTCTGGGATATGGCTCTCAGGAGAACAGGGCTATCCTCTGCATCTATGGTTGCTCACTTCACTGAGAAATCTTCTAACAACGGAGCAACACCTCAGCCCAAATGCCTCGGCATCCATTTGCTGTTCTTCGGTTGCCACCTCCACCCTTTCGAAAGGTGTGCCATGCAGCTCAGGCACAATGAAAAAGCATATGGAAATAGGCTCTGGTTTTGTACTGTGCTTCTAATGGTACCTCCCATAGGATGTGGCAGATCCCAACTTAGATTTGTGCCATGTTAGATGGGCCCCACAAGAACTGCATGCAAAAGTGAGTTGCACACTAACCTTCACCTTATTCCTAGCAAACCCCTTCCTTATTTGCAGCTAGGTATGAGAAACCTGTGTGACCTCTGTTGTGTTTTGAGTTTTGCTTCAATTAAGTTTGTCCCAGTTCCCGGGTGTTACCTGAAGGGGGTGCTGGGGGGCTCGGTTTTACTTTGTCTTTCACTTTCAGTTTCGGGTTCTGCCATGCAGACAATGTGCTGTAATGTCCACCCATTTACTCAGTAAATAGTAAAAGGTACATTCCGTCTCCTCTATTCATTACTGTTCGGTCAAGATGCAATACTGGCGACGAGGTGGCTGTTGAACTCTCTAGAAGGACGGATATAGACATGCGAACCTACAGCCGTGATATTGGAAATTGCGACGAGCGGGCCACTCAGCTAGCAACATCAATGGCATTTTGATAGTTGTCTAGCTGCGACGTAGATGGCGGACAGAGTATTGTGCGGGCCAGGCAACTACCATGAGTGTAGCTACCGTAACTCTGGCCGGAGGGGAAAAAGAATTTTTTTAAAAAAGAAAAAAGTCCATGGATCTTAAAGGGACAGTGCACATTAATACTATGACGACCTTGGGACGTATTGAAGAGTTCTCTGGGGATAAGGACAGTTCATGGGAGGAATACGCAGAAAGACTGGGGTGTTTCTTTGAGGCCAATAATATTGACAAAGAGAAGAAGCGCTCAGTGTTGCTAAGTGTATGCAGAGCTGCTACTTACTCCGTCCTGCGTTCATTGATGGCTCCTCGTAAACCTAGTGAGGTGGATTATGCTGATTTGATTGAGAAGCTGCAGAAACATTTTAACCCAAAACCCTCAGAGATTGTGCAGCGTTTCCATTTTCACAATTGTAAACAACAGTCTGGACAATCTATTTCAAGTTACATTGCTGAGTTGAGGAAACGCTCATAACATTGTAATTTTGGTGACCATTTAGACAATATGCTCCGTGATCGGATTGTGTGTGGAGTGCTGGACTCGGCATTGCAGAGACAGCTGTTAGCGGAGAAGGCCCTGATGTTCCGACTGGCCGAGGAGAAGGCTTTAGCAGCAGAGGCTGCATCGATGAACACACGTATGCTCCGTACAGAGGCAGCACCATCTCAGGCCGCCGAGGAGGTACACAAGACCACATATGCAGCTGCTGCTGCGAGAGACATGGAGGCAACTAAAGAGACAGGAAGAAAATGTTTCTGCTGTGGGCTCTCCATGGTTCCACTACATGCAAATTTGTGTCAGCGGTATGTCATTTCTGTAAGAAAAGAGGACACATAGCTCGTGTCTGCATGAAGAAAGCTCAGGCTGCTGCAGCAGAGCCAACACAAGCATCACAGACACACACCCTGACACTGGAGGACAACGGTGAGTACACAGTGTATACCACGGAAGCTGAGCAGCTACCCCACAGACGGTGGGGATACATGGCAAATGTGATCATGAATGGGGCACCACTCTGCATGGAGGTGGATTCAGGCTCAGCGTGTTTGTTGATAAGTGAAGAGACTTAAAATAGGCTGTGGCCAAGCGAACCCCCGGCGATGGCTCAGGTCAGTGGCGTGCTATGGCAGTGGTCCCAAGCTCAACTCCAGGTGCTGGGTATGATTCATGTGGAAGTTAAGTATCAGGCAGTCAAGGACACACTTCCACTTTATGTGGTGGCGGGGCAGGGCACAAGCCTGCTGGGCAGAGATTGCTTTGAGCCCCTCGGTATTGAAGTGACAGGAGTACACACGGTACTGTAGTATATGTACCCGTCTACCCTTAAGGAAATTATTGTATGTAACCGTTCACCTTTAAGGGAACTACTTTAAGTGTGGCACTACTTGTTTGGCTTCTGTATACTGTAATACCGACAGTGACCACACCAGTATATAAGTGTTGTGACAGGATAACTGGGGCAGATTCGCCCGGACCTTCGAATAGTAAAGACCTGTTTGTTGTTATTTCTGAAGTCTGTGTATTTATTAACTGCACAACCCACAGACTTTACAGGTACAGCGACAGCCCATAATGCCTATGTTGGAGAACTATGATGAGGTTTTTGGTGAGTTCGGGGCCTGCCGGGGACCGCTAGTCTCAATCAAGGTGGACCCAGGGGTAGCGCCTAAGTTCTTCAAGGCGCGACCAGTTCCTTTTGCGTTGCGCAAGAAGGTGGATGAGGCCCTGGATAAGCTGGTGAACCAAGGGGTTCTCTTGCCAGTGAAGAACTCCCGTTGGGCCACCCCTATCGTGCCCATTGCAAAGAAGGAATGGGACCTGCGAATCTGCGGAGATTACAGATGTACAGTTAATACTGCTGTGTTACCAGATGTGTATCCCTTACCAACAGTTACAGAGCTGTTTTCAACACTGGCTGGAGGCACTCTGTTCACCAAGCTGGATCTCAAGCAAGCATACCAGCAACTGGTCCTGGATGAAGAGTCAGCCGAGCTGTTGACAATCAACACCCACAGAGGACTTTTCCGAGCCACAAGGCTGCAGTTTGGGGTGTCTACGGCTGTGGCAATCTTTCAGAGGTTCATGGACATCCTGTTGGCTGGTGTTCCGGGAGTTCAGCCTTACTTGGATGACATACTGATTACAGGCAAGACACAGGAAGCCCATGCTGAGCGGCTGCAGGAAGTACTACGCCGGCTGGCTGAGGTAGGACTACGCCTTCAGAAGGAGAAATGTGTGTTCACTGCCAATGGGGTGGAGTTCTTGGGATTCCGAGTGGACAAAGATGGTGTGCATCCGACTACAGAGAAGGTGGAGGCTATCAGGAGCGCTCCCACCCCCAAGAACAAGACCGAACTGCAGGCATTCCTCAGACTGTTAAACTTCTACAGTTGTTTTCTCAAGGGCAAAGCCACAATCTTAGAGCCACTGCACAGGCTGTTAGACCAAGCAACAGTGTGGAACTGGACCTCAGCTCATGAAACAGCCTACAGACAGGCAAAGGAACTGCTACAAGCAGATAAGGTTCTGGCACACTATGATGAAAACAAGCCATTGGTGTTGGTGTGTGATGCCTCACCATACGGGCTGGGAGCTCTGTTGGGTCACATAGAGCCAGATGGCCGGGAAGCTCCTATCAGTTTTGCCTCAAGAACACTCTCAACAACAGAACGTAATTACGCCCAGATTGACAAGGAGGCTCTAGCCATCATATTTAGGGTAAAGAAGTTCAGCCAGTACCTGTTAGGGAGACAGTTTGTCATCTACACAGACCACAAGCCACTCTTGGGGCTCCTGCAGCACTCCAAGCCCATGCCCCAGCTCATATCACCGCATATGCTTCGGTGGAGTCTGATGTTGGAGGCCTACAGTTATGAACTTTGCTACAGGCCTGGGAAGATGCTGGCTAATGCTGATGCTCTGAGTCGCTTGCCTTTGAACCGGCCGATGGCTGAGACGCCACCACCCCTGGAGGTGCTGCTACTGGAGGAGGTTCCGGAGGCCCCACTCCATGCCCAGCAGATTGGCAGCCTCACACAGAAAGATCCAGTCTTATCACGGGTGCTACGCTGGCTGCTGCATGGCTGGCTCTCCGAGGTCCAGGAGGAGCATTTCAAGCCCTTCGTTCAGAGGCGCCATGAAATGTCTGCACACAAGAACTGCGTGCTCTGGGGAAGCCGTGTGGTGGTTCCTGCCGCCGCAAGAGAGGAGGTGCTGAAAATGCTGCATGACTCACACCCTGGGATTGTGCATATGAAGGCGTTGGCGAGAAGCTACGTCTGGTGGCCGGGGTTGGACCGAGACATGGAGGAGGTGGTAAAGAGCTGTGAGACATGTCAGCTGACTCGCCATAGCCCATCCAAGGCTCCCCTTCACCCCTGGGAGTGGACCACTCGTAAATGGTCAAGACTCCACATTGACTTTGCAGGGCCATTTCAGGGGAAGGTCTTTTTGATAGTGGTGGATTCTCATTCGAAATGGCTGGAGGTGGTTATCATGAGCTCCATGACATCCAGTGCAGTGATCAACGCGTTGCGTTTGCTGTTTGCCACACATGGGGTCCCCGACGTGCTGGTTTCGGACAATGGAGCAGCCTTCACGTCAGCGGAGTTCAATGCTTTTGCAGGCAGAAACTGGATCCGCCACGTGACCACAGCGCCCTATCACCCCTCCTCTAATGGGCAGGCAGAGAGGATGGTGCAAACCACAAAAGAGGCACTGGTGAGGATATCGGTGGGGCACTGGCAAACCAGATTGGCCAAGTTCCTGTTATCACAGCATACCACACCAAACTCAGCAACGCGGAAGAGTCCTGCCGAGATGCTGATGGGTCGCCGGCTGGCGACTGCACTGGACCGGTTACACCCGGACTACAGGGATGAGATGCACACAAAGCAAGAGGAGCTGGCTAAGAAGCACCAGGGCACCGCCAGGCAGTTCGAGCCATCAGAGACTGTGTTTGCCCGTTCCTATGCAGGAGGAGACAAATGGATGCCTGCCGTGGTGGAGCAGGCCACGGGTCCCCTGTTGTACAGCGTCCGTACACCTGATGGCCAGCTACACAGACGCCACGTAGACCAGCTATGGGGTCATACTCCGGTGAGAGTAACAGAGATGTCACAGGCTAGGCCATTGTCTCCGCCACCTCTGCCAGGCAGTGACGGCCTGCTTCCTGCAACAACAACGGAAGTCACATCGACAGAAGGTGTCACGGAGTCATGGAGGAAGGTTTTCCTGTGTCTAGCAGTGGCACCCCGACTATGCCTGTCCAGCGGCGCTCAAGTCGGGTTAGATTCCGTCCCAGACGCCTGGAGGACTAAGGGGTTTTATCTGGGGGAAAGGAGTGTTGTGTTTTGAGTTTTGCTTCAATTAAGTTTGTCCCAGTTCCCAGGTGTTACCTGAAGGGGGTGCTGGGGGCCTCGGTTTTACTTTGTCTTTCACTTTCAGTTTCGGGTTCTGCCATGCAGACAATGTGCTGTAATGTCCACCCATTTATTCAGTAAATAGTAAAAGGTACATTCCGTCTCCTCTATTCATTACTGTTCAGTCAAGATGCAATAACCTCCCTCTGTGTCGCTGGTACCTATTCTTTTATCATCCATAAATAAAGCGATCATCTTTTGGTGCATCTCTCTGCTGTGGCATTGTGAACAATTAGACTACTTTACTGGCACCGCTACAACTTACCCTTTCATGGTGAGTTGGAGATCTTTTCAAGCAGCTACCTCTGGCATATATGTTTCCAGACAAATATGCTTGTGAACCAAGCTTTTTATGTGCCAGTAGGCTATTTATATTTGGAGAAGGGACTCTCATCATTTCAAATCATAACCATTGCCCCCAATTTTTGGATGGCAGCTGTTGGTGATTCTGCTATTCCCATTTACACCTCTTCTAGATACATCTTTTGTTCCTTTACTTGTCCCATTACCATCTCCTTTTGCCTCGCAGCATCGTCCCCTTTGTTATTTAATCTCTCCTGCCTTCCTGTAGTGTCCGAGGATCAATAATACTCAGACTGCAGGAGAACAATAAAACAGGTATTTACTGAACAGGGAGTAATTCAAGACTGAAATACAGAAGCCTGCTATGGCTTTATATACAGGGGTGGTCACTGCCGGTACTGCAGTATAGAATCAGTTCTTCTCTTAAAGGCACATACACAACAATTCCTCCCCTTTTAGATAAACAGTACATAACATTCATTTAACAACTAAATAATAACTAATTACAATTACAATTTTTTCTGTACTATATACATCAACTGAAATAATCATTTATAAGTTCAGTCTTTGAGGAGGCTTCCTGATCCTGACTGGAAAGCGCCTTTCTCAAGTATCCTGTTCTTGCGGCGGAGTTGATTCTGGCTCATTGTCATTGGTTGGTTCCTCAGCTTCCAATACCACTGCTTCTGAGGTAGACGCAATCTGTACTTCGGGTTGATTACCAGGTGCACCTGCTCATGGTATGGGTTTGGCTTGTTCCTGTGACTCTAGAATCTGGTCAGCATGGCGTCTCACGATGCTCTCTCCAACGTCCACTGTGTACATTAGTGGTCCCTGCTGTGTGCATATCGTTCCTGGCTGCCATTTTTCTGTTCGGTAGTCACGGGCCAAGACTGGTTGCCCTATCTTGAAGCTCCTGGTTGGCTTCTCATTTATGTGCTGGAATTGCTTATCCTCAACATCTCGTCTTATGTTTGGTTTGAGCAAATCCAGGTGACATCTTAGCCTTTGGTTGAAGAACATTATGGCTGGAGCTTGGTTGGTGACTGCATGCGTCGCATTCCGGTAAGCAAACAAGAAATTATCCACCTTGTGTTGTAGTGGTATGTCGTCATTATGCATTGCCTTTATGGCCTTTTTAAAGGTCTGAACAAACCTCTCAGCCAATCCATTTGTGGCTGGATGATATGGGGCAGATGTGTAATGCTTCACCCCATTATTCCTCAGAAACCTCCGGAAATCCTCGGACACAAACTGTGGCCCATTGTCGGAGCAAATCTGTCCTGGCAAGCCATTCCTGGCGAAGATGGTCCGTAGGACTGCAATAGTTTTCTCCGTGGTGGTGGAGGACATTTTGATGACCTCTGGCCATTTCGAATGGGCGTCCACAGCGATTAGGAACATTGGCCTAGAAATTCAGTTGCGTTTGCGCCCACTTATTGGCTATAAAGTGGTTTGCGCCTGAAGTTTTTTATCGCCCGAAATTCAGATGGACCGTAACATCGGCGTTAGCCGTTAGCACCGCGCCGGCACCGATGACGTCATCGGTGTGCGCAGCGCCCCGGTTGCAATGCTATTCCGGCCCGATGGCCAAATTCAGTTGCGGCCGCCTCGCCCGTGGCAGCCGCAAACAGCGTTTGTGAAACGGGGTCTTGCAGCTCCAAAAGACCGGCGCATAAAGGTGGAGCGGCGGCCGGCCGCTTTCCCGGCGGCCACCTGCCCGCACCTCCCTCCCCGGACTCCTGCACCACCCCCCCACGGCATTGATGTCTGAGTCCCGCGAGCCCGGCACTTCTCCGTGGTGCCGGGCTCATTTGCCGGGGGAATCCACCGGCGATCTGACGGCTGCAGGCAGCTCCTCCTTAAGAGAAGGAGGAGGCCTGCAGTACCCCAGCCTGCCGCACCGCATCGGGTGCCGCAGCAGGAGCTGGACGCCTGAAAGTGACATTCAACGCCCCTAGCGAGGCGGCCATACCCTGCAATAGTGCCCGCCGCCGTCTTGGCCCATCGCAACTGAATTTTAGGCGGGCGCTACGGGAATCCTGGCGAGCGCAAAATTTCGGGCGCAAACTACCTGGCGGCGCCATACCGAATTTCTAGGCCATTGAGTCCATAAATGGACCAGCAACATCAATGTGTACCCGTTGCCATGGAGATGAGGGCCACTCCCATGGATGTAGTAGGGCCTGTGGTGGAGCGTTTTGGACCTTCTGGCATCCTGTGCATCTCCTGGTCATATCCTCGATTTCTTTATCGAATCCCGGCCACCACACAAACGCCCTGGCTAGGCTCTTCATTTTTACCCCTCCCAGATGACCCTCATGAAGCTCATTGAGCACTCTATCTCTCAACTTGGGTGGAATTACCACTCGGGATCCACACATCAAGGTCCCCCGGCACACTGACAGCTGTTCTCTCCTTGGCGAGAATGCTGGCAACAGTGAGTCGCCATGTGCTGGCCATCCCTTCACCGTCAAATCATAGACCCGAGAGAGTGTCGGGTCATTTCGGGTTTCCTTCTCTATACTTGAGTTTGTAACAGGCAGACATTCAACTATGGTCGCATGGAATATCTCCACCAGGTCCACTGCAGGTGCTTCTTCCACCGTAGGCAATGGTAGGCGCAACAGCCCATCAGTGTTTCCATGTTGTTTCGTACCTTTGTACCCTATGTCATACTGATGTGCCCCTAGAAAAAGTGACCATCTTTGCAGCCGTTGCACCGTCATCACCGGAACGCCCTTCTTTGGGTTAAAAATGGAGACCAGGGGCTGATGATCAGTCAGTAGGGTGAATTTCTGCCCGTGCAGATAGTGATTGAACTTCTTCACCCCTCACCCCAGGCTGAGGGCCTCCCTGTCAATCTGGGCATAGTTATGCTCGGCTGAGGTTAACGAGCACGACACAAAGGCTATTGGCCTCTCTGAACCATCAGGGAATTTGTGTGACAGCACCGCTCCGATGCCGTAGGGAGACGCATCACATGCTAACCGAATCGGTAGTGTTGGATTGCAGTGGGCCAATACTTCTTTTGAAGTGATTAGGCATTTACATTTCTGAAAGGCACGCTTACACTCATCACTCCATTTCCATGTTACTCCAGTTTGCAGCAGGGCATTCAGTGGGTGCAGAATTGTAGATAAATTCGGCAAGAACTTATGGTAGTAGTTCACCAACCTGAGGAACGACCTCAGTTGCGACACATTTTCCGGTGCTGGAGCCTTGACTACAGCCTCAATCTTGTCCGGTGACTTATGCAACCCTTCCTCATCAATCATGTGGCCACAATACGAGATTTGTCTCCTGAAGAACTCGCATTTGGGGCGGTTGGCTCATAGCCCATATTCCTGTAATCTCGTGAGCACCTGCTCCAGGTTGGCAAGGTGTTCACTGTCATTTTCGCCCGTAACCAGGATGTCGTCCAAATAACACTGGGTCCCCGGGATCCCTTGCAGGACTTGTTCCATCGCCCGCTGCCAAATAGCCGGGGCTGATGCTACCCCGAATACCAGTCAATTGTACTGGTAAAGGCCTTTGTGAGTGTTTATCGTGAGGTATTTCCTAGACGCTTCTTCCACCTCCATTTGTAAATACTCTTGGGCCAGATCAATCTTTGTAAAGCATTTCCCTCCAGATAGTGAGGCGAACATATCTTCTATCCGTGGAAGTGGTTATTGTACTGTGTGCAGGACTGGGTTCACAGTTACCTTGAAGTCCCCACAGATGCGAACATTCTTCGGTTCCCCAGGCGTGCTGCTCAATGATTTCTTCATTACAGGAATGATGGGTGTGGCCCACTCACTCCAGTCCACCTTGGACAGCACACCCGAATGCTCCAGACTCTCCAGCTCTGCTTCAACGGCTGGGCGGATCGCGTAAGGTACCGGTCTGGCCTTAAAAAATTTTGGGTTTGCGTTATCTTCGATTTTTATCATTGCCGTTACTCCTTTTAGAGTCCCAAGTCCTTGTTGGAACGCCTCTTTCGCGTCAGTTAGAATTTTTGACAGTCGTCCAGGTGTGACGTCATCATCCTTTTTATCAGTCACAGTTAGCGCCTGAATGGAATGCCAATCCAATTGTATTTTTCGGATCCATTCATGTCCCAATAATGGTGGTCCTCCATCTGGTAGTATATATAGATACAGTTTCTGTGTTTCCTTGCCGTTGTATTCAACTGGCACCCTTATTTTTCCTCTGGGGTAGACTTTTTGCCCCGTGTATGTCTTCAATACAATGGACGTGTCCTTCAAGGGTATGTGTGAGAATAGCCGCTCATAGTCTCGTCGATTCATGACAGTTAGGGCTGATCCTGTGTCCAATTCCATCTTTACTGGGGACCCTGCTATCATGAGGGTGACCCAAATGGTTCAGTGATCCTCCTTTGCGATCATGTTGTGTAACTTTAGACAACTTAGTCTCCTGCTCCCAGAGTCCTTATCACTCTCCTGATCTTCCGAACTACTGTCTGTCAATTTCTTTACTTTCTTGTACTTTTCCTTAGTAGTTCTTGTAGTGTTGGTTTTCTTTCCCGACCTGCAGACTCTTGCTATGTGTCCCATTTTCCCACATTGCCTGCATACTTTGTCCTTAACCCAGCAGTCCTTCTGATCATGGGTTGTTCTGCCGCAGCGATAGCACTTTTCTGCTCCATACGCCATTTCGTTAGCGCTGTATTCCTGTGGTTTCTGTTGTATTTCCGCAGCTCCCCGTGCTGCTGCTTCGTAGGATACTGCCATGCTGAAAGCCTGTTCTAGCGTCAGGTCCTTTTCCGAAAGTAGTCGTTTCTGGGTTCCTTCACTCTGGAGCCCACAGACAAACTTATCCCGCAAGGTGCCTGCCAGTCCTGCTCCGAACTGGCAGTGCTTCGATAACTTGCGTAGTTCCGTAAGATAGTCAGCATTGCTCTCATCTTTGTGCTGGTTTCTTTTATGGAACTTGAATCTTTCTGCTATCAGCAGCAGTGTAGGGTTTAGGTGTTCCTGTAAGATATTAACAATCTCCTCAAAACTTTTCTCCATTGGTTTAGCTGGGGTAATTAAATTCCGCAATAGGCCGTACATTCTTGCGCCCATCAAATTTAATAATACCGACGCCTTCTTTCCATCGGCCACCTCATTTGCCTCGCAGTACACTTCAATTCTTTCCACATACGTGGTCCAGTCTTCTACCTTGTTGTCGAAAGCAGTGATACTGCCACTTTTCGGCATCTTGGGTGATTTAAAATGGCGCCTCCCGTGCTTTTTCTTCTTCACCAATGAATTAAAATGGCGCCTCCCGCGCTTTTCCTTCTTCCCCTTGCTGCCACGCTGCTCCTAGCGTTCTACAGGGTAATGGCGGCGACCCGCGGCTTCGGCACGTCTCACTTTTCCTTCCCCGCATTCTATCCTCTCCACGCTGCCATGTTCTTGAGCACCGACCGCGCCCTGTGCGCTCCACCCTCTCTCTCTCTCTTTTCCTCCCGACGACGCTGCAGGGCCCCTTTGCAGAGCCGCTTGATCGAGCCCGAGCCCGCCGCAGTCCGGAAGGGTCAGCGCACTACCTGCTACCAGCACGACTTGCTGGAACACCTCGACTGGGGAGCCAGGCCCAGCTCTCCACAGCCTCCCCTGCAACTCTCCGATGGATCCCTGGGCGGTTGCCCGCGGTCGACGCCCGCCGTTCTGACTTCGACCTCCAAGAAGCTTCTCTTCAGGGAAAAGATCCCCGTGAGGTGATGCAGTACTGCAGGTGAGTTCGAACCTGCCCGTCGCCAGTGCAGTGTCCGAGGATCAATAATACTCAGACTGCAGGAGAACAATAAAACAGGTATTTACTGAACAGTGAGTAATTCAAGACTGAAATACAGAAGCCTGCTATGGCTTTATATACAGGGGTGGTCACTGCCGGTACTGCAGTATAGAATCAGTTCTTCTCTTAAAGGCACATACATAACACTTCCAACCTATCACAGACTGTAATAAAAACAGAAAATGCTGGAGAAACTCAGCAGGTCAGGCAGCATCTGTGAAGAGAGAAACAGAGTTAACATTTCAGGTCGATGACCTTTTGTCAGAACTGGAAAAAAGCAGGAAATGGAACAGATGTTTAAGCAAGTGTAGAGGCTGGGAAAGCGGGGAGGGGATGAAAGAACAAAAGGGAAGGTCTGTGATAGGATAGAAGGTGGAAGAGGTTAAGAGACATTAAGAGGTATTCAAGGCAAAAGGAGATGATAATGGGACAGGTTAAGAAACAAAGGATGGCTCTAGGTGAAGTGTAAATTGCGCTGGCAGAATGAAAGACAGCTGCCATTTGGGGGAGAAGAAAAAAAGACAAAGAGTGTGGATAAAAAATATACATATATATGATAGGGGCCGAGGTTATGATCTGAAATTGTTGAACTCTATGTTGAGTCCACAGACTGTGACTGTTTAAAACCTGTTATAGCTCTAACTTCTTTCAGTTCTGACAAAAGGTTATCGACCTGAAATGTTAACTGTTTCTCTCTCCACAGATGCTGCCTGATCTGCTGAGTATTTCCAGCATGTTCTGTTTTTATTTCAGATTTCCAGCATCTGCAGTATTTTGCTTTTGTCTCTCATCATAAAGGTTGGCGAACGTTTGTTCAGTGAGCAACCTGACTCTCCCATATACCACATTTTGCCAGATTTCCGTTCAGCACACCACCAATGCTTTATGACTAGATGGTACAGACATAAATCTGTCCCACAGATTTTGAACAGAAATCTACTTGCTGTAGCTTCAGTTTGGCCTCACCTCCTTGCTTGGCCAGCACACAGTATAAAGCACAGAGTTCTCCAGCTGCTGGCTATGAGGCTGACAATGACTGCAGATGGACTCTCCCCACAGATACACTTTCCACAGAAATACAAGTCTAACACTCTTTGAATTTATAGGGAGATTAAAGGCAGTAGATTGCTGCATCTTTCATGGTTGCATTAGATCAACCATCATCCACAAAAGGCAGCATTTCCCTTAACAAATGGATCGCCAATCTTTGACAATGGGATGTTTGTGATTGAATGTAATGGTTCCAGCCCTTCAAACAATACATACCTTAGATATCTCATTGTGCTTGACTAAGCAATTGACACCTTGTGAAGCCTTTGCAGCCAACCTGTCTGATCTCTGAGCTGATGAATTTCTTTTAAGAAATACTATGTGACCTTAGGAGCTAACAAGTTAAAAATTCAACATAGGCAAAAAATCAATTCTGGTCACAGTGCTAAATAAATACAAGTTCCTTCTATGGTGCACATTTCTGTGAGCTTGGAGTTGCAAATGTCCCCAGTGATTTCTCATTCTGCTCGCCCAATTGCCAATTTAACTATCCCTATTACAGACTTAGAGGATAAAAGGGTTAAATCACAGTCTGATTTCTGAAGCAGTAAACTAAAGATAAAATAATGAGAGAGGAGATGTGAGTGTCACAGGCTTCAGACACATCTCCAACAAAATCTTAAAAAATTCCATCTCCTGACTGAAAATATGTTGTTTTAAAATCTTTACCCCCAAAATTAACTATATATATAAAAATAAATATATATATTAAACATATATATATACATACACACACATATTCATACACACAACTACCTCTACAGCTGCAATATAAACATTATATTTACACTTAAATCAAAGCAATGCCTTTATTATTTAATCTCTCATTGTCTGTACCAGCAGCAATAATAATGTCAACAAATGCCACAAACAGAGAAAGAAGTTTCAGTTCCAGATTTTAAAGCAGTCAGCGGCTTAAACTATTTGCCACGTTTCAAGGCCATTCAGAGTAGCAATTGTGCTGCAATTTGACTTTGTGACATATATTTTCATCTCAGCGCTATTTTTGAACATAGAGGATGTGAGGTTGCAAGGTCTTGTAATGTTTCAGAATTGGAGACCACTGAAAATCCTATATCAAATCCTTTGTGACCTTTCTATGATTAATCTTAGCTCGTGAAGCTGTTGCAAGGTATTGCTATGGGTTTGGTATTTTGTCCATAATTCTCTACATAAGCTGCCACCCAATAGGACCCCTGAAGGGCAATGATATAATGGGAGGAGCTCAAACTTACATTTTGAATAAGAATTTATAGTGATCAACAAATTGCAAGTCTTCAAGTTTCAAGTCTGACAATGCCATTGCGTGAGTTATAAATGTATTAGCTACATCTTATGTCAATGTTAATTAACCACAGAGATGTCCTATTTTTAAAAAAATCAGACCTTCAATTCAGAAAATGTAAATTTATCTTTTGTGAGTGGCAAAAGTAAAAGGTCAATGAGCTCTGACAGGTGTAAAATCCTTCCTGTATCATTCTAATTAAGTTTGAGCAGCATTCTCTGAACAATGCTGTGGTAATGTGTGTTCAAGAGAAATTTAATAAGCTGTGCCACCCTGATAACTCCAATTACCGCTGTCTCCATTATTGAGCAAGTATTTTTGTCCAATTTATTTTATCGTGGAGCCCCACCAGCATTTGCACAGCTTGACATTTTCCTGTATTTGTGCTCCATTAAGGGAAGGCAAGCTACTCTTCCTGAGAACTTCTGATGATACACGTTTGATTTCATTGCAGACAGCTAGAGCGTACCTCTCTGGACCAAGAAACAGTATCCTCTGACCCCATCAGAGCTGCTTTTGCTTATCAGATCCTTCGCAGGCACCGCAAGGGGAAATGGTTCGGGAGAGGCGGCCCTCACTAGGAAACATATATAAAAATCTGTCAGTGTTAATCACTTTACAGTGCTAAACCACTAATGAAGCTGTGGGTCTACCATTTACATTGTTTCAGGACCAAGTTGAGCGCAGTCTCTAAACTGAAGAAAAGATCATAGCTAAGGGAAGGGTTGTGCATGACTGAGTGCTGTTTTAAAGCAGTATATTCACGTAATGAGGCAAATGGCTTGCTATGTAGCATTATAAGGAAAGAATGGTAAGGTAATTCACAGAAGCACAATGCAAGAGATAATGTTCTAAAGAGGAACTTTCTACCTTCTGAAGTAAAATAAAAATGGGGTGCTGGTGGAGTTGTAAGTGTTGCTGTGCTTCTCTATTGTAAGAAAGAAAGAAACTAACTGCATTTATATCGCGCCTTTCATGACATCTGAATGTGCCAAAATGCTTTACAGCCAATTAGGTGCTTTGGAAGCGTAGACACTGTTGCAAAGTAGGAAACATGACAGCCAATTTGTGCACAAATAGTAATGAAATAAATTACCAGATTATCTGTTTTAGGTGTTAGTTGAGGAAAAATGATAATCTGGCCAATGGCCAATGGCCTGCTTTTCTTCAAATAGTGCCTCGGGATCTTTTACGTTCACCTGGCAGGGCAGGTGGGGCCTTGGTCTGTGTGCAATGTCAAGGAGCATGGAGGAGCCTGGCACCAACTTGGCACAAGGCTTTGCACAGGGCTTGTAACCCATCCTTTCCAGCAGGGAAGTGGTGGCCAACTCCATTAACGCACTTGGGCCTAGAAATTCAGTAGCGCCAGCCTCTCCAGCAATCGCGGCCGCCCGCCGGAAATTCAGTTTGCGCGCCCCAGAGGGAAGCGCGGCGCTACTGGAGGCGCCCTGCATCCCTCTTGGGGCGCTGCAGCTGAATATCGCTGCGCAACGTGCCACAGCGCCACATGCTGCGGCACGGCGCGCTGCGGTACTGCAGGCCTTCCTCCCCTTCTTAAAGGGGCGGGGCCTTGTGCAGCACGATCGAGCATCACGAGTGCCGGCAAAAGAGCCCGGCACCGAGGAGAAGTGCCGGGCTCTTGGAACGCAGTCGGCACTCCGCGGTGGGGGGGGTGGTGCCTCAGGAGGCCGGGGACGGCAGCGAGGAGAGGTGCTGGCAGGCAGCCAGCAAAAAAAATGGCCGCCCCGCACCTCTCCTTTAATTATCGCCTCTACCGCCGCAAGTAGGCCCCCCTGAACCGGTCGCAAATAGCGTCCGGCGTTAAAGCAGGGGCCGCATCTAAATATCGCAATCGGGGCGTTAGCGGGGTGCTGCGCACACCAATGACATCATCGGTAGCGGCGCAGCGCTAACGGCTAGCGCCGCCATTAGCGTCCCGCTGAATTTAGCGGGAGGCGTGGCCAGTGGCTCCCGACCCACTTAGCGCCCTCTTAAGGTGCTAACGGGTGGCGCAGCCCACTGAATTTCTAGGCTTTGAGATCCCAACCATGATGCAGCGTCTGATGACCGAAGTCTCAGCTTCCATTGCAGCACAAGCAGCAGCCACCCAAAGTCTGGGTGCTCAGACTTCTGTCGTGCTAAGGTCAGCTTGCTGCCATGCAAGCACAGATTGCTCTCATGTAAGCTCAATTTGCTGCCATGCAAGCTCAGACTGCTGCTATCATGACTGCAGATACTATTGTTCAAAGGGGATTGCGGGGTTTCGCAGCAGGTCCAGTATGCTGTCCTCCAACAGATTACTAGGATTGCCAAGGTGCCACCCCAGGGGAGTGGCAATGGCTCCTCTCTCAGGACGACAGCATTCATCCTCCCACTACTGCCACTCTGCCAGTGCCCTTGCTGTTGCCTGTCAGCCAGCCAGCCCAGACCGCTGCCACCCATGCCGAGATGGTGCAGTCCGAAGCCGGGCCTTTTAGACCCAGAGCTGCTCGGAGTCATCCTCCAAGGCCATCTGCAGTGTCCCCCACTGAAAGTCAGCAGCCTTCCACCAGCCATGCTGCAACCACTGGGGTAGCACTGCATAGGAGCACTAGGACAGGCAAAGGCACACAGGCACTAAGAGAATGCACAAGGTTGATTAGTTGACCTTTGTATACAATATGGAGTGGTTTGATTTATAAATTTGATCTAGGTTCCCTCCTCCCTTGTTCCTCCTCCTCCTCCTGCTCCTCAGCTGCTTGCCATATAGCTGGTGGCAAGCGCTATGCCCTCTTGATGGCGAGATTGTTCGGCATGCAGCAGACCACCACAAATTTTGACACGGGCTCTGGCGAGTACTGCAGAGCTCCTCCAGGCAGCGGAATCATGTTTCAGCAAGCCAATGGTCTGCTCTATCACATTTCGTATGGTAGCATGGCTTTTGTTGCATGCATGCTGCCTACGTGTGCTTGGGTTGCGCACCAGAGTCATGAGCCATGTCGTCAACGGATAGCTCTTGTCACCCAGTGGCCACCCTCTGGTTTGTCGTGGTGGCTCCACTGCAGATGGCACAGCAGACTGCCACAGAACGAAGGCACCATGGCTGCTGCAAGGAATCAGGCATTGACCTGCATGATTCGCTGCGTATGGTCGCACACCAGCTGGACATTGACCGAGTAGAATCCCTTTCGGTTGCAGTACATCTCAGAGTTGACATGTGGTGCCCGCAAAGCGACATGCATACAGTCGATGGCACCCTGCACCTTGGAGAAGCCTGCAATCCTCGCAAAGCTGCATGCTCGCTCCGCCTGCTGCTCTCTGGTCAGAGGGAATGTAATGTATTCAGCTCTTTTGGAATATAGAGCCTTAGTTACCTCCCTTATGCAACAGTAGACAGCAAACTGGGAGATGTTGCAAATATCTCCTGTTCCAGCCTGAAAGGAGCCCGTCGCAAAAAAGTTTATGGCAACTGTCACCTTCACAGCCACTGGCAATGCGGTCCTCGCCCTGCTCTGAAATTGCAGTTGTGGCTGCAGCAGGTGGCAGATTTCAATGAGGATTTCATTAGTGAAGCACAGACCTCTCACACATTGTTCCTTGCTGAGGTTCAGGTAGGAGAATTGCTCCCTGAACACCCTGGGCAGATATGGCCTCCTGCTGAGAGCCCTTCTCCCCCTCCTCCTCCCTCTCCTAGCAGGTTGTCCTGCTCTGCATGACCTCTGCTCATTCTCCCTGACATGCTGTATTCCAAGGAGAATGCCTACTACTGCACCCATGTCTGGGAGCAAGTGGTTTGTGCAGAAGCCTTGAACTCAGTACCATGTCCTTCAGCACCTGCCACACCACCCCCTGTTGACTTTAGCAACTTTAAAGAACTGTACAAAGCACCAAATGCTTGTACAAACTCAGCAACAGCCAGTAGAAATCAATCAGCAACTAACCTGAAAGTAGTAATGATCACTTTAAATAGCACTGGTGGGGTTCCTTCCTGCTGCTGAACGCGTATTCAGCGGTTCATGCTTAACAGAAGGTGTTAGCTGAAGCATTGAGCTAAAAAATGGCAACACTGGCTTCAAATCAGCGGTACATGCTGATTGGCTTCATGATCTGCCGACTCTGCATACTTCCATCAGACACTCACTGCGCACGCTAATGCCCTCACCAATATGGCTTCCAGCACGACTTGCACCGAACTGTGTGCATGCACTGCAGACACCATTTTGTTCCTTTAAGGGCACTTGTAGCGCCCAAAAAACGGGAGCTATGGGCCCGAATTTTGCATCCATTACACTTTAATGGCCTACTCCTGCTCCTATCTTCTATGTTTACTAATTCTACTGAAACCCAGATCTGCATTTGCAACACCCTTATACATGTAGTTTCATTGGACACACGGTGTCTCCAACCCCTTCTCAGTGGCATCAGAAAAACTGGTAAACTAGGAGCAACTTTTCTTCCAAAGCCATATAAAACGGCCATTAATACAGAAACATAAAGACACAGAAAATGTTTTAACCTCCAGTGACTATTCCCCAGAGTATTAGCAGATTTAATGCAATAGGTTTTTATTTCATGTAATAGGTGTTTCAACTGTCAAGTCCCCTGACTATGGAATCGCCTACTACTACTGTGTTTCTGCACTTCACTCACCCCACTGCCACTACCCTCCCCTCACTTTGACAACACTTATCCCCACAATGCCATAGTTTTGCTTGTAGTCATTGTCACAGTATTAGTATTAAGTATTAATATCTGTCAGTTTAAAGCAAGATATTCCTGCACTGCCTCCCATCTAATTAACTTCACTGACCTTGACCTATGATGATCCAGCTGACGGGTCCAGTAATATCAGTACACGCTCAGTAAAACTGGTCGGAGTGTGCATGGAACTGATGTGCCAAATAACTGCCCGAATCCGTGAAGTTAAAGCTTAAGACTAAAGCCTTTTATTAAGTAAGAATCATGGCAGAGTTAACAGAGTTCATCATCGATAGAGCCCTTGGTAGAACATACCAGAAGAGGGGCGGGGCCAGGGAGGAGCATTAGTGGTCCCCCCCGGTGGAACATTCCAGACATTACAAGTACAAGTACAAATATCAGAACACAGTTATTTCATCACATTCACCCCCTGCTATCGATTCAGTCTGTCAGGAGGTCTGATAATCCTCTGGGAACGACGTAACTCTTGCTGAGGCTCCTCCCGGAGTACTAACTCCGGTTCATTTGAATTCCTAGAATCATTAGTATTTTCCACACTGAGGGTTTGTGTCTCTGAAGGTCCAATACCACGATGGAAAACTCTACTCTCAGAGTCGAACTCTTTTCGAGCTCCAGCAGGTGCAAGATCTTTAATAGAGACCGTATCCGCTCACCCATCCGAATATTGAATATACGCATACTGGGGATTAGCATGGAGGAGTTGTACTTCCTCCACCAGTGGATCAGTCTTGTGGCCTCTCACATGTCTGCGCAACAACACAGGGCCCGTGGTCGTCAACCATGTGGGTAACGATACTCCATTAGTAACTTTTCTTGGAAAACTAAACATCCTTTCATGAGGGGTGGCATTCGTCGCTGTACACAAAAGAGACCTTATGGAATGCAGCACGTCTGGCAGGACATCCTGCCAGCGAGAGGTCGGCAGGCCTCGTGACTTCAGAAACAGTACGATAGCCTTCCACACTGTCGCATTTTCTTTCTCGACCTGCCCATTACCACGAGGGTTATAGCTGGTAGTTCTACTCGTTGCAATCCCCTTCGATAGCAAAAACTGTCGTAATTCTTCGCTCATAAAGGAAGAACCCCTATCACTATGTATATAGTTAGGCATGCCGAACAAGGAAAACAGTTGGCAGAGGCATTTTAATTACAACAGCACTAGTCACATCCGGACAGGGGATAACAAAAGGGAACCGAGAGTACTCGTCTATAATATTTTAAAAATAGACATTACGGTCGCTCGATGGAAGGGGACCTTTAAAATCGAGACTCAAACGCTCAAATGGTCGAGTTGCTTTAATAAGATGAGCTGGCTCGGACGGCTTATAGAAGCGGGGTTTGCATTCAGCACAAACATGACAGGTTCTGGTCATTGTCCGGACCTCCTCAATAGAGTAGGGTAGATTGTGGGACTTAATGAAGTGGTTCATTCTGGTAACCCCAGGGTGGCAGAGTGCGTCGTGGAGACTTTGAAGCTTATCTGTACCTAGACTAGCACATACTCCTCGTGACAAAGCATCCGATGGCTCATTAAATACTCCAGGCCTGTACTGAATATCATAGTCATATGTTGACAGTTCTATTCGCCATCTTAAAATCTTATCATTTTTGATCTTGCCTCTCTGCTTAGTGTTGAACATAAAGGCCACAGATCGCTGGTCAGTAATGAGCGTAAAACGTTGGCCAGCGAGATAATGTCTCCAATACCTGACTGCTTCAATAATTGCCTGTGCCTCCTTTTCCACTGAAGAATGTCGAACTTCTGGTCCTTGCAATGTACGAGAGAAGAAAGCTACTGGTCTACCAGCTTGGTTAAGAGTTGCTGCCAACGCAAAATCAGATGCATCACTTTCCACTTGAAATGGGATCTTCTCATCCACGGCACATACCACTGCCTTCTCAATGTCCCGTTTGATATTAAGGAAAGCCTCCTGAGCTTCCACCGATAGCGGAAAAGACGTCGACTTAATAAGAGGTCGGACTTTATCTGAGTAGCTAGCCACCCACTGGTCATAGTACGAGAAGAATCCCAGACACCTTCTTAAAGCTTTTATAGTGTGAGGTAAAGGTAATTCCTTAAGTGGGCGTAATCTTTCAGGGTCTGGCCCGATTACCCCATTCTCCACAACGCAACCAAGAATACACAAACGTGTAGTATTGAAGGTACACTTGTTTTCGTTGTAGGTCAGGTTTAACCTCTTTGCAGTCTCTAGGAACTTCGCGAGATTGGTCACGCCCACCGATGGTAACATTGTCCAGGTACGGGAATGTTGCTTCCAACGCGTATTCATCCACCATACGATCCATCTCCCGTTGGAAGACGGATACCCCATTCGTCACTCCAAAGGGCACCCGAAGGAATTGGTACAGGCGCCCATTAGCTTCGAAGGCCATATAAGGTTGGTCTTCTATTTTGATGGGGAGTTGATGGTAGGCAGACTTTAAATCAATGGTGGAGAACACGCGGTACTGAGCTATCTGGTTCACCATCTCAGAAATACGAGGCAAAGGATAGGCGTCTAATTGGGTATACAAGTTTATAGTCTGGCTATAATCGACCACAAGTCTTTTCTTCTCATTAGTTTTAACCACCACCACCTGGGCACGCCACGGGCTACCACTGTGTTCGATGATTCCCTCCCATTGAAGCCTTTCCACTTCCTCTTTTATAAATGTTTTATCTTCTGAACTATACCGTCGACTCTTAGTCGCTATAGGTCTACAATTAGGAGCAAGGTTCGCAAACAAAGAAGGCGGACTTACGTTTAAAGTAGAAAGGCCGCAGACTGTGAGTGGAGGCTGAGATCTACCATACTTAAGGGTAATGCTCTCATGCTGACACTGGAAGTCCAAGCCTAATATTAAGTTCACACACAACTGAGGTAATATGAGGAGTTCAAAGTCCTTATACTCCGTATCCTTAACGGTCAATGTGACTTTACAATATCCAGTTACCTCCAAAGTAAGGGATTTGGACGCCATCACAATTTCACTTCGAGTAGGACACACCTTCAATGAGCAGGAGTTAACAAGGTTGGGGTGTATAAAACTTTCAGTACTGCCACAGTCTATCAAACACCCAGTAGGATGGCCATTAATCTTAATGTCCATCATAGATTTTGACAAGGAACACGGTATGGTCTGGTCAACCGTAGCCGAGGCTAGAGTAAAACGATAGGCGGCAGCAGAGAAGACATCGGGTACAGGATTACCCTTACACACTTTACTAAAATGTCCCCGTTTCTTACATTTAAAACAGGTAGCCTCTCTGGCTGGGCAACTTTGCCTGGGGTGTTTAGATTGGCCACAAAAATAACACTTAGACCCATGGGGCACAGCCGCAACAATAGGATTAAGTGGGGGCTCCATTGGTGTTATGGATGCCTCCATACTCGGAACACACGAGGCTGAGAGAGATGCATGGGCTGATGCATACACTTCTGAATTCTTCTGGGCTACATCTAACGATCGAGCAGCAGCGACGACCATTTTTAAAACTAACGAGTCGTTCTCGAGGAGTCTCTGTCTAATATAATTAGATCGGAGGCCAGATATGAAAGAATCGCGGATGGCTTCTTTCTGATACACTATGGCAGAGACAGCCTTGTAGTTGCAACCCTTAGCCAAAGCTTTAAGGTCCTGCAGGAAATCATCCAGAGATTCCTCGGGTAATTGCCTGCGAGTAGACAGGAGATACCTGGCGCATACTTCGTTAACCGACTTAAGGTACTGGGCTTTAAGAGCTGCGAGGGCTTCTTCATATGTAGTAATATCTTCAATTATAGAGTAAGTTTGATGACTTACCAAGTTGGTTAGAAGACCCAACTTGTTAACCGTCGGATCGGTCGATGATGCGATGAAGTGTTCAAAACATCGGAGCCAATGCGTAAATTTCTTCGACGCATCTGCCAAATGGGGATCGATATCCAGACGCTCTGGTTTCAAAAATCGATCCATCTTCCAAAAGTTGTTACTTAATAAAATTGATGTGCCAAATAACTGCCCGAATCCGTGAAGTTAAAGCTTAAGACTAAAGCCTTTTGTTAAGTAAGAATCATGGCAGAGTTAACAGAGTTCATCATCGACCGAGCCCTTGGTAGAACATACCAGAAGAGGGGCGGGGCCAGGGAGGAGCATTAGTGGTTCCCCCCGGTGGAACATTCCAGACATTACAAGTACAAGTACAAATATCAGAACACAGTTATTTCATCACAGGAACACACCCAGTTGTCTCCCAATATGGCCCAGGGGTTCCTATGTACATCATACGACCAAAATTTGCATATGAAAAGGGCCTGAAACAGGCGGTCCATTCAGCTGCCGGCAGTAGGTGCTTTTAAATATGGCAGTAGCCAAAGCATCGACATTATTGGGGCCAAGTGTCTCACTCCGCATAAAGCTGGTTGTCAATGGAGATGGGCATGGAGTTCAACAAATGGCTATGGGGCAAAGATGATAAGGTCTTTGCTCTATATATCTCCAAAAAATATAACAAATGTCACTGACAGTACGAAATGAAATGTAATACCTGAGTCTTTAGCACAGAATATATCTGAATTGGACTACAGTTACAGTTTCAGACAGAATTGCAATCTTTGTTTGCAAATACGTGTATTTAGGTATGACAGCAATAAATAAGTGATGTAGGTTATTAGTTATCCACCGCATATACAGAGCAGATGCCATGACACATTGAAGCAGCATCGCAGCAGTGAAAGATGCAGGTTAAATGTCCCCAATTTGTTGAGATGCCAGCCTCAGCTGCACTACTGTGGGACAAGGCCTCCCTCCGTACAGAGGATGGAAGGAGGGTGAGTTAACACCAAGCTGTCAGCTTGCACTCTTATTGCAAGCAGTCTAAGAATGCTATAGATGGAGGACTTGGTAGCTGTTCATCCACCTACTCTGAGGGAGAAGCATGATTTAGCGAGACTGCAATTGGAAGGAACCTAGTGGGGGGGCCGGGAATAAAAAACTAACATAATCAGGGCAAGTGATGGTTGCAGCTCTACAGCTAGAATCTTCATCGCCTCTAAGATTTATTATGCAAAATTGTGATACATGTTAAATAGGCAAATTTATGGGATAGCACCTTAAACATAATCTGAAAAGGAAAAGAAAAAAGTATATCACAAAAATATGTGATCTAAATACCAAATGAAATTGCAGAAATTGGCTACCTTTTGTTTCACGAGAAACTAAGTAATATAAGAGTTGGGGTTTCTACTTTTCAACGTGTATTGAAGATACAGTGCACCAACACTTTCTGTTTAGTACAATGGTTCATATTTGTTATATTGTTCTCGGTGTCGGCATTAGCATCCCACTGCACCGGCCAACTATATGCCTGATGTCAATGAACCAAGAATGCCAACTCTGTGCCTTCAAAATAAAGGACCAGCCAGATCACAGTTAGAACATCCACACAAAAAAAAGAGATTTACAGACCAACAGCTTTAATTCATAGTGAATGAAGTTTAAAAAAACTATTTTTTATTTGGCACTGCAACTAAAGGGTCCCACCCACTCAAGTGCACCTTCAGGATTCTGGCAGAACACTGCAGACAAACTCAATGTAAATGTAAGCAAATGTTATCTGAAAGAAATGAAATGACCCCAAACAGAGGAGCAAAGAATAACTGACCTATAGTACAGTTTAGCAGGAAACAGAATGGGAGGCACTTTCAACCACCCAGCTGTCTCCACAGGAGGAACAGCCAAGAACAAATAGAGCGCATGAGGGCCTTGATGCATCTCTCCAAGGATCCTCAACAGTTGGACAACCTCCAACACCACCTGGCCTCTCCACTACAGATTCTGTCACCATATAACAGTTCCACCAAAATCAACAAAGCTAAATCATGAGTGGAAAGTGCATGACCTTGGAACACAGGCCATTGAAACTACATGGGAAAGAAAGAAAGGAAAGGAAGACATATTTAATAGCTTATCTTATCTCGTTACGCTTTACAATAAATTACTTTGAAGTACAGTCACTGATGTTATGGAGGCAAATGTGGCAGCCATTTCATGCACAGCAAAATCCAATGAATAGCAATTAGATGAATGACCTAATCTAAGTCAACTAACCTATTCTTGGTGGTATTGGTTCAAAGATGACTGTTAGCAGGACACCAGGGGAACTCTCGGCTCACCTTCAAACATCTTTTATGAGTGTGTTTACACTACAACAGACGTTTCACTATGGAGTAGTTTCACTTGGTACCGATGCTGCAATAATGAGGATAGGTTTTCTGAGACCTTGCCTGTGAATGTGTGCCTCTGATTTTCTGATTTACACTCATGGTGAGGCACCCGTACACTCATACCTTGCAGCCTAAATCTGGAGTCAGGACTTTCCCTGACGCCAGAGAGAAATGGAGTGAGACATCCTGGAGGAAGGAGGAAGGAGATAAGTTCCATGGCAGTGATAACACTTTTCACCTTATACGCCACATTTTCTGGTGATTTATATTAACTAATCAATAAACGTACCGTTGCCTCTAGATCCTGAGGGGTACTTATCCTTTTGCGGTATAAGCACAATAGTACCATCAATAACTATTCACCATTTTTCCAACTAATATCCATGCTAAATAAAAAGCCATTTACCCTGCTGTGTGTTTTGATTTCTTTTTTGGGTTCAATAAAGACTCATTTCTGAAAGAGAATGTTGTTTAATCTAAAGTCTTGTTCAAGACTTTCTACAGCTTTTTACAGAACACACTATGCTGTGATGCATCTAGAATCAAACTGAAAGTAAAACTCCTCTGGACTGCTTGTCTCTCACATGACCTCTGCTGGTCAGGCACAAGTAATCAAAAACACAGACAAATATGCTGTAAGGCATAAGTAATCAAACACAGACAAATATCATCACTATTTGCTGATATCATTACATCTCCCTTTCTTAAAGCAAAAGTATTTTACTTTTAACTAACAACATTTAATGAACTTACATTATCATTATCATGATCAAGGTTTTTTACCCTTGCTTTGTGTGTTCACATGAAATATGTCAATACACTAGAACTTGAAGAAAGAATAAGATAACATTACTTCCTTCTTTAACAATAGTCCTTAAATTTGCTCAATGAGTCTCTCAGGAGGCTTCACGTGTCTTGAGGATTTTCTGATTGATTGTCCTTGAATCTGAGTTGTTGCCTCAGATGATTGGTTCTCAGCTGTGTGATCAGGTGGTTCACCAGTATCAGTCTCTTGACCTGCTGTGGCTGGTCCCATGAGAAGATCTCGACGATTTCTTCTCAGAACAGCACCCTCATCTGTCTGAATGGTGTATGATCTTGGTTGAACTTCACTCAGGACAGTTCCCTTCTGAGTCCATGTGTTTGTTTTGTCTTTCAACCTTACTTGGTCACCAGTGTGGAGTTCAGGTAGGTTTTGTGTTCCTCTGTCATAATAGTACTTTTGCTTTTCTTTCTGTTGTTCTTTGAACTTCCTCACTTTCTCCCCCTCTTTTGTTTTCAGGAGGTTCTCCGGGATGGGTAGGTTTGACCTTAGCCGACGTCCCATCAGGAGTTGGGCTGGTGACATACCACACTCGAGCGGCGTTGTGCGGTATACAAGCATGCTCTGGTCGAAGTCAGTTCCACTGTCTTTTGCCTTGTACTTCAGTCTTTTCACTGTGTTTGCGGGCTCTCCTGGGTCAACAGCTCTGGACAACGTGTCTGCTGTATACATCAGCTTACCCGGTGTGTACGCAACATTCAGTTCATCATAGACTGTCTCTCTTTCACTTTCCACAACGAGGACTCTCTTTACCAGGTTCAGTCTCTCACAGACTTTTAAACCTAGTATGGCTTGCACATCCTTTGGCACCACGATTAATGCTAGCGTGTGCTCTCAACTTGTGTGTTACTTTGACAATGCATTTTCCTTTCACTGGTATATCAGTACCTGAGTATCCGGTCACTTTCACTTGTATTCCATGTAACTTCGGTCTGGGCCTAATTCTCTTAAAATCGGTCTCTGATATCACATTAACTTGTGCTCCAGTATCCAATTTAAATGGAATGTGTATGTCATTCACTTTTAGTGTCAACATCCAGTCTCTTTCTTCTCTTTTGTTTTCAGACACAACATCTACATAGAATTCCTCTATCTCGCTTTCATCTACTGTATGGACCTTGCATTGTTGCGCTTGGTTCTTACAGCAACGGGCATAATGGTTGTTTTTGTTGCATCTATAGCAAGTTTTACCATATGCTGGACACTTTCTTGGTGGATGCTGTGTACCGCATCGACTACATGACTTCCGATTGTCCCTTTCATTTTCGTTTGCTGGCCACGTCTCTTTTTTCACATTGGCGCTCTCTTTGTTAAACGGTTTGTATCCGTTCTTTCTCACTGCATCCACGTTGCAGCTACTGTCACTGAACAGCTCCTTTGCCTGCAACTTCACAGTCTCTGTAACCCTACACAGTGCTATGTCTTGTCCCAGGTCTAGATCTTGCTCTCTTAGCAGTCTTTCCCTTAGACCATTATCTCGAATACCACACACCAGTCTGTCTTTTATCAGCGAGTCTGTGAGTCCCCCAAATTCACACGATTTGCTCCGGTTTCTCAGTTCAGTCACATACTGATCAATAGTCTCGCCGATTTTCTGTACACATGTGAAAAATTTGTGCCTCTCAAAGGTCACGTTGCGTTTAGGTATGCAGTAGGCCTCAAACTGTTCCATTATTTTATCTAGCTTCATTTTGTCTCCATCAACAGCAAATATGAAATTATTATATACCTCCAGCGCTGCATCACCCACGACATGTAAGAACACGGACGATTTTTGTTTATCACTTTTCTCGTCAGCTCCGATTGCCGCTAAATACAACTCTAAACGTTGTTTGAACCTTCTCCAATTTTCAGCCACATTACCTGTCAATTGAAGCGTCGCCGGTGGGAGTAAACCTTCCATTTTTTCACTTCGTTAGCTATTCTCTAATGGTAAGCAACGATGTTCTCTTCTGGCTTGCTAATATGTGGAGAGCTGATTTCGCTTACTTGCCACAACTGCTTTCACTGTCCCATCAAGTTGCTAACTTCAGATTTTTTCTCTTTCAGCCACTTCTGACATCATGTTTTGATTTCTTTTTTGGGTTCAATAAAGACTCATTTCTGAAAGAGAATGTTGTTTAATCTAAAGTCTTGTTCAAGACTTTCTACAGCTTTTTACAGAACACACTATGCTGTGATGCATCTAGAATCAAACTGAAAGTAAAACTCCTCTGGACTGCTTGTCTCTCACATGACCTCTGCTGGTCAGGCACAAGTAATCAAAAACACAGACAAATATGCTGTAAGGCATAAGTAATCAAGCACAGACAAATATCATCACTACTTGCTGATATCATTACACTGTGGTTGTTTACTTTCCATTTAATTAGTGTGGACATTGAATCATAGTTGTGTCTGAGTTAGCTAATAAACTGCAATGCAGAATTCAAAAAAGTGGCATAGTTCTATGCTTTGCTGTATGAAATGTGCTGGTGCACCAATAAAATAAAGCACAGCACAAACTATGCATAGAAACTAAATTACCTGTTACAAAACTGAAAGTGCGTTAGTGAATATAACATATTATTAAACACAGTATGAACATCAGAATGAATTGCATTTGTTGGAACATTTCCTACTTTGATGATCCTCTCTGTTTCATACATTTGTTGGTTTAAGACTCTCAATATATTTGAATAAAGCAACTTTAGCATATGGTCAGTATTATATTCCCAATTCATGGCAACAGTTTTAAGTGTTTTGTCGTTGATAAAAATTGTTAATATAAACACCTTAACCAGGAATTGTTAATATAAACATCTTAACCGGAGCTGAGCGGCGGATCTTCAAGAGGCACAGAGTCAGCAAGAGGAGGATAAAAAGAGTGTGGAGAGGAGGCCTGGGACCGGAGCTGAGCGGCGGACCTGCGAGAGGCACAGAGTCAGCGAGAGGAGGATAAAAAGAGCGCAGAGAGGAGGCCTCGGACCGGAGCTGAGTGGCAGGCCTGCGAGAAGCACAGAGTCAGTGAGAGGAGGATAAAAAGAGCATGGAGAGGAGGCCTGGAACCAGAGATGAGCGGCGGACCTGCGAGAGGCACAGAGTCAGCGAGAGGAGGATAAAAAGAGCACGGGGAGGAGGCCTGGAACCAGAGATGAGCGGCGAACCTGCGAGAGGCACAGAGTCAGCAAGAGGAGGATAAAAAGAGCGCGGAGAGGAGGCCTGGGACTGGAGCTGAGCGGCGGACCTGCGAGAGGCACAGAGTCAGCGAGAGGAGAGAGGGAAGTAAAAAATAATCGAACTGTGACATCACCAGAAAGCAGTTAAGTGATTGGTAGGTGAGTATTTCTCTCTTTCTCGCTTTTTTCCAAACATAATTTTTGTGGTTTATAGTTTCTAGGGTCTCTGTTCTGTAGCGGGGAGTGCTGGTAAACAAGGGCCCTTGAGTATATCATTTAATTGTAGTGTAATTAGTGGTATTGATTTGATTTAATTTAATTTGAATTAATTAAAGGGTAAGTCATGGCAGCACAGCTCGGCCCCATGGCATGCTCCTCCTGCACTATGTGGGAAATCAGGGACACTTCCTGTGACCCTGACGACCATGTGTGCAGGAAGTGTATCCAGCTGCAGCTACTGAGAGACCGCATTGCGGCGCTGAAGCTGCGAATGGATACATACATCGCATTCGCGATGCTGAGCACATCGTGGAAAACAGGTTTAGGGAGTTGGTCACACTGCAGGTAAAGGCTGCACAGACAAGAAGGGAATGGGTGACCACCAGGCAGCGTAGTAGGCGCAGGCAGGTAGTGCAGGTGTCCCCTGTGGCCATCCCCCTTTCAAACAGATATTATACCACTTTGGATATTGCTAAGGGGGATGGCTTATCGAGGGAAGGCAGCTGTAGCCAACCTCCTGGCACCATGGGTGGTCCTGCTGCACAGGATAGGAGGAAAAAAAGTGGGAGACTATAGTGATAGGGGATTCTATAGTAAGGGGAATAGATAGGCATTTCTGCGGCGACAAACGAGACTCCAGGATGGTATGTTGCCTCCGTGGTGCAAGGGTCAAGGGTGTCTCGGAGCAGCTGCAGGGCATTCCAGAGGGGGAGTGTGAACAGGCAGCTGTTGTGGTGCATATAGGTACCAACGATATAGGTAAAAAATGGGATGAGGTCCTAAAAGCTGAATACAGGGAGTTAGGAGGTAAATTTAAAAATAGGACCTCAAAGGTAGTAATCTCAGGATTGCTACCAGTGCCACATGCTAGTCAGAGTAGAAATTAAAGGATATTTCAGATGAACACGTGGCTAGAGGAATGGTGCAAGGGGATGGGATTCAAATTTCTGGGACATTGGAATCAGTTCTGGGGGAGGTGGGAGCAGTACAAACTGGACTGTTTGCACCTGGGCAGGACCGGAACCGATGTCCTAGGGTGAGTGTTTGCTAGTGCTGTCGGGGAGGGTTTAAATTAAAATGGCAGGGGGTTGGGAAACTGTGCAGGGAGACAGAGGAAAGGGAAGCAACGATAAAAACAAAAGACAGGAAGGAGAAAAGCAAAAGTGGAAGGCAGAGAAATCAAGGGTGTAAATCAAACAGGGCCACAGTAAATAATAATTCTAAAAGGACTAAGAGTGTTAAAAAATCAAGCCTGAAGGCTTTGTGTCTTAATGCGAGGAGCAGTCGTAATAAGGTGGATGAATAAGCTGCACAAATTGACGTAAACGGATATGATATAATTGGGATTATGGAGACATGGCTCCAGGATGACCAAGTCTGGGAATTCAACATCCAAGGGTATTCAATGTTCAGGAAGGACAGGAAAAAAGGAAAATGAGGTGGGGTAGCATTGCTGGTGAAGGAAGAGATTAACACAATAGTAAGGAAGAATATTAGCTCTGATGATGTGGAATCTGTATGGGCAGATCTGCAAAATACCAAGGGGCAGAAACATTAGTGAGAGTTGTACACAGACCCCCAAACAATAATGCTGAGGTCGGGGATGGCATTAAATGGGAAATTGGAGACGCGTGCAATAAGGGCACAGCAGTTATCATTGGTGGCTTTAATCTGCATATAGATTGGGCTAACCAAATTAGTAACAATACTGTGGAGGAGGAATTCCTAGAGTGTATACGGGATGGTTTCCTGGACCAATATGCCGAGGAACCAACTAGAGATCAGGCCATCTTAGACTGGGTATTATGTAATGAAAAAGGATTAATTAGCAATCTTGTTGTGTGAGGCCCCTTGGGGAGGAGCGATCATAATATGCTGGAATTCTTCATTAAAATGGAGAGTGAAGTAGTTGACTCAGAGACTAGGGTCCTGAATTTAAATAAAGGAAACTATGACAGTATGAGGCACGAGTTGGCTAGGATGGATTGGGGAACATTACTTAAAGGGTTGATGGTGGATAGGCAATGGCAAACAGTTAAAGATCGCATGGATGAACTACAGAATTTGTTCATCCCTGTTTGGCATAAAAATAAAACAAAAAAGGTGACTCAACAATGGCTAACAAGGGAAATTAGCGATAGCTTAAGATCCAAGGAGAGGACATATAATTTGGCCAGAAAAAGCAGCAAACCTGAAGATTGGGAGCAGTTTAGGATTCAGCAAAGGAGGACAAAGTAAACTTGCAGGGAACATAAAAACTGACTGTAAAAGCTTCTATAGATATGTGAAGAGAAAAAGATTGGTGAAGTCAAGCCTAGGTCCCTTGCAGTCAGAATCAAGGGAATTTATAATGGGGGACAAAGAAATGGCAGACCAATTAAATACTTACTTTGGTTCTGTCTTTACAAAGGAGGACACAAATAACCTCCCAGAGATGTCGGGGAACATAAGGTCTAATGAGAGGGAGGAATTGAATGAAATCAGTATTTGTAGGGAAATGGTGTTAGGGAAATTGATGGGATTGAAGGCCGATAAATCCCCAGGGCCTGATAATCTACATCCTAGGGTACTTAAGGAAGTGGCCCTACAAATAGTAGATGTATTGCTGGTCATCTTCCAAAATTCTATAGACTCTGGAACAGTTCCCATGGATTGGAGGGTAGCTAATGTAACCCAAGTATTTTTAAAAGGTGGTAGAGAGACAACAGGGAATTATAGACCGGTAAGTCTGACATCGGTAGTGGGGAAAATGCTAGAGTCCATTATAAAAGATGTAATAGCAGAGCACTTGGAAAACAGTGACAGGGTCAGACAAAGTCAACATGGATTTACAAAAGGTAAATCATGCTTGACTAATCTACTGGAATTTTTTGACTGGTAGAATAGATAAGGGAGAACCAGTGGATGTGGTGTATTTGGACTTTCAGAAGGCTTTCGATAAGGTCCCGCATAAGAGATTAGCATGCAAAGTTAAAGCACATGGGATTGGGGGTAAGGTACTGTCTTGGATAGAGAACTGGTTGGCAGACAGGAAGCAAAGAGTTGGAATAAACGGGTCTTTTTCCGAGTGGCAGGCAGTGACTAGTGGGGTACCGCAGGGATCGGTGCTAGGACCCCAGCTATTCACAATATATATTAATGATCTAGACGAGGGAACTAGATGTAATATCTCCAAGTTTGCAGACGACACAAAGCTGGGTGGGCGTGTGTGCTGTGAGGAGGATGCAGAGAAACTCCAGTATGATTTGGACAGGTTGGGTGATTGGGGTGATGGCAAATGCAGTATAATGTGGATAAATGCAAGGTTATCCACTTTGGTGGCAAAAACAGGAAGACAGATTATTATCTGAATGGCAGTAGATTGGGAAAAGGGGAAGTGCAATGAGACCTGGGTGTCCTTGTGCACCAGTCGCTGAAGGTAAGCATACAGGTGCAGCAGGCAGTTAAGAAGGCAAATGGTGTGTTGGCCTTCATAGCGAGAGGATTCGAGTACAGGAGCAAGGATGTCTTGCTGCAGTTGTACAGGGCCTTGGTGAGACCACACCTTGAGTATTGTGTGCAGTTTTGGTCACCTTATCTGAGGAAGGATGTTCTTGCCATAGAGAGAGTGCAGCAAAGATTCACCAGACTGATACCTGGGGTGGCAGGAATGACGTATGAGGAGAGATTGGGTCGAATAGGCTTATATTCATTCGAGTTTAGAAGAATGAGAGGGGATTGTGGTGATTATTCCTTGATTAGTAAAAGTATTATGATTCGTTGTTTGTTAACTGCCTTGGGATATGTGTTGTAATCTCATTGGTAGTTGATGATCACATGATGTGTTGTGGCTACCTTAAATTCAGTCTTTTTCTTGCCTTAGTTGGGACTGGATGTAGAAAGATATGCTGCTAATTTTAAAGTTAATAAAGCCTAACTTTGGAAGGCAAATCTATTCTTTATTTCAATTTATTAACTTTTTTTAGAATGGAGCGATATCTTCAACCAGAACGATTCAAGGCTGACCCCAATTCTGCTGGAGTGGATGATAAATGGAAACATTGGTATTGTACATTTAAAACCTTTTTGGGCGTGTTGGATCAAGAGGCTCTAAATAAGCTGAATATGCTGATCAACTACATTGACCCGGATGTATATAAATATATTTTGCACTGTAAAACTTATGAAGAGGCTATTTCTACATTGGAAAAGATTTTTGTTAAACCAAAGAATGAGGTATTCGCACGTCATCTTTTATCTGCCCGTAGGCAGCAGGTGGGAGAATCTTTGGATACTTATTTACAAGCACTTCGGTGCCTTAGTGTTGACTGTAATTATAAGGCTGTGACGGCTGAAGAACATAAGGACGAATCGGTACGGGATGCTTTTATTAATGGATTACTGTCTAGATCAATTCGTCAGCGGTTGTTAGAAAATAAGACTCTGGATCTTAAAAGTGCTTTTGAGCAAGCTTCTACATTGGATGTGGCTCAGAGAAGTTCGGATTCTTATGCTCTTTTTAATCGGCCTGCGACTATGGTTTCGGCAGTTTCGGATGAAAAGGAATTATGTGGACTTAATGGGAGTGGTTTACTAGATTTTGAAACAGTTTCTACTTCGGCGGCCGTTGCCTCTAGGATTCAGAAGTGTTATTTTTGTGGGAATATCCGGCACCCTCGTCTGAAGTGTCCTGCTCGGGAGGCTGTGTGTCGTAAATGCGGCAAGAGAGGTCATTATGCACGTGTGTGCAAATCATCAGGTTCAATTACCTTCCCTCCTTCTGGTGTGGGAGGGTCTTCCTCCACTACCTCTTCTGTGACTATTCAGCCTTTAGATAGGACGTTTATTGCATCAATTTCTGCTGCATTTGCTCATGGCCTAAACAAAGCTATAGTTACGGCTCAAGTTAATGGGTTGGAAGTGAAGGCCCTTATAGATACGGGCAGTACTGAGAGTTTTATAAGTCTTCAGTTTGCGAAGGAGAAGCATTTGAAAATTTTGCCTGTTACGTATCAGGTGTATGGCTCAGACGACCCTTATTTCACAAATAGCTGGTTGTTGCTTTGTGAAAATGGTTCTTCTGGGTAATACGTATACTGATATACGCCTATCTGTTTTGCTTAATCTCTGTGCGGATATTTTGATTGGACATGATGTTCTTCAGTTACACGAGTCTCTTAGTCTTTCATTTGGAGGGACTAAGCCACCTTTATCTATTTGTGGATTAACCTCTATCTATTCCTCCATTATCACTTTTTTCTAATTTGATGTCGAACTGTAAGCCAATTGCTACCAAGTCAAGAAGATATAGTAGTCAGGATAGAGAATTTATTAATTCTGAAGTTCAACGTCTCTTATTGGAAGGAATCATTGAACCTAGTTGCTCGCCTTGGCGAGCACAGGTAGTTGTCACGACTAATGAGAGACACAAGAAACGAATGGTGATAGATTATTCCCAAACTATTAATAGGTATACTCAATTAGACGCGTACCCTTTGCCTAAGATTGATGAGCTTATCAATAAAGTATCTCAGTATAAAGTTTTTAGCACTATTGATTTAAAGAGTGCTTATCATCAGATTCCTATTGTTAAGAAGGATCAACCATATACGGCCTTTGAGGCTGGTGGAAAGCTGTATCAGTTTTGCCGAATACCATTTGGTGTTACTAATGGTGTTGCTTGTTTTCAACGGGCAATGGATGCTTTTATAAGTGATAACTCCCTCTCTGACACCTTTTCATACTTAGATGACATCACAGTGTGTGGCAAATCAAGGGTGGAGCATGATTCTAATTTAAAAAGATTCCTTCAAGCTGCGGAAAAAGTTGGTTTAACTTTTAACAAAGAGAAATGTGTCTTTTCGACTACTGAGGTAAATCTATTGGGGTATATTATTTCGGGAAATAAGATTAAACCAGATCCAGAACGTCTGCGACCATTGATCGATTTACCTTGTCCTACTAATTCTAAGGCTTTGCAACGAGTTGTTGGACTGTTTTCTTATTATTCTAATTGGATTGCAAATTTTTCACGGAAGATCTGGCCTCTTATTCGGGTTACGACATATCCTCTATCATGGGAGGCCAGGACATGTTTTGAGAATTTTAAAAAGGATATTTTAGGAGCAGTTGTGCATTCCATTGATGAGCAGGTTCCCTTTGTGATTGAGACGGATGCTTCGGATTTTGCAATTGGGGCTACTTTGAACCAAAATGGAAGACCTGTGGCCTTTTTCTCACGTACTTTGAATAATAGTGAAAAAAGACATTCCTCAATAGAAAAAGAGGCATACGCAATAGTAGAAGCATTGCATAAATGGAGACATTATTTATCGGGGCGACATTTCACGCTGGTAACTGACCAAAAATCTGTGTCCTTTATGTTTGATGTTAAACATTTTGGAAAGATTAAAAATGATAAAATAATGAGATGGAGGATTGAGTTGGCATGTTACCATTTTGACATAGTTTATCGTCCGGGGAAGGATAATGTTGCTGCTGATGCACTGTCGAGGGCTTATTGTTCGGTGATTCACGGAGATACGCTTATTAATCTTCACAATGCCTTATGTCATCCTGGGGTTACGAGGATGATACACTTTGTACGCAGTAAGAACTTGCCTTTTTCAGTTGAAGACGTCAAGCGAATGACTTCATCATGTTCTATCTGTGCTCGGTGTAAACCGAATTTCTTTAAGCCTCAACGAGCTCATCTTATAAAGGCTACATCTCCTTTTGAACGTTTGAGTGTTGATTTTAAGGGACCTCTTCCTTCAACTACTCAAAACCGATATATATTTACTGTTGTGGATGAGTTTTCAAGGTTCCCTTTTGCTTTTCCTTGTGCAGATGTATCAGCTGCTACAGTTATTAAATGTTTGACTCAACTTTTTGTCATCTTTGGGATGCCTGTGTATATCCATTCGAATCAGGGAAGTTCTTTTATGTCTTCCCAGTTGAAGGAATACCTTCAGAGTCGGGGAATTTCTACTAGTAGAACTACCCCATATAATCCCCAGGGTAATGGACAGTGCGAACGATACAATGGGGTGATCTGGAAGGCAGTTATGTTGGCGTTGACATCCCGGAACCTTAAGAATACACAGTGGGAAATGGTGCTGCCTGATGCCCTGCATTCCATTAGATCACTGCTTTCAACGGCTACTAATGTGACCCCCCATGAAAGGCTCTTTAACTATCCGCGGAGATCTACTACGGGATATTCGGTACCTTCATGGCTTACTATGCAGGGACCTGTGTTGCTTCGACGCCATGTTAGATTGTCAAAATATGACCCCTTGGTGGAGGAGGTGGAGCTGTTGGAGGCAAATTCCCAATATGCTCATATTCGATTCCAAGATGGGAAAGAAAGTACTGTTTCAATTAAAGACTTGGCTCCTTGTGGGGGCCAGCCCTCTTCTGAGGATATTAATAATGGTCATGATTCGGATAAGGTGGATGCTGTTACAGATACTACGAATATTTCCAATCCGATTGCAGATAATCATACTTCTATTAGTCAGCCTTTGGTAGATGTTTATGACCGTCCCAGTTCATCTTCTGATGGGATTTCTAATCCGGAAACCGTTGAGAATCGGGATATGGATAGCCTTCCTGTTGAAGATACTTCTGTGCCTTCTGGCGTGGGAGGGCAAGGAATTTCACCAAGGTTAAGAAGGTCGACACGAACAAGATATCCGGTCGACCGATTGAAAATGGACTTTTAAATTGATAATGTTTTAAAAATTGTTGAAATATTATAGTATATTGTTTTAGTTGAGAGATACTTAATACTTATGCGTAATGTTATTATTTGTTGTTGTTCATTTAGTATTGTGTTATGTAAATAGTTTTATTCTCGTGCATAGTTTAGTTGTAAATAATTAATTGTAAATTGTAAAGGTTATTAGGTTGGAGTATATTTTAAAAGGAGGGGTGAATGTGGTGATTATTCCTTGATTAGTAAAAGTATTATGATTCGTTGTTTGTTAACTGCCTTGTGATATGTGTTGTAATCTCATTGGTAGTTGATGATCACATGATGTGTTGTGGCTACCTTAAATTCAGTCCTTTTCTAGCCTTAGTTGGGACTGGATGTAGAAAGATATGCTGCTAATTTTAAAGTTAATAAAGCCTAACTTTGGAAGGCAAATCTATTCTTTATTTCAGGGATCTCATTGAAACTTATAAAATTCTAACAGGACTAGACAGAATAGATGCAGGAAGGATGTTCCCGATGGCGGCGGAGTCCAGAACCAGGGGTCACAGTCTAAGGATAAGGAGTAAGCCATTTAGGACTGAGTTGAGGAGGAATTTCTTCACCCAGAGAGTGGTGACCCTGTGGAATTCTCTACCACACAAGGCAGTTGAGGCCAATTCATTAAATATATTCAAGAAGGAGTTAGATATACTTCTTAAGGCTAAAGGGATCAAGGGATATGGGGAGAAAGCAGGGACAGGGTACTGAATTTGGATGATCAGCCATGATCTAATTAAATGGCGGAACAGTCTCGAGGGGCCAAGTGGCCTACTCCTGCTCCTATCTTCTATGTTTCTATGAATTCAAACACTGCATCATATTATTGGGATAATGTGGAAAGCATTTTAGTTAATAAATTATATCTTATTGATGCTGTAGTTTTACTACTTCTCACCCACAAGTTATTTATTTGTGTAAAAATTATAGCTTACCTTATGCATAAGGTTAATTATTGAGGACAGGTTGTATAGACTAGGCTTGTATTCCCTTCAATATAGAAGATTAAGGGGTGATCTATTGAGGTGTTTAAAGTGATTAAAGGAGTTTGTTAAGTCTGTGTGTTAGATTGAGAATTACTACACAGACCACAAGAGTAAGTTTTAACAGGTCTTTACTAGTCGAAGGTCAGGGCAGAACTGCCCAATAAATCATTACCCAGCACTTATATACCGGTGTGGTCACCACCGGTATTACAGTATACAGCAGCCAAGATAAAGTAGTGCAACCCTTAAAATAGTTCTCTTAAAGGTGGAACGGTTACATAGTTCTCTTAAAGGTGGAACGGTTACATACACTACAATCTTCCCTTTTTAGCTTAACAGTATATATGTTCCCCATTAACCATAACATCATAACATATATACACAACTTCATGTAAAAACAGTTCACAGATTCAGTCTCTGCGGCGGCGCCTCCTGCGTCTCCTGACACGGTCCGGATAACGCCTCGGTGGTGTAGTAGTACTCGGTGGTGTAGTAGGTTCTTTTGGCAAGGTCGATTCGGCTTGAATGCCAGTGTCGGGTTCATCTGGTTCCAGTATTACCGGATCGGAGGTAGATACTATGGGTATCTCTGCTTCATCATTAGGCGTATAAAGTTGTGGTGTAGGTTGTCCCTTTTCGGATGACTCTATGATCTGGTCAGCATGGCGCCTTTCAGGGGTCTCTGGTTCTCGTTGCTGGGGTGACTCATCTAATGGTCCTTCACTGGACTTAACAGCTTGAACTTTCGTAACTTCAGAACCAGCATTGTTGACTTCTAAAGGCTCGAGTACCTTGGGAAGTTTTTCTGCTTCCAGACTGATTTGGCTCAGTTCGGAGGGACCACGTGCGTGACCTGGTAGGGGTGATAATGGTTCAGATGAGTCATCATCTTCTGCTTCTTCTCTATTGTCTTCTATTTCCTCCATCACTTCAGCTTTTGCCTCTGTCACCAATTCCCTGAGTGGCTTATTACTGCGGACACTGCTCACAAAAGGGTGCTCTTTCTTCTTAGCTTTCAACTGATCGATGAATTTGACATATTCCCTTTCTTGCTCAGCTTTGATTCGTTTGGCCTCATCGCGCAGACGGTTTGTGTGTTCCTGTTCCATTTTCTCAATCAGCTGCTTCTGCTGTCTTTCCAGAATCTCCCACTCTGTGTCAAAGAACTTTTTCGTTGCATTCATCTCTTGCTCAAAACAGCGAATCATTTGTTCTAATTGCTGTTGTAGTTTGAAATTGAGTTGAGTTCGAGCCCGGTGTTCCTCAGAAATGTGCATGTCTGTAGACTGGACAGACTCAGAATTCTCTGTCAAACTATGTTGTTGTTGTCCAGTGAAATTCTGTTCTGATACTTTGTTCTCTCCTGAAGCATTTATGCACTCCTTCGTTTTTCCATCATTAGTCTGCAAGTCCATTTTAGACTTGTCTTTTGCACATGGGCTGGTCTTACCATCATCAGTTCCAGAGTCTGAGCTGATTGTCTTCACCGAGTTCTCACTCTCTGCGTTGTCACTGTCACTGCTGCATATGCCCTCATCCAATATTCTGGACAATCGTTCAGGTTTGACATCTTTCTTTTTCCCGGAATCTACCGTCATTGCTTTTAGGGAGTGCCAGTCCATATTGATTTTCCTGATCCACTCCCGTCCCAGAAGTGGTGGACCTCCCTCAGGTAGTACATATAAGTCCATTCCTTGGTGTTCTTTGCCCTTGTGTCTCACCTTGACTTTTATCTTTCCGATGGGGTGTACTTTTTGTCCCGTGTATGTCTGCAATACTATCTCCGTATCCCGTAGGGGAATATGTGTGAATAACCTTTTGTAATCTTGCTTATTCATGACCGTCAACGCCGATCCGGTGTCCAATTCCATCTTCACTTGGACTCCTGCTATCTGAAGTGTGACCCAGATAGTTTGTCGGTCAGCTTCCTTACTCACATTGTGAATTCTCAGACTACCCAGTTCCTTGCTGTTGGAGTCTGAATCCGAATTCTGTTCATCCGAACTCTTCTCAGCCACCTTATGTACCTTTCTGTACTTTTCCTGCGGTGACTTTTTGTTGCTGGTCTTCTTTCCTGACCGGCATACTTTAGCGATGTGACCAAGCTTGCCACATTTTCTACATTCCTGGTTTTTAAACCAGCATTGGTTCTGATCGTGTGTTGTCTTCCCACAACGATAGCATTTCGTTGTACCCACAGCCATTTGATCTATGCTGAGTACCGTTGCCTTCAGCTGCATTTCCGCCATGCCTCTCGCTGCGGCTTCGTGCGATGCTGCAATAGTGACAGCCTTATCAAGTGTAAGATCATTCTCTTCAAGCAACCGCTTTTGTGTTCCTTCTTTCGACAATCCACACACAAATTTGTCTCTCAGTGCCTCTGTCAGTCTTTCCCCAAATTGACAGTATTTCGCTAACTTATGCAGTTCAATTAAATACTCCGCGTTGCTTTCCTCTTTCAGTTGCGTTCTCGCATAAAATTTAAATCGGTCCGCTAACATCAGCGGTGTGGGGTTCAAATGATTCTTCAGGACAGCAACAATATTAGCGAAAGTCTGGTCCGCCGGTTTAGCTGGTGATAGAAGATGCTTCAATAGCCCGTATGTCTTCGCACCCATTGAGTTTAGTAAGGTTAATGCTTTATCTTCATTTGATATTTTATTTGCCTTACAATATATCTCTATGCGTTCTACATACGTGGCCCAATCTTCAACATCGGGATTGAAATCGTTGATGTTACCATGCTTAGGCATCCTCGCAATCTTCTTGAGAGACAAAAAGAAATTTTTCTTTTATTTTTTTTTCAAAATGGGGGTTTCCCGCGCTCATCTTCTTCCCCCGCCTACGAAAATGGCAGCTTCCCGCGCTCGTCTTCTTCCCCCGCCTACGAAAATGGTGGCTTTCCGCGCTCGTCTTCTTCCCCCGCCTACGAAAATGGCAGCTTTCCGCGCTCGTCTTCTTCCCCCGCTGGCTGTAATGGCGATTGCCGTATTGCTGCATTCGCCCTCCCCAGCGGTTTTCAAATCGTGCCTCCCAGCCCCTCTTGCAGTCCGGTCCTTTCCCCCCCGGCTGCGGCTGAGTTCTCCGCGTTTTTTTTTTTTTTATTTTCTCTCGCGCCTTACGATCGTCCCGGTCGCTGCGCCTCGCGGCCTCGGTAGCTGCCCGACCTATTTCACCGGTCGTGGTCGAGCTCTCTCTCGACGCTGTTGCGTCTCCCAGCCCGCTATTTTCTCCCGCGCCTTACGCTGTCCCGGTCGCTGCGCCTCGCGGCCTCGGTAGCTGCCCAGCCTTTTTCACCGGTCGCGGTCGAGCTCTCTCTCGACACTGTTGCGTCTCCCAGCCCGCTTGTAGCCCGGTCTCTCACACCAGCTGCGTTTGCATTCACCGCGGCTTCCGTGCCTTACGCTGCCCCAGTCTCAGCGCCTCTGGCCCCGACTTCTGTCCGGCTCTTTTCCCCGGCCGTGGTCGAGTTCTCCGCCCTTATATCCTCCGTTCTTCCCTCCCCTATTTCACAGCCAACGTGTCCGACTTGCTGCTCGTCGCTGATCGGCTTACCCACCACCGTGATAGAAGGGATGATCACTGCCTGTTGCTGATGGAAGGCTTCGTGTCAGAATTCTTCCTTTGCTCTGCAGACCCGAGTCTTTTCTCAGCAGAATGATGAGGGCGGATGCCTCTTCTCGACGCCCGTTAAACTGCCTTGGATGTATCTCTGCCGCAGGGTAAGATCGTACTCGTCGCCACTGTTAAGTCTGTGTGTTAGATTGAGAATTACTACACAGACCACAAGAGTAAGTTTTAACAGGTCTTTACTAGTCGAAGGTCAGGGCAGAACTGCCCAATAAATCATTACCCAGCACTTATATGCCGGTGTGGTCACCACCGGTATTACAGTATACAGCAGCCAAGATAAAGTAGTGTAACCCTTAAAATAGTTCTCTTAAAGGTGGAACGGTTACATAGTTCTCTTAAAGGTGGAACGGTTACATACACTACAGAGTTGATAGTGTAGATAGAGAGAAACTAGAACAATTGGGGCATTACCTTAAAATTAGAGCTAGGCCGTTTGGAGGTGGTATCAGAAAGCGCTATTTCAAAGTAAAGGGTAGTGAAAATCTAGAACTCTCTTCCCCAAAAAGCTGTTGAGGATAGGTCAATTTCAGGTATAACTGGTATATGGTGTGGGCTGAAAAATTCATTATTATATACATTTGTCTCTGGTTAAAGCTCCATTATAATGCACAGGCTGCCTAAAGCTCTGTAAGATGATGTCCTGATCATATTATTTCCGTCCATGAACTTATGAAAATTATGTTTTTTGATTTCAACTCAAAAGTACAGGCTAATGTTGAACTTCAATAACTGTATTTATATTAAACCTGCATAGCTTTCAGCTAATTTGAATACAAAATGCTAAATCAATGTGTGTTTTTATTAATTCACTATCAATGTCGTGAGGTTTATATGTGAATTTTTTGTGAGAATGAGGATAGCTTTCAATTTCAAAACTGAGATAGGTAGATTTTTGTTTAGGTAAGGGTATTAAGGGCTACGGAACCAAGGTGGTTAGATGGAGTTAAGATACAGATCAGCCATGATCTAATTAAATGATGAACAGGCTCGAGGGGGTGAACGGGGTATTCCTGTTCCTATGGTCCTCAATAGACTGTCCTTGGGGTCATTCACCTATATTTCAATTATAGAAATCACATGGTCAGGTATTAACTTATATGTAAATAATAATCATTGGCCCAGAAATTTGGGTCGGAGGCTTCCCACGGGTGCAAGCCTCTGTCCTGCACTTACCTTGCGCGCCGGCCGTTGTGCTGTGGGCCCACATGGTATTCCGATCCTGGGCCTCCTCCAACTGCCGGCGTGCAGTGCTTGCGTATCCCAGAGGCGCAGTTAGTTCGAAGCGTCCCCTGGGATCACGTGGGCCATGGAGAGCCAATGGTAGCAGGAAATGCTTCATTCATAAATTTGACAGGAAGAGCTGTCAAACCTAGAAATACTATAAGCCCCAAAACATAACTAAAACTTCAAATAAATTTTTAAAAAACATCACATTTTTAAAATAACTATAAATTACATGAAATAACTTTTAAACAATAATTTAAAATTTTGAAAAAATTAATTACATTTTCTAACGGGGCTAAAAATAAACTTACCCTTCTTTAAAGTATTTAAAAATAATAAACCTGTGGAAAAAATGTTTTAATTTTAATTAAATCACCACTTACCTTGTTAAAAGCAGGCCTTGCCTGCTGGAGACTTACCCTCCTGGAGAAACCTGCAAAAAAAACGTAACTTCAATGCGCACGCGCAGCCTCTCCGGCGCACGCGTTCTACCTGTCAAACCCTTCTTTCAAGGGAACGGAAGTTCCTGTTTCCCGCGCATGCGCAGTGCATGCACAAAACCGGCACTTTTGTTGGGCCTACGTGTGACTACCCAGCGCATACTCACGCGTGGGGACCCGAATTACTGGGCCAATGTGCTTGTAGGATTCGCAAAATTGGACTTTGTATTAATAAGGGTCAAATGGCAGAAGAGGCCATGATTTTTAAAGACTGTTTTAAAAGAAGTCCAGAAAAAGGGGCATACAAAATGGCCGCCATACCATGTGACCAGCTTATTGGGACACTTTAAAATGGTTCCTGTGCAACCTCAGACAGCTTTGTGGATTCAACCCACAGCAAGTTCTGGAAGCCGTTTCTGAGAGAACGAAACCAGACCCACACGTATGCATATGGATTAGATGCAGATCCCGTCAAGATCAGCCTGGAGACAGAGGCCATCAAAATGTTGACCCAGACAAAAGGGGACAATTTCATATTCATGAGAACAGCACCCAGGACTAGATAACGAGATCAGCAGGACATTAAAAACAATGAAGGTAATTCCAGACCAGAGATGGGCCTTTACCGGCCATCGAAAACATTTTAAAATATAATAACTACCCCGCTGTGCTCCCAGCCCGCCAAAAGTTAAACAAAGACTAACCTGATTTTGGGCGGGAGACGGAAGCTTCTGGAAGAAAGGTATATCTGGAAGACTTTTCGGCAGTTGGAGAGAAGCTTGAACACAGACACAGCTTCGGAGAGAGAGAGAGCAGCTTGAGCTCAGATGGAAGACACGCTCAGAAGAAGAAGCAGGCACTCGCAGGAGGAAGAAGAAAGCCAACATCAAGAAGGCCGTCTCGAAGCCGGCGTCCCGCCCCGGGGAAACACATCGGGAGATCATCGACCATCCCTGGGCCGTTGCCGGAACGAGAGGCCATCGACCCAACTTGGGAGAAGAAACAAAAAAATAAAAACCCCAAGAGAAGAAACATTCCAGCCACCCCGGTTGGAAGGAGAAGAGATAAAAACAAACTGAAGAAGCGATGGGAGCCAGCCCAAGGCTCCTCTGACCAGGGTTGAGCCGACGATCCTCGACCCCGCCGACATCCAGGCCCGCCGGTGTCCAGCCACCCCAGACCCCCACCTCAGGAGAGAGGTGTGGCGCAGCTCGCAGGGGCTCCGCGATCCACGTGGAGACGAAACGCCTGAAAGGACCAAACACAGACTCGATTTCAAAACCTTGCACTTCCTAGTGGGATTGGTGAGCATGTTTCTAGCCTTTCACAATCAGATCTAGAGAGGTTTAATAAGGGGGTGGATTTAAGGGTACAATTAACATGAGTTGTTGTCCCTCGATGTTCCGTGTGTTTCCTTATTTCATGATGATCTTTGTAGAGTATAAGATGTCTGTATTTGCCTTAGTTTGTATCGTGTCGTTATGATTTGTTTTGTGTTTTTCCCTCCCATGTACTCTCTTATCTGCTTGCATTTGATTTGATATTTTTCCTTATGCAATAAAATTTCATTTTGTTTCATCAAACTTGGTCTACAAGAGTTTTCTCCACATTGTAGTTCCTGCCCCAAAGTCCAGAGTATAGAATCTAAGGGGCGAGTGGGTCGAACCACTCAAGGTTTTACTGTGCAAGACAGAGAGGCCTCTAGAGAGAGAAACCTCAGGGACATCTCTCAGGAAAACCCCTTACATGCTTAAACTGTACATACAAGCAGAGTCGCTGCTATCTTCATTCTTATAGGGAAGTGTCTGTCAGCTCTCTCCAGCTGTACAGCATTCATCAAAAAAGATCACATATAAACCTCACGGCATTGATAGTCAATTAATAAAAACACATTGATTTTGCATTTTATATTCAAATTAGCTGAAATCTATGCAGGTTTAATATAAATACAGTTATTGAAGTTCAACATTAGCCTGTACTTTTGAGTTGAAATCAAAAAACTTAATTTTCACAAGTTCATGGATTGAAATAATATGATCAGGGCATCAACTTACAGAGCTTTAGGCAGCCTATGCATTATAATGGAGCTTTAACCAGAGACAAAGATTTATAATAATGAATTTTTCAGCCCACACCATGTACCAGTTATGTCTGAAAATCTTATGTCAGGGATTGTGAGAAGGCCATAGAATTTGTGAGTATATATACTTTTAGCATCTACCCCTAGAAAGTCAAGTAAAAATGAATCAGTTTTGCTTTCTGTTTCAGTGGTATCATCTGGTTGAATGCAGCAGTGATTTGTGTAGAATTTTTACATGATGTTTCATTAGCACTAGACGATGTGACTATTAGTGCTATGGGAAAACAGCAGAACAGTTGACAGTCACCAATGCACAGCTCATTGCTGTTCTCGCCTGATCTGGTCTTTGACATTAATAACAGTAGGAAATTGGCAATTTAGCAGAAATTTGTTAAGCACAGAATGTTTTAATTTGCTTCATTTTTGTTTTTGCTGAAACTGTATTAAATGGTATGGGAGCATAGTGGTTCTAGTAATCCAGAGGCCTGGACTAATGATCCGGAGACATGAGTTCAAATCCCACCACGGCAGCTGGGGAATTTAAATTCAGTTAATTAAATAAATCTGTAATAAAAAGCTAGTATCAGTAATGGTGACCATGAAACTACTGGATCATTGTTAAAACCCATCTGGTTCACTAATGTCCTTTTTGGGAAGGAAATCTGCCGTCCTTACCTGGTCTGGGCTATATGTGACTCCAGACCCACAGCAATGTGGTTGACTCTTATCTACCCTCTGAAATGGCCTAACACTCAGTTGTACCAAACCGCTACAAAAAAGTATACACAGACTGTGACAGTTCAAGAAGACAGCTCACCGTCACCTTCTCAAGGGCAATTAAGGATGGGCAATAAATGCTGGCCTTGCCAGCGACACCCACATCCCATGAACAAATTTAAAAAAAAAATCAAATCTCTAAATATATTATACATGTTCAATCGCTAAATATATTATATATATTCATTATATATTCATAATAAATCTTTTGAATATGCATATTTTCTGCCCATAAGCTTTACAAATTATTGTCATGAATTGTTGTCACACTTTTACATCAAAATTTAACATGGAAATTCCCTAAGTAGTCACTTTTAACTGAATCCTTTTGTAAACAGTTGTTTGACACTATTTGTTGATGAAATCAAATCACTCAAAATGCTTTTTCATGATAAAATTTGGCCACCATTTATATTGTCCAAAATAACGTTTAAACAAAATGAAAAATCAAAAATATGTATATTTCACAATGATTAAAATGTATCCACCAAATTGCCTTTTGTGTCTTTTAATCCTTTCATTAAAGTTTTTGCTTCAGGGTCTCAGTCTCTTTCAAACCTGGGCTTCAACTGGGATTTTTACCTCATAACAATTGGAGAAAGCAGTCAACCAGATCTGTGCATTTTGCAGAATTTCATAGTGTGCAATCAGCCCCTCAACAAAGAAAAGGATGCATCTCCTCATCCTGTGAGGATTTGAGAGTTTCTTAGCTTTTTGCAAAAGACTTTGAAAGAGGAACTGGAGATTGAAATGTTGAAGCCTTATTTCTGGCAAGTCAACCATTTAGTTAAATCTATTAACAATGGGCAACATCTGTCAACAGTAACACATATGAACAGCAGCATCTAGGACTGTGATTTCTTTGTTGACAGTTAGAAAGGATGTTTCTTGCCCAGATTATTTAAGGACTCTTGATCTAAGTGTAATGATATGCAGTAACATGTCATTCTAGAATGGTACACTAGGTGTAGCAGTATGTTTTAGTAGTGGGCTACATCTATAGGGGTGGTCTTGTTTAACATGAGGCACTGGTCGAGAGAGTCAACATGGCTACTGTATACAAGTCAACATGGCTGAATAAATGACTAGCACAAGCTAGCTGTTCGTAATAAAAACGTCTATTTATTTATGAATATAACATGGTACCAGGAGTGGTAATATCTGCTGAGTATTGCAAAATGCGACATGGAGAATTTGAAGCCACCGGAGGGTTTGAAACTCATGGGGAATGTTGACTGCAATTGGCGGACTTTCAAACAACAATTTGAACTCTACATTGCCGCCATCGGGTTTGGTACAAAGCCAGACGCAAGAAAAATAGCGTTGCTGCTCATGGTTGCAGGCCCGCAGGCGATAGAGGTATTTAATACATTTGTATTTGTCAAGAGGAGGACAGAGAAAAAATGGACGATGTGCTAAAGAGGTTTGATATACATTGTTCTCCCAAAAAGAATGAGACCTATGAGAGGTATGTGTTCCATTTACGGACACAGCAGCAAAATGAGACTTTTGATAGCTTTGTGACCGATCTGAAACTGAAAGCACAGACATGTAATTTCTCTGAACTGAAATCATCCATGATTCGTGACCAGATTGTGTTTGGTATTCATGATAAAAAGGTCAGGGAACGTCTGTTGAGAGAAACCGAACTAACATTGGAGGAGGCTGTGAAAATATGCCATGCCAGTGAGCTAGCTCAGCAGCACGCAAAGACTTTCAGTGAAATTAATAATGGTGCAATTGTAGTGAGTGACAGTGCAGCTGTCGGTGCTGTGTCCTGCAAGTGGAAGAAACGTGGGCAGAACAGGAATGCAAAGCAATCGGAGGATGGAACTTTCAATTGTAAACGCTGTGGTTACCAGCACCAGTCAAGACAATGCCCAGCGTTTGGGAAAATTTGCACAAAATGTAATGGAAAGAATCACTTTGCCAAACAATGCTTTTCAAAAGTAAAAACAAAGAAAGAACATAAAGTTAATGCAGTAAAAGAGGACACTGATTTAAGTGAGACATTTTTTGTAGGAATGGTGTCATGTGACAATATAGAAAAGGATACAGAAAATGTGCAGCCCTCAGGAATGGACAATGCTGAACATAAAGTTAATGCAGTAAAAGAGGACAAATGGATGATGCCACTGCAGGTAAATGGAGCATTAGTTACATTGAAACTAGACACTGGGGCAAAAGCAAACTTAATCAGTATGAGTGACATTAAAAATATGAACGAAAAGCCCAAAATACAGAAAAAGTCAGTACTACTGAAGAACTATAATGGACAGAAAATAGATAGCTTAGGTGTATGCAGACTTAAAGTGACAGTCAAAGACAAAGTGCATCATCTCATGTTTTCTGTTGTGGCTGAAGGACTTGATTCACTACTAGGTGACAAAGCTTGTGAGGACTTAGAACTGGTCAAGAGAGTCTACCGTATAAACTGTGTCATAAGCAGACCAGATGACTCCGTGGATTCTGTAGTGAGTAATTTCCAGGATGTGTTCAAAGGATTTGGAGTTCTACCATTCACTTACAAGATCCAGCTAAAGGAGGATGCTCAGCCAGTGGTACATGCTCCACAGAGAGTTCCAGCACCCCTGCGTGACCGGCTCAAGAAAGAACTGGACAGAATGACCACACTAGGAGTCATCAGGAAAGTCGAAGAGCCAACAGACTGGGTTAACTCCATGGTATGTGTAAAGAAAAAGAACAACGATCTAAGAGTATGCATGGATCCAAAGGACTTAAATGCAAACATAAAACGTGAACACTACCAGATTCCCAAGCGAGAAGAAATCACCAGTGAAATGTCAGCTGCCAGATACTTCACAAAGCTCGATGCCTCACAAGGATTTTGGCAACTAAAACTGGATGAAGAGAGCACCAAATACTGTACCTTCAACACACCATTTGGCAGGTATTGTTTCCTCAGAATGCCTTTCGGGATAATATCTGCATCTGAAATCTTTCATAGAGCGATGGAACACATAATTGAAGGTCTGGAAGGAGTTCGGGCCGATGTTGATGACATCATCATCTGGGGCTCCACACTGAAGGAACACAATGAGAGATTGACTAAAGTGCTACAGAGCATACGCCGGAATGGACTGAAGCCCAACAAAGCCAAGTGTCAGTTTGGTGTCCAGGAAGTCACTTTCCTAGGAGATAATCTATCTGGTAAAGGAATAGAGCCAGATATGGAAAAAGTAAACACAATACTCAACATGCCCTGACCCACTGACAAAAAAGGAGTGCTACGCATCATGGGGGTGATAAACTTCATTGGCAAGTTCATTCCTAACTTGTCAGCCAAGACAGCCTGTCTGTGAGACCTGCTGCATAAAGCAAATGAGTTCGCATGGACAGAAAGACATGAACAAGAGTGGATGAACCTCGAAACGGTGCTGACAACCACACCTGTACTCACCTTCTTTGACCCAACAAAGAGAATCAAAGTGTCAACGGATGCATCAAAAGATGGCCCTAGCGCAGTCTTGCTACAAGCAAACGGTGAAGATTGGAAGCCTGTTGCCTATGCCTCCAGGTCTATGACTGATTCTGAGTGTCGATATGCCCAGATTGAAAAGGAATGTCTAGGCTTGGTAGTTGGACTAGAAAAGTTCCATGGCTACATATATGGACTTCCCACCTTCACAGTTGAGACAGACCACTGCCCACTGGTTGCCATCGTAAAGAAAAACCTGAATGAGATGTCTCCAAGGATTCAACGACTCATGATGAAGCTGCAAAGATATGACTTTGAACTGATCTACACACCAGGCAAACACATAGTGTTAGCAGATGCACTATCCCGAGCACCCACAATGAGTCATGTGAGCTCTACTGAGGAAGACGTGGATGTTCATTTGAGTATGGTCACTGCTGCGCTGCCCGTGTCAGACACAAAATCAAAGCAAATAGCAGAAGAAACAGTAAAAGATACAGTGTTACAAACAGTAATAGAGAACATTCATCTTGGTTGGCCAAAAGGTTCCTGTCCAAAGTACTATCACATCAGGTCAGAGTTGAGTGTCGCAAGTGGACTATTACTAAATCAGAACAGAATAGTCATTCCACAGGCTCTACGTCGAGACATGCTCAAAAGGAATCATGAGGGACACCTCGGAATTGAAAAATGCAAAAGGAGAGCAAGAGACACTGTTTATTGGCCTGGCATAAATAAGGACATTGAGAACATGATAGGCAAATGTGAGACATGTCAGAAACACCAAAACAAACAAGCAAAGGAACCAATGATAGTAGCTGACTTACCAACAGCACCATGGCAAAAGGTTGGTATGGCTCTTTTTCATTTGAATGGTAAAGACTATCTATTAGTGATTGACTACTATTCTAACTATCCTGAGATGGTGCTGCTCTCAAGCACCACAGCAAGCAGTGTCATAATGCATGTTAAATCCATCTTCACCAGACATGGGATTCCCAGGATTGCCGTTAGCAACAATGGTCCGTGCTTCAACTGTAAGGAGTGGCAACAGTTTGCAGCACATTATGACTTTCAGCACATCACATCCAGTCCTCTGTATGCTCAGTCGAATGGTAAGGCAGAGAAAGGTGTTCAAGTTCTCAAACAGCTACTGAAGAAAGCAACAGAAAGCAAGTCTGATCCTTATCTCGCCCTGCTGAGCTACCGAGCCTCCCCTTTAGACTGTGGTTCTTCACCTGCTGAACTTCTAATGGGTCGCAAGTTGCGCACCACGCTACCCTGCTGTGCAAAAGAAAAGCAGAGTAAGGAACTGAGATAGAGACTTCAACTGTTAAAGCTGAAACAGAAATCACACTATGACAAGTCATCCAAAACTATGAAACCATTGACAAGGGAGGATGTTGTCAGGATTGAGGATCCAAATGCATGGAACAGGAAAGCTACAGTTCTTGAGGAAGTAGGACCAAGGTCATACACTGTTAGAACTGAGGAAGGACAGATTCTCAGGAGGAACCGCCGTTCCCTCCTGAAAACACAAGAAACTATCCAAGAGCAAATCGATGACAATGCCGCAACTGAATCTTGTCACTCACCACCAGAACAATCAAACATAAACACACATACAGGCTCTCATGCAAACACATCAGGCTTACCTGTGCTGAGAAGATCCACACATGAAGTAAAAAAGCCTGATAGACTTAATCTTTGAGTACAAAGAAAACTATAATTAAAGAATGAAAAGCTTAGAGTTCATAAAGTAAAGCTTTGAAGATGTGTTGACTGTTGTGAAGATGTTAAAAAAAAAACAAGTTCATTCGAAGGTTTATAGAGCACTAACAAAAGTGTTACTGATATTATCTTTCTCGTTTTTCTTGAAAGTTGATTGATGTTGATTTTGTTTAACCTCAATGGAAGGGATGTAATGATATGCAGTAACATGTCATTCTAGAATGGTACACCAGGTGTAGCTGTATGTTTTAGTAGTGGGCTACATCTATAGGGGTGGTCTTGTTTAACACGAGGCACTGGTCGAGAGAGTCAACATGGCTACTGTATACAAGTCAACATGGCTGAATAAATGACTAGCGCAAGCTAGCTGTTCATAATAAAAACGTCTATTTATTTATGAACATAACACTGAGGTGTATCTTTGAGGAATATTTGGTATAATTTTTCCCTACTGAGCACCTGCGGAAATTAAATTGGGGAAAGGGAGGACATATTATTACGTTCATCCTAGATACTGGAGGTGGGATTCTGCAATGATAGCAAAATACTGCAGATGCTGGAAATCCGAAATAACAACAGAAAATGCTGGAAAAACTGAGCAGGCCAGACAACATCCGTGGAGAGAAATTAGAGTTGACGTTTCGGGTCGAAACCCTTTTTCAAAACGGGAAAGGAAATAAAATAGACCTCTTAATGTCTCTGTTACTTCTTTTGTTCTATCGCAGCCCTGCCTTCGATCTATTTTATTTCCTTTCCAGTTTTGAAAAAGGGTTTCGACCCGAAACGTCAACTCTAATTTCTCTCCACGGATGTTGCCTGGCCTGCTGAGTTTTTCCAGCATTTTCTGTTGTTATTTGTGGGATTCTGCAATCCAGACTCACCGGGAGCATGGATCAGAAATAGGAGTCTGAAAGGGATGGCCCCTTGCATGGGTGCAGACAGGTGTACACCACAGAGCCAGTTGCACTCATTTATTTGCTGGGGGTGTCAGGACAATTAGTGAATGGTAGATTCTGAAACTGAGCAGAAAAAGCTATCTAAAAGAAGTGTGTATGTACAACCGTGGAACTTGACATCCCTCTGCATTAGTTGGAGATATGGGTCACTGATTCTGCTTGAGCACATGCTATTGGGATAATGTGGAAATCCTTTCAGTCAATAAATGACAGCTTATGTGATATGTAGCTTTACAAATTCTCATCCACATTTGTTATTTATTTGTGTAAAAATTGTAGCTTACCTCACACATAAGTAAACTGCCCTTGGGGTCATTCACCTGTAGTTCAATTATAGCATTCCCATGGTCAGGGGAACAGCATTCCCATGGGCAGGGGAAGGCCAGCTCAAGGAATAAGGTGGTGGCTACACGTTCTTCTGGAAAGGCAAACCTGAAGAGGAACGTCGCCTCCATGGGGTAGGCTTTGCCATAAAAAATGAACAAGCTGGGCATCTCAGAGACTCTCCTAGTGGTATAAACAAGCGCCTCATGACTCGTCGGCTCACCCTAGCCCGGAACCAGTGCGCTATGGTCACCAGTGCATATGCCCCAACACGGGAAGCCACAGACGAGACCAAAGAGGAATTCTACTCCAGCCTTGAACAATCCCTGTCCCGAGTCCCAACGGGCGACAAGCTGATCCTCTTTGGCGACTTTAACGCCAGAGTTGGAAAGGACACTGTAGTGTATGTAACGTTCCACCTTTAAGAGAACTATTTTAAGGGTTGCACTACTTTATCTTGGCTACTGTATACTGTAATACCGGTGGTGACCACACCGGTATATAAGTGCTGTGTAAGGATTTATTGGGCAGATTCGCCCTGACCTTCGAATAGTAAAGTCCTGTTAAAGTTACTCTTGTAGTCTGTGTATTAATTCTCCATCTAACACACAGACTTTACAGTGGCGACGAGTTCGATCTTACCCTGCGGCAGCGATACATCTGAAGCAGTTAACGAGCGTCGAGAAGAGGCATCCGCCCTCGTCGTTCTGCTGAGAGAAGACTCGAGTCTGCAGAGCAAGGAAGAAGGAAGAATTCAGACACGAAGCCTTCCATCAGCAACAGGCAGTGATCGTCCCTTCTGTCACGGTGGTGAGTGAGCCGATCAGCCACGAGAAGCAGGTCGGCCACGTTGACTGTGAGTAGGGGGGAAATAAAAAGAAACGGAGGATAAGGGCGGTGAACTCGACCATGGTTGGGGGAAAGGAGCCGGACAGAAGTCGGGGCCAGAGACGCTGAGACTGGGGCAGCGTAGGGCACGGAAGCCGTGGTACAAGCGGGAACGCAGCCGGTGTGAGAGACCGGGCTACAAGCGGGAACGCAGCCGGTGTGAGAGACCGGGCTACAAGCAGGCTGGGAGACACAACAGCGTCGGGAGACAGCTCGACCGCGACCGGCGAAAAAGGCCGGGCAGCTACCGAGGCCGCGAGGCGCTGCAACCGGGATCGTAAGGCGCGGGAAGAAATAAATAAATAAAACCGCGGAGAACTCAGCCGCAGCCGGGGGAGGAAAGGACCGGACTGCGAGAGGGCTGGGGAGGCGCGATTGAAAGCCGCTAAGGGAGAGACAGAGCCCGAGCGAGCGGGAGAGCTTCAGAATAAACTGAAGCCGGCGCGCAGGCTGCGAAACCCGAAAGCCAGCGGTCGTCGCCCGAGGGCAAAGCTTACCCCCCCCGCCAGAGGAAGACAAGCGCGGGAAACCGCCATCCTCAGAGGCGGGGAAGAAGATAAGCGCGGGAAACCGCCATTTTTGAAAAAAAAAAGTTAAAAAAGTAAAGAAAAATTTCGTTGTTGTTCTCAGAAAGATTGTGAAGATGCCTAAGCGTGGTAACATCAACGATTTCGATTCCGATGTGGAAGATTGGGCCACGTATGTAGAACGCATCGAGATATATTGTAAGGTCACTAAGATAGCAAATTATGATAAAGCTCTAACCTTACTAAACTCAATGGGTGCGAAGACATACGGGCTATTGAAGCATCTTCTATCACCAGCTAAACCGGCGGATCAGTCTTTCGCTAATAGTGTTGCTGTCCTGAAGGATCATTTGAACCCCACACCGCTGATGTTAGCGGAACGATCTAAATTTTACGTGAGAACGCAACTAAAAGAGGAAAGCAACGCGGAGTACTTGGTTGAACTGCGCAGGCTAGCAAAATACTGTCAGTTTGGGGAAAATCTGACAGAGGCACTGAGAGACAAGTTCGTGTGTGGGATGTCGAAGGAAGAAACACAAAAGCGACTGCTCGAAGAGAACGATCTTACACTTGATAAGGCTGTCCTTATCGCAGCATCGCACGAAGCCGCAGCGAGAGGCACGGCGGAGATGCAGCTGAAGACAGCGGTACTCAGCGTGGATCAAATGACTTCGGGTACAATGAAATGTTATCGTTGTGGGAAGGCAACACATGACCAGAACCAATGCTGGTTTAAAAACCAGGAATGTAGAAAATGTGGCAAGCTTGGTCACATAGCTAAAGTATGCCGGTCAGGAAAGAAGACCAGCAACAATAAGTCACCGCAGAAGAAGTACAGGAAGGTACATAAGGTGACTGTGAAGAGTTCAGATGAACGGAATTCGGATTCAGACTCCAACAGCAAGGAACTGGGTAGTCTGAGGATTCACAATGTGAGTAAGGAAACTGACCGACAAACTATCTGGGTCACACTACAGATTGCAAAAGTCCAAGTGAAGATGGAAGTGGACACCGGATCGGCGTTGACGGTCATGAATAAGCAAGATTACAAAAAGTTATTCAAACATATTCCCCTACGGGATACGGAGATAGTATTGCAGACATACACGGGGCATAAAGTATACCCCATCGGAAAGATAAAAGTCAAGGTGAGACACAAGGGCAAAGAACACCAAGGAATGGACATATATGTACTACCCGAGGGAGGTCCACCACTTCTGGGGCGGGAGTGGGTCAGGAAAATAAAGATAGACTGGCACTCCCTAAACACAATGACGGTAGATTCCGGAAAGAAAGATGTCAAACCTGAACGATTGTCCAGAATATTGGACGAGGCTAAAGAGGTATTCCAGCAGGGACTGGGAATTCTGAGAGGAATTAAGGCAAAAATCAAGATTGCAGAACATGCAAGCCCAAAATTTTTCAAAGCCAGATCGGTACCTTACGCGATACGACCTGCTGTGGAGGCAGAACTGGAAGAGCTTGAACGTTCAGGGGTACTGTCTAAGGTGGACTGGAGTGAGTGGGCCACGCCCATTGTTCCCGTCATGAAGCCTTCGTCGAGTAACAAGCCAGGGGGACCGGGAAAGGTCCGCATCTGCGGAGACTTCAAGATCACAGTTAATCCGGTGCTTCACACGGTACAATACCCGCTTCCGCGGATTGAGGATATCTTTGCTTCATTGTCTGGCGGGAAACACTTCACCAAGATAGACCTGGTGCAAGCATACTTACAGATGGAAGTCGAGGAAGAGTCGCGCCAGTATCTCACAATCAACACGCACAGAGGCTTGTATCGATATAATAAACTGGTTTTTGGAGTGGCTTCGGCTCCAGCAATTTGGCAGAGGGCCATGGAGCAGGTCTTACAGGGTATTCCAAGCACTCAGTGTTACTTGGACGATATCCTGATTACGGGAGAGGACGAGGAGGAACACCTCACAAATTTGAAACTGGTGCTCACCAGGTTGAAGGAATATGGCCTTCGAGCTAACCGCCAGAAATGTGAGTTATTCCAGAAACGGATCTCGTACTGTGGTCATGTCATTGACCAAGAGGGCCTGCACAAGTCACCTGAAAAGATCGAAGCTGTCGTGAAGGCCCCCGCTCCGGAAAATGTATCACAGTTGAGGTCGTTTCTGGGGTTGATTAACTATTACCATAAGTTTCTGCCAAATCTATCCATGGTGCTGCAGCCGCTGAATGCTCTGTTGCGGAAAGAAGTACCATGGAAGTGGAGCGAGGACTGTAAGAAGGCCTTTCGCAAAAGCAAGGCATTGATCACCTCTGAGGAAGTGTTGGCTCACTTCAATCCAACGCTACCTCTTCGTCTAGCTTGTGATGCTTCCCCTTATGGTATTGGAGCAGTACTCTCACACAAGTTGCCAAATGGCTCGGAAAGGCCAGTCGCATTTGCATCCCGATCATTGACCTTCGCTGAGCGCAATTATGCTCAGATAGATAGGGAGGCTCTCAGCCTTGTGTGGGGAGTAAAGAAATTCAATCATTACCTGCAGGGCAAGAAGTTTACATTGCTGACAGACCACCAGCCGTTGGTATCCATATTTAATCCTAACAAGGCCGTTTCCACTATGACAGCGCAAAGGCTACAGAGGTGGTCCGTGTTACTAGGGGCACACCAATATGACATCGAATACAAAAGGTCCAAACAGCATGGAAATGCTGATGGGTTATCGCGCTTACCGTTGCCAGTGGTAGAAGAGGCGACTACAGTGGACCCAGTGGAGATGTTCCACTCAACCATAGTGGAATGTCTACCAGTAACAAATTCTATGATCGAAAAGGAAACAAGAAATGACCCGACTCTCTCACGAGCCTACGATTTAACGGTGGAGGGATGGCCAGCACATGGCGAACCAATGTTGCCAGCATTTTCGCAAAGAAGAGAACAGCTGTCAGTGTGCCGAGGAACCTTGATGTGTGGATCTAGAGTGGTGATTCCACCCAAACTCCAGCATAAAGTGCTAAAGGAGCTTCATGAGGGGCATCTGGGTGGAGTGAAAATGAAGAACCTAGCCAGAGCGTTTGTGTGGTGGCCAGGTATTGATGGAGACATCAAAGAAATAACCAAGAGCTGTCTAGGATGCCAGAAGGTCCAAAACGCCCCACCACAAGCTCCTCTGCATCCATGGGAGTGGCCCTCATCTCCGTGGCAAAGGGTACATATCGACTTTGCTGGTCCATTTATGGACTCAATGTTTTTAATCGCGGTGGATGCACACTCCAAGTGGCCGGAGGTAATAAAGATGTCATCCACCACCACGGAAAAAACCATCACAGTATTAAGGACCATATTTGCCAGGAATGGGCTGCCGGAACAGATCTGTTCTGATAATGGACCGCAATTTGTGTCCGAAGAATTCAGGAAGTTCTTAAGAAGTAATGGGAATATATATATATACTGTTAACCTAAAAAGGGAGGATTGTAGTGTATGTAACGTTCCACCTTTAAGAGAACTATTTTAAGGGTTGCACTACTTTATCTTGGCTACTGTATACTGTAATACCGGTGGTGACCACACCGGTATATAAGTGCTGTGTAAGGATTTATTGGGCAGATTCGCCCTGACCTTCGAATAGTAAAGTCCTGTTAAAGTTACTCTTGTAGTCTGTGTATTAATTCGCCATCTAACACACAGACTTTACAGACACAGAACTCTGGAGAGGTGTGATCGGCAGAGAGGGGGTAGGGAAAGCCAACTCCAACGGTACCCTCCTCCTGTTGAAATGCTTAGAACATGGCCTTGTCATAACCAACACCTTGTTCCATCAGAGAAACAACTACAAGGCTTCATGGCAGCACCCTCGTTCCAAGCACTGGCATCTGCTGGACTATGTCATCGTCCAAGCGAGGGACCGCAAGGACATCCACATCATCTGCGCCATGACAGGTGCTGACGACTGCTGGACAGACCACCACCTAATCCGTTCTGTCATCTCCATCAATGTAGCCCCAAAACAGCGGCGGCAACAGAAACAATGCCGCAGGAAAATCTATGCTGGAGCACTCAAAGACCCTGCTAAGAAAGCCCTATTCAGCCTACACCTCACAAACAACCTGACGACTCCCAGTGATGCAGAGACACAGAGTGCCCACAGCGCCTGGTCTGCAGTCAAGGCCTCCATAATCAGCACCTGTGAAGAGACGCTCGGTCACTCGACCAGGAAACACCGAGACTGGTTCGACGAGAACGACCAGGAGATCCAGGAGCTAATAAGCCACAAGCGCAAGGCATTCCTGATCTGGAAACAGCAACAGAACTCGAGAGCAAGAAAGCAGCTCTACAGACGCCTGAAGGCCGAGGTCCAACAAAAAACTCTCGACCTAAAGAACAGATGGTGGGTGGAGAAAGCGCAGGAGATCCAGCAGCTAGCCGACAACCATGACGTGCGTGGATTCTTTAGCGCAGTCAAGACCATCTAGGGCCCAAGCACCCAAGGCGCTACCCCACTGCGGGACAAGAATGGAGAGGTACTCATCAAGGACAGAGAGGCAGTCAGTGCCCGCTGGAAGGAGCACTTTGAAGATCTCCTTAACCGAGACTCTGTCTTCAACGCGAGTGTCCTCAACTCCATCCCGCAGCATGCTACCCGCCACCATCTCAGCACAACCCAAGCCCAGCATGAGGTTGAAAAGGCCATCTGACAACTGAAGAACAAAAATGCCTCAGGAGCAGATGGAATCCCCGCCGAGGCACTAAAGCATGACAGAGAAGCACCACTGGCATGAATTCATGAACTCATTTCTCTTATCTGGAAGGAGGGGAGCATGCCAGGGGATCTCAGAGATGCTGTAATTGTGACCATCTTCAAGAAAGGTGACACGTCCGATTGCGGTAATTACAGAGGCGTTTCTCTGCTGTCTGCCACAGGGAAAGTCATTGCAAGAATCCTCCTCAATCGCCTTCTCCCAGTGGCCGAAGAGCTCCTCCCAGAGTCGCAATGCAGATTACGCCCACTAAGGGACACAATGGACATGATCTTCACCGCACATCAATTACAAGAGAAATGCAGGGAACAGCACCAACCGCTGTACATGGCCTTCTTTGATCTCACAAAGGCATTCGACACTGTCAACCTTGAGGGCTTATGGAGTGTCCTCCTCAAATTCGGCTGCCCTCAAAAGTTTGTCACCATCCTCCGGCTGCTTCATGTTGATGTGCAAGCCGTGATCCTGAACAACGGTTCCACCACAGACCCAATTCATGTACGAACCGGAGTCAAGCAAGGCTGTGTCATCACACCAACGCTCTTCTCGATCTTCATTACTGCAATGCTCCATCTCACCCTCAGTAAGCTCCCCACTGGAGTGGAGCTAATTTACAGAACAAACGGGAAACTGTTCAACCTCCGTCACCTCCAGTCCAGATCCAAGACTGTCCCATCCTCTGCCGTCGAATTACAGTATGCAGACGACGCTTGTGTCTGAACTCACTCTGCGGTCGAACTCCAAACCATCGTCAACACCTTCACCAAAGCGTACGAGAGCTTGGGCCTTACACTAAACGTCCGTAAGACAAAGGTCATCTACCAACCTGCCCCAGCCCCCCGATTATCAAAATCCACGACAAGGCCTTGGACAATGTGGACCACTTTCCATACCTCGGGAGCCTACTGTCAACAAGGGCAGACGTCGATGACGAAGCCCAACACCGCATTCAGTGTGCCAGTGCAGCCTTCGGTCGCCTGAGGAAGAGAGTGTTTGAAGACCAGGACTTTAAACCCGGCACTAAGCTCATGGTCTACAGAGCAGCAGTGATACCCGCCCTGATGTATGCCTCAGAGACATGGACCATGTACAGCAGGCACATCAAAGCACTGGTGAGGTACCACCAACGCTGCCTCCGCAAGATCCTGCAAATCCATTGGCAGGATAGGCACACCAATGTCAGTGTTCTCGCTCAGGCCAACATCCCCAGCATCAAAGCTTTGACCACGTTCGATCAGCTCCGATGGACGGGTCACATTGTCCGCATGCCTGATACGAGACTCCCAAAACAAGCGCTCTACTCGGAGCTCCGGCACGGCAAGAGAGCCCCAGGTGGACAGAGGTAATGCTTCAAGGACACCCTCAAAGCCTTCTTGAAAAAGTGTAACATCCCCACCGACATCTGGGAATCCCTGGCCCAAGACTGCACAAAGTGGAGGAGAAGCATCTGGGAAGGCGCCGAACAACTCGAGTCTCTTCACCGGGAGCAAGCAGAAGCCAAGCACAGGCAGCGCAAGGAGCACACGTCAACCCAAGCACCCCACCCACCCGCCCCTTCAACCACCATCTACCCCACCTGTGACAGAGACTGTAGGTCCCGCATTGGACACATCAGTCACCGGCAAACTCATTTTTAATGTGGAAGCAAGTCATCCTCAGCTCCGAGAGACGACCTAAGAAGAATTATAGCATTCCTATGGTCAGGTATTAAATTATATGTAACTAGCTGGGGGGGCCCGGCATTGCCAGGGCTTTTTTGGGCCGTGCGGTTTACGGCCGGGCGCTGCCGCTCCCCTGCTCTGTGTCACTCTTTTCCTCCCTAACCCTCTCTCTCTCTCTCTCCCCCTCTCTCTCCCTGCCCCTCTCTCTCCCTGCCCCTTTCTCTCTCCCCCCCTCTCTCTCCCTGCCCCTGTCTGTCCCCTCTCTCTCTCCCTCCCTCTCTCTCCCTCTCACCCTCTCCTCTCCCTCCCTCCCTCCCCCTCTCTCTCTCCCTCCCCCTGTCTCTCCCTGCTTTCCTCTCTGTCCCTCCCTCCCCTCTCCCTCCCTAGCGCCTCAGGCCCGGTGCCGTTCTGATAATTAGGCACCAGGGGAAGTGCTTGGAAAATTGATCCCAGCCGCGGTGGCCATGCGCGGCCTAGCGCTTGAGGCCCGGCCGGGCTCTCGGACCGAGACTGACCCCAGCTCAGCTCCCGGTGCGGCCGGCTGCCGCGACGTGGGCTGTGCGGTTTACGGCCGGCCGCTGCCGCTCCCCCGTCCGCTCTGTGTCTCGGGCCGAGCGGTTGTCAGGGCCGGCCCGAGTGACCCCAACTCACTTGCCGCTCCGGCGGGCTGGGAGCGGGATACTGTGCCGGAGCCGCAATGTGGGGGTTTGTTGTGCTGGTGCTGTCGCTGTGGGGATGAAAAAAATGGCGGCGAAGTTTCGGGAGGCTGCAGGATTAGGCCCGCCCACACACAGAATGAAACGCCCCCCGTGACGCACCGATTGGTCAACCATCAGGTCACTGAACTGTAGGATTGGTCAACCATCACGTCACTCAACGCTAATGAGCGGTAGGATTGGTCAACTGCTAATGAGTGGATTTTTGAACGTTTTTTGTATACTGTCGGAACAATTTTTGTCTGACCAAAAAGTACATATGCCTATGACACTCCGCTGATCATCAGCTTTCTTTTGATATAACATATGCATAGGTACACTCTATAACTTTTGAGTCTATAGCGGACAGACGGACAGACAGACGGACGGACGGACAGACAGACGGACGGACCGCTTTATTATATACTAGCTGGAGTGCCCGGCGGTGCCGAGGGTTTTTTGAGGGCAAGTTGTTATGAAAAAAGTAGGAATAATTTTGTTGCCGAGGGAACTGAAGAACCCGCTGTCTCTAGGGCCGCACGGTTCTCTTTGTGTAGATACATAGGAGAGAGAGAGAGAGGGAGGGGGGAAGGAGAGAGAGAGAGAGGGGGAAGGAGAGAGGGGGGAGGAGAGGTGGGGAAGGAGAGAGGGGGGAGGAGAGGGGGGAGGAGAGAGAGGGGGAGGAGAGAGAGTGGGGGAGGAGAGAGGGGGGAGGAGAGAGATGGGGAGGAGAGAGAGGGGGGTAGGAGAGAGAGGGGGAGGAGAGAGGGGGGAGAGAGAGAGCGGGGGGGAGGAGAGAGTGGGGAGGAGAGAGGGGGGAGGAGAGGGGTGGAGGAGAGAGGGGGGGAGGAGAGAGGGGGGAGGAGCGAGAGGGGGGAGGAGAGAGAGAGGGGGGAGGAGAGAGAGAGGGAGCCCGGCCTTGGTGAGCCAGAGGCCCCGTGTGTGGCGTAGCAGTGAGGCCCGGCGCGAGTGACCCCAGCTGAGCTCCCGCTGCGGCCGGCCGCCGCGCCGCTCCCCCGCTCTGTGTCTCGGGCCACGCGGTTAACGGCCGGCCGCTGCCGCTCCCCCGCTCTGTGTCTCGGGCCGAGCGGTTGTCAGGCCCGGCCCGAGTGACCCCCAACTCACCTCTCGCAAGGCTCCGTCCCGCCCCACCAGCCTTTACCAAGATGGCGGCGATGGCTCCGCTGGGCTCCGTCCCGCCCCACCAGCCTTTACGAAGATGGCGGCGATGGCTCCGCTCGGCTCCGTCCCGCCAGCCTTTACCAAGATGGTGGCGGTGGCTACGCGCGGCTCTGCCCTGACCCGCCAGCCTTTACCAAGATGGCGGCGATCGCGGGCCGCTGGTTTGGAATCGGGCCCAGCGGGACGGGAGGTGCCTAGCTCGGGCGTGGCTGGCGAGGAGAGGCCGAGGCTTGGAGGCCTGAGGAAAAAGAGCTTACCTACAGGGTTCAGCTGGGTATCCGTTATCTTAAAATGCCTCATAAAACGTTAAACGCGAACTTAGTGTATCATGCACTCTGTCGAAGTCTCGACTCCGAGTAAGACTCTGAAACAAACTGTACCGTCAGATAAGCAAAGCTTTATTTTACTTGCATACAAGTGTATACAAGGAGAGAGCTGCCTGGACAAAGGCTAGGCCAACATCTCTAAAGGACATCAGCAAATGCAGCATATTTAGACACTCAAACAAGCAAGCGTTCCATAGATGACGTGTAATGGTATTGTATCATCTTAACCACATTAAGAGTTTAAACAAGAACAATCAAAAGGTCAGCAGGACAGAAATGTCTTCAGACAAAGTTAGTTAATTATATTCTGTCAGGAGGTTTTGTTTGAATCTTGTTACCAAAAAAAATGATTTGCTCACTCATGTCTGATTATCATATTTATACAGTGAAGAACACAAGTTCAATATGATCATGTATAAAGAGAAACAAGATTGACCTTTAACAGAATTGTTTTCATTCTTTGGCCAGATGTCATTAGCAGTGCGGTTACCCAATAGTTCTGCAATGTATTGTTCTGGCAGGTTGTGATTAACATAATTGCAATAGGTCAGAAGATTACGTTAGTTGCTGCTGACTTGGTTTTAGTCCACAAGCAATGGTACAAAAATACATTAGATGTCAAGTATCCCATCATGCACTAGTAAGGGCAAAATCATATTTCCACATTCCCTCCTTTTGTCCTTATCAAGGACAACCTAGTCTAGCAAGATTGCATTTAATCTTTCCTTCTCCATCAAATAGGTCCTTGATCTGTACCTGCATCATTACTTTAACTGGTTCTGCATAATAACTGTGGCCAACGCTTGGTCCTCTACTCTTACTCTTATCCAGGCACCATGAGCTTACTGGTCTCCCTATCCCAGATGTATTGGTGAGGACCAGGGAGGGGAGCTGTCTAGCATGGTCATGCTTAGGCTGATACCATCCTTTGAGGGTGTCCAAATCGTACCCTGCCGAGGTCCAATGCCTTTGCCAGTCTTCATCTACTATAATCTTTTTTTTGGGGGGGCCATTTAACTCATACTTGGTAATACTCCCATTTTGGCGTAAAATCCATTCCATCGTCTCTGACTCATTGAAGGGGATAGATCTTAATGGAATTCCCCCTTTACTATGTATGGGAACATGGGCACAAACCCAACAGCTGGAAGCGCTTACCGTTGTTGCGTACGTGTATGCCATATATAAAAATGTATTTATATACAATTCGGGCATTGCAGGTATTGTAAGTGTCCCAAGGAAACATAGTCCTAATGTCCAGTTCCATTTACTGATGGGGTTGGTGATTCCTTTTCCTTGTTTTCTGGAGCTCTTTTGCAGTGGGAAGCGTGGATCCATGTTGGTCTCTCTTTCACCTTTACAGCAGTATTAGTTGCTAGGAGTACTTGGTACGGACCTTCGAATCTGGGTTGGAGACCGTTCTTTCTCTTGAATACTTTTCTCTTGAATGCTTTCACATATACGTTGTCTCCTGGTTCTAGGTTATGGCACCTTCCTTCAGCTGGTTCAACCTGGGCTTGCTTGACCTGTTGGTGGAAACTGGAAATACACTTAGTTAAGGCAATGCAATAATTCAACATATGTTCATCCATCTTGTGAATGTCCATCTGCTTGGCAGTGAAGGGTGCAGAAAATGGCAGTCTCTGAGGTCGTCCCATGACGACTTCACGTGGTGACAGTCCCGTCGTTCTGTTTGTTGCTGATCGCCTTACCATCAATGCCAAGGGTAACAGTTCGACCCATTTAAGTCCTGTCTCGCTGCAGAGTTTGGAAAGTTTATTTTTCAGCATACCATTATATTTTTCTACCAGTCCCGCTGACTGTGGATGATAGCTGCAGTAGAAGTGTTGGTTGATCTGTAAAGCCTTACACATTTCTCGCGCAACTGTCCCAGTAAAATGTGATCCATTGTCACTTGAAAGTTGTGCAGGTATACCAAATCGTGGTACAATTTCTTTTAACAAACCTTTTGCAACAGTAACTGCATCATTTTTTTTTTACATGGAAAGGCTTCAATCCATCGTGAAAACACATCTACAATAACTAATACATACTTAAATCCTAAACATACCGGTAATTCAATAAAATCCATCTGTAAATGTACAAAGGGTCCTGTTGGATTTGGGTGGGAGGCAGCCTGTACCTTTTCTGTTTTACCTGGGTTCATTGTTTGGCAGGTAATGCATTGTTCACTAATTTGTTTTGTAATTGTCAATGCCTGGTGAATACCAAGTTTGTGTGATATAGTCTGCCATCCCCCCTTTGCCTGCATGTGAACATGTGGACACATCGGGCAATCCATGGGAGTATTGACTTGGGAGCCACCATGCGGCCGTCACGGTAGACCCATACTCCTTCAGGTGTTTTAAAACAAGAATCATTCACCCAAGCTAACACTTCGTCCGAACTGGCCTGTAATTGATAGGCCAAAACGTCATCAATTGTGGGTGGGGGATTGTCTGGATCTTGATTTCTAAGAACATATGCAGACACTTGTGACCCTGTATCAGATAGAGCAGCAGCCTTAGCTGCTCGATCCGCCCTATCATTGCCCAAAGAAGCCTGGTCTTGATTGCCTGTATGTGCTTTGCATTTAATAACAGCAATTTTTGTAGGACACTGGAGAGCCTTTAAAAGGCTATCAATTTGTTCAGCATTTTTTAACTGTAGATCCTGATGAAGTCAGGAATCCTCTAAGTTTCCAAATTTGACCATAATTATGAGTGACTCCAAATGCATACCGAGAGTCAATATAAATATTCACTGATTTTCCTGTAGCTGAAATACATGCTCTTGTAACGGCAAACAGTTCTGCTTGTTGTGCTGAAAAGAAAGATGGTAGTGAGCATACTTCGATAATTGAATGATCATCGGAAATGGCATATGCACTTTTTGGCGAGCCCTTTTCGTCTCTGAGGGCTGATCCATCCACATAAAATATAAAATCGCTATTGTCCAGAGGAGTTTCTACAATGTCTATAGGAGGCTTAGTGATAAGCTGAGTCACTGATTCACAATGCCTCTTGGGTAGGTGATGCAATTAGCAGGTCGTCTACGTACTGTATGAGGGTTAACCCATCGGTTAAGACAATGTCCTGTAAATCATGTTTGAGACACTGCGAAAAGATAGTTGAGCTTTCTGTATAGCCTTGTGGCAGCCTGGTCCATGTGTATTGGGTTCCTTTGAACGTGAAGGCAAACAGGAACTGGGAATCTTGGTGAATAGGAATGCTGAAGAAGGCTGAGCAGAGATCAATGACCGTATAATACCCTGAATTAGGAGGTATACTGGTCAGGATGGTGGCTGGGTTTGGGACCACCGGGTAGGCAGGGAGAACAGACTCGTTAACTGCTCTTAGGTCTTGAACCAACCCTGACTTATTCTCCACTCCTGTTGAACTGCAGCTTTTGATAGGCGTAGGACCATCTGTCCTAGATCAGAAGATTTGAATTCATGCGCCACTGCTAGTGTACGGTGTGGCTTAGAGTCTTTTACCCTGAATAATTCCCATGCTGTTTGGGTCAACAAGACTGGTGACGCTATTCCTTCTTGCCCAATTAAAATTCTTCGGATTTTAAGTGAATATTTCTGATGCAGAAAGGGCTTGTAATTAATTGCCACTTCTAGATCTTCTCCCGTTTTGTCATAATAGGCTATACAGTGCAATTTATCATGCCAATGTCCCAAATTAAACTGCTTCTGGTATTCTGATACTGACCTTGTGACATACTGCAATGCTCCCACAGCCATCAGTAATTGTTTACTGAGGTTGTCATCATGATTAGTCCAACAATACAAAATAGGAGAATTGTGGACCTGCAATGGGTACATCCCGCATCTGTCAGTTGGAACATGTACCTTCAGTCCTTTTTCCGTACATGATATCACTGCTTTCATTTTACACAACAAATCTCTTCCTAATAAGTTGATGGGAACGTCTTCAGATAATAAGAATGCATGCTGTTCATGAAAGTCTTTCATCTGTACATCCAATGGAGTGGGCCATAACATAGTCTGGGTTGTTCCTGAAAGTCCGACACACTTGACACTCTGATTGGTACAAGGTGCTCCTACTGCATATTGTTTAGTCAAGACTGAACTAGTTGCTCCAGTGTCTACCAAAAAATGGAACTTGTGTTCCATTCATATTTAAATTTATAAATGGCTCTTCTTTAGAATTTAATGATACTGCAGGCAATTGTACCACAGCTTGTTGTTCCTGGGCAATGTCTGGGGTGGGCTCTAAGTAACGTCATGCTGAACAATTTGGATTTTGTCCAAACTGTTCGTTTGGGCCACTTTGATTTCCCCAGGGATTGCTAGTTGTCCAATTAGTCTGTGGACGAGTGTGAACCTGGGCTTGGGTATTTCTGTTTCCGGATAAATTTTGTGGACCCTGCCAACCCTGATTTGTTTAACTTTTTGTTGTTTATTCTGTTCCTGATTAATCTCATCCCTCTTTTTATTATGTTTACTAACTTCTATACTTCGTTCGCGTCTCCTCTCTGCTTCCTTTTTCCAATCTGAGAAGGCTGACCAATTTACTTCTTTTTTTCCTTTTCTAGTTGGGTCCCTTTGTTTTTATGAGGCATTCCTCTAGACAGGTAATTCTGCCTATGTTAAAGGTGCCATCTGGTGGAAATGGGTATTTCCCATTTCGGGTCCATCTGGACCATCTTGGCAGGTCATTGATTGAAACTTGACCGCAGTTTTGAAAAATATAACAAGCAGGGGTGCCTTTCTCTGGGATTTTACTAGATTTGGCACCCTTTTTTTTTACTTAATTGGGACTTTCCTGTTGGTTAGTCTCAACTAGGTGTAATTTCTCTGGCTCGCAATAACCCGTTTCCCCTTTGCGATTTTGCAACCAAGTTGCTGTAAGAGATGAAAAGAAACACGTACTAACAATAACAAGACTAATAATAACTAACGCGACAGACCACACAGGTAAACAAATTAGGTAACTCATTAAAATCTTATACTATATACTGAACAATAGACAATTCTCAGTCTGTGTTATTCGCCACTGCAGAACTGAGTCCTTATACTTTAATGAAATCGCTGAAGGTCTCCTGCCTTCTGCCGCAAGACACTCTCTCCGGCTTCTTAATCTCCGGGGGACCCACCCCCTACTATCTCTGAAGGTCTCCTGCCTTCTGCCACAAGACTCTCTCTCCGGCTTCTTATTCTCCGGGGGACCCACCCCCACTGCAGTATCAAACTTCTAGCGCTTTTCCTTTTTACCCTTGGTACCTTTCTTAGTCCGGGATCACCCGACTTTACTGTGTCTTATCTGGACGGTCTATTTCAGGGCTCAGGTTTCCGAAATCGTCTCCTTTTCTGATAGACTGAAAGAGGAAATAATTACAAAAATGACAACTCAACCCTGGAAAAAATGAGTCTCAACTGATCGCAGTACTGTAGCCAATGGCAAACAGAACACACTAGTTTTCAGACTGAGAGGGAATCCCTTTGGTGGCTAATGCCACTTATAACTGGCCAGTTAGAATTCATTCCCAGAAAGATACCGTGTCTTCATCCGTTTACTCACCGGTACAGCAAGCGATCTCGGTGGAACCTCCAAGAAATACTGTCGAAGTCTCGACTCCGAGTAAGACTCTGAAACAAACTGTACCGTCAGATAAGCAAAGCTTTATTTTACTTGCATACAAGTGTATACAAGGAGAGAGCTGCCTGGACAAAGGCTAGGCCAACATCTCTAAAGGACATCAGCAAATGCAGCATATTTATACACTCAAACAAGCAAGCGTTCCATAGATCACGTGTAATGGTATTGCATCATCTAACCACATTAAGAGTTTAAACAAGGACAATCAGAATGTCAGCAGGACAGAAATGTCTTCAGACAAAGTTAGTTAATTATATTCTGTCAGGAGGTTTTGTTTGAATCTTGTTACCAAAAAAAATGATTTGCTCACTCATGTCTGATTATCATATTTATACAGTGAAGAACACAAGTTCAATATGATCATGTATAAAGAGAAACGAGATTGACCTTTAACAGAATTGTTTTCATTCTTTGGCCAGATGTCATTAGCAGTGCGGTTACCCAATGGTTCTGCAATGTATTGTTCTGGCAGGTTGTGATTAACTTAATTGCAATAGGTCAGAAGATTACGTTAGTTGCTGCTGACTTGGTTTTAGTCCACAGGCAATTGTACAAAAATACATTAGATGTCAAGTATCCCATCATGCACTAGTAAGGGCAAAATCATATTTCCACAAGTCCTTTGCAAATGGATTTATTTTTCTTTTAATACCAACTTTTTTTTTGCTGGAAATCTATATTTCATATCATTTAATTCCCATCTGTGTCATTTCTGGCATTGCCTCCAGTGGTTAATGTGTCAACACTAATGAATCAACAATTTCCTCACCTCCATTACCATTTGTTTAGCGTGAGGCCCGGCATGTGTTTAATGGCCGCCGCTCAGCTCCCGCTCCCGCACTAACAGTAGTTTGAATGATTAGGCCCCGCCCACCCCGTAGGATTGGTCAACCATCACGTCACTCAACACTAATGAGCGGTAGGATTAGTCAACCGCTAATGAGCGGATTTTTGAATGTTTTTTGTATACTGTCTGAACAATTTTTGTCTGATCAAAAAGTAAATATGCCTATAACACTCCCCTAATCATAACCTTTCTTTTGATATAACATATGTGTAGGTACGCTCTATAACTTTTGAGTGTATAGCGGACAGACAGACATACAGACAGACAGACATACAGGCAGACATACAGACAGACATACAGACGGATCCTTTTATATATATAGATATGCTTAAACTGTACATAAAAGCAGATTTGCTGCTATCTTCATTCTCACAAAGAATTGTCTGTCAGCCATCTCTAACTGCACAGCATTCAACAACAAAAACACATATAAACTTCACAGCATTGACTCAGTGAATTAATAAAAATAACACATTGATTCAAATTAGCTGAAAGCTATGCAGGCTTATTATAAATACAGTTGTTGAAGTTCGATATTGGCCTGTACTTTTGAGTTGAACTCAGGAAAACTTCATTACCACAAGCTCATGAACTGATGTATTGGGCCAAATCTTGCTGGAGCGGGGCATCTCGTGGCACATGCCATTAGTTAGACTTCTTCCTGCGCCCTTCAACTTAAACATAATTTGCGTCTGCGTCATAGCTTGCTGGAAGTGCGAGCTGATAATGATGGGCCGAGGTCAACGGTGCATTTGAGACCTTGGTGAATGATGGGATCAATGGTGTATATTTCCTTAACCAATGAGATTTATGGAGAAAGAAACAGAGAAATGATGGAGAAGGAGACTGAATTAGAGTCAAATCAGGTACAGAAAGAGAAATAAAGAGAGGAAAAGAAAGTTTGAATTAAGAGAGAGAAAAAATGAGACAGAAAGGAAAAGTAAGAAAAAAGAAAAGAACTGATTTTTCAAAATCTGTAATAAGAATTTACTACATGCAGGAATGAGACTCAACAGTTTAAATTGTTCCCTTTAAATTTATCCCTGTGACCTAGCCAATGTTTATCCCTCAAACATCACTAAAAAAAACATTATCTGGTCATTATCACATTGCTGTTTGTGGGAGCTTGCTGTGTACGAATTGGCTGCCACATTTCCTACATTACAACAGTGACTACACTTCAAAACGTATTTAATTGGCTGTAAAACGCTTTGGGACATCCGGTGGTCATGAAAGGTGTTATATAAATGCAAGTCTTTCTTTCTTTCTGGGTTGGAGAGGTTGATTGGCCTTGTATTAACAATTATCACATTGTTAAAAAGGCACTTGTAAAGTATGAGTGTTAACATTTTGTGGCAAGTTTAATGGGCAACTAATTTGCAAATCCAGCAAGTTCTTAAAAATAATGGGGAGGTTGAAGGCGAGATGCCTTTTGTGCGAGGCAAACGGCAGAGCGGCGTAAATCGACCAACAAGTAATGGAGGTTCACAAATCACGACATATCTCTTCTTCCCCTGAACTTGCTGGCCAATTTTCACATTAATAACGTCATGTGTCATGAACCCATCATTATTTTTTTCAGGGAGGTTTGGCCCATTAATTTGATCAGGCCATCAACTTGCGGAGTTTTAAGCAGCCTGTGCACTATAATAGAGCTTCAACCAGAGAGAAAGGTTTATAATAATGAATGTTTCAGCCCACACCATATACCAGTTATATCTGAAAATCTTATGTCAGGGATTATCAGAAGGTCACATAATTTGTGAGTATATATACTTTCAGCATCTACTCCTAGAACTTCTAGTAAAAATGAATCCGTTTTGCTTTCTGTTTTAATAGTTATCATTTAGCTGAATGCAGCAGTGTTTGAGAAGAATTTTTTTCCATGATGTTTCATTGGGACTAAATGATGTGACTATTAGTGCTATGGGAAAACAGCAGAACAGCTGACAGTCACCAATGCACAGCTCATTGCTGTTCTCTCCTGACCTGTCTTTGACATTAATAACAGCAGGAAATTGGCTATTTAGCACAAAGATGTTAAGAAGCACAGAATGTTTTAATTTGCTTGCTTTTTGTTTCTGTTGAAACTGTATTGAAGAAATGTCACAAATCTCTAACGTGGTAATGGGTCAACTATGCTATTTTTTCTTTAGAATACATAAGGGAACTGTCATTTCAATCTTTAGATTCATATCTGTAATTTTATTAGCAAATGTATAAAATATCACATGCTGGACACAAGCAATTTTTCCAATGATCAATTCTCAACTTGTTTACACTTTAACAATAATGATAAATTAACAGTCTGAGAAAGATGTTTTCCTTCCTTTTATATATGCTACCATATCTCCCTTTGGAGAAGAGGCCAGGTTGTGAAGGTCAAAAGAAACCAACAGGAAAGGACTGACCTTTCTTTCTTTAAAAAAATCTATTTGCTGATTTGAAGGCTCCTTATCTGTTCAACTGTAATTTCTTGCTGCTTTGTGAATATGGTAAGTTGGAACTTGTGAAGTTTCACAACTACACGAGAGTAATGTGTAGATGTGATGTGAGCATGTGTGTGTTTATATTATATATGTATATATGTTCTGATGAATATACAAATTTCCTGCCCATAAGTTTCACTTATTATTGTCACGATTTTTTTCTCACTCTTTTATATCAACATTTAACATTGAAGTTCCTTATATAATCACTTTTAATTTCCCCATGTAAACAATTTCCTGCCAATATTTGTTGATGAATCAAATCACACAAAATGCTTCTTCAAAACAAATTTAACCTCCATTTTTCTCAGTAACTGAAATATATAATAGAAGGGAATTTTAACGTGGGTGAGTGCATGGGTTTGGGTGTGGGTGGGGTGTGAAATCCTGGAAAAATGCGAGCACGTCAGAAAGCTGGCTCCAAACCGCAGACTTCCACATTTCACGCCAGCGCGTTAGACTGTGTGTGTGCGACCCTCTCAGGAGAGGCAGTTTGTCAATTTCAATATGTTAATTGCTCAATTAGATTGATATTGTCATGGGTTTTGCAATTTAACTTTGGGTCCACGGGTTTCGTGGGCATCCTAGAACTTACCAGTGAAAGCAAGGCGAGAACACAGCGGCAATTGAGGGGGATGAAGACGTGACAGGGAAATATGCCAATAAGTAGTCAGTACTCACACCTGCTTTCCTACCTGCTTGTGTGAAAGGGTTTGTTCACAATACTTCTGCTGAGAGGTTACTTTACACACTTTGGAGGTGTCATTGACACTTTGGAGGTTTGGAGGTCTGATTTGCACTTTGGAGCTCTGATCTATCAGGTTAAACTGGTAATTATACAGCCTCCACAGAAATTGGACAAATCTACCTTACCAGTTCAGAATATCTTCAAGACTTATTTTGCAAGGGAAAATCAATTAATTAATAAATTGTAATAAGTTATGCTTTGTGCTCACTACCATGTTTGAGTGCCTCAGATTGCAGCAGAAACAAATGAGAGGTGGATAAAAGTAATTTTGTTTTTGCTCTCTACAGCACAGCTGCGTACTATTCTATATCCACACGTATTAACATCTCACAAGGATAATGCAATCTTTATATGAAACTAGAATACAGCGTGAAGACTAGTGAAATAAATACAGAAACTGTTTTCATCCACCCTTGTGATTGCAAAGCTAGTCACAGCTGTACACTTCAGAAGATGTTGTATATTAGACCAGTCTTCCTCCCGTCTGCCACGCCATTCAGCAGCATAGAGTAACATTTTTCTGCATAATTCATTGTCTTTACAAGAAAAACTCAGACTAAAATTAGCTTCGGAAGGATTTAAGATGATCTACAACATGGATAAAGTGTTTAATTTTAAATTTTTTGCATGGATTGATTGCAATGTTTGAAATAATCTGAAGATGGCTGAAATGTCCCTGTCAATTCCTTTGAAGTTAATCATTCTTCAACATGTTAAATGTGTAACAGTTTAGGTGACATTTAAGTCTAATTTGTGCTGCAATTCACAGATTCATATTCGTCTATCTACAATTAATTACTTTTGACTCCAGGAACTATAATCACAAGGCAGACTCAATAAAGCCCTTCACCACATTTGATCTCATCCTTCCAGAATACAAATCTTACTGTTGTGTCATTACAGCATTTAATTGTTTCTTAATTTTCCCACAATCCCTTTACAACTCTGCACACACAAATAGTTCCCAATACAGTACCTGTCCTAATTTTGCCCTTCAGAACCCTGAGGCTGCACCCTCTTGTGTTGCTCAGTGTAACAGGGAAGCTAGAATCATAGAATCATAGAATGATATATCACAGAAGGAGGCCATTCAGCCCATCGTGCCTGTGCCGGCTCCCTGGTAAAGCTATCCAATTAGTACCACTCCCTGCTCTTTCCCCATAGCCCTTCAAGTATTTATCCAATTCCCTTTTGAAAGTTACTATTGAATCTGCTTCCACCGCCCTTTAAGGCAGTGCATTCCAGATCAAAACAACTCACCATGTAAAAAAAGTTTCCTCATGTCGTCTCTGGTTCTTTTGCCAATCACCTTAAATCTGTGCCCTCTGGTTACTGACCCTTCTGCCATTGGAAACAGTTTCTCCTTATTTACTCTATCAAAATCATTTATGATTTTGAACACCTCTATGAAATCGCCTCTTAGCCTTCTCTGAAGGAGAACATAAGAACATAAGAACATAAGAAATAGGAGCAGGAGTAGGCCAATCGGCCCCTCGAGCCTGCTCCACCATTCAATAAGATCATGGCTGATCTGATCCTAACCTCAAATTTTCTATCACTGTGCATCCACCTGAACCCGTGTAATCTCCCGGGAGAGGCGAAAAACCAGATAAAGACCCAATGGCCAATTTGGGAGAAAAAAATCTGGGAAATTCCTCTCCGACCCATCTAGGCGATCGAAATTCTTCCAGGAGATCACTCTGTCCCTATATTTTCCACAGTACTTACCTTCTGTAAAGGCGATCTCCACCCCAGCCAGGAACAGGAATAAAACCATCTCCTGAAATCTAACACAGAATTAGAACACAGTAGGAGCAGAACCAGGCTACACGGCCCCTGGGCCCACTCCACTACCCACAGGGCCATGACCATTCCGAACCTAGACTCATGTCCAATTTCCTGCCCGCTCCCCATAACCCTTAATTCCCTTTACTTCTAGGAAACTATCTATTTCTGTTTTAAATTTATTTAATGATGTAGCTTCCACAGCTTTCTGGGGCAGCAAATTCCACAAACCTACCACCCTCTGAGTGAAGAAGTTTCTCCTCATCTCAGTTTTGAAAGAGCAGCCCCTTATTTTAAGATTATGCCCCCTAGTTCTAGTTTCACCCATCATTGGGAACATCCTCACCGCATCCACCCGATCAAGCCCCTTCACAATCTTATATGTTTCAATAAGATCGCCTCTCATTCTTCTGAACTCCAATGAGTAGAGTCCCAATCTACTCAACCTCTCCTCATATGACCACCCCCTCATCACCGGGATTAACCGAGTGAACCTTCTTTGTGCTGACTCGAGAGCAAGTATGTCTTTTCTTAAGTACGGACACCAAAACTGTATGCAGTATTCCAGGTGCGGTCTCACCAATACCTTGTACAACTGCAGCAATACCTCCCTGTTTTTATATTCCATCCCCCTAGCAATAAAAGCCAACATTCCATTGGCCTTCTTGATCACTTGCTGCACCTGCATACTAACTTTTTGAGTTTCGTGCACCAGGACCCCCAGATCCCTTTGTACTACAGTACTTTCCAGTTTCTTGCCATTAAGATAATAACTTGCTCTATGATTTTTCCTGCCAAAGTGCATAACCTCACACTTTCCAGTATTGTATTCCATCTGCCAAATCTCTGCCCACTTACTTAGCCTGTCTATGTCCCTTTGCAGGTTTTTTATGTCCTCCTCACTCACTACTTTCCGTCCCATCTTTGTATCATCTGCAAACTTTGATATGTTACACTCGGTCCCCTCCTCCAAATCGTTAATATAGATTGTAAAGAGTTGGGGACCCAGCACTGACCCCTGCGGAACACCACTAGTTACTGGTTGCCAATCTGAGAACGAACCATTTATCCCAACTCTCTGCTTTCTGTTAGAGAGCCAATCCTCCACCCACGCCAGAATATTACCCCCAATCCCGTGATTTTTTATCTTGAGCAATAATCTTTTGTGTGGCACCTTGTCAAATGCCTTTTGGAAGTCTAAATACACTACGTCCACTGGCTCCCCTTTATCCACCCTGTATGTTACTTCCTCAAAAAACTCCAGCAAATTTGTCAAACATGACTTCCCCTTCATGAAACCATGCTGAGTTTGTCCTATTAAATTATGTTTATCCAAATGTCCCGTTACTGTCTCCTTAATAATGGACTCTAACATTTTACCAACCACAGATGTTAGGCTGACAGGTCTATAGTTTCCAGCCTTCTGCCTACTACCCTTTTTAAATAAGGGTGTTACATTAGCAGTTTTCCAATCTGCCGGGACCTTTGCTGAGTCCAGTGAGTTTTGGAAAATTATTACCAATGCATCCACAATCCCTACCACTACTTCCCTCAAGACCCTAGGATGCAAGCCATCAGGTCCAGGGGATTTATCCGCCTTGAGTCCCATTATTTTGCCAAGTACCACTTCCTTAGTGATTTTAATCGTATTTAGTTCCTCCCCCCCTAGAGCCCCCTGTTTGTCCAGTGTTGGGATATTCTTAGTGTCCTCTACTGTAAAGACTGATACAAAATAATTGTTCAGTGTTTTTGCCATCTCCATGTTTCCCACCATTAATTTCCCGGTCTCATCCTCAAAGGGACCAACATTTACTTTAGCCACCTTTTTTCTTTTTATATAACTATAGAAACTTTTACTGTCTGTTTTTATATTTTTTGCTAATTTACTTTCATAATCTATCTTCCCTTTCTTAATCAATCTTTTAGTTATTTTTTGCTCTTTTAAAGACTTCCCAATCTTCCATCCTCCCACTAGATTTGGCTACCTTATATGCCCTTGTTTTTAGTCGGATACTATCCTTAATTACTTTACTTAGCCACGGATGGCTATCTTTTCTTTTACACCCTTTTTTCCTCAGTGGAATATATATTTTTTTGAAGTTGTAAAATAACTCCTTAAATGTACACCACTGATCATGTACCGTCTTACCCTTTAATCTATTTTCCCAGTCCACTCTAATCAATTCCGCTCTCATACCTTCATAGTCTCCTTTATTCAAGCTCAGCACGCTTGTTTGAGATCCAACCTTCTCACCCTCTAATTGAATATGGAACTCAACCATGTTATGGTCACTCATTCCAAGGGGATCCTTTACTAGGACATTTTTAATTAATCCTGTCTCATTACACAACAACCGCAGCTTCTCCAGTCTCTCCACATAACTGAAGTCCCTCATCCCTGATACCATTCTTGTAAAGATGCTTTGACTTTCTCCCAAAATCCTGACCTGTTCCAATGATACTCTGCATTCCAGTCAATTTATTACTTTTTCTCAGTGCACACTGACATCTCTCTCTTTCTCTGTTAGGTATAGGCATCAACCCCATCTGGCCAAAAACAACTTGTATTCACCATAAACAAAGTTTTATAAAAGAAAGATAACACTACAATTATCAAATAAACATCTCATTAGAAAATAGGCATTTTCTTGGCAAACCAACAGTCACAGATATTAAGTAATGTGCCTTACATTTCTTTCCATGCAGAGGCATAAAATATGTTTTGAAAAAAATTAATACAAATTATAACACATTTCAGAGAGAGAAATTGAGCCAGCTGCCTCACTGACAATCACCAACTAAAACCAAACTAAAACTTTAAAAAAATAAGATAAACTTTCATTGTTCCTTCTATACCAAATATCTCTGCAATAGTCCTTGTTATCAAATAATTCCTCCTAATTTACCATGTCTAAATTCAAGACTTTTAAATCAAGATCTGCCCTCCTTACTTGAATGATGGTGCAATCCTTCCAGGATGTCATAGAAACATAGAGATAGGAACAGGAGTAGGCCATTCGGCCCTTCGAGCCTGCTCCGCCATTCAATGAGATCATGGCTGATCTTCATCTGAGATCTTAGCTGATCTTACCAGTTCAGTACCCCGTCCCCGCCTTTTCTCCGTAACCCTTAATCCCCTTAGCCTTCAGAAATATATCCAATTCTCTCTTGAAAATATTTATTGAATTAGCCTTCACAGCCCTCTGTGGCAGGGAATTCCACAGGCTCACCACTCTTTGAGTGAAGAAATTCTTCCTCATCTCTGTTTTAAATGATTTGCCCGCTATTTTTAGACTGTGGCCCCTGGTTCTGTGCTCCCCTGCCATTGGAAACATTCTCTCTGAATTCAGCCTGTCCAGGCCTGCCATAATTTTATATGTTTCGATGAGATCCCCTCTCAATCTTCTAAACTCCAGTGAGTACAAGCCCAAACTATTCAATCTCTCCTCGTAGGTCATTCCCGCCATTCCAGGTATCAGCCTGGTGAATCGCCGCTGCACTCTTTCCATGGCAAGAACATCCTTCCGCAGATGGGGCGACCAAAACTGTACACAATACTCCAGATGCGGTCTCACCAGCACCTTGTACAGCTGTAGTAAGGTATCCCTATTCCTATACTCGAACCCCCTTGATATGAAGGCCAACATACCATTTGCCTTCTTAATCGCCTGTTGCACCTGCATGCTCTCCTTCAGTGACTGGTGCACAAGAACACCCAGGTCCCTCTGCACTTCCCCATCTCCCAATCTATTGCCATTTAGATAATAATCTACCCTCCTGTTTTTACCCCCAAAGTGGATAACCTCGCATTTATCCACATTATAGTGCATCTGCCACGTATCCGCCCATTCCCCCAACCTGTCCAAATCGCACTGTAGCCTCCTGACATCCTCATCAGAGCCCACCCCTCCTCCTAGTTTAGTGTCGTCAGCGAATTTGGAAATATTGCATCCAATTCCCTGATCCAGATCATTTATATATATTGTGAACAGCTGGGGTCCCAGGACAGATCCTTGCGGCACCCCGCTGGTCACTGCCTGCCACTCCGAAAACGAGCCGTTTATTCCAACTCTCTGTTTTCTATCCGCCAGCCAGTTCTCTATCCACGTTAATACTTTGCCCCCAATCCCATGAGCCTTAATTTTGCATGATAATCTTTTGTGTGGAACCTTATCGAAGGCTTTCTGGAAGTCAAGGTACACCACATCCACTGGCTCTCCCCCATCTATTTTACCAGTTACTTCCTCAAAAAATTCCAGCAGATTAGTCAAACACGATTTACCCTTTGTAAATCCATGTTGACTCTGTCCGATCCTTTCCCCATTTGTCAAGTGCTCCGCTATTTTATCCTTAATAATGGACTCTAGCATTTTGCCCACAACCGATGTAAGGCTTACTGGTCTATAATTCCCTGCTTTCTCTCTACCCCCCTTTTTAAATATTGGGGTAACATTAGCTACCCTCCAATCCACGGGTACTGTTCCCGAGTCAATGGAGTTCCGGAAGATGATCCTTAGAGCATCTGCTATCTCCAGGGCCACCTCCTTAAGTACCCTAGGATGTAGTTTATCAGGCCCCGGGGATTTGTCGGCCTTCAGTCCCCTCAACTTACCCAACACCATATCCCTAGAGATACTAATTTCTGTCAGCTCCTCCCTCTCATTAGTCGCTATGTTTGCCGATATTCCTGGGAGGTTATTTGTGTCCTCCTTTGTGAATACAGAACCAAAGTATGAGTTTAATTGGTCTGCCATTTCCTTATTCTCCATTATATATTCTCCCGAATCGGACTGCAAGGGACCGACTTGGGATTTTACCAGTCTTTTCCTCCTGATATACCGATAAAAGCTTTTGCAGTCTGTCTTTATGTTTGCTGCAAGTTTACTTTCGTATTCTATTTTCCCCTTCCTGATTAATCCCTTTGTCCTCTTTTGCTGTATCCTGTACTGCCCCCAATCTTCCGGTCTGGTGCTTTTTTTTGCCAGTTGATATGCCCTTTTTTTTGATTTTATGCTGTCCCTAATTTCCCTCGTTATCCACGGTTGAGCCACCTTTTTAGGTTTATTTTTATGCCAAACCGGTATAAACATGTTCTGGAATTCTTCCATTCTATCTTTGAATGCTTGCCATTGTCTATCCACTGTCAATCCCCCCAGAAACACCACCCAATCAATCTTACCCAATTCCCGTCTCATACCCTCGTAATTCCCTTTATTTAAGTTCTGGACCTTAGTCTCTGATTCAATTTCCTCACTCTCCATCTCGACTGAGATCTCGATCATATTATGATCGCTCTGACCCAAGGGGCCTCGTACAAGAAGATTGTTGATAAGTCCCTTCTCATTGCACAATACCCAGTCTAAAATGGCCTGATCTCGAGTCGGCTCCTCGACATATTGGTCCAGATAACCGTCCCGAAAACATTCCAGGAATTCCTCCTCCTCAGAATTTTTACTAATTTGGGTAGTCCAATCAATATGTAAATTAAAGTCACCCATGATGACAGCTGTGCTCTTATCGCACGCTTCTCTAATTTCCCTTTTTATGCCTTCCCTCACCTCCATATTACTATTTGGAGGCCTATATATCACACCCACTAACGTTTTCCTCCCCTTGCTATTTCTCATTTCTACCCATACAGATTCCGTTTCATCCGAGTTAATATCCTTCCTTTCCATTGCATTAATCCCCTCCTTTACCAGCAATGCTACCCCACCTCCCCTACCTTTTTGCCGATCCTTCCTAAATATTGTATATCCCTGGATGTTAAGTTCCCAGCCTTGCCCACCCTGCAGCCACGTTCCATGTCCTTGCTTTAAGCCAACTCTTTCTCTAATTTTTTTTGTGTTCTCTCTAAGATACATATAAATACACAAACAAAACCCAGTTCACTGCTCCTAAGCACTCAAGAATATATTACAAAATAAACAAGCAATGCTAAATTTCAAATGAAAAATGTCACTGTGATATTTAATTGACAAATATTAATACAATTATCACTTAGACTATAATAAATCAGGTATGCTTGTATGGTGACTGTGAGTGTAGCAGAGATCATTTGGGTACACCTTAAGGCAGAATCCTGAAATGGATTACAGTGTAGTCAAACCTGGATAAAATGAGTAGTAGATTATTACCATTGGACAGCAATTGTGGAAATGCTATTGTTTAGTGAAATTCCTACACCTTTTCCCCACCATTATAGAATCATAGAATAGTACAGCACAGATTGTTTTCTGCAATCTTCCTGAACCCTCCTATAACTATGTTCAAAAATTATGGTAGATCTAACTCTAGGCCAAATGCAAATTGAGGGTAGCTGTGACACCATGATTTTATTCACAAATCCTTTCTGTCCTACAATTACCTTCTCATAATTGTTTTGCTGAAGAATTCTTAACCCCATAGAGATCATCAAGTCCACAAATAGCACAAGACTACAATAATCACTGTTCAGACTAGTCTTTAAATTAACCAGTTTTTCAAATAGCATTCATTCTTGTCTAGCATTTTTTTTAATGTAATTATTTTTTTGATTATTCTTAGGATGTGGACATTGCTGGCAAGACCAACATTTATTGTCCATCACTAGTTGCACTAATAAGGTGGTAGTGGGCCTTCTTGCACCACTGCAGTCCATGTAGCAAAGGTGCTCCCACAATACTGTTCGGTAGGGAGTACCAGAATTTTGACCCAGTGACAATGAAAGAATTGCAATATGTGTCCAAGTCAGGATGGTGTGTGGCTTGAAGGGGAACTTGGAGGTGATGGTGTTCCCATGCACCTGCTGCCCTTATCCTTCTAAGTGATGGAAGTCCAGCTGAAGAAGCCTTAGTGAGTTGCTGCAGTGCATCCTGCAGATAGTGCACACTGCAGCCACGGTACGCTGGTGGTGGAGGGAAAGCAGTTTTTCTTTATATTCTGTCAAATTTTAGAAAATTAGATTCTAGATTTAAACACCAAACTGAATTGACAACCCAAAGTGGCTTACCTTGGCATATTTTTGATTCAAATGCAAATAGTATAATGTTGCGCAATTCAGAGAAACGTCTTCAGCCCAACTTTCTTCATTCGCTTCATCAATGACCTTCCCTCCATCATAAGTTGAGAAGTGAGGCTGTTTGCTTATGATTGCACAGTGTTCAGCTCCATTTAAAATTTCTCTCATAATGAAGCAGCCCACGTCAGCCTAGAGCAGGATCTGAATAACTGAAAATAACTTTTAAAAAACTATACAGACCATTGATTAGTTTCATCGGTGCACAGCAGTCAGTTTCTCAGTAAATTAAAAAAAATATTTAAAAGCTTTTAAAAGGTGCCTATTAGTGCCCTTGTGCCTAAAAAATGTTTAATCTTAAGACCCTCCTCAAAGGCCCACAAACACCACTGTGCTGCCTTCCTTTAGGAATTTATGTTAGTTTTCCAGTTAATTCAGGGGTTTGAGTAATTTGGGTCGATTTCCATCGTGTGCCGCCACCTAGTGGATATTTGGTACCTAGCAAGTGCAGTAAAGCGCAGTAAAGCACAGTAAAGTGCAGTAAAGTAAACTACTGTATTAGCACAAGACCTGCAGCTCAACACATGGTCTGGCAGTTATTTTCTTGTTACGCTCCGGCCTTGGACACTATTTGTCTGTAAGTACTTGAGAATGTTATAGATGATTAGTGTACACTATATTTTGCAGAAAATGTTTAGTTTGTAACCTTTCTCTGTACACAGCTAGCCGTGAAGTGCTCGCTCTCTGTCTAGCTGGTTAACTTGTAGCTGTATTTGATGCACTATGTACAGGGCTAATTTAAAGTGAATGTAAGAGAATGTCTTTCAGTTTGCTAAATGTATATTCACAGTAAGCTGTGTTTCCACGTGTTTTGGTAAGTTACATGCCAAATGTACTGTGTTGCTCAGGCTTACCTCAATTTGTGTATGCATATCAGTTATGTGCTTGTGTACTAATGTGTGCTTCCATTTCTGTATTGTATTTCAGTTTCACAATAAGAATCTTTCAGTAAAGTTTACAAGAAAAGTCAAGCCTTGTGATTTTTATGGGAAGATATCAAATTGTTAGCTACCTGTCTAGCTCTGCATAGGAACGCGCTGCAAGGGCAGAAAAACCACAATTGTCAGAAACTTGCCATGGCGACTAATTAGATCTGGGGGCGTGGCCAGTTTTGTGGGTTGGGCCAGCTTTCAGTGTGATTTTTTTTAAACTAAATGCAAAAGATCGCAGAAACTCAATTTGTGCTGAATATAATTTGCGCTTGAAATTGCTTGATCTTTTACGCTGGTTTGGCCGATTTTTGGTGAATTGCACTGGAAATACTAGTGCAACTTAGCAGAAACTCTACCCATAGACAAAAAAGGAGAAGATGACAAGAGGGAATATGAAGAGGTTAGGAAAGCAGTCAAAGAAATGATTAGGAAAGCAAAGTGGAACTATGAAATTAAATTTTAGAGGAATATAAAAAGAAATAGTAAAGTATTCCACAGACACATAAATAGCAATAGAATAATCAGAATAGGGCTAGGACCACTAAGAGATACACATGATAAACTCACAGGTAATGACAGCAAAATGGCAGAAATATTGAATAGTTACTATGAGCGCAATCTTGCCAGCCCTGGGGAGGTGGGTTTGGAGGTGGGACTGTGGGGAAAATGGCAGAATCTGGGGGCAGGTGCCCACCCCGCCCCAACCTGCCTTCGTGCCATCTTGCCAGGAGGCGGGTAGCCGACCCACGCTGGGACCTGACTCCTTGGAGGCGGGAAGGGGATTACAGCCACTTAACTGCCTATTAACAAGTAGTTAACAGGCAGATAAGAGGATTATCCCCATTTTACCCACACAAGTGCGGGCTTCCCGAAGGCTGCGAACCCCGCCAGGGTCACCAAGGCGAGCAGTGGGTCTGCGGGGGTCGGAGGGGTACAAAATTGCACTGTGAAGGTAAGTGATGCATGAAAGTGTGGAGAGGTGAGTATGTGAGGTAAGTGGAAAGTGTTAGAAAAAGTTTACTTACCTTTGTTTCTTCCTGCAGGCTTCAATCGTTGGGGATGCAGAGAGTCTCGCATCTCCGCGGCAGAGATGACAGATGGCTGCTGCATTCTCCAATGCAACAACCATATAACTTCTGCTAAAGAAAAAGGTTTGTTGAGTCTTGAATGCAAGAATTCATCAAACTACAGAGAATGTCAGTGTTTGACAGCTTCACAGAGCTGTCAAACGATGAAAATTCATCTGTCAAAAATTTTTGACAGATGAAGCATCATACGCTGACGTTCTCTGTAACCGGCTTCCCCTTAATTGGCCTGCTAAGCCCAATGGGCAGGCTTAACAAGGTCAATCAAGGGAAAATAGCGTGGGTTGGCCAGAAGTCAATGGAGGCGGGACTAAAGCCCAACAAGTGGGAGTCCTGCCTCCAAAAGCTCCCCATTGGCAAAATCCAGCCCGTTGCCTCAGTATTTACCAAGGAAACCAACAGGGTGGGCAAGACATTAGAAGAAGAGATCAAAAACGATATAAAGACATTTAAGATAGAAAGCGGAAGATAATTGATAAACTAATAAAACTTAGAGAGGATAAACCCCCCGGTCCAGATGGATTGCATCTACGCATATTAAAAGCAGTTAGGGAAAAGATAGCAGAGCCACTATTACATATATAAAAAAATTCATTAGAAAAGGGAAAAGTGCCAGAGGACTGACGGACAGCTAATGTTATTCCTATATATAAAAGGGGAGATAGAACAAGTCCAGGGAACTATAAACCAGTTAGCTTAATGTTGGTGGTAGAAAAGATAATGTAATCTTTACTCAAACATGTAATAGAAAAACATCTAGAAACTGAAAATACAATAAAGGGTAGTCAGCATGGATTTCAATACTTCCTAGTCTTGATGATGGAGTTCTGTAGAAGGGTTTCGACCCGAAACATTAACTCTATTTCTCTCTCCACGGATGTTGCCTGACCTGCTGAGTTTTTCCAGCATTTTCTGTTGTTATTTTGGATTTCCAGCATCCGCAGTATTTTGCTATCGTTTCAAAAGGGAAGGTTGTGCTTGACCAACCTTATTGAATTTTTTGAAGAAGTAACAGCAAGAGTAGACAAGGGTAATGCAGTAGATATAATGGCCTAGAAATTCATTGTAGCCACTTTTGGGGCGGTAAAGTCGGGCGGCCGCTAAAGTTTGCGCCCGCCGCCAAATCGAGGCCACTTCTCCGATATTCATTAGCTTCGCCCTAAGAGTTTGCTCGAGCGCTAAAACTGGCGCTGCACGCTCCTCTTTAGGCGCTAAGCCGGCGGGCCGGGGCGCTAAACCGGAAGTTGGGTGCAGGGCAGGTGCGGCGAGCTGCTGATTGACGGCAGACACTTTGGCTCTGGTGAGCTCTTAAAGGAGGAGGGTGGATTTGTTTTTTTCAAAAGGCCGACACTGGTGTATTTGTGGCTTTGGGGAGGGTTTCTCTCCATCAGTGTGTTATGTGTTTCCGGCACACCCGTCGTCCTCCTCCTCCTCCTCCTCCTCCTCCTCCTCCTCCCAGCCAGCCAGCCAGCCAGCCAGCCAGCCAGCCGTACCATTTCTAGTACAGGAGGGCCCTTTAATTTGCGCTCCCCGTGGCCCGCATCGGCTGTGTACCGTTCCACTTCACAGTCGTTAGCGCCGCCTGGCGCACAATGGGCTGGCGCGAGTGAAGTTCCGGTTCGGGGCGCACAAAGGGCGTTGCACGACGAAATGACGTCATGATCTGCGCGCGCAGCAGGGCGCGCGCTAAGAATTTGCGCCGGCGCTAAATGTGTACTGAAGTTGGGGCGAGGCGCAGATCGCGCTGCGCCCGGGCACTAAGCGCCTAGCGCTCGAGATCTACTCCTCCTAAGGCGCTAACGGCTGCCGTGCCCAACTGAATTTCTAGGCCCAGATATTTTGATTTTCAAAAGGGCTTCAATAAGGAAACATAGTAGCCTCATGACTAAGGTAACAGAATGGATAGCAAGCTGGCTACAAAACAGAAAATAGAGAGTAGGGGTTAAGGGTAGCTAAACAGACTGGCAAAAGGTGGGACGTTGTATTCCACAAGAATCAGTGCTGGAATCACTGATGTTCTGAAGTTATATTAACGATTTAGACTTGGGAATCAGAAATACAATTTCAAAATTTGCGGATGACATCAAATTGGGAGGAATAGTTAATACAAAGGAATTCTGACAAAAGATCACCTACCTGAAACGTTGACTCTGTTTCTCTCTCCACCAATGCTGCCTGACCTGCTGAGTATTTCCAGCATTTTCTGTTTTTATTCAGTAAACTGCAGCCAGGTGACATTTTCCATTTTCTTCCTTGGAGTTTTTAGGATTAAATTGCCAGTACAGTGCTGATTTAAGGATAGTGGACCCAAGTTCAATGGAAACTGTATTAAGATTGCCCAAGCTCATTTCATATATATCAATATACCACACGGACTGCAGCGGTTTAAGAAAGCAGCTCACCACCACCTTCTCAAGGGCAACTAGGGATCGGCAATAAATGCTGGCCTTGCCAGCGATGCCCACATACCATGAATAAATTTTAAAAAAATTTGGGCTAGATTTTCAGTATAGGCAGTTTTGGGGCGCTAACCTTAGCGCCCGCCCGAAGTTAGCGCCCGCCCCAAAGTAGCGCCCCGTTGCCGGAAATTCAGTGGCTTCGCCCTAAGAGGTTGGTGGAGCGCTAAAAGAGGCGTTCCACTACTATCTTTAGGCGCTAAGCCGGCGGTCCAGAGGGATAGTGCCCAGGCGGGGCGCAGCGCGGGTGCGGTCATTTTTGGACTGACAGCAGACCCCGTGGCGCCGACCAGCTCTTAAAGGGGGAAGGGACGAATTGGTCTGCTGCCACGCCCTGCACACTGCAGCCTTGCAAAGAGGCCTCAACACTGCTGCTCAGCCCCAGGGAGTCATGGCAACGCCAGAGAAGGCCCGTCAGCGTGCCCTGCGCTTCTCAGAGGGTGATCTGGACATAATGGTCACAGCTCTGGAGGTGAGGCGCAAGATCTTGTTCCCAGAGAGTGGGAGGAATCCAACCCACCACGACTACACCAAAGCCTGGAAGCAGATCGCCCAGAGGGTGACGTTCACCGGCGATGCCCCCAGGACCCACAAACAATGTCGTAAAAAATACAACGACCTGACCAGGATTGTCAGGGTGAGTACCCTTTCCAGTCTCCTCCTCATTCTTGCATGTACACCTGACATGATGGGCAAAGGGAGCTGAAAGTCCTATTGGCCAGCCCTCAGCCAGCAGCACTGGGACAGTCATGAGCATCAATTGGCCATTCGGCACTCTACACTCTGGCCAAGCTATTCCACCATGGGAGGCTGTGCACACTACATCAGGGCTTCACTCTGGCCAAGCTATTCCACCATGGGAGGCAGTGCACACTACATCAGGGCTTCACTCTGTCCAAGCTATTCCACCATGGGAGGCTGTGCACACTACATCAGGGCTTCACTCTGTCCAAGCTATTCCACCATGGGAGGCAGTGCACACTACATCAGGGCTTCACTCTGGCCAAGCTATTCCACCATGGGAGGCAGTGCGCACTACATCAGGGCTTCACTCTGGCCAAGCTATTCCACCATGGGAGGCTGTGCACACTACATCACGGCTTCACTCTGGCCAAGCTATTCCACCATGGGAGGCAGTGCACACTACATCAGGGCTACACTGCGCACTTACAGCCCGTCCTTTCTCTTGCAGGCTAAAGTAGCCTTTAATCGCCAGGCCCGTGCCAGGGGTGGCCGCGCCAAGCTGCAGAAGCTCACTCGGCTGGAGGAGCGCGTGTGTGTGCTCATGGGAGCCCGTGTGCTCGTCCCCACAGCGTGCGGAGTAGCCGACCCTCCACTGCCCGGCAATGGTAAGGACCTCGCCTTTTGGCCCTCTCGCGTCGCACTGGCCCATCCGAGCTACCTCCTTTGCCACTGTCCCACCAATGCGCTGAATGCCACCAGTCCTAACTCCCTCGCTGACGCCGTCTCCTCACTCTGAAGCTACTCTTGTGCATTCCTGCATTGAGCTGGTGACGACCAGGACCCTGAAGCTGCCAGTGACAGCACCTCCGACCAGGAGGAGGAGGAGGAGCAAGCCGGACCTTCGGGGGAACAGTCACGTCCCGCAGGAGAGGAGGAAATGCTTGACACCTCCTCACTGGACGAGTGCCTGGAGGAACTGTCGTAGGGCAATGCAGCTTCTGGGACCAGTGGCGTCCAGCCACCCAGGAGCCGTGCGCGTGGCCCGCGGCCTTCCCCCCAAAGGGGGCAAGGATCAGAGGGGAGTGCTGCTGATCGGCACACTCGCCGCCACCAACGTGGCAAGGGTCCCCTAGTTCGGCCCCCTCCTCCCCAGCGGGAGAGTCGCGACTCCAGTCCGGACACCTTCACCTCGGAGGAGGTGCGGAAGCTGGATAAGATGGCCAAGGATTTGGACCGGCGCCACATGGAGCTCATGAGCGTGGTGGGGCGCATGCCTGAGGCCATCGAGTCGCTGGCGACCAGTGTGCGCGAGTTCGGGGCAGCAACTGCCGCGAGTGGCCGCATGCTGACTGATGCCGTCAAGACCCTGGCGGATGTGATGCGGGTGCACACCAGGACAACAGGGGCACTCACTGCTGCCACACGCGCTGTCTCAGGCAGGCATCGCCAGGGCAGCCGCCGCGCTGGACCATCCCAGCAAGCCGCCCCTCGGCTGATTGTTGCGGATCCTGCAGTGCGGGCCCGGCCGAGTGCCACCGCGCCACAGCACCAGCCAGCGCATCCCAGACGCCAGCTGGCCCACATTGCGCCATCCGTCGCCGCCATTCCCCCACTGGGGCATCAAGGGCAAGCGGCTGCAGCTGATGGTGGCCAGGCTCAGGTGCGCCACTCAGCAGACGGCCCCTCGAGGCCCAAACGCCGTGTAGGCCGCCCCCCAGCGGCATCTGGCGGAAGGGCATCTGAGCCTCAGGCGCCTTCCCCCAGCCTCGCAGCAGCCACTGGGCAGAGCTTGCGAAGGAGCAGCAGGCCGGGCAGGGGAGGCAAAAGGCTGGGCAAGGTCTCGCCCTCACGGGCCACTCAGTAGAGGGTGTGGCCAGCTTTCCTTTTATATGGCGGTGGCCATCTTTATTTTGCCCATGGCTGTGTTGTTGGAGGGCTTATTTTTTGCGTTAGGCCGACGTTGAGGCCCGGTTTGAAGAAATGTGGAGTGACTCCTCCCCAGTTTGTGGGAGTGAGTCGTTTGTTGGGCTTTTTGTGGGGCCCGTTTATTGTTTTTGGGGATTCATGTGGGAAGGGCTTTTCATTTTTGTGTAATAAATAATTATCTTTATTCATGCAGTCTCCATGGTTGTTCTTCTTAGTGTTTGTTGACTTCGCCGGCTGAGGGCTTGCGGAGCGGCTGCATTCATCTTCCCTCGTGGCCCCTGGCCATTCCCTGACAGGGGGCTTAGAAGTACCGTGTAATAAGGTGGCGTCGTGCGGCCCTTGGCCCTGGTCGCTCCCTCCTGGGAACGTACTCCTGCTCCTCCTCCTCCTCCTCCTCATGCTCCTCCTGCTCCTCCTCCTGAGGTGCTGGTCCAACGTCAGGTGGCAGTGCCTGAGTCCTGCGGATAGCCAGGTTGTGTAGCATGCAGCAAACCACCACAAATTGGGAGACCCGGTCCGGCGAATACTGGAGAGCTCCTCCGGAGTGATCAAGGCAGCGGAACCGCTGCTTGAGGACCCCAATAGTTTGCTCGATGATGTTGCGGGTGGTTTGATGGCTCTCGTTGTAGGCCTCTTCAGCAGCGGTCCGGGGCGCGCGGAGCGGAGTCATGAGCCAGGTGCACAAAGGATAGCCTTTGTCCCCGAGTAGCCATCCTCTTGGGGGAGGCTGTGCCTGGAACATGTCATGCACAGTACTCTGCCGCAGGATAAAGGCATCGTGGCTGCTGCCTGGGAAGCTGGCATTGACTGCCATGATGCGCTGCTTGTAGTCACACACCAGCTGCATATTCAGAGAATGGTAGCCCTTCCTGTTGCGATACTGCTCGTCATGCTCCAGAGGGGCCCGCAAAGCCACATGCGTACAGTCAATGGCGCCCTGCACCGAGGGGAATTCCCCGAGTCTGGAAAATCCCAATGCGCGCTGATGCTGGCTCTCCAGGGCCATGGGGAAGGAGATGAATTGGCTTCTCCTTCTGAACAGTGCTTCGGTCACCTGGCGGATGCAGCGATGCGCGCCGTACTGGGAGATGTTTGCTATGTCCCCAGCAGCGTATTGGAAGGAGCCGGTGGCATTGAAGTTCAATGCCACCGTCACCTTCACTTCCACCGACAGAGACGTCCTGCACCTGAGCTTTGGCCGCAGATCTCGGCGAAACAGGTGGCAGATCTCTGCAATCACCTCCTTTCGGAATTGGAGCCTTTTAACACATCGCGCGGCACTCATGTTTAGGTAGGAGCGCTGCTGGCAGTATAGCCTGACTGGGTAAGGCCTATGTGGCCGATGCCTGTAGCCCCCCCTGCCTCTAGCCAGGGCTGCCCCTCTCACAATGCGTCTGCGAGCCCTACGGACATGGAGCTGCAGCTCCGCGTTGGCACCCCATGCAACCCCCATCAAATCCTGGCAAACACTCAAATTTCCAAAAGGCCACTTGCAGCGCTCTGGCCTGAGTCCAAAAATACCTGAGCTCTTGCTGCTTGAAACCAGTTAGCTATCCTCCTTGTTGTGTCTCCAGAAATGCGTTGCACAAGAGTGTTTTCTGAAAAAAGGCTGGCCTTTATACTGGAGAGCACGTCCCCTTTAATTTGCGCCCCCCGGGGCCCGCGCTGGTTGTGTTGCGTTCCCTTTTCCAAACGCTCCGGTCGCCAGCCGCACAATGGGGCGGTCCGACTGAAGTTTGGAATCGGGGCGGCCAAAGGGCGTTGCACGAGGATGTGACGTCATTTTCTGCGCGCGCATCCGGCCGGCGCTAACGGGCAACTTAATTTGGGGCGGGGCGCAAACAGCGCTGCGCACGGGCGCTACACGCATAGCGCCCGAAAATCACTTCTCTTAAGGTGCTAACTGCTGGCGCTAGCAACTGAAAATCTAGCCCATAGACAACATGTTGGTCAGTGTGCTAATCCAGTCATGGCAAGTCCTAATTTAAGGGCTGGTCATTGAAATGGGCATTGAATCATCATGTGCTATAATTAGATTGTGGGCCTTTTATTTTGAATCTCCACATGCACAGACAAAAACATACAACAAATAGGGTAAGGGGGAAAAATTGAGTCGCGCCCCCTTTGGGGCGCTAACTTTGCCGGGGCGCTACTTTTAGTGCCACGAAAAAATTAGTGCCCCCACGGCCGAAATTCACCAGTAGTGCCCCAAGAGGGAAGCGGGGTGCTACTGGAAGCGCCCCGCCTCTCTCTTGGGGCACTGCGAGTGAATAACGCGGCACTACGTGCCACACTCTGCAGCACATCGCGCCGCGGTACTGCAGGCCTTCCTCCCCTTCTTAAAGGGGAGGGACCTAACGCAGCATGACCCGGGGCCCAGCTGGGCCACCAGGGATCGGAGTGCTGGCACTTTGCTGGGGGGCTTCAGAGGAGGCAGGTAATGGCAAAGGGGGCAGGTGCTGGCAGGCGGGCAGCAACCAAAATGGCCGCCCAGCACCTCCCATTTAATTTGCACCTCCCCGGCCGCAGGTAGGCCCCCCTGACCTCGTCGGACATAGTGTTCGGCGGTAAGTCAGGGGGCGCTACCGAAGATTGCAGCCGGGATACTGCGCATGGCAATGACATCATCACTATCAGCGCAGTGCCACGGGGCGCTAACAGTTACTGCCGCCACTAATCTCCCGCTGAATTTCACTAGTTGATTTGTGCCCCCTCTTAGGGCGCTAACGGGAGGTGCAAAGCAACCGAATTTTTAGACCTAAATGTTTAAGAAGAAAAGCAGAGTACAGCTTTCAGAAAACTGACATTACAATGAGAACATAATTCTCATATGCACAGTAATGTTATTTAGATTGGCTATTCAATACTTCCTAGTCTTGATGATGGAGCGATATGGAGAGAAACAGCCAACTGATACAATAGGGCTAGGTGGTTTTCACAGGAAGCTCAACTTTTTTAGCACATTTCCGGAATTAAATGCAGGTGGCTTTGCTCATGGGAACACTAATGATTTATGTGTCAATTTTCCCACCTGCAACTATGCATAGAACTTGATAGAGTTAGCAGAAATATTTTGCTGTGTTAATGCAGTGGAAACTGTTCTTTATTTAGCAGAAGGAAACAGTGAAAGGTGTATCAGCAATATGCATGCTTAAATAAGTTGAAGAATCAGACCTGGCTTTGCATAGTACCACAACAACAACTACTGCATTTATATTGCATCTTTAACATAGAGAAATGAAAGGACAAAATGGACGCTGGGCCAAAAAAAGGACAGATTAGGAAGGGTGCCCTAAAGATTGATCAAAGAAGTGGGTTTTAAGGAAGATCTTAAAGGAGGAGAGGGAGGTGGAGAACTGCAGTGGTTTAAAGGGACAGATGCATCTGTGACAGGTAGATTGGTGAGGACAAGCTTAAGTAGGTTATTCTTACATGTCAGTTCTTTCACCTCCTGTTGTAAGCCCAGTCTGCTAGTTTTGTCCTTCAGGACTCGCCCAGCTTGGTCAGTGGTGGTACTACCAAGCCACTCTTGGTGATGAACATTGAAGTCCCCCACCCAGAGTATATTCTGTGCCCTTGTTATCATCAGTGCTTCCTCTAAGTGGTGCTCGACATGGAGGAGTACTGATTCATCAGCAGTAGGTGGTAATCAGTAGGAGATTTCCTTGCCCATGTTTGACCTGAAGCCATGAGACTTCATACAGTCAATGTTGTCTAAACACATTCAGTGGCTTAAATACCATATACTTGCAATGAGACCAAATAGAAATCATATCATAGGAGAAAAAGTAGGAGCCTATCATTGTTATTGGCAGGGAATTTACCTCTCTGTTGCTGTAACTTTGTGGGAAACAGGCCTAGTTTCCACCGCACCTCCGGTGAAGTTACAGCGGCAAAGCGGGAACAGCTCCAAGGAAATTGCTAACTGTTAATTTGGGTGAAATTTATGATTCAAGCAAAGGATGTTAGTTCCAAGGAGGAGAACACTTTTTCCACTTTTGTCACTAAGTTCCAGCATCAAACATTCCTAGATCAGGTATGCCACAGCTGCAGAATAAACTTCATTTTACTCTGTACCAACAATGTGCCTTAGATCCTGCCTCAGAACAGCACCCCTACTGTACCAGTCTGTTTTTTTTCTACCTTCTACATTAGCTACCCTACTCAAGATTATTAATTTTTTTTGCTAATTAATACTAAATTATGAAGTTTCTTTTTTTTTTGCTTATGGGTTCATGTCCCGTTGGAACTAGGTTGAGACTGCCCAAACTAATTTCACATAGGGCCCTTACTATCAGGGAGAAAAATTTTGTATCATTATTCTGAGCTCAATTCAAACCTAGGCCTCATAGATGACAGAGCAGAGTATCAACCCACTGCATCATCCAATCCCCACATTAATGTTATTAGGGGGTGTCTAATACTCGATTCCGTAACAATGGCAACTCCTTGAATCACTACAGCTAATGAGTTTCTTACCTCTGACATGTCGTATAATCCCTAGAAATACAAGAAAGAAAGATTTATATTGTTGGGGTTTATTTTGGCCACAAATCAACATGGCCTGTTACTGCCTTTCCATTTCACCACAGGTGATCCACTTGGCAAATGCTGAAACATCCTTCCCTGCTGGGTCATTCCATATGGCCCCTAGGAGCTGACATAACGCCAAATATAATTATACATCCTGTTATGATCTTCTAGATGGGTGGCCAAATGTATAAAAGCCAGACTGAACATCTGTCTCTGGATTTTAATACCAACTAATATAAGGCAAGATTACGGCCCAGAAATTGGTTCGCGAGCAATCCAATGGTGGCCACAAACCACCACGCCGAAAATGATACGCAAGAAGAGGACGCCAATTTGGTCCTCTTATGTCTTCAGGATGTGACCGGCGAGATGGAGATGCCAGTCACACCCCAAAAGGCAGTGCGCCATTCTTGAAGAGAATGAAGGTTGGCCAGGGGAGAGCCCATGGCAAGTTCGGGCTGAAGGGGTGGGGGGCTGGCCAGCAGCGGCCCGCAGTTTTAATGTGGAGCCAAGGGGGGCAGGAATACTCCTCCTGGCTCCCCATTCATGTAAGAATTTTTTTAAAGTTGCTTTTTGCTGCTTTTCACCTGAGAAAATGAACCACAGCATGCACAGCACATTCTGCGGTCAGTCAGGAACCAATTTTGTAACGGGGTATGAAGTAGGCTTTAGGCCCCGAATTTGTATACACAATGGCCCCAACATCAGATTCAAATTCAAATTTAGATTCAGTTGGGTGCCCTGGGCATGCCCCAGCCAAAATGGGGTGCCTCACCCGGCAGGAATTAGATCAGGCATGCCACAGGCCATATTACACATTCCAATTTCTAGGCCTACACGTTTTAACATTTATTTTGTGTGAAATTCAATATGTTTCTTTAATTCTATCTTATAATGTAGAATGTTGTTAAAAAGGATAGAAAATCATTAGCATATGTTTTGACAGATGTGAAGAACATTCAAAGATTTTAAGCTTCTCTCATTCCACTCAGAGTTTTCCTTTCCTAAGATCCATTAGACAACATGTAGCATTACTAAATCTCAGCTTTTTATCAACTCTGATCATGATTTAAAATATCTGTAATGTCCACTATTCCCAATGGCAATCAGACACTCTGTCTTAAAGGGTTATACTTAAAAGCAAGCTGGGTACTTTTATTTTTATTTAAATATTTACATTACAATGCTATTATTTCCTATTTTTAAATTTCCTCCTAGTTATTAAACTTTATTTTGATGAAATATCAAATATCTGCACCTGATCCAGATAAACAAATGCACATTTGTCACATATTCAGGGCTAGATTTTCAGTTGCTAGCGCCAGCAGTTAGCGCCTTAAGAGAAGTGATTTTCGGGCGCTATGCGTGTAGCGCCCGTGCGCAGCGCAGTTTGCGCCCTGCCCCAAATTAAGTTGCCCGTTAGCGCCGGCGCAAAGTTTAGCGCCCGCCCGGATGCGCGCGCAGAAAATGACGTCACATCCTCGTGCAACGCCCTTTGGCCGCCCCGATTCCAAACTTCAGTCGGACCGCCCCATTGTGCGGCTGGCGGCCGGAGCGTTTGGAAAAAGGAACGCAACACAACCAGCGCGGGCCCCGGGGGGCGCAAATTAAAGGGGACGTGCTCTCCAGTATAAAGGCCAGCCTTTTTTCAGAAAACACTCTTGTGCAACGCATTTCTGGAGACACAACAAGGAGGATAGCTAACTGGTTTCAAGCAGCAAGAGCTCAGGTATTTTTGGACTCAGGCCAGAGCGCTGCAAGTGGCCTTTTGGAAATTTGAGTGTTTGCCAGGATTTGATGGGGGTTGCATGGGGTGCCAACGCGGAGCTGCAGCTCCATGTCCGTAGGGCTCGCAGACGCATTGTGAGAGGGGCAGCCCTGGCTACAGGCAGAGGGGGCTACAGGCGTCGGCCACGTAGGCCTTACCCAGTCAGGCTATACCGCCAGCAGCGCTCCTACCTAAACATGAGTGCCGCGCGATGTGTTAAAAGGCTCCAATTCCGAAAGGAGGTGATTGCAGAGATCTGCCACCTGCTTCGCCGAGATCTGCGGCCAAAGCTCAGGTGCAGGACGTCTCTGTCGGTGGAAGTGAAGGTGACGGTGGCATTGAACTTCAATGCCACCGGCTCCTTCCAATACGCTGCTGGGGACATAGCAAACATCTCCCAGTACGGCGCGCATCGCTGCATCCGCCAGGTGACCGAAGCACTGTTCAGAAGGAGAAGCCAATTCATCTCCTTCCCCATGGCCCTGGAGAGCCAGCATCAGCGCGCATTGGGATTTTCCAGACTCGGGGAATTCCCCTTGGTGCAGGGCGCCATTGACTGTACACATGTGGCTTTGCGGGCCCCTCTGGAGCATGGCGAGCAGTATCGCAACAGGAAGGGCTACCATTCTCTGAATGTGCAGCTGGTGTGTGACCACTAGCAGCGCATCATGGCAGTCAATGCCAGCTTCCCAGGCAGCAGCCACGATGCCTTTATCCTGCGGCAGAGTACTGTGCGTGACATGTTCCAGGCACAGCCTCCCCCAAGAGGATGGCTACTCGGGGACAAAGGCTATCCTTTGTGCACCTGGCTCATGACCCCGCTCCGCGCGCCCAGGACCGCTGCTGAAGAGGCCTACAACGAGAGCCATCAAACCACCCGCAACATCATCGAGCAAACTATTGGGGTCCTCAAGCAGCGTTTCCGCTGCCTTGATCGCTCCGGAGGAGCTCTCCAGTATTCGCCGGACCGGGTCTCCCAATTTGTGGTGGTTTGCTGCATGCTACACAACCTGGCTATCCGCAGGACTCAGGCACTGCCACCTGACGTTGGACCAGCACCTCAGGAGGAGGAGCAGGAGGAGCATGAGGAGGAGGAGGAGCAGGAGTACGTTCCCAGGAGGGAGCGACCAGGGCCAAGGGCCACACGACGCCACCTTATTACACGGTACTTCTAAGCCCCCTGTCAGGGAATGGCCAGGGGCCATGAGGGAAGATGAATGCAGCCGCTCCGCAAGCCCTTAGCCGGCGAAGCCAACAAACACTAAGAAGAACAACCATGGAGACTGCATGAATAAAGATAATTATTTATTACACAAAAATGAAAAGCCCTTCCCACATGAATCCCCAAAAACAATAAACGGGCCCCACAAAAAGCCCAACAAACGACTCACTCCCACAAACTGGGGAGGGGTCACTCCACATTTCAACAAACCGGGCCTCAACGTCGGCCTAACGCAAAAAATAAGCCCTCCAACAACACAACCATGGGCAAAATAAAGATGGCCACCGCCATATAAAAGGAAAGCTGGCCACACCCTCTACTGAGTGGCCCGCGAGGGCGAGACCTTGCCCAGCCTTTTGCCTCCCCTGCCCGGCCTGCTGCTCCTTCGCAAGCTCTGCCCAGTGGCTGCTGCGAGGCTGGGGGAAGGCGCCTGAGGCTCAGATGCCCTTCCGCCAGATGCCGCTGGGGGGCGGCCTACACGGCGTTTGGGCCTCGAGGGGCCGTCTGCTGAGTGGCGCACCTGAGCCTGGCCACCATCAGCTGCAGCCGCTTGCCCTTGACGCCCCAGTGGGGGAATGGCGGCGACGGATGGCGCAATGTGGGCCAGCTGGCGTCTGGGATGCGCTGGCTGGTGCTGTGGCGCAGTGGCACTCGGCCAGGCCCGCACTGCAGGATCCGCAACAATCAGCCGAGGGGCGGCTTGCTGGGATGGTCCAGCGCGGCGGCTGCCCTGGCGATGCCTGCCTGAGACAGCGCGTGTGGCAGCAGTGAGTGCCCCTGTTGTCCTGGTGTGCGCCCGCATCACATCCACCAGGGTCTTGACGGCATCAGTCAGCATGCCGCCACTCGAGGCAGTTGCTGCCCCGAACTCACGCACACTGGTCGCCAGCGACTCGATGGCCTCAGGCATGCGCCCCACCACGCTCATGAGCTCCGTGTGGCGCCGGTCCGAATCCTCGGCCATCTTATCCAGCTTCCGCACCTCCTCCGAGGTGAAGGTGTCCGGACTGGAGTCGCGACTCTCCCGCTGGGGAGGAGGGGGCTGAACTAGGGGACCCTTGCCACGTTGGTGGTGGCGAGTGTGCCGATCAGCAGCACTCCCCTCTGATCCTTGCCCCCTTTGGGGGGAAGGCCGCGGGCCATGCGCACGGCTCCTGGGTGGCTGGACGCCACTGGTCCCAGAAGCTGCATTGCCCTGCGACAGTTCCTCCAGGCACTCGTCCAGTAAGGAGGTGTCAAGCATTTCCTCCTCTCCTGCGGGACGTGACTGTTCCCCTGATGGTCCGGCTTGCTCCTCCTCCTCCTCCTGCTCGGAGGTGGTGTCACTGGCAGCTTCAGGGTCCTGGTCGTCACCAGCTGAAAGCAGGAATGCACAAGAGTAGCTTCAGAGTGAGGAGACGGCGTCAGCGAGGGAGTTAGGACTGGTGGCATTCAGCGCATTGGTGGGACAGTGGCAAAGGAGGTAGCTCGGATGGGCCAGTGTGACGCGAGAGGGCCAAAAGGCGAGGTCCTTACCATTGCCGGGCAGTGGAGGGTCGGCTACTCCGCACGCTGTGGGGACGAGCACACGGGCTCCCATGAGCACACACATGCGCTCCTCCAGCCGAGTGAGCTTCTGCAGCTTGGCGCGGCCACCCCTGGCACGGGCCTGGCGATTAAAGCCTACTTTAGCCTGCAAGAGAAAGGACGGGCTGTAAGTGCGCAGTGTAGCCCTGATGTAGTGTGCACTGCCTCCCATGGTGGAATAGCTTGGCCAGAGTGAAGCCCTGATGTAGTGTGCACTGCCTCCCATGGTGGAATAGCTTGGCCAGAGTGTAGAGTGCCGAATGGCCAATTGATGCTCATGACTGTCCCAATGCTGCTGGCTGAGGGCTGGCCAATAGGACTTTCAGCTCCCTTTGCCCATCATGTCACGTGTACATGCAAGAATGAGGAGGAGACTGGAAAGGGTACTCACCCTGACAATCCTGGTCAGGTCGTTGTATTTTTTACGACATTGTTTGTGGGTCCTGGGGGCATCGCCGGTGAACGTCACCCTCTGGGCGATCTGCTTCCAGGCTTTGGTGTAGTCGTGGTGGGTTGGATTCCTCCCACTCTCTGGGAACAAGATCTTGCGCCTCACCTCCAGAGCTGTGACCATTATGTCCAGATCACCCTCTGAGAAGCGCAGGGCACGCTGACGGGCCTTCTCTGGCGTTGCCATGACTCCCTGGGGCTGAGCAGCAGTGTTGAGGCCTCTTTGCAAGGCTGCAGTGTGCAGGGCGTGGCAGCAGACCAATTCGTCCCTTCCCCCTTTAAGAGCTGGTCGGCGCCACGGGGTCTGCTGTCAGTCCAAAAATGACCGCACCCGCGCTGCGCCCCGCCTGGGCGCTATCCCTCTGGACCGCCGGCTTAGCGCCTAAAGATAGTAGTGGAACGCCTCTTTTAGCGCTCCACCAACCTCTTAGGGCGAAGCCACTGAATTTCCGGCAACGGGGCGCTACTTTGGGGCGGGCGCTAACTTCGGGCGGGCGCTAAGGTTAGCGCCCCAAAACTGCCTATACTGAAAATCTAGCCCTGAGTCTTTAACTTTATGTTTTTATTAACAGTGTATTTTGGTCATCCTGGGTTAAAATTCCTCTTTTAATGTATATGACATTATTTCAGCCATTATTTTATGTGCTAACTTAGCCTTCCTGCACCTTTTCCTGCTTCAGCCTGTGGAGATGATTGGCAAGATAGACCTCTCTCCATGGAGTAAAATCAAATTTTAAGCAAGAGTCAGCATGCAGAAGCTACTATCAAAAGAAAGAAAGACTTGCATTTATATAGCAACTTTCTCAAAGCACTTTACAGCCAATGATGTACTTTTGAAGTGGAATCACTGTTGTAATGTGGGGAATGTGGCAGCCAATTTGCACACAGCAAGCTCCCACAAGCAGCAATATGAAAATGACCAGATAATCTGTTTTTGTTACATTGGTTGAGGGATAAATATTGGTCGGGGCACCAGGGATAACTCCCCTACTCTTCTTTGAAATAGTGACATGGGAAAGCAGATGCTTAATGTCTCATCCAAAAGACAGCACCTCCGACAGTGCAGCACTCCATCAGCACTGCACTGGACTCTCAGCCTCGCTTTATGTGCTCAATATGTGCTCAAGTCCCTGGAGTGGGACTTGAACCCACAACCTTCTGTCACCTGTAACATATATTAATCGATTGTACTTTAAAAATTGGTTGTAAAATACTGTCCTTAAATTCCTGTCTGAATAAAACATCCACAGAGCCTTTTAATGATCTTTTAGTTTATATTTAAAATACTCTTTTAGATTGATTCTCCTCCCCTTAAAAAACAGAGCATTCCTTCTTTGCACAATCACGAATCTAGCCAAACTGAACATTAAATTAATTGCCGCTCCGCTAGACTCTAGCAGACTCTCCTGCAATCCCCATCTCAAAATTGAGTCCCATGGGATTCCCATTCTCGCTCTTCGGTGCCCACCCAGCAAAAAAGCTTCACACAATTGTCGAACATAGTACTTAAAGTCATTTAACTGCGGACATAACACCAGTAAATGTGACAGAGTCTCATCCTGTGTCCCACACATTGGGCAAGTTGCCGCCTCCACTCGTCCAATCTTGCACAAGACCGTCATGGTAAAAATCCAGTTATGAGCCAATTTGAAATCCAGTTCAATCCATTCTGGGCATTTAAAATTTGCCCACACTCCCTTCCAAATCCTGTTGAAGTCCAGCTGTGGGTATATACTCTGCCAAAACTCCTGACCAGCAGGTGTCTTGAATCTCCATTCTCTGAATACCTCATAGAAATCTCGAGTATTACAATTGTCAAATTGGACCAACTCTCCCCCTTTCTCCAGTATAAAGCTTGGAAAAGCAGGACGCATTTTACTTCCTTTGGAGATTTCCACATTTATTTCTTCCATCCAATCCTGTGGCATTGCCCTCACAATCTTCTCATCCATGATTCCTATTGCTTTTCCTTCTACCTCCTGATCCTCCTCCCACACCATGTCCCTCACTATCGCTTCCGGCAACCAACCTGGAATTACCTCGTATAATACATCTTTCACAGATATAATCCCAGCTTTTATAAAAGCTTGATTAAGTAAAACCTCTCCTTCGATGTTGACCCACCTGTTCAAAAATATTGGCTGTTCTAAAAATTCCTCAGCCCCCTTGGGCATAAACTGCACACTCTTTAAAAATTGAGCCCAAGTCTCTACAACCCCCTTATAAAACCTAGGGAGAAGTTTAATCGATTTCAAAAACATATTATTGTGTTCCATATACAATATCCCCTGCCCTCCTATCCCACTTAGTTTTAAAAAATGCTCAAAACAACTCTTCCAAAAACTTGTATTTGACTTCTGAAGAAATCTCTTCACCCATTTGATTCTAAAGGATTTCTTCTTCAAATCAATATCTGGAAAATTGAGTCCTCCCTGATTTCTCCATCCAATTATGGTATTGTATGCCACCAAGGCTGGTTTCCGTTCCCATAAAAACCTCACACAAGCCTCTCGGATGGACTTTTCTGCCCACTCAGGAATATCCTCCACCATCAATAAGTACCATAGCTTAGATAGCAGGAGAGCAGATACCACTGTCACTCTTCCTTGCACTTTCAACCACCTTCTTTCCCATCTTCCCAAAATCTTTTCAATTTTCATAACCTTCGGTTCCCAATTTAATTGATCCACTTCATCCCTGTCTTTCTTGCACCCCATATGCACCCCCAGAACTTCCAAAACCTCCACCACCTTAAAGGGACATTCCCCCAACCATTCCCCCCTACCCCTCCCTGCAACCAGACGTTGGGACTTACTATAATTCACTCTGGCTCCTGAAGCTCTGCAATATTCCTCCACTACCTCCATAGCTTTCCTCACTGACTCCCCATTTCTCAATGTTAAGGTTGTGTCATCTGCATATTGGTGTATCACCGACACCAGCCCAGAACTGGGGACCACAATCCCAACTACACCTTGTTTCTTTCGCATCATATAACCTAATGGTTCTGCTACCAATGTGTACAACAATGGGGACAGGGGACAACCCTGTCTCACTGATCTCTGTATCGGAAAATACTTGGATAAAAAACCATTACATTTAACGCAGCTAAATATGTTTGAATAAAAAATCCTTATCCACTGAATGAAATTTTCCTTGAAACCAAATGCTTCCAAAACCTTCAATAAAAACTCATGAGAGACCCTATCAAAGGCTTTCTCTTGATCTATCTTTAATACATAAGCCTCCCTCCCACTCTCTTCCATGAGCTCTATCCCATCTCGGATTGAGACCACAGAGTCTGCGATGTCCCGGCCTATGACTCCATAGGACTGAGAGGGCCAAACTATCTCCGGTAACACCTCCTTCAAACGATTTGCCATAACCCTTGCCAAGATCTTACAATCCACATTTAATAATGTGATGGGCCTCCAATTCTTCAGATCCCGTCTATCCCCTTTATTTTTATATAAGCTAAGCTTATGATACCTCTCCTCATAGATGTGGCCAGGCTTCCCTCAATTTTAATTTCCTTAAAAACTTCTAAGAGCAATGGACTTAAAATCTTGAAAAATTCTTTATAAAATTCTGCACTTAGTCCATCGGACCCTGGGCTTTTCCCCCCCTTCATTCCACTTAATGCTACTTTTATTTCCGCTAATCCTACTTCTTTGTCACACATGCTTCTCTCATCCTCCTTTAAACCCTCTTCAATAAAAGCAGTAACCTTCTCGATCGCCAAATTGGAAATGTCTTCTTTTGTATATAACTTTTGATAAAAGCTGCTAGCCGCCTCTGAAATCTCCCCACTTTCATGAATGATCTTCTCCCCAACCTTCAACTCTTCAATTAATGATAATCTCTGTCGCAGCTTCTCTTGCTCTAGAAAATATCCAGTGCATCTTCCGCCCTCCAATGCATCTCTAGCATTTGCACGGAGAATGGCCCCCTTGCATTTTTCAGCTTGCAATAATTCCCACTCTTCCTTTAGCACCCAGAACTTAGTCTCAGCTCCCTTATCCCCTCCGTCAACTGCTTTACAGACATCCGTAAACCTTTTGTTTATATTCTCTTCTCGATGCTGGTTAGCTGCCGCCCTCGTTTTCCCATAACGTACCAAAAAAACTTTTACCTCATATTTGAAATTGTCCCACCAAACTCTTCTTTCTTTCAAGAACAAAGGTTCCTTCTGAGCTTTCTTTATTATATTTATAATCCCTTCTTTATAAGCAATTTATTTCAGGTATTGATTGTTTAAAATCCACACCCCTGAACCTATCTTAACTCTGCTGTTCCTAATTCTAGGAACCAAAGCCGAGTGATCACTAAAAAATACTTTTTATAATAAATCTCCATCACCTCCGAACTTAACCCTTCCCGCATTAACACAAAATCTATTCGGCTCTGTTTTAAAACATCACCCACCCAACCTGCTCTGGAGAACTCCCTTTTTGTGGGGTTCCGGTCCCTCCATAAGTCTCTCAAATTTAAATTTGCCATCATTTTTACAATCATCCCTCTGGAGTTATCATCCTTAAAGGTCATCTGGGCTGAAATGTCCATCCGAGATAAAAATGCATTAAAATCCCCAACTATACAAGGATTTTCCACCTCTGCCGCTTCAGTGAATAACCCCCGAAAAAACTCGCAATGCTTGCAATGGTTGTTCGGTGCATAGATATTAAAGAGATCGCAATTAAATCCCTTCATTTTTACCCTTAGCCGTAAAAATCTCCCCTCAGTGTCCTTGTCCACCAAGGCAACGTTCTCTTTTATGGACGGACTCACCAAAACAGCCACCCCTCTACGGTTATTGTTTGCACAACTTGCAAACACCTCTCCCTTCCAAACCTTCTGAACTCTTTCTAGAATATCCTGATCCCAAAAGGTTTCTTGCAGACACAACAAGTCCGAACCTTTAAAACCCTGCAACAACTGTTGCAATTTCTTCTCACCCCTCAGTCCGTTCACATTAATCAAGACCAATGTAATCATGGCTCCAAAGAAGGGAAGTATGCCTGATAATCTCCCCATCATTTAATCTCTGGCTCTTCCCTCCTCTCATGCTCCTTCTGAACTTTTTGGGCAGCTGTTGCTTTTTCCTGCAGCCTCCGGCTCTTTTTCACCTCCTGCTTGACCCCTCCCTGCTGTTTCAGCCTCTTCCTTGCATTAAGTTTGGGCCCCCTGCCCTTTCTCCCTCCTTCTGCCCCTCACTAACCTTTCCCTTTCCACATGATGCCACCCCACCCCCGACTTCCATGTCTCTGTCCCCCTCTAATTCCTCACACTCAAGCTCTTCTGCAACCCCCTGTGCCTGCTCCCCGTCAGATACATAATCCTGCTCCCCGTCAGATACTTCATCTCCCATAGAGAGTCTTCCTGCAATCGCAGTTTCTCCCACTATGCCACTCCCTTCAACCACATCTCCACCTCTAACCCTTGCACCCTGTTCCCTCACTCCATGGGACAATGGCGCACCTAAATTGTTCCCTTCTGACGTCTCTATCTCGCCGATCCCATCCTGCTGTCCCTTTAAGGCTCCTGCCTCTTGCACCCTCTCCCCATCCTGCCCCCTCCCGCTCACCAAGATATCTGACTCCCCGCCTCTCCCCGGAGCACCCACATCCACCACACACACCGCTCCCGCCACCTCTCCCCCCGCAGACACCAGACTCCCCAGGGGACCCTCACTGCCCACTGCTGTCTTTGTTCCCCTCCACAGCACTCGGCATGTTTTCCGCCATCTCCATCCCGTTCTCCGCTCCGCCATCCTCTGCCTCTTCCTGTGCTCCTTTCTCCTTCATTTTATCGGCTGTGTCCTCTGACTGCACCGCTCCTCCGACCGTTCCACTCTCATCTCCTGCTCCTTTTCCCATCTCCTCATCACTCATATCGCTCCCTTCTGCCACACACTCACAGCGGGTGGGGCCTTTGCGACACACCCCACAGCTCTCCGCCTTGCAGCTCCGAGCAATGTGTCCCGACTCACCGCAATTGTAACAATACAGGTCTGGACAGTTTCTTACGAGGTGGTCATGTCCAAGACAATAATAGCACACCTTTACTTGGTTATCATGCAGCACACGAAAGTACTGCACTCCTTCCAGTGTCTCGAACTGCATACTGTACGGCAATGACCTCACCCCCTCTGGGAACTGCACCTTTACATACCGGGTTCCATCTGCTACCCATGTTCCCGGATAGTACCTTCTCTTTATTGCAGAACAGATTTTAATGTCCCACGACTCCAACTTCTTGCTTAGCACTTCGTCCTCAATGTAAACTGGCAAGTTTAAAAATGAAACCACCACCTCCTCTGAATATAGCAGAGTCACCTCCAAGAATTTCTCACCAACTTTCCGACTGAATAACAGTCTTTCCACCTCCTCACGACCACTGACCGTCACCTCGAATCCCACACCGGCTTTGGTCAGCAGGCAAAGCAGCTTCCCTCACCACAGTCCTCATGAACCGCCTGGATAATATCCCAAGCTCGAATCTTCTTATCCTCACACTGCACCACCACCGTGTTTTCTTTACCAAACCTCCTGGGGTCCCAGCCCAAATCTTTGGGCCTTTTTTTTTCCTTTCCCACCAGTTTCTTCCCTAATTAAATTCCTCTCGGGAACATTGTCCTCTGAGGGGCCCGGCACTCCGGACCCCTCAGCAGCCATCTGGCTGTTTTTGTGGGCCAAACAGGCCCTAAAACCTGAAAACAAAACCCACCACCAACTTTTTGCAAAACTCCCTCCAACTTCCAGCTGCAATCAGGCAACCAGTAACACCTGGCTCACTCCTAGCCCCTCCCACCAAGAGAGTGCTACCCACTGAGCCACAGCTGACACCGGATCAAGGGAGCATGTCCATTGGCAGATGCCATGCCAACACCTGCACAATTAGCTACAGAAATGGATATATCCCATTCATCAAGTCATTTATCTAGGAATTGGGAGCCTCAATCAACAGTTGTCCTAATAATGACCAGGAAATTCAACTCAGGTCCACTTTAATTCTTGTACCTGCATTGTAGAGATCTGTAATATCTGTGGGTAGAACAAATGAAGGACAGAGACAGGATGAATTGCTCATCCATGTGCTTGCTTTATTAGACCAGAGCGAACTGAACATGCTCATACCAAACCATGTGATAATACATTACAAGAACATATGCATAATATTTTGACTCTCAAGCAAAGAGTAGCTAATTATTTCTTAATGTAGGCTATTGTGTTGAGAAACACTGACAATATTGTTTTCAATAGATCGTGCTTTAACGGTAAAACACAGGCCAAGATGTTCCTCCCAGTGACAATGTTTTAGTAGCGTGAGGTGGGACATCCACCCGCCCCTCCGGCACTGCCAGAATCCTAACCAATTTCCTGGGTCAAGTTTCATTTGATGTTTGTGGCAGGCTCCCGGAAGGATTCCAGCCAAGAGGGAGCCCACTACTGCATGGCCATGAAATCCCACAACTCCAGCATCAGAAGAGGCAGCCAGGCACTAAAAAGGCAATAGCACCCCAAAGATTGGACTATCAGCAGGCCAGCACTGCATAGCAGAGACAGAGTGCTACCGTGCAAGGTAAATGGATGCCGGAATGAAGGGAGAGAAGACCACTGCAAAGCCATCTCCCTCCATGGGGTGACCTCAGAGCCATTGCCACTTTTGCTAAGTGGAAGGTGGCAGCAGGCCCCAGGAAGTGACTGTTACAAGGGCAGAGAGGAGGGAATCCACCAGGCACCTAGGCCCTGACAGCATTTACATCGGGTGGGCAGGAAAGGAGAGGTTACCAGTGGTCCCAGCAGGGGATAGGGGAATGGAAATACAGGTCGGGCATTTTCCTTCATTCGTCCCTGCAATTCTGCCCGACTTCCAGCAGTATCATGCTGGAGGATACTGGCCAAAATTTGCTCTCCAAGACACTTTGGTGCTGATACATATCGTTAAGCAGGACCTTAAAGGTACAAAGGCACGGCAGGGATTCTGTCTCTTCCATAAGGAGAGTTGTTGGTGTTGCTGGTATGCCTGTACACATAATTGGTGACTTTCCACCCTCAGACCCGGCAGAGATATCTATATACAGAGAATCCTCTGAAACAGTGTGTGCTGCATCTTTTTTTCCACCTGAAGCTGCATAGCTGGAATTATGAAAGGCATCTCTTCTATATCAGAAGGCGAGAGAGCCAAGTTGCCTGCATTCTACCAGCACCTGGTGACAGTTTGGAGCCTGGTTTCTTCCGGCAGGGATTTAGTCCATCTGGAGAAGCAGTGATAGATGTTGAACCGCTTTTTCACAGTCCCTATCTGCGCGCGCTTTGCTTGAACTGCTTGAAGATGGAAGAGTGACAAACCCTGGCCACAAAGATTACCAGTCAGACTTGCTAGATGCCAGTGAGATGGGCTAGATATCACAATAGGCATTGGCTACTTTGTGCTACATCCATCCTACCACTAACATCCTCCAGCAAATAAGATCTGTGCTCTTCCTTGGCACTATTAAATGCATTGAGAGGGCAGAAGGAGTGGACCAATTTTGCCCCCTCCAATTTCTTATCTACACGCTGCTTCTCGGTGACAGCATCCGGCAGCACAACATGAATTTTTACATGTACGCTCTACCTCTCCTCCACCTCTCCTGAACCCTCCACCATCTCTATACTATCAGACTGCTTGTCCGACATCCAGCACTGGATGAGTAGAAATTTCCTCTAATTAAATATCGGGAAGACCAAAGCCATTGTCTTCGGTTCACACCATAATCTCTAATCCCTTTCCACTGATTCAATCCCTCTCCCCAGCAACTGTCAAAGGCTGACCAAGCCTGTTCACAACCTTGGTGTCATACTTGATCATGAATTGAGCTTCCTACCTCATATCCGTTCTACCACTGACTGCCCATTTCCACCTTCGTAATATCGCCCGTCTCCGCCCTTACCTCAACTGAAACCCTCACTCATGCCTTTATCACCTCTAGACTTGACTATTCCAAAGCACTCCTAGCCAGCCTCCCTAGTTCTACCCTCCATAAACTTGAGGTCATCCAAAACTCTGCCGCCCGTGTGATAACTCGTACCAAGCCCCGATCACCCATCTCCCCTGTGCTTGCTGACCTACATTGGCTCCCAGTTAAGCAACGCCTTGATTTTAAAATTCTCATCTTGTTTTCAAATCCCTCCATGGCCTCACCCCTCCTTATCTCTGTTATCTCCTCCAGCCCTATAATCCCCCATGACCTCTATGTTCCACCTATTCTGGACTTTTGAACATCCCCGATTTTAAATGCTCCACCATTGGCAGTCGTGCGTTCAGCTACCTAGGTCCTAAGCTCTGGAATTCCCTCCCTAAATCTCGCCACCTCTCTACTCTTTCCTCCTTTAAGATTCTCCTTAAAACCTAGCTTTTTGTCCAATCTTTTGGTCAACTACCCTAACATCTCCTTATGTGGCTGTGTCAATTTTTAAAAATTTTTTATAACACTCCTGTGAAGCGCCTTGGGATTTTTATTACATTAAAGGTGCTATATAAATATATAAGTTGTTGTTGCTGTTGTCTGATCTCACCCTCAGCTGACCGGAGGTCCTTTCTGCATGAGACTTTGAAACGATCTTGGACACCTCTGCCTCATAACTTGAATCATCTCTGTGACATTCTATTCTGCATGCAGCATGCTACAAATATTTATGCCACTTTATCAATGTTGCCACTGCATTTCCATTTTTCAGCCATTGTGAGACCGTTTTCAATGTGTATTGGTAGTGCCACAGGTTGCAGTCTTTATTTTACTATGTGAAGGGGCTGCTCCTTAACATCTGGCTGCATTTCTCACTGACTATGTTTGTTTTTGGTAACCCAGTGCTCAATGTGAGCAGGTCAAATGACCTGCTGGTAGATCTGCTCCTGCACTTGGCTACATCAACTGTTCACAAGTCCAGGATGTGAAAGATCGTCTCCACTGCATGCTTATTTTCAGAGGATTGGTACTTGCCCAGGTGACCAAGAAGTACAGCAGCATCTTCACTAGAAGTTTCCGCAACCGGTGGGTGCCACTTGAAATTGGCTGTCTCATCAATTTGGATATAACAATTGCACTTTGGGATAGCTCAATATTGATTCTTGGTTTGGGCAGACTGCTATTTCTTTTTTTTTTGGTGCTGCTTGCCTTTTAAGGGGAACTGTTCTGGGTTTTGCCCAATTCCACCAATCACCGCCTGTATACAATAGGGCATTCATTAAGGGAATACATATATATGCTTATTTTATATTATCATATCTGCCTTCCTTAAAAGCAAACAAAAATTTGTACTTATTTACAATCAAATAGTTCCTTTATTACGTTTCATCTGCACTCATTTTTAGTGGTCCTGTCATCTGATACATATGGTTAGATCTATACATTGTTGTGATTAAAAACATTTTTCTTTCTTTTTGATTGGAAACTTTAGCCCTTTAGCTTGTCTCCATTCTGTTAAATCCAGCAATTTAAGATAACATCCTTTCATTGCTTTTTTCCCCAATATGCACTATCTCACATTTCTCTGCATCAAACTACATCAGCCACCTCTCTTGTATGCTTTACTGCAGTCTCCTGCTTTTTTCATCATAGCCCTTAATGCCCCCTAATTTGGCATCAGCACATATCATTGCTCTTGTGACAATGTCCAAATTCTTTAAATAAATGGAAGACAAGAGATGTTACAGCATAGTTCCCTGGGGCACACCACTACCAAATTGTACTAGTCCAAAAATTATCCATTTACCCATACTCTTGCTCTGTCTCTTAGTCATCCTACTATCTGTGCAGCAGCATTTCCTTTAATATTATGTGCCTTCATTTTCAAAGCAAGTCTCTCATCTGGCACCTGAACAAGCTCCTTCTGAAAATCCATACATAAAACGTCCATTATTAGATCCTTTGCTGCAGGATCTCACTTGGGGATACAATCATAGAATCATAGAAACTTACAGCACAGAAGGAGTCCATTCAGCTGTCGTGCCTGTGCTGGCTATTTGAAAGTGTAGTCATGCTTAGTCCCACAACCCCGTTTTTTGTCCATAACCCTGTAAGCTCCTCAGCCTCAAGTACCTGTCCAATTTCCTTTTAAAATTATTCATGGAATCAGCTTCCACCATCTTTTCAGGTAGTGCGTTCCAGATCCCGACAAATCTCTGAGTGAAAAAAATCTCCTCATCTCCCCTCTCGATCTTCTGACAATGATTTTAAATCTATGACCTCTGGTTATTGACTCATTCGCTAGACAGAATAGATTTTTTCTATCTATTCTATCAAAACCTCTCATCATCTTGAAAACCTCCATTAGGTCACTCCTTGACCTTCTCTGTTCCAAGGAGAACAGTCCTAACTTTTCCAACATCTCCTTATAACTGAAGTCCCTCAACCCTGGCAACATCCTGGTAAAACTCCTCTCTACCCTTTCTAAGGATGGATGTGATCTTAAATTTTAAGCAAGATGAATAACTTGCTATTACTGGAATGATGTTCTGATTTAATCTGGGTCAATATATGAATTCACATGACTCTTTTGTACATGAACATTTTTGTAGCAGTCAATGGAAGGGAAAATGGGGCGGGGTGTATAATGGGCAGACCATTCAATATCACTTGTTTTACCACCACTATCTCCAGTAGTCAATTCCACAGCCTCACAACCTTCTAAGTAAAAATGTTTCTCAAGCTCTCTGTCCTAAATCTCTTTGTTGCTCCAAATTTGCTAGATGTTCGAAAGATCGAACAAAGAGGCTCGCAATTTTTCCTTTTAGGATTCAAATGTAAGTTTGGTCTGAACAAACACACAGGCAACAGATTTCACATACAAAGATTTATGTTTAATAAATGCTTAACAAACACTGTTCATTGTTTAAAGTACAATTCCAAAATATAAGACTCACTCACAACTTATTACCCGATTTGGTCCGAGGTGATCAATCTCTGTCCAAACCTCTACGTAGGGTTTCTGTCCCCAGGTCCCTGCTGTCGAGTGTTGCTCCTAGGTTCTCACTGCTATCTGGGGTTTTCCTTCCTGGTTTATACTATCCTATAATCTGTCCCATCTCTTTGGTTACACATTTGTTCCTTTTTTTCCTGTGCCCTGATGATTAGTTAACCTATTCTACAATCTGTCCCATCTCCTTGATTAGTTTACGTCTCACTTCATCCATTTTCTCCAATTGACCCATTGTTTGTTAACTGGCATCTGTAGTGACCTCACCCATGTCTGACGAGGTTACCTATGAGCCCTCTGTTCAGAACATTCCACGGCTGATACTGAACCTCACATCATTTACCCACTATCTCTTACACATGGTGACTCCTTCATTTTATTTCAGTTTTCTTACTTAGACACTATTTCTTCCATTTTCCACACTCTTACATTTAATCTTATATCTATATCCCCTTGTTCTAGCTCCCTCAATTGCTGTAAACAGTCTGTTTGTATCAAAACTTTCCTATCCAATCATAATTTTAAACAACTCTTATCAAACCACCCCATATTCTTCTTTGTTCTAACAAAAACAGCCCCAATTTTTCAAGGCTTTCTTTGTATTTCTATTTCCTTATACCAGTCAGCATTCTAGTGAATTTGTGCTGTATCCTCTCTATTGCATCAACATTCTTCTTATGTCTGCATTCATCTCCCCTATTGAAGAGGCCAACATGGATGCTTTGACCAGTAGTCTTCAGGCCTTGGGAGACTGTTTGGATAAAATGATGGTAAGCAGCTTCTGAGAGCTTCAGGGGACCATCTCTCAGGATCTGCATGATCTAACAGATACCATCAAGATACCATCCCATTGATCAGTGGGCACTCAGGTCTAGGACATAGCACAAGTGGCTTGGTCACCTTCATAATGTTGTGTATGTAATATGTGTGCTACTTTGAACCTATGGACAGGACTGCACTACTTGTTGGGCGTAGTGATACGCAGTACCACTCCTGGCCATAGGGGTATAAATAGTACTGTGGGTACTGATCTCCCCTCAGTTCCCGCCTGTGGGCATGAAGTAAAGATCTACGTGTAGTCCCTACCTCCAACCAGTAAAGACCTGTTTGAGTTATACGTTTAAGTCTTTGTGTTAATTGTTCAATACAATACACATACTTAACACTGGCGACGAGTCAGGTTCTTACCCTGCGGCAGTTGAAGAGAGGTTTCAAACATCACCACCCCACTAGAAGCGACAGGCTTTAGGACTCTGAAGCCTCCATCAGCGACTGAGCACTGGAATGCAGCAGCCATCCTGACAGCTTCCAGCGACTGACAGAAGTCTTTCTGCAGTTTCCTTGTTCAACCTAGGTGGTGGGGTAAGCCGTGCAGTGTTGGCTGCAAAGACAGGGCTGGGGAAGTTGGAGAAGATAAGGGCGATCGCAATCCCTGATAAGAGCCGCGGTGAAACGCGCGAGCGGGTAAGCCAGAGCCCGGGAGGGAGCGAGCAAGAGCCGCTTCGGTCGGGAGCCACTTCGCTATCCAGCGATCGCATCCGCTGATAAGGGCAGCACTCGGGCGATCGCGGCGAAGATAAGGGCCGCACTCGGGGGCTGAAGGGAGACGGCGTCGGGGGACGGGTGAAGACCGCCAAGCGCGGGAAAACCGCCATTTTGTGGGCGGAGGACGACGGCAAGAGCGGGAAGCCGCCATCTTTGATAACAAGTAAACAAAATAAAATCTGAGAAATTGCAAATCTACAATGCCTAAACACGGGAATATTAGCACCTTTGATAGTGACCTCGAAGATTGGGCCATATATGTTGAAAGAGTAAAAAATTATTGTAAGGCCAATAAAATTCATGACCAAGATAAAGCTCTAACATTATTAAATTTAATGGGTGCGAAGACGTACGGGCAATTGAAACACCTGTTATCACCAGATGAACCGGCGGATAAGACGTTCGATGAGATTGTTACTGTCCTGAAAGATCATCTAAACCCCATGCCGCTGATGCTAGCGGAACGATTTAAATTTTACAACAGAAGGCAGCTACAGCATGAAAGCAATGCTGATTATTTGCTGGAATTGCGTAAATTAGCGAAATATTGCCAGTTTGGAACGGGACTGACAGAGGCACTTCGAGACAAATTTGTGTGTGGTTTATTTAAACAGGATACACAAAAGCGACTGCTCGAGGAGAATGAGCTGACGCTTGAGAAGGCGGTCACTATGGCAGCAGCACACGAAGCCGCAGCGAGAGGCACGGCAGTAATGCAGCTACGGTCACCGGAGCTCAGTGCACACAAATTGGGTGTGAGTTCTGGCAAATGTTATCGTTGTGGAAAGACAACGCATGATCAGAACCAGTGTTGGTTTAAAAACCAAGAATGTAGAACTTGTGGTAGGCTTGGACATATAGCTAGAGTGTGCAGGTCAGGGAAGAAGACCAGCAACAAGAAGTCACCGCAAGGAAAATACGCAAAGGTACACAAGGTGACCGAACAGGAGTCCGATTCAGATGCTAGCAGTAATGAACTGGCTAGCTTAAGCTGTAATGAACTGGCTAGCTTAAGAGTACTCAACGCTGGTAAGGGTGCAGACCTCCAGACAATTTGGGTCACTCTTCAGATAGAAGGAGTCCAAGTAAAACTGGAATTGGACACTGGATCGGCATTGACGGTCATAAATAAGAAAGATTACGGAAAGTTATTCCAACATATTCCCCTACAGGATACGGGGATTATATTGAAAACATACATGGGGCAAAGAGTGTACCCCATCGGGAAAATAGAGGTTGCAGTGGTCCACAAGGGCGAAGACAGTCAAATAATGGACTTATATGTGATATCTGAAGGAGGTTCTCCACTACTAGGATGGGAGTGGATTAGGAAAATGAATATGGGCTGGCATTTCCTACAAACAATAACGAGTGAGAACTCGGTGAAGATAGTCGGCCCAGACTCTGGAACGGATGATGGTAAGCCCAACTCAGGTGCAAAAGACAAAGTTTCAGCACAGAATTCCACTGAGCAACAACAACATAGTTTAACTGTGGATTCTGAGTCTGGCAAGTCTACTGATGTGCCCATTTCTGAGGGACACCGGGCTCGAACTCAACTCCATTTCAAACTACAACAGCAATTAGAACAAATGCTTCGCCGTTGTGAGCAAGAGTTGAATGCAACGAAAGAGTTCTTTGATATAGAGTTGGAGAATCTGGAAAGACAACAGAAGCAGCTGATGGAGAAAATGGAGCAGGAGCACACAAAACGTCTGATGTCAGAGGAGTTAACGGTCAGCCAACTCCTACATATGCTGAAGGACAGGACTCTGAAATGGGAAAAACTTGAACACGAACTTCAATATTCAAACGAAAGGGGTTCGGAGCTCTCAAAGGTTATTGGAAGAGCTGAGGTGGCAACGCAGACTGAGATGACTGCAACAGAGCAGCCCTTGGATGCCAAAAGTACGCTGACTCACGTCAACGTAGAACAACAGACCGCTGAAACAGCTGCTCCAGTAGAGGGATTGAATAGTCCGATCAATCAATCTCCAAAAGAAGTTGAAGTAGTAAAATCTCAAATGAGGTCATTAGTAAACGACTTGCTGAAAGCCCAGAAAAAGCTGGATGAAGAGGTACGCATGAAGAAGTCTCTTCAGGAAAGATGTCTGGACTTGGAACAAAAGCTGGCTAACGCCCAGCTGGGTATGGAGGAAATAGAAGACCCTCTCGCTGGCCTAGATCAGGACGACACCGAATATTACTATGTCCTGTCCTGCCCAACTTGTAACTTCGACTCCCACCATACAGAAATCATGGAGGAGCACCGAAAGTCTACGGAACATCGGGAGAAGGTGGCTCTACTACGGAAAAAGGAGGGAGAGAAGGAGGAACTGCGCATGCAGCTGGCAGCTGACAGTGGAGCCCAGAGAGTCTCCAAGAAGCAGAAAAGGAAAAGTCGAAACAGAAGATGACCCATCTGAACCATTATTACCTCTATCAGATCACACACGTGGTCCCTCCGAACGGAGCCAATTCAGTTCGGAAGTTCAAACTGTTAAATCCATGGAAGGACTATTGAATGAGTCACTCCAGCAACGTGAACCGACTCCACCACAGAGATTGAATCTGTGAACTGTTTTCCGCAGAGACTGAATCTGTGATCTGTTTTGACATGAAGTTATCTATGTATCTATGTTATTCTGTTATGTAAACCTGAAGTTATATATGTATATATGTTATTACGTTATGTTAAATGGGGAGATGACTGTAAAGCTAGGAAGGGAGGAATGTTGTGTATGTAATATGTGTGCTACTTTGAACCTATGGACAGGACTGCACTACTTGTTGGGCGTAGTGATACGCAGTACCACTCCTGGCCATAGGGGTATAAATAGTACTGTGGGTACTGATCTCCCCTCAGTTCCCGCCTGTGGGCATGAAGTAAAGATCTACGTGTAGTCCCTACCTCCAACCAGTAAAGACCTGTTTGAGTTATACGTTTAAGTCTTTGTGTTAATTGTTCAATACAATACACATACTTAACACATAATACCATCTTTTCTCCTGATGACAGCTCATATGACTTTTCCACTCAGCCCCCATAGACACTTGCTCATGTAGTTTGCAAGATACAGGACCAGGCTGCCTACATGCCTGTAATGGTGATGTAGCCTGCTGAGGTATCCTCCTGGGAGGGATATGAGTAGTCAAGCATCTCTGTTGTCCCTGGCCCTCAGGTATCACTTCAGTGAAGCACTAGGTTTAAAGTGGATTTAAGAACATCACAGAGAGGCACAAGGGGTAGTTAAGTTGCAAAAAGCACAGTAAAAACCACTTTATGATATCAAGTTCAATTCTCCAAAGTATGTCTGTTTTTGTTTGGGTTTAAGTGTTTGAGAGGATGTTCGGAGGTCAGCTTCCAACAGCGGACAAAGAGCTCTTCTGTGCTTCCTTAATGAATCACTGCCTCTTTAAGAAGTTCTGTTCTGATACATCCTTTAAGGAGCAGTTTGGTCTGTAGACTCTGGTAGAAGGGTATCTTCCAGTTGGTCCTGTTCTCCTTTGATATAGCCTTATCCTCTGTTTCTCTATCACTTCCTCCTGCTTGTGTTCTGCCTCCATTATAAGCACATATTTGGGAATTGCCCATGGTGAACCATGGTTTTATGACACAAGGATGGGAAGCAAAAGATTTCCCTGCCTGAAACTGCTGAAAGGGAACTTGCTGAATTCTCTCTTAGCAGCACAGCTGAGAAAAGATTTTTCTAATTGCTCTAGTCAAAACTGACATTTCGGACAAAGTTTGTGGACAGTCAAAGTCTGTGCACTTCACCACTTCCTGGTTTCACAAGTCGTGCTGGTAAGCGATTCCTCTTTTCTACACGTTTAAGTTAAGTCAGGTGCAATTCTGGCATAAGGGATGACATTTCTGTGATGGCATCGTTTACCCCATTACCTTGCCATTTGAATACATGCTTACTTTGGAGAGGCAGCATCCTTTGCCAACAACTAGTTTCAACGAAATTTGGCATGCATTTTGGAAAGGGTGTAACTCTGGCATATCCGCCATAAATTCTGATCCTCCTTTGCCAGAAATACCCAATTGTTGCACCCAAAACGAACTACAACATTTTGGACCAAACATTTCTCATCTAAAAAAAATGTTAGATGCACAATTCTGAAGAAACACACTAAACTGATGCGTAAAAAAATATGTTAAATTATAGCAAATCCTGCAGCATGCAGTTTGCCAACAAACTGGCATGTTCAGCAGGATACAAAACAATGCATACCCTTTACTTTGATGTCATTTATTTCAGTGCTTCCCTGGTCTCCTCCTCTCCAAAAGAAAAACATTTGCTCACACCGAATGTAAGATTCGCGAAATTTTCATTGATTAATCACGCAGGAAAATAGGGTTAATAAAACAGCTTTATTGACCAAAAGAAGCTTATACAGAGAAACCTTTGATAAAAGGGCACACAAAATGGCTGCCAGACCTCGTGACCAGCTTCTGGGACCATTTGAATTTCTGTTACTGCAAGCCAGACAGGCTTGTGGATTGAGGGCATTAAAAGCCCGCGAAAACCAGTTTCGGGAAGCCGAAACTCATGGAACTGAGCATACATATTGATTAGATTATAAGTACAGGACAGATTTGGGTGGCAGGATGAGACCCATCAAGAAATGGGCGGACAATTACACTGTACAAAGAGAAGCCGTTTAACAGCCATCCAGGGCAATCTCCAGACCGATCAATATACAAACCAAGTTACGGTAACAAAGCAAAGACATTATCGGCCCAGGAAGGCCAGTTAAGCTATCACCGACTCCCGTTATGAAGACAAAACACCCCTGCAGAGAGTTCTGCCCGCCAAAATTATTACAAAGACAGGACTATGATTTGGCGGTAGATAAGAATGTTCCAAAAAGTATAACTGTGGATTGAGTAAAGTCCATCGGCACTTGGGTCCATCGGTACTTCTTGGGCTTCCTCTTCTTCTTCGGTTCGGAACGTGTTCGGTTCATGGTTCGGTAAACGGTGTCCAGCGGGGTGTTCAGCCGTATGTTCCGCGACTTTGGGAGGTTCGGCCAGGCAAGGCCCGGCCACGACGGGAAGACGACGAGGGAGGCCCGGGTACTTTCTGTCGGGAGATCATCGACGACCCAGGCCGGAGAAGAAGACACTCAGGTCCCAGAGTGTGCATCCAGTTCGACATCACATCGGTAACGGATGCACCAGTTCTTCAAAAACACATCGGTAATGGATCCATCTGTGGCGAGCGCTCACCAAGGCTGTATCGGCTGCCTCTATCGCAGGAGAACCAAGAGGAAAACAAGCTGCGCCAGAGGCTTCCAAACCCACGTGTCGACGGAAAGCTGTGTCGAAAGGCTGCAAAGCCTTTTACGCAATCCTTAAAGTGGTGAGCATAATCCCGAGTCCCTCAAATCGAAACTTAGTTAGGTCTAGGGGAGGGGGTTAAGGGTAATTATAATGTGTTACCACTTTCACGATGTGCCGTGTGTTCCCCATTTCTATAGAGTTAAGTTTATAGATGTGTGCATGCTTGTAGTTGCATTAATCTGTGCATATGACATGTATTTTATAATGCTGCAAACTGTTCAATAAAGGCATCCATTTCGTGCTATTCGACCTGGTCTATTGAGTTTTTCTCTGCACTACAGCTCCCTGCACCTAAGTCCAAGGTCTAGAACTGTAGGGGCGAGTGGGTCGAACCACTCATGGGTAATTATTGCAAGAAGCCTGGCAGGAGACCAGAGCAAGCAAGAGAAACCCCCTACAGAGATGGCGACCGCGGCAGGACCTTGGCAGCAGGAATTATGGGCTAGATTTTCAGTTGCTTGCGCCAGCAGTTAGCGCCTTAAGAGAAGTGATTTTCGGGTGCTATGCGTGTAGCGCCTGGGCGCAGCGCAGTTTGCGCCCCGCCCCAAATTAAGTTGCCCGTTAGCGCCGGCGCAAAGTTTAGCGGCCGCCCGGATGCGCGCGCAGAAAATGACGTCACATCCTCGTGCAACGCCCTTTGGCCGCCCCGAATCCAAACTTCAGTCGGACCGCCCGATTGTGCGGCTGGCGTCCAGTGCGTTTGTAAAATGGAACGCAACACACCCTGGGGAGCGCAAATTAAAGGGCCCTCCTCCTGCACTATAATGGAAGGAACCAGTGTGTTGTGAATGGTGTATTTATGTTTCCGGACTCCTCCTCCTCCTCCTCCTCCTCCTCCTCCTCCTCCTCCTCCTCCTCCTCCTCGTCTTTCTTCGTCTTTTCCCCCCCAGACTCTGCCTTTGCAAATAAACACATGCACCCTTCCCCTTTAAGAGCTCACTGGCACCAGAGTGTCTGCCGTGTGCAGCGCTCTGCACCGCCGGCTTAGCGCCTAAAGATAGTAGTGGAACGCCTCTTTTAGCGCTCCACCAACCTCTTAGGGCGAAGCCACTGAATTTCCGGCAACGGGGCGCTACTTTGGGGCGGGCGCTAACTTCGGGCGGGCGCTAAGGTTAGCGCCCCAAAACTGTCTATACTGAAAATCTAGGCCGTAGTGTTTTAGATCAAGGTCTGAATAAATGAAATGTGATGGATGAGAGAATAGCGGATTATGTTTTTGGGAAGGTAAACCTTACAAAACAGTGGATATCCGACCTATTAAGAGATAGGCGCCTGCTAGACGCAGCCATCAAGTGGACAGAAAGCAAAGAGCACAAAAGATCTGTAGAAAAAGCGGTCTGGCTGATGTGCTACAAGAAGCAAGTCCAGCTTTTGGACCAAGTCGTTGTAGCACAGACGGCCCAGATCAAAGGGTTACTAGCAGAAGTAGAGGAAAAGGTTGCGGGAGGAAAGAGACTGATTGCATCGCTCAACGCGCTGAATCAGGAACGCCACTGCGTAACCAATCGCGATGAGGCCAAGATAGATTACTTGGAGTGTCAGGTCACTGAGGCCAAGACCAGTGAAGGAAGAATAAGAGACAGGTGTGTCCGCCTAGCTCAGCAGGTAAAGGCACAGGAGGAGAGTATTCTGGGAGCTAGAGCAGCGTACAAGATGGCCATCGAGGATAGATCTGAGAACGCCGACCATAGCTCTTGCCAAAGGGAGCTAGAGGACCTGAGAACGGCCCTAGCGAAGGCAAACGGCTTGGTGTGTCTCATAAACCCACCAGCGAGCCATCTACAGTTAGCCAGGGAATCCAAAAGACCGATTCCGTGAGAGGCAGTTGGGGCACCAACCACCGAGCCCTTGGCACCTCCCAGCTATGATGAGTCTTGGGTTGCGGGGGAGGAAACGGTGGAGTTAGACGAAGAGATTCCTGAGGTAGAGCAACCCCAGGTAGTAGGGTCGAAGCCGGCACCGATGTGTCCCGCTCGACACCGGAGGCTCGGTCCGGACAACGACAATGGCGATGACGGACCCCTCATGAATCAGATCGTAATGCCCCACAGCGCACAACAGCTAAGGGCAATGATAAGCCACATCCCAAAACTCTCCGAGTCAGGAGATCCCTCAGTCCATTTTAGGGACGTGGAGCAGACCGCAGCAGTTAATGACTGCGACGGGAGAGAGCAGTCCAGAATGCTGCTGTTCTCCTTGGACAGCTCGATCCTCCAGTGTCTCTCTGACGAGAGCAAGAAAGGGCACAGGGTGTATGAGGATTTACGGGACGAGGTCCTGGAGGTTATGGGGGAAGATGACGGAAGTCCGTTCCTCCGATTGGGTAGGACGGTACAGCTAGAGGGAGAGCCCCCACGGGTTTTCGCCGGAAGGTTGTGGCCAGTGTATCGGCGCAGCTGCCCCGGCGGGCCGGCCCGGGACGGGCTGGACGCTGGTCAAAGGGCTCATTGGCTCCGGTGCCTGGTCACCAATTGCTTGCCACAGGTGAGGGAGCAGGCCAAAACATGGTTTGACCCCAATAACCCCCGCTCCACGGAGGAGATAGTACTTGATCAGCTCACGATAGGTTACAGGAACAGCAGGAGTAGGGAAGTGCCTCCCCCGAAGGGAAAGGCGCATGAGGTGAGGCCTGCAGCTCCTGTTAAAAAAGAGTGGCATCAGGAGGGGAATCGCCCTCCCCAAGCCAAGAATAGTTGTTACGGGTGTGGGAAGGAAGGTCACTGGCGCCGGGACTGTAAAAATCCCTGGAAGGATTTAAAGGGAAAAGCTCCCTCAGCCCCAGCCCAAATGCCCATCCGGGAGAAAGGAGCCGATGTGTCGATCCATCCCGCTGCGATCGAGTCAGTTTTAGAGGCAATGCGGTCTCTAATGACCTCGCAGGGGAAGGTGGCAGTCGCCAACGGCCCTGTTGCTCCCCCAGCCCCAACCGCAGCGCCCCAATGACTAAAGCCCGCGCAGCCCGTCTACCTGTGTCCGCTCCGATATGACGCGTGGAGAAGACCCCTTGTGGAGATGGAGGTAGAGAAGGAAAAAGGTAGTTACCTGTTGGATACGGGGGCATCATGTACCGTGATCCACACAGCTAAACCTTTTGCCTCACCTCTGTCTACCCAGGCTCCATTCTCATTAGCAGGTTTCACAGGCAAAGAACAGGCTGGCGCGTTCTCCAGCCCGCTCTCCATTCATTTGGGAGCACTCCACACCACATGGACGTGTATCCTGATGAAGTGGAATGAGGGGGGTGGTAAAGGCATCCTCGGGTCTGATTTCTTGGTGGAACACGGGATCCTCGTGGACCTTAGAAATCACTGTCTCTGGGGAGCCGAGAATGGGTTTGGCAAGGTAGTCGTGATCCCAGGGAAGGGAGGAAAGGGGACCCTGTGCACCATGAAGCCGTCAGGAGGTTACGACCTCGAGCTTATGGTCACTGACGTCCCAACGGACTTGCAAGCGTTTGTGTCGGACAATCTGACCACATTTGCCACCCACAAGCACGACTGTGGGAGGGTCACCGGGTTTGAGGTCAGCGTAGACGGGGACCCCATGATCCGACCCCAAAAGCAGTATAACTTCCCCAAGGAAGCAGAACCCGACATGGAGACAGCAATATCTTCATTGGTGCAGCAGGGCGTGTTGAGGCTGATAGCCACTCACGTGAACTCCCCATTATGGCCGGTAAGGAAGCCGGACAATTCATGGAGGGCCACGGTGGACTACAGAGTCCTCAACAGTAACATCCCAGCCTGCGCGCCCACGGTAGCAGCAGTTGCTGACCTAATAGGGAGTATTCCAGCATCCGCGACCACGTTCACGGTGCTGGATATCTCGAACGGTTTTTGGTCCATTCCGTTGCGGCGGGAGGATCAGTACAAGTTTGCCTTTACTTTTAAAGGGCAACAGTACACTTGGAACTGCTTGCCACAGGGTTTCCACAACAGCCCCAGCATTTTCCATCAGTGCATGGCAGGAAGTTTAAAGGAATTTAGCCAGCCTAATCAGATAGTGCAGTATGTGGACGACTTGCTCCTGTTCACGGATTCAAGGGAGGAGCACAGCCCACTATTAGCTGAATTATTGGAGCTACTGGAAAGGAAGGGTTTTAAAGTAAACCCAAAGAAAGCACGGATCGGCCAGCAGGAGGTGAAATTCCTGGGTCTGACCATCCGTGCTGGGGAAAGAGCCATAGATAAGGCTAGGCGGGAATCGGTGCAAGATTTGCCGATTCCTAACACAGTAACGGGTGTGAGGTCCTTTTTGGGACTGACCGGGTACTGCAGAGACTTCATCGAGGACTATGCAGCCACAGCAGCCCCGCTACTCCGACTCTTACACAAGGGAGTCGAGTGGTCATGGGACGAGGGTTGTCAGGCAGCATTCGAGAAGTTGAAAAGGGACCTGCAGACCGCGCCAGCCCTAGGGGCCATAGATGGGGGGGAGGAGTTTTTCCTGGAAGTAGCTGCCAGTGGAGACAGCCTGAGCACCATGCTGCTCCAGGAGCGACACGGCAAGCTGAGGCCGGTGGTCTACTCCTCCAGGGTGCTTACGGATGTGGAGAGGAGTTTTTCCAATTGCGAACGGCATCTCCTGGCCACGCATTGGGCTGTGAACAGATCAGCGATCTTCACAGGAACCTCTCCCATCACTCTCCTCACCCACCACACACCCACAAAGATGCTTCTGGATGGAAGGATTAAGGATGGGACCGTAAGCAGCGCTCGGATTGCGCGCTGGACCCTCCTCCTTTCCCAGATGGATCTCAAGGTTAAAGGTCTTTGCGAGCCGAAGCTCGCGGCCAACATGGTATATCCCGGAACAGCCCATCGGTGTTCCGTCGAAGGGGTATGGGAGGTCAACATAGGTTTACGGGCCGGGATACACCCCACAGGCCGCGAGGTCTACGTAGACGGTTCCAGCACAGTATCTGCTGGCGAACGACTCACAGGGTGTGGAGTTTATGACCCCGCGGCAAACATTGCCCTGGCGATTAGGCTCCCCAGCACTATGAGCGCACAGCAGGCTGAACTGTCCGCGGTGGCGTACGTGGTTACCCACCCCGAGATCTTCCCAACCCCATACACGATTTGCTCGGACAGCATGTTCACATGCAATTCGTGTACGGAATACCTGGCCATTTGGTCTCGTCGCGGATATACCTCCGCGGACGGATGACCTTTAACAGTTAAGCCCTTGCTGGAAAAGATCCTGGCAGCAGTGGGGGAGGAAGGGGAGGTGTTCATCCACAAGATGAAGGCTCATTCCACCACAGAACCCCGCAGTCAGGGTAACCAGCAGGCGGATGCGCTAGCCAGGGAGGGTGCCTGCAACGGCATTTTCTGGGACCCCTATGGACCCGGACCCATGGCAGCGATCCGAGGCAGGGAGGGGACTCCAGGGAACACAAGGGTGACACCACCCCTAGACCTAAAGACCGTCCAAACCCTGGATCCCGCCCTGAAAACAGTCCTCAATGCTATTGCTGAGGGCAAGCAGGTAGAGGGTCCGTACAGTACGGCAGCCCTCTCCGTCAAGGAAGGCATGTTGTTCCGGGAGGAACAGTGGGTTGTGCCGCAGCAGCACCGGAGGGAATTCCTTCAGCTGGCCCATGAGGGTCCAGGGGCAGGACACCCCGGGCCTGAGGTTACCTGGCAACGGGTAGAGCAGGCGGGATGGTGGCCGGGACTTCGAGACGATGTCCGCGAGTTCTGTGCAAGCTGTCTTGTGTGCGCTGCAAACAACCCAGACCCCCAGAAAAGGAAGGTGCCCATGGGGCACATCAGGAGGGTAGAGGGACCATGGCAGTCGATACAGGTCGACTACATAGGGCCCCTGCCCACCGCCCAGGGAGGCTATAAGTACTGCCTTGTCCTGGTGGATGTGTTTACCAAGTGGGTAGAAGCCTTCCCGTGTAGAACAGCTACAGCACTGGGCATTGCCAAGATCTTGGTCCGGGAAGTGTTCTCACGGTGGGGGCTCCCCCAGTTTGTTGAGTCCGACCGAGGGAGTCATTTCACCGGCCAAGTGATGCAGAACACCCTCATGCTCTTGGGCATTGAAGGGAAGTGGCACGTAGCGCACAATCCCCAGTCATCCGGGATTGTTGAACGCATGAACCGGACCCTCAAGGAAAAGCTGAGGAAAGAGGCAATGGACTCGCCCCAGAAGTGGGCGGAGATCCTGCCTCTAGTCCTCATGGGGATCCAGACCAGCCAGTCCAAAAGTACGGGGCACTCCCCGCACGAGTTAATGACTGGGAGGATCATGCGAACACCCACCCATGTACTAGCCCCGGTGCTCACTGAGGGCCAGCTCCAAGAGGTGAATCGGGACAAGTTCATCCAAACCCTTTTGGAGCGCCTGAAACAGGTTTATGAGCAAGCGGCTGGGAACATGGGGAGACAGCATCAGGGCAATCGACTGTTGCTGGAACCCCGTAAGAAGCAAGAGTGGGAAGTCGGAGACCAGGTCATGGTTAGGAACTATGCCCGAGTAGGGAGTCTAGAACCACTGTACATGGGGCCCTACAGCATTGTAGACAAGGCCAGCCCCATGGTGTACGCAGTGAAGGTGCCCCGACGTACTAAATGGTTTCACATTAACCAGTGTAAACTGTTTAAGCCGGGTGCACAAGGGCCAACAACAGGGGCCAGGCCTGAGAACAGAAATCCTCAGCCTGAGACAGGGTCACAGACCACACAGGTTGGAACTGTAGCCTGCGTGAGGGGAGGAGTCATCCCATCAGAGTGGGAGGTCTCCCCGTTAGTTTGGGATTCGGACGAGGGGGAGCCCGAACAGCTCAACCCCGCCCCTGAACCGATCACGGAGGAGGAGGAGTCGGAGGACGAAGGTCCCGCCCCCGACTCGAGCATAGGGGAGGTAGGGATTGGGGGCGGAGACTCACCACCTGTGGGAACAGGTGGGGTGACGTCAGATGCCACGGATCCCAGCCCCAGGGGGGGCGGAGCCTGAGGGAAGGGAGCCGGAGCCGGCAGCTGTGGTGGGACCACAGGCTGCGACGGTGGAGGTCCCGATCCCCGGTCCGTTAGCCCTGGGGGCCTCGCCCAAGGTGCCCCCTCGTAGGTCGGTTCGGACACCTCAGCCCAGAAAGTTTTGGCCAGATCCTCCTTACTTCCCGCAACATCGATCCAGGGTAGCCCAGGAAAGACACGATTCCCGTTCAGCAGCGACAGGCTGCGGGGGATCAAAGCCGAAGGTCAGTGCAGCCCCGCCACAGGGAGCGGCATGCTGCAGCCCTCACAGGAATTAGGTAGGCCGCCCGAAGGAGGGCGGCGCTGTACATAAGTTTAGGTATGTTAAGTTTAGGTCATGATTAAGTTTAGTTAAGTAATTTTAATGCTAGCTTAAGGCATGTAAAGTTTAAGATGATGGGGATGTTTTAAAAGGTAGTTTTTCGAAGTCTGCCCAGTATGTGTGTTTGTTTGGAAGCGGGGTCAAGGGACCCGAGCGTCCGTTTAATTTGGCCAGCGCCTATTGGGAGCCTGGCTACATCATCTTATCGGTTACAGAAACCAGGAATACAATGGAGAGGATTCTCGTGGTGCTCGCGGCGATCAGGTGCGGGCTGGCCTACCAAGGCCGCACCAAGGACGTCGTCATGTTCGGATGCTCAGGGGACACAGCCCCCATCGCGACGGATGGGACGGGGAAGCGAGAGGTTGAGGAAACCGCCACCAACTTCCACCAAGGGAGATGGCCAGGATGGCTGGGGTCGAATTCTACAGAATACTCCAGCAAATCCGGGTTTGCCTACCAAGAGACTTCATTACTGTGCCCTCGGGTGAGGATCATTGCACCCAGAGTCAGTGTTACCGTGGGAAAGAGGATCTGTTTGGTGTGTAATGGGAACGTACCACTAAGTAGATGGTGGTGGCTTCGAAAGCTGGGAAAGAATATGAAGAACTCTACAATCGAGTGGGAGCGACTGGGTAACAATACCCATCGGACAATTACGGGGACTCACGGACAATTACGTGTGTGTTGGGACAAGTGGTGGGAACCAGATGAAGGGATATATGTCTGCATGTGGGGTTCGAAGTACGTTTGCCCCAAAGGCATATCCATCTTTTTCCAGAGGCAGTGGCAGGATGAAGGGAAAGGGATGAGGTGGGACGTCAGCACCCGGGCGTGCGGAGTCCCATTCTCCCTGATTCCGGTAAACGCCACTGAACTCATCACCCGCCCATGCAAGCCCCTGCCTACGATTCCGGTAGCACTAGCCCAGAAGGAAGGGTGCCCCACCACCACAAAGGAACCTGGGAACGGTTTAGTATTGGTACCCACCGGTCAGATGCTGTACCAAGGGGCACACTACGCGGTGGCCTCAGTGATTTTAAACCTCACTGAGGTACGATTGCCGGAGTGGTGTCCCAAGGAAACGGAGCAATTGTACCAGGTCCTGTTAACCAGGATGTTCAGACAATTTTATGAGTTTGACTTTGCCGACATCGACAAAGCCGAATTGTACATCACACCACAGGAAGTTTTGGATCGGGTAGGGAGGCAAAGAAGGAGTACTGTAAATGACACCTTCACTGCTTTTAGTACCGGGACGTCTGTTGTCAACGCTCTAGACAACGTGGAGCTGCAGACACAGATTAATGGTCTAAAGGCCCAGTTAAGGAACATACTGACAAACGAAAATAAGGTAGTGGGTTCTGAGCTACATGAGGACCAGGCCATGACACTACACTTAAAAGAAATAATCGCTGAGCTGGAGAAACACGCTAGAACGGTAAATGCACTCATTAGGGAGGATCGGAATGCATCCGATCAGGCTGCACAGAACGAGGCTTGTGTGCTATACGGGGCGTGGTTACTGGGCGAGGGCCGCAGTAATCTGGAGGGTTTAAAACAAGGTTTGGTCCCGTCCTGGATCAGCAATAAGCACTTGCAAGCGCTCCACCCTTTTGAGAACGCATTAAGTCCGTGCCAGCTCAGACTAGCTGCAGAGGCGTACCCAGTCCCAGTGGACTGCGGACGCTCGCATCACACTATCATGGGGATAGTGGTGAGGATGCCGGTGTTGGGTCCCACAGCAAAACCCGCCCCGGTATACAGGGTGGAGAACATTGGAGTCATTCAGGGGGGTGCGCACATTCGTTACGCAGTGGTCCCGCCTTATGTCATCAGATGGGAGCGTACGATGACAGGCACTGACCTCTCGGGGTGTCGAAGCCGGGGAGCACACATCATCCTGTGTCCCCAGCACTTGAATGCCTTTTTAAAACCACAGTGCGGGTTCAGAGCCGTTAGCGTGAAGCCGGTAAATTGCACCATGGAGGCAATGGCAAAAGACCATGTGCCCCCGCAGGTGGCATATATCGGAGGTGGAACATACTGTGTTACCACTGCAGCGCCTCACTACCACCACGGACAGCACAGGTGGTGTCCGGTCAGTGACAGCAGTTTCTGTTTCAAACCCAAGGCTGAAGTTCAAGTGGCACCGCAGTGAATTGTCCCCATTCCTGTACCTTCCACTGTTCACCTCACTGTAACAGAGAATTTCACGGATTTCTAGCGATTCGTTGCGCATTTTGGTTATGTCATTCCCCCTCTCCCCGAACACCTCACCAAGATTTTAAAAGCCGTAATAGTCTCACAGAAGCATTTTTACACACTAGAGCAGAAGACATTGGAGATAGGGAAAGACATATTAGACATAGTCACCCCACCATGGTGGGATCTGTTCACTAATATAGAGATCCCGCCCTGGATTAGAATAGCATCCCACATCCTAGTAGTGTGTCAGGTTTTGATTGTAATATATTTACTGTTCGTGCATTGCAAGAGAGGCAAACGCCTCCAGAGGCACGAGAACACAGGAGAATGGAGAGAACGCTATGTACGAGTGGGTGAAGAGACCCCCGCTTAAGCTGCTAAGTATTAAAGGATAAAGCGTCCCTCCACTCTTGGTTGTGGTTACTATATGATTTAAGTGTATGAATACTGTTGGATTATAACCGTTGATCGGTTTTCTATTTTTGATTAATAAAATGTGTATGCAGGTGGTGTAAGGGGTATCGGCCCCTTCACATCTGAAAGGTGAATGTGTTATAGTTTGAGGTAGTACTGCCTATGGTTGTCCAACTGTACACAATGTAATTTTTCTGAAATGGGAACTGCATGTGTCGTGGGGGTCATAGATAGTTAATTACCAGGAATGTTTGGATGTGGGGAATCAGGGAAAATTTGCTCACCAAGGGTTATTGATACTTTAAGCAAGCTATCAGTATCACAGGAGGGACTGTAAGATTCGTGAAATTTTCATTGATTAATCACGCAGGAAAATAGGGTTAATAAAACAGCTTTATTGACCAAAAGAAGCTTATACAGAGAAACCTTTGATAAAAGGGCACACAAAATGGCCGCCAGACATCATGACCAGCTTCTGGGACCATTTGAATTTCTGTTACTGCAAGCCAGACAGGCTTGTGGATTGAGGGCATTAAAAGCCCGCGAAAACCAGTTTCGGGAAGCCGAAACTCATGGAACTGAGCATACATATTGATTAGATTATAAGTACAGGACAGATTTGGGTGGCAGGATGAGACCCATCAAGAAATGGGCGGACAATTACACTGTACAAAGAGAAGCCGTTTAACAGCCATCCAGGGCAATCTCCAGACCGATCAATATACAAACCAAGTTACGGTAACAAAGCAAAGACATTATCGGCCCAGGAAGGCCAGTTAAGCTATCACCGACTCCCGTTATGAAGACAAAACACCCCTGCAGAGAGTTCTGCCCGCCAAAATTATTACAAAGACAGGACTATGATTTGGCGGGAGATACGAATGTTCCAAAATGTATAACTGTGGATTGAGTAAAGTCCATCGGCACGTGGGTCCATCGGTACTTCTTGGGCTTCCTCTTCTTCTTCGGTTCGGAACGTGTTCGGTTCATGGTTCGGTAAACGGTGTCCAGCGGGGTGTTCAGCCGTATGTTCCGCGACTTTGGGAGGTTCAGCCAGGCAAGGCCCGGCCACGACGGGAAGACGACGAGGGAGGCCCGGGTACTTTCTGTCGGGAGATCATCGACGACCCAGGCCGGAGAAGAAGACAGTCAGGTCCCGGAGTGTGCATCCAGTTCGACATCACATCGGTAACAGATGCACCAGTTCTTCAACAACACATCGGTAACAGATCCATCCATGGCGAGCGCTCACCAAGGCTGTATCGGCTGCCTCTATCGTAGGAGAACCAAGAGGAAAACAAGCTGCGCCAGAAGCTTCCAAACACACGTGACGATGGAAAGCTGTGTCGAAAGGCTGCAAAGCCTTTTACGCAATCCTTAAAGTGGTGAGCATAATCCCGAGTCCCTCAAATCGAAACTTAGTTAGGTCTAGGGGAGGGGGTTAAGGGTAATTATAATGTGTTACCCCTTTCACGAAGTGCCGTGTGTTCCCCATTTCTATAGAGTTAAGTTTATAGATGTGTGCATGCTTGTAGTTGCTTTAATCTGTGCATATGACATGTATTTTATAATGCTGCAAACTGTTCAATAAAGGCATCCATTTCGTGCTATTCGATCTGGTCTATTGAGTTTTTCTGCACTACAGCTCCCTGCACCTAAGTCCAAGGTCTAGAACCGTAGGGGCGAGTGGGTCGAACCACTCATGGGTAATTATTGCAAGAAGCCTGGCAGGAGACCAGAGCAAGCAAGAGAAACCCCCTACATGAAGCAGATAAAAGCGTGGCTCCTTCATTCCTAGAGTAGTGTATTACAAAACAATGGGATTTCTCAGTAGCAGTTCCTTTTCATTTAAATGTTAATCAGTAAAATGTCAGTGCTTCAACATTTCCTGTTTAAAAAAAGCCATATCTGAAGCCATGTGGTATAACAATAACCTATCCGTGGGTTTGTGCCTTACCCATTTTGAGTAACTGGCAGACAGATTCTCAAAATGATCTAAATATAGCTTAGTGTTGATGTTCCAAGTCACATTCAGAATGATGAAACATTCCTTGTATTCAGAGCGCCAGTCAAATCCCACCCAGCTTCCTTGTTGTTAAGTCTGTGAATTATTTAGTTAATTAAGACACAGACTAATGAGTAACAATAAAAACAGGTCTTTACTGGTTGGAGGTAGGGACTATACTGAATACAAGATTACTGCACAGTGCTTATATACCGGTGTGTTCACCCCCGGTATTACGTCTACAGCAGCCTGAGAAAGTAGTACATCTCTTAAGGTGGAACAGGCTTAAGCTCTCTTAAGGTGGAACAGGTTACATACACAACACTCCTCCCTTCTTAGCTTTATAGTCATCCCCCCATTTAACATAACGTAATAACATATATACATATATAACTTCATGTTTAACGTAACATATCACAGATTCAGTCTCTGCGGAAAACAGTTCACAGATTCAATCTCTGCGGTGTAGTCGGTTCACGTTACTCATTCAATAGTCCTTTCATGGATTTAACAGCTTGAACTTCCGAACTGATTTGGCTCTGTTCGGAGGGACCACGTGTGTGATCTGGTAGAGGTGATAATGGTTCAGATGGGTCATCTTCTGTTTTTACTTTTCCTTTTCTGCTTCTTGCAGACTCTCTGGGCTCCATTGTCAGCTGCCACAGCTGCCAGCTGCATGCGCAGTTCCTCCTTCTCTTCCTCCTGTTTCCGTCATAGAGCCAGCTTCTCCCGATGTTCCGTAGACTTTTGGTGCTCCTCCATGATTTCTGCACTTTGGGAGTCGAAGTTACAAGCTGGGCAGGACAGGACATCGTAATATTCGGTGTCGTCCACCAGGTCATGGTAATATTCGGTGTCGTCCTGAGCTAGACCAGTGAGAGGGTCGTCTATTTCCTCCATACCCAGCTGGACGTTAGCCAGCTCTTGTTCCAAATCCAGACATCTTTCCTGAAGAGACTTCTTCATGTGTACCTCTGCATCCAGCTTTTTCTGGGCTTTCAGCAAGTCGTTTACTAGTGACCTCATTTGCGATTTTAATACTTCAACTTCCTTTGGAGATTGATTGATCGGACTATGCAATCCCTCTACCGGAGCAGCTGTTTCAGCGGTCTGTTGTTCTACATTGACGTGAGTCAGCGTACTTTTGGCATCCAATGGCTGCTCTGTTGCAGTCGTTTCAGTCTGTGTCGTCACATCAGCCATCTCAATGACTTTTGAGAGCTCCGAACCCTTTTCCTTTGAAGATCGCAGCTCGTGTTCAAGTTTTTCCCATTTCAGAGTCTTGTCCCTCAGCATATGAAGGAGTTGGCTGACCGTTAACTCTTCTGACACCAGATTATGGCACGCACCTTCAGAACCTGAATCAGCTTTGATTCGTTCGGCCTCCTCGCGCAGATGGTTGGTGTGCTCCTGCTCCATTTTCTCCATCAGTTGCTTCTGTTGCCTTTCCAGATTCTCCCACTCTGTAACAAAGAACTTTTTTATTTCATTCATCTCTTGCTCAAAACGGCGAATCATTTGTTCTAATTGCTGTTGTAGTTTGAAATGGAGTTGAGTTCGAGCCCAGTGTCCCTCAAAAATGTGCATATCAGTAGACTTGACAGACTCAGAATTCTCTGTTAAACTATGTTGTTGTTGCTCAGTGGAATTCTGTGCTGAAACTTTGTCTTTTGCACATGGGTTGGTCTTACCATCATCAGTTCTAGAGTCTGGGCTGATTATCTGCACCGAGTTCTCACTCTTTATGGCTTTTAGCGAATGCCAGTCCATATTTATGTTTCTAAACCACTCCCGGCCTAGTAGTGGTGGACCTCCCTCCGGTAGCACATATAAGTCCATTATTTGACTTCCTTCGCCCTTGTGGGCCACTGCAACCTTTATTGTCCCGATGGGGTACACTCTCTGCCCCGTGTAGGTTGTCAATATAATCTCCGTATCCTGTAGGGGAATATGTTGGAATAACCTTCTGTAATCTTTCTTATTCATGACCGACAATGCCGATCCAGTGTCCAATTCCATTTTTACTTGGACTCCTTCTATCTGAAGAGTAACCCAAATTGTCTGGAGGTCTGCACCCTTACCAACGTTGAGTACCCTTAAGCTAGCCAGTTCAATACTGCTTAAGCCAGCCAGTTCATTACTGCTAGCGTCTGAATCGGACTCCTGTTCGGCCACCTTGTGTACCTTTGCGTATTTCCCTTGCGGTGATTTCTTGTTGCTGGTCTTCTTCCCTGACCTGCATACTCTAGCTATATGTCCAAGCTTACCACATGTTCTGCATTCTTGGTTTTTAAACCAACACTGGTTCTGATCATGCGTTGTCTTTCCACAATGATAACATTTAACAGAACTCACACCCAATTTGTGTGCACTGAGCTCCGGTGACCGTAGCTGCATTACTGCCGTGCCTCTCGCTGCGGCTTCGTGTGCTGCTGCCATAGTGACCGCCTTCTCAAGCGTCAGCTCATTCTCCTCGAGCAGTCGCTTTTGTGTATCCTGTTTAAATAAACCACACACAAATTTGTCTCGTAGTGCATCTGTCAGTCCCGTTCCAAACTGGCAATATTTCGCTAATTTACGCAGTTCCAGCAAATATTCAGCATTGCTTTCATGCTGTAGCTGCCTTCTGTCATAAAATTTAAATCGTTCCGCTAGCATCAGCGGCGTGGGGTTTAGATGATCTTTCAGGACAGTAACAATCTCATCGAACGTCTTATCCGCCGGTTCATCTGGTGATAACAGGTGTTTCAATTGCCCGTATGTCTTCGCACCCATTAAATTTAATAATGTTAGAGCTTTATCTTGGTCACGAATTTTATTGGCCTTACAATAATTTTTTACTCTTTCAACATATATGGCCCAATCTTCGAGGTCACTATCAAAGGTGCTAATATTCCCGTGTTTAGGCATTGTAGATTTGCAATTTCTCAGATTTTCTTTTCTTTACTTGTTATCAAAGATGGCGGCTTCCCGCTCTTGCCGTCGTCCTCCGCCCACAAAATGGCGGTTTTCCCGCGCTTGGCGGTCTTCACCCGTCCCCCGACGCTGTCTGTAAGCCCGAGTGCGGCCCTTATCTTTTATGCGATCGCTGATCACGAAGCGGCTCCCGACCGAAGCGGCTCTCGGCCCTTATCTGGAGTGCGATCGCTGGCTTGAAACGCCTCCCGCTCGAAGCGGCTCTCGCGCCCTTATCGCAGATGCGATCGATTTGAAAGCGGCCCGGCCCTTATCTGCCGATCGCTATCGCCCTGTACCTCTGTCTTCCCCAGCCCTGTCTTCTACTCCGGTTCACAAGCTGATGGAGGCTTCAGGGTCCTAATGCCTGTCGCTTCCAGTGGGGTGGTGAGTGGTGAGGTTTGAAACCTCTCTTCAAGCGCCGTGGAATAACTGCCGCAGGGTAAGAACCTGACTCGTCGCCAGTGTTATGTCTGTGAATTATTTAGTTAATTAAGACACAGACTAATGAGTAACAATAAAAACAGGTCTTTACTGGTTGGAGGTAGGGACTATACTGAATACAAGATTACTGCACAGTGCTTATATACCGGTGTGTTCACCCCCGGTATTACGTCTACAGCAGCCTGAGAAAGTAGTACATCTCTTAAGGTGGAACAGGCTTAAGCTCTCTTAAGGTGGAACAGGTTACATACACAACACTTGTGTTCCCCACGACCTCTCAATGCAGCAGGTCGAAAAAAGAGAGAAAATAAAACTGTTGCAGAGGAAAACAGGGAAAAGGAGAAAAAAAAAAGAAATGAAAAAGTACGAGGAGATAAATGAAAGGAAGGGAGGAGAAAAACATGAAAGTGAGGCGAAGAACGAGAAATACTAGTGGAAGAGAGAGAAAAATATAGATGTGAAGAAGGAAAGGTAGAAATATAAGTAGAGAGAAATAGCAGAGAGACAGGAACAGAAGTGAAGCAGCAGAGAGAGAATTTTTTTTTGCAGTGTCACCTCTGTCAGTATCCTCAGTTAGAGGTGGGCGAGAGGCTGAGATTTTTGGTGGCATTCAGTCCACAAAAGTTTGGGAACAATTTTGAGTTAGTTGATATTATTCAAATTTATTTTCAAGAATGATAATTGACTTGAACAAGGGCTTGAAAACTGTACTAAAATCATTATTGCACTAAGAAAATGCATGTGCAAACCTCTATTATGTTCTCCTGTACCAGTCGAGGAAGGAGGCAGGCCATGAGTGTGAACATCAAATGGAGAACAGCACATATGATTGGTTGATTCTGGTAGATTTTAGTGAGGTGAGAGTGACTACCCTTGACATCAAGGCCGCATTTGACCGAGTGTGATCAAGGATCCCTAGTAAAACTGAAGTCAATGGGAATCGGGGAGAAAACTCTCCACTGGCTGGAGTCGTGCCTAGCATAAAGTAAGATGGCTGTGCTGGTTGGAGGTCAATCATATCAGCCCCAGGACATCACTGAAGGAGGTCCTCAGGGCAGTGTCCTAGGCCCAACCATCTTCAGCTGCTTCATCAATGAGCTTCCCTCCATCATAAGGTCAGAAATGGGGATGTTCGCTGATGACTGCACAGTGTTCAGTGCCATTCACAACTCCACAGATAATGAAGCAGTCCATGCCCGCATGCAGCAAGACCTAGACAACATTCAGGCTTGGGCTGATAAGTGGCAGGTAACATTCGTACCACAAAAGTGCCAGGCAATGACTATCTCCAACAAGCGAGAGTCTAACCACCATCCCGTGACATTCAATGGCATTACCATTGCTGAATCCCCCACCATCAATAACCTGGGGGTCATCATTGACTTGAAACTTAACTGGCCCAGCCACATAAATACTGTGGCAACAAGAGCAGGTCAGAGGCTGGGTATTCTGCGGCGACTATCTCACCTCCTGACTCCCCAAAGCCTTTCCAACAACTACAAGGCACAAGCCAGGACTGTGATGGAATACTCTCCACTTGCCTGGATGAGTGCAGCTCCAACAACACTCAAGAAGCTCGACACCATCCAAGCCAAAGCAGCCCGCTTGATCGGCACCCCATCCACCACCTTAAACATTCACTCCCTCCACCTACAAGATACACTGCAGCAACTCGCCAAGGCTTCTTCAGCAGCACCTCCAAAACCTGCAACCTCTACCACCTAGAAGGGCAAGGGCAGCAGGCGCATGGGAACACCACCACCTCCAAGTTCCCCTCCAAGTCACACACCATCCTGATTTGGAATATAGCGCCAATCCTTCATCGTCGCTGGGTCAAAATCCTGGAACTAAATGTCTTAATCTAAATGTACACTCTCGGGAGCCGCAAGCCTACATTTTGTTGTACTGCACTTGTGCACTAACAATGACAATAAAAGTTGATTTGATTTGATTTGAACAGAGCTGTGGGAGTACCTTCACCACACAGACTGCAGCGGTTCAAAAAGGCGACTCACCACCATCTTCTCAAGGACAAGTTGGGATGGGCAATAAATGCTGGCCTTGCCAGTGATGCCCACATCCCATGAACAAGTTAAAAAAAAATATGATTAGGCAGAGCAGTTCCTGTTGGCAGGTTATTGTTTCAGAGCTGAAAACTCATTAATGGAAATTGTCAAGGAGCTAGGCCCAGTGACTATTGTCAGCCTTGGTTCAGTGGTATCGCTCTTGCCTCTGAGTCAGTGGGTTGTGGTTTCAAGTCCCACTCCAAAGACTTGAGCACAAAATGTAGGCTGACAGTTCAGCGCAGGACTGAGGAAGGGCTGCACTGATGGAGGTGCCATCTTCGGGATGCGATGTGCAGTGTGCCGTGTTCAAATTGTTGAGTCGGTTTAAAATTTTCAAAAAGATAGGTCATGTCAGTTAGTCTCCACAGTGGGGAAGACGGTACAATGAAAATAACCGTGTACATAAAAGTTAACTATAAAACAATAGTTTAGTAAGCATATATGGTAAACCACTGTTATTGTTGTTCATCGTTGTTGTTGTTGTTGCACACTGTTGTATCTAGGCATGCCTCAGCATGCCTCTGCTGGCTCCGCCCCTGGCTCCACGCACAGGCCCAGGTATAAAGGTGACTGCTCTGCAGCCCCCTGCCTTCTTGGAAACCAGTCAACCACAAGAGGCATGCTCTGTTCTTTGTTAATAAAAGCCTTTTAGTTACTCTCCTAACTCTCCGTCTTTTATGAGTAATTGATAGCGCATCAATTTTATTAACAAAAACAAAATGTCGGCACCAAACGCTGAGCAGCAGGAAACGACGGCACCAAACGCTGAGCAGCAAGCGCTGCAGCAAACGACGGCACCAAACGCTGAGCAGCAGGCGCTGCTGCATGCCCTCAGACCAACATGCCTGGACCTAGACCCTCAAGAGGCGGGTTCATCTACCAAGTTCGCACAATGGCTGCGTTGCTTCGAAGCTTACCTGGAAGCCTCAGCCATGACACTAGATGGAAACAAACTAAAAATCCTGGCCTCCAAGGTGGGCCACCAAGTCTACACGCTCATCCAGGACGCGACTACCTACACGGCGGCTATCGATCTGCTAAAAGGACAATACACACGCCCGGTAAATACGGTTTATGCCAGACACCTCCTGAGATCCCACAAACAGCAGTCCGGGGAATCGTTGGAGGCATTCCTACGGGCACTACAGATACTCGGTTGAGCCTGCGATTGTAAAGAGGTATCGGCCGCGACACACGCGGAGGGACTTATCCGAGACGCTTTCGTTGCGGGCCTCAAATCCGACTACTCCCGGCAGAGACTGCTGGAGTAGGGCGAAATCGACCTGAAGAAGGCAGTGTCCCTCGCGCTCTCGCTAGACGCGGCCCACCGGAATATGGACGCATTCTCCCCTAACCGCTCCGCACCATGGACGCCGCAACCTTGGGTCATGGGACCCCCAGCACCAACGGCTGCAGCGATGTCCAAGGGCCCGAAATGTTACTTTTCTGGCCAGGCAAAACACCCCAGAGCACGCTGCCCGGCGAAAAACGCTACCTGCTCTGGCTGCGGGAAGAAAGGACACTACGCCAGCACCTGCAAAGGTAAAACCGCTAACGCCAGCAGTGCCGCGTGTGAACCGTGGGGGCAGCCATCTTGTCTGCCATCTTGGACACCTCCAGCCGCATGGGGATCGGGATCATGGGCGCAGCCATTTTGTCCGCCATCTTGGACGCCTCCAACTCCAATCGCTGGTGACCCTGACTCAACCACCACCTCGTCTGACGACCACAGCGACTCGCTCGACCATACGCTGGCCTCCGTGACGCTGGACCAATCTCTCCCTCACCAACTGTCCAAGTCCATGATGGACATTATGGTAAACGGCCGCGCCACTACCTGCCTTTTCGACAGCGGGAGCACGGAGAGCTTTATCCACCCCGACACGGTGCACAGTTACTCTCTCCCGGTCCTGCCAACGCGCCGTCAGATCTCTATGGCTTCCAAATCCCATTCGGCAGACGTCAGTGGCTACTGTGTAGTGACCCTTTCAGTAAGGGGCACAGAATACAAAAATTTTAAACTTCTTGTCCTGCCCCATCTCTGCGCTGCCGTTCTACTGGGGTTGGATTTTCAGTGCCACCTTAAAAGTGTCACATTAGCATACGGCGGACCCCTCCCCCCACTCACAATCTGCAGCCAGCAGCTTTTAAATCGCCCGCCGCGCACCATTTGCAGCCTCTCCACGCTTAAAGTCTCCCCCCCGCCTTGTTCACTAACCTCACCCGCGACTGTAAGCCCATCGCTACCAAAAGCAGGCGGTACAGTGCCGGGGATAGGAGCTTCATTAAATCCGAAGTAGCAAGACTCCTGAAGGAAGGGATTATTGAAGGTAGCACTAGCCCATGGCGAGCACAAGTGGTGGTAGTGAAGACTGGCGAAAAACAGCGCCTAGTTATTGACTACAGCCAGACGATCAATCGCCACACCCAGTTAGATGCATACCCACTCCCCCGCATATCTGACATGGTCAATCAGACAGCACAATACCAGGTGTTCTCGACGATTGATCTGAAGTCGGCATACCACCAGCTCCCCATCAGGGCTGAGGACCGCCGGTACACAGCTTTTGAAGCTGACGGTTGTCTCTACCACTTCCTCCGAGTCCCCTTCAGCGTCACCAACGGGGTTTCGGTCTTCCAAAGGGAGATGGACCGAATGGTTGACCAGAACGCGCTGCAGGCCACCTTCCCCTATCTAGACAACGTCACCATCTGCGGCCACGACCAGCAGGACCATGACGTTAACTGTAGTGTATGTACCCGTCTACCTTTAAGAGAACTATTGTATGTAACCGTTCACCTTTAAGAGAACTATTTTAGGTGTGGCACTACTTTGTTTGGCTTCTGTATACGGTAATACCGACGGTGACCACACCAGTATATAAGTGTTGTGCCAGGAGTTATTGGGCAGATTCACCCTGACCTTCGAATAGTAAAGTCCTGTTTTAAGTTACTCTTGGAGTCTGTGTATTAATTAACTAAACAACCCACAGACTTTACAGTGGCGACGAGTCCGATCGTACCCTGCGGCAACAATAATTCCAAAGCAGTTAACGAGCATCGAGAAGAGGCAACCGCCCTCGTCATTCTGCTGGGAGAAAACTCGAGTCTGCAGAGCTGGGAAAGGAGGAAGAATTCAGAGACAAAGACTTCCATCAGCAACAGGCACTGACTGTCCCTTCTGCCATGGTGAGGAGTGAGCCGATCAGCATGAGAAGCAAGGCGGCCACGGTGACTGTGAGTAAGGGAAAAGTAAAAAGAATAACCGGAGGATAAGGGCGGTGCACTCGACCACGGTCGAGGGGGAAAGGAGCCGGACAGAAGTCGGGCCCAGAGGCGCTGAGACTGGGGCAGCGTGGAGCAAGGAAGCCGCGGTACAGACAGGCTGGGGACGCAACGGCGTCGTGAGACAGCTAGACCGCGACCGGCGAAAAAGGCCGGGCAGCGACCGAAGCCACGAAGTGCTGTGACCGGGAGCGTAGGCGCGGGAAGATATAAAAGCTCAGCCGCAGCCGGGGAGGGAAGCACCGGACTGCGAGACGGCTGGGAGAGGCGTTTGGGGAGCCGAGCGAGCGGGAGAGGCAGAGCCGACCAAGGGAGACTGCGCGAGAGCCAGTCCAGCGGCTGAAACTGTTCTCCGTCAACGGGGTGTACCCAGCGCCGGTAGAGCCGAGTGAGCGGGAGAGGCAGAGCCGACCAAGGGAGACTGCGCGAGAGCCAGTCCAGCGGCTGAAACTGTTCTCCGTCAACGGGGTGTACCCAGCGCTGGTAGAGCCGAGAGAGCGGGAGCGAGACCGAGCCCGAGCAAGGGGAACTGAGCGAGAGCCAGCCCAGCGGCTGAACCTGTTCGCCGTCAACGGGGTGTACCCAGCGCCGGTTGCCTTGCCGAGAAAAGGGAAAGCACTGAAGCCGACGCGCAGGCTGTGAATCTGAAAGCCAGCGGCCGTCGCCTGTGGGGGAAAGTGTACCCCTCCCGCTAGGGAAGAAACGCGGGAAGCCGCCATTAGGCGGGGAAGAAGACAGAAGCGGGAAACCGCCATTGAAGTGGGCGGGGAGAGAAGGTAAGCGCGGGAAACCGCCATTTTCGCGGGAAAACCGCCATCTTAGAAAAAAAAAAAAAAAATAAGTTAAAGAAATAATTCGGGGTGTTATCAGAAAGAGAGGAAGATGCCTAAGCGTGGTAACATCAACGATTTTAATGCCGAGGTAGAAGACTGGGCCACGTACGTGGAACGCATCGAGATCTATTGTGAGGCCAATAAAATAGAAGAAGATGACAAAGCTATAACCTTGCTAAACTCGATGGGCGCGAAGACATACGGGCTCTTGAAGCATCTACTATCACCAGCTAAACCGGCGGATCAGACTTTCGATGATATTGTGGCTGTTCTGAAGGATCACTTGAACCCCACACCGTTGATGTTGGCGGAACGATTCAAATTCTATGCGAGAACGCAACGGAAAGACGAAAGCAACGCAGAATACTTGGTCGAACTGCGTAGACTAGCGAAATACTGCCAGTTTGGAGGGAATCTGACAGAGGCATTGCGAGACAAGTTCGTGTGCTGGTTGGCAAAGGAAGGAACGCAAAAGCGACTACTCGAAGAGAACGACCTTACACTTGACAGGGCTGTCCTTATTGCAGCATCGCACAAAGCCGCAGCGAAGGGAACTGCGGAAATGCAGCTAAAGACAGCAGCACTAAGTGTGGATCAAATTACCTCGACAACAACAAAATGCTATCGTTGTGGGAAGACAACACACGACCAGAACCAATGCTGGTTTAAGAACCAGGAATGTAGGAAATGTGGCAAACTGGGTCACATAGCTAAGGTATGCCGGTCAGGGAAGAAGACCAACAACCAAAGGACCAACAACCAAAGGAAGCCATCACAGGAAAAGTACAACAAGGTACACAAGGTGGCTGAGAAGAGTTCAGACGAACAGAATTCAGACTCAGGCCCAAACGGCCAGGAGCTGGGTAGTCTGAGAATTCACAATGTGAGTAAGGAAGCTGACCTACAAACTATCTGGGTCATGCTAAAAATAGATGGAATCCAAGTGAAAATGGAGTTGGACACTGGATCAGCTCTATCAGTCATAAATCGAAGGGATTACCACCGGCTATTCTCACATATACCCTTAAGAGATACCAAGTTCGTATTGCAGACATACACGGGGCATAAAGTATACCCCATGGGAAAGATAAGAGTCAAAGTGAGAGATAGGGGTAAAGAACACCCAAGAATGAACTTATACGTACTACATGAGGGAGGACCACCACTTCTAGGACGGGAGTGGATCAAGAAAATAGACATGAAATGGCACTATCTAAAAGCCATAACGAGTGAGGACTCGGGGCAGACAATCAGCTCAGATTCTGAAACGGATGACGATAAGACCAACCCAAATATGAAAGACAAGGCTGAAATGGACTTGCCGACGAAGGTTGGAAAAACGAAGGCATGCATAAAGGCTTATGCTCCAGAGAAGAACAAAGTTTCAGAACAGAACTCCACCGAACAACGACAACCTAGTTTGACAGAAAATTCTGAGCCTGTTCAAGTTACGGACATATCCATGACGGAAGAACACCGAGCTCGGACTCAAACTTATTTCAAATTACGACAACAATTAGAACAATTGAGTTACCATCTCGTACAAGAGATGAAAACAATGAAAAAGTTCTATGACACCGAATGGGAGAATCTGGAAAGACAACAGAAGCAGCTAGCTCAAGCAGAGAGCGACCATAGAGCCATCGTGACCAATTACCGATCACATCTCCCTTATGCTGTTCAGGAGTTAGAATATTTGCAGGAAGAAGCAAATGAAGAGGAATCTTCAGGAAGCCAGGATTTTATTCCAGTTCTTCTCTACGACTCCTTACAAGCAGAGTGTGAGAAGTTGAAAGAACAGTATGAACAGGCCCAGGCTACAATTCTGGAAGGGGTTAACTCGGCAACCTCCGAAAAGCTAGTTTCAGTGGAAGCATATGAGCAACTGAAGGTTGAACATGAGCAAGAAGTCCAAAGGCTGCAGGAAATTCTTGATGAGCTCAAGGCCAAGACAGACTCATCGGTAGAAGTTCCATCCATAGATGAGAAATTAGAGGTGAAAGACATGGCAGAACATGAAAGACAAGATGTACAAGAACTCATAAAAATATTAAAGGAAACCCAAGACAAATATGGGGCGGCAATGACCGAGATTCAACAACTTGAAGAACAGATTCAACTGGGAATCCGTTCAGTGGAAGAAAAGGGAACTGTAAGAAACACAGAGACTGTAAGAATGGCCTCTGAACATGAGCTAGAGAGCATCAAGGCGCAACTTCTCCGAGCGCTGGAAGCCAAAGTACAAGAGGAAAAGAAGGTGAAAGCATTGGAGGAAAAGGTGGATGAAATGGTGAGGACTCTGACCCACAGTGTTCCCGTGGAAGAGTTAACGGTCAGCCAACTCCTTCATATGCTGAAGGACAAGACTCTACAATGGGAACAATCTGAACACGAGCTTCAATCTTCAAAGGGAAGGAGTTCGGAGCTCTCAAAAGTTATGGAAATAGCTGAGGTTGCAACACAGATTTTACAGGGATGCCAAAAGTACGCTGAATCACGTCAATGTGAACAGCAGAATGTTGAAACAGCTGCTCCAGTAGAAGGATTGAATAGCCTGATCAATCAATCCCCGAGGGAAGGGGAAGTGTTGAAATCACAAACGAGGTCATTAGTGAAGGATTTGCAGGAAACCCAGGAAGAGCGGGATGAATATGAACGCATGAAGAAGTCTCTTCAGGAAAGATGTCTAGGGAGGGAACAACAGTCGGCTAACGTCCAGTTGGGTACGGAAGAAGTAGCAGGCCCTCTCGCTAGACTAACTCAGGACGACACCGAATATTACCATGACCTGTTGAGTGACACGGAATATTACGATGACTTGGTCTGCCCAGCTTGTGATGAAAACTCCCAAAGTGCAGAAATCAGGATGAAGCACTTAAAGTCTAAGGAACATAGGGAGATGGTGGCGCTGCAGCTGGCAGCGGATAAGGGATCCCCGAGAGTCTCCAAGAAGCAGAAAAGAAAAAGACGAAGCAGAAGACGATAACCATCTAAATCATTATCACTTCTATCAGATCATGCACGTGGGCCCCACGAAGGGGGGCCAAATCAGTTGGAAAGTAGGAAAAATTACCAAGGCAGTCCAGCTGTTTGTAAAAGTCAGCACTGCTGGTTCAGCAGGACGGAAGTTCAAGCTGTTAAGCCAAGGGAAAGACTATTGGATGAGTCACGCTAGAAATGTGAACCGGCTACACCACAGAGATGTTGTTCGGACCGAGTCAAGACCAGAGACTGAATCTGTGAACTGTTCCCGCAGAGACTGAATCTGTGAACTGTTTCCCGCAGAGACTATATCTGTGAATTGTTTTACATGAAGTTGATTATATGTTATGTTTAATGGGGAATAAGTATGTTGTAAGCTAAAAAGGGAGGATTGTAGTGTATGTACCCGTCTACCTTTAAGAGAACTATTGTATGTAACCATTCACCTTTAAGAGAACTATTTTAGGTGTGGCACTACTTTGTTTGGCTTCTGTATACGGTAATACCGACGGTGACCACACCAGTATATAAGTGTTGTGCCAGGAGTTATTGGGCAGATTCGCCCTGACCTTCGAATAGTAAAGTCCTGTTTTAAGTTACTCTTGGAGTCTGTGTATTAATTAATTAAACAACCCACAGACTTTACATTAACCTAGAGAAATTCCTCCGTACAGCCCAGCGGCTGAATCTAACATACAACAAGGACAAATGCATGTTTCGCACCACGCGCCTCGCCATTCTTGGCTGCGTAGTGGAGAATGGAGTCATCGGCCCCGACCCCGACAGAATGCGCCCCCTTATGGGGCTCCCCCTCCCCCACTGCCAAAAAGCACTGAAGAGATGCCTAGGGTTTTTCTCTTACTATGCTCAGTGGGTGCCCAACTATGCGGACAAAGCCAGACCCCTCATCAAGTCCACCTCCTTCCCCCTGACAGCAGAGGCATGTGCAGCCTTCACTCTCATAAAAAAAGATATTGCGAAGGCCACAATGCACGCAGTGGATGAGTCCATCCCTTTCCAAGTGGAGAGCGACGCATCCGACTTCGCCCTAGCTGCAACCCTTAACTAGCCGGGGAGACCCGTGGCCTTTTTCTCAAGGACCCTCCAGGGCCCCGAGATTCGACACTCCTCTGTCGAAAAGGAGGCCCAGGCCATTGTGGAAGCGGTGCGACATTGGAGGCATTACCTGGCCGGAAAACGATTTACCCTGCTCACTGACCAGCATTCAGTAGCTTTTATGTTTAATAATAATCAGAGGGGCAAAATCAAGAACGACAAGATCTTGTGGTGGAGAATTGAACACTCCACCTACAATTACGATATCTTGTACCGGCCCGGGAAACTCAATGAGCCCCCAGATGCCCTATCACGTGGTACATGCGCCAACGCGCAGGTTGATAGACTGCAGACCCTCCACAATGACCTCTGCCACCCGGGGGTCACCAGGTTCTTCCACTTCATCAAATCCCGTAACCTGCCCTACTCCATCGAGGAGGTCAGGACCATGACCAGGAACTGCCAAATCTGTGCCGAGTGCAAACCGCATTTTTATAGGCCAGACAGAGCAAGGCCACTCGCCCCTTCGAGCGCCTGAGCGTCGATTTTAAAGGGCCCCTCCCCTCCTCTGACCGCAACGTGTACTTCCTCAACATAATTGATGAGTACTCCCGTTTCCCGTTTGCCATCCTGTGCCCAGACATGACCAGCACCACGGTCATTAAATGTCTGAATGACCTTTTCGCCTTGTTCGGCTTCCCTAGCTATATCCATAGCGACCGGGGCTCATCCTTTAAGAGCGACGAACTCCGTCAGCACCTGCTCACGAGAGGTATTGCTACAAGCAGAACCACCAGCTACAACCCCCGGGGGAACGGCCAGGTGGAAAGAGAGAACGCGACGGTTTGGAAGGCCGTCCTCTTAAACTTAAAATCTAAGGGCCTTCCGACCTCTCGCTGGCAGGAGGTCCTCCCTGCGGCGCTCCACTCCATTCGGTCACTGCTTTGTACGGCCACCAATGCCACCCCCCATGAAAAAATGTTCACTTTCCCCAGGAAGTCCACATCGGGAACCTCGCTACCGACATGGCTGACGTCTCCAGGACCCGTCCTACTGCGGAAGCACGTGAGGTCCCATAAAACAGACCCCCTGGTAGAGAGGGTGAGCCTCCTCCACGCCAACCCCCAGTATGCTTACGTGGCGTACCCGGACGGGCGGGAGGACACAGTCTCCATACGAGACCTCGCACCTTCGGGTGCCCCTGAAACACTACCATTGCGGGAGGACACAGTCTCCATACGAGACCTTGCACTTTCAGGTGCCCCTGAAACACTACCATTGCCATCCACCACTACCCACAACCCAACCCCAGTAGACGGCATGCCGCAGCCCCAGGACCCGTCATTGACCACCCAACCACTCAATGAGACGCCAGATTCAACGTTGGATGCTGCACCATCACCGCCGCCACCACGACGATCAGGACGGCATACAAGGCCACCTGATAGACTTACTTACACGAACCTTTAGTACACTTCACCCCGCCGGACTCAATTTTAAACAAGGGGTGAATGTGGTAAACCACTGTTATTGTTGTTCACCGTTGTTGTTGCACACTGTTGTATCTAGGCATGCCTCAGCATGCCTCTGCTGGCTCCGCCCCTGGCTCCACCCACAGGCCCAGGTATAAAGGTGACTGCTCTGCAGCCCCCTGCCTTCTTGGAAACCAGTCAACCACAAGAGGCATGCTCTGTTCTTTGTTAATAAAAGCCTTTTAGCTACTCTCCTAACTCTCCGTCTTTTATGAGTAATTGATAGCGCATCAGCATATTACTATTTCTTCTCATTGAACTGGTAAAGAATATCTGAATGAAATGTTCATCTACTGTTCCATTAGTTTGCTTGATTGATAACGAAATGAGAAAAATCCAGTAGAGGCACATGATAGATACAGTAGCCAAAGAACATTTTTAAGAAAGGTTTTCTGTTCATCACCCAGGGCACATTAGCAAAATTTATCAAGATATCAGGGCCAGTGGAGATAGTCTCGAGGTCATGAGGACCTGAAAACTCATCTATGAAAGTAATCTAAAATACAGAAGCTGAAGTAACACGGATAAGAGAAAAAAACAATGATGTAACAGGCTGACACTGAATTTGTAACTTATTATGGTACTTGAATTATAGATTGGGGGCCCAGTGACACAATTGAGACTACGTGACTAAAGATATTTGGTAGAAAAATAAAATACTGTGGATGCTGGAAATCTGAAATAAAAACAGAAGATGCTGGAAATACTCAGCAGGTCAGGCAGCATCTTGGAGAGAGAAACAGAGTTAACGTTTCAAGTCAATGACCTTTCATCAGAACGGTCAGACAAAAGGTCATCGACCTTGTTGTGTATGTACCTTTAAGAGAATAACTGGTCTCAGACTGCAGTACCGGCAGTGACCACCCCTGTATAAAAGGCGCTAGAGAGCCTCTGTTGTTTAGTTTCGTTATTGCCTTTCACCAGTAAAGATCTGTTTGTTTTCACTCCTGCTAGTTTGTGTCTCAATCATTCACGGACTTAACACTGGCGACGAGTAAGAAACGAACTTACCTGCAACTCAGCAGCAGCTCCGACGACGTTGTTGAAGGTCGGAGCCAGAAGAAAAAAAAATTAGAAAAAAAATAGAGGCCATTGAAACTCGAGAAACGGGCGTCGACCGTCAATCATCGGGTTAAAAACTTGCAGGAGAGACTGTCCAGGGCCAGGCTGGGTTCCTCGGTCCGTGGTTTCCCAGCTAATCGGGCTGGTGGCAGGTAGTGCTCTGATCCTTCCTGGGCTGCGGCGGGCTGAAGCTCGATCGGGTGGCTTTTCAACGGGGCCGGGCAACGAGTCGGGAAGCAAAGAGAGAGTGAGAAGGTGGAGCACACAGGGCGCAGCCGGCGCTTCGAAGCTGGGCAGCGTTCGGACCTCAGAAGAGGGAGGGAAGTGTCCCAGAGGGTCCGCTCCACGACGGGAAAATAATAAAAGAAAAAGAATACACGCAAGAAGGGCAGCACGGTGGCATAGTGGTTAGTACTGTTGCCTCACAGCGCCAGAGACCCGGGTTCGAATCCGGCCTCGGGCGACTGTCTGTGTGGAGTTTGCACATTCTTCCCGTGTTTGCGTGGGTTTTCTCCGGGTGCTCCGGTTTCCTCCCACAGTCCAAAGATGTGCGGGTTAGGTTGATTGGCTATGATAAATTGACCCTTAGTGTTAGGGGGATTAAATACGTGGGGTTACAGGGATAGGGTGGGACATGTGTTGGTGTAGGGGTTACGGGGATCGGGTGGGATATGTGTCAGTGCAGGCTCGATGGGCCGAAATGGCCTCTATCTGCACTGTGGGGTTTCTGTGATTTCTGTGATTTCTGTGAAACCGTGGAAAGCAGCGCTAACAACAGCGGGGAAGAAGGCAAAGCGCGGGAGGCGCCATTTTAGATTTGTAAGATGCCGAAGACTGGCTGTATCACTGCTTTTGATAATACATTAGAGGACTGGACCACGTATGTGGAAAGAGTCGAGGTATATTTCGAGGCAAACGATATAGCGGAGGGGAAAAAGGCATCGATATTGTTAAACTTAATGGGCGCTAGAACGTACGGCCTATTGCGGGACCTGATTACTCCAGCCAAACCGAAGGCGAAGAGTTTTAACGAAATTGTTGCTGTCCTACAGGAACACCTAAATCCTGCACCGCTGTTGATAGCAGAAAGATTTAAATTCCACAGGAGAACTCAGCACAAAGATGAGAGCAATGCTGAGTATCTTACGGAACTACGCAAGCTATCAGAGCACTGCCAGTTCGGAGCAGGACTGGCAGATACCCTACGGGACAAATTTGTCTGTGGACTCCTGAGTGAAGGAACACAGAAGAAGTTACTCTCAGAAAAAGAGCTGACGCTAGATAAGGCTTTCAGCGTGGCAGTATCATATGAAGCAGCAGCCAGGTGAGCTGCAGAAATTCAACAAAAACCACAGGAATACGGCACCCACGAAATGACACGGGGATTTGCAAAATGTTATCGCTGCGGCAGAACTAACCTTGACCAGAAGGACTGCTGGTCCAAAGACAAAATATGCAGACAATGCGGGAAGATTGGACACATTGCACGAGTTTGTAGGTCTGGGAAGAAGACCAGCGACAACAAAAAGGCTACTAAGGAACCGTGCAAGAAAGTACAAAAGATGACAGACAGTAGTTCCAAAGACCAGGTGAGCGATAGTGAATCCGGAAACAGGAGACTAAGCTGTCTCAAACTTCACAATGTAATCGCAAAAGACGATCACCGAACCATTTGGGTCACTCTCACGATAGCAGGGTCCCAAGTTAAAATGGAGTTGGATACAGGATCAGCGCTAACCGTCATGAATCGACGAGACTACGAGCGGCTATTTTCACACATACCCTTGAGAGAGACATCCATCGTCTTGACGACGTATACGGGGCAAAAAGTATACCCCAGAGGAAAAATAAGGGTGCCTGTCGAATACAATGGCAAGAAAATACGGAAATCGTATCTCTACATACTGCCAAATGGTGGACCACCGTTATTGGGACGGGAATGGATCAGGAAGATAAACTTAGATTGGCATTCCATTCATGCAATGACGGTGGACGGTAAAAAAGATGAAGACGTCACTCCTGGACGATTGTCAACAATCTTAGCTAACGCCAAAGAGGTATTTCAACAAGAACTGGGCACGCTTAAAGGCATAACCGCCTCGATAAAAATAGAAGAGAATGCAGTTCCCAAGTTTTTCAAAGCGAGACCGGTACCATATGCAATTCGCCCAGCCGTCGAGGCAGAGCTGGAGAATCTGGAGAAGGCGGGCGTGTTGTCTAAGGTCGACTGGAGCGAGTGGGCAACACCCATCATTCCTGTCATGAAGAAAACGTTAAGCAATAAGTCCGGAGAGCCAAGGAAGATTCGCATCTGTGGGGATTTCAAGGTGACGGTGAACCCTGTCCTTTGCACAGTACAATATCCTCTTCCAAGGATAGAAGACATCTTCGCCTCGCTGTCTGGAGGGAAGCGTTTTACAAAAATTGACCTAGCACAAGCATATTTGCAGATGGAGGTTGAAGAGTCCTCTAGGAAGTATCTTACGATAAACACTCACAAAGGTCTTTACCAGTATCATCGATTGGTATTCGGATTAGCATCGGCTCCGGCGATATGGCAAAGAGCGATGGAACAAGTCCTGCAAGGGATTCCGGGGACTCAGTGTTACTTGGACGACATCCTTGTAACAGGTGAAGATGACAGTGAACACCTTAACAACCTAGAACAGGTGCTCACTAGACTACGGGAACATGGGCTGCGAGCCAACCGCCCCAAGTGCGAATTTTTTAAGAAACAGATATCGTATTGTGGCCACGTGATTGATGAAGAGGGGTTACATAAGTCCCCTGACAAAATTGAAGCGGTTGTTAAGGCCCCAGCGCCTGAAAATGTGTCGCAACTGAGGTCATTCCTCGGGTTGCTGAATTACTATCATAAGTTTTTGCCGAATTTGTTGACAATTCTGCACCCGCTGAACGCCCTGCTACGAACGGGAGTAGCATGGAAATGGAGCAATGATTGTAAGCGTGCTTTTCAGAAGAGTAAGTACTTAATCACTTCAAAGGAAGTATTGGCTCACTACAACCCAGCACTGCCACTCAGGCTGGCATGTGATGCGTCTCCCTACGGCATTGGGGTGGTACTGTCACATAAATTCCTTGATGGTTTGGAGAGGCCGATAGCTTTTGCGTCACGCTCGTTAACTTCTGCCGAGCGTAACTACGCCCAGATTGACAGAGAGGCCCTCAGCCTAGTGTGGGGGGTGAAGAAGTTCAATCACTATCTGCACGGTCAAAAATTTACTCTACTAACCGATCATCAACCTCTTGTCTCCATTTTCAACCCTCAGAAGGGCGTACCGATAATGACAGCACAACGGCTGCAGAGATGGTCCCTTTTCCTAGGGGCACACCAATATGACATCGAGTACAAAGGAACTAAACAGTATGGAAATGCTGATGGATTGTCACGTCTACCGTTGCCGACGGTGGAAGAAGAAGACCTTGCAGTGGATCCAATGGAGTTATTCCACTCGACCATAGTCGAATGTCTCCCTGTGACGAATGCAAACATAGAAAAGGAAACACGGAATGACCCGACACTATCACGGGTCTATGATTTAACGGTGAAGAGATGGCCAGCACATGGTGAACCACTGCTGCCAGCATTCTCGCCAAGAAGAGAACAGCTGTCAGTGTGCAGAGGAACCTTGATGTGTGGATCCAGAGTAGTAATTCCACCTAAGTTGACGGATAGAGTGCTCAATGAGCTTCATGAGGGTCATCTGGGTGGGGTAAAAATGAAGAGCTTAGCCAGAGCGTTTGTGTGGTGGCCGGGAATTGATAGAGAAATCGAAGAGATGACCAAGAGCTGTGCAGGATGCCAGAAGGTCCAAAACGCCCCACCACAAGCTCCTCTGCATCCATGGGAGTGGCCCTCATCTCCATGGCAAAGGGTGCACATTGATTTTGCTGGTCCCTTCATGGACTCGATGTTTTTAATTGCGGTGGATGCACATTCAAAGTGGCCAGAGGTAATAAAAATGTCCTCAACCACCACGGAAAAAACTATCACAGTTTTACGAACCATATTCGCCAGGAATGGGCTGCCTGAACAGATTTGCTCTGACAATGGACCACAGTTTGTGTCTGAAGAGTTCCGGAGGTTCTTAAAGAACAATGGTGTTAAGCATTACACATCTGCCCCATATCATCCAGCCACTAATGGATTGGCCGAGAGGTTTGTCCAAACATTCAAGAAGGCTATCAAGGCAATGTGTAATGAAGATATACCCCTACAACACAAGGTGGACAACTTCTTGTTTGCCTACCGGAATGCGACACATGCGGTTACCAACCAAACTCCAGCCATGATGTTCTTCAATCGAAGACTACGATGCCGCTTGGATTTGGTTAAGCCAAACGTCCGAAGAGATGTGGAGAACAGGCAGTTTCAGAATATGAATGAAAGGCCGACCAGGAGTTTTAAGATAGGTCAACCAGTTTTGGCCCGGGACTACCGCACTGAGAAATGGCAACCAGGAACGATTTGTACACGACAAGGACCTCTCATGTATACCGTGGACGTTGGGGAGAGCATTGTAAGACGCCATGCTGACCAGATTCTAGAGTCACTGGAAAACGTCAACTCCACACCACGATCTGATACACCTGGTAATGAAATCGACGTTCCAATTGCAGCTACCGCAGAACCGGTAATATTGGAAGCAGATGAACCAAACAACGACATTGATTCTGACTCAACATTGCCAGAAGAACCTGATACCCCAAAGAGGCGTTATCCAGACAGAATCAGGAAGCCTCCTCAAAGACTGAACTTATAATTGCTTAAACTTAACCAATGTATCTAGCAACAGTAATTGTGATTGTAATTCGTTATCATTTGGTTGTTAAATGAATGTTATGTACTGTTTATCTAAAAGGGGAGGAATTGTTGTGTATGTACCTTTAAGAGAATAACTGGTCTCAGACTGCAGTACCGGCAGTGACCACCCCTGTATAAAAGGCGCTAGAGAGCCTCTGTTGTTTAGTTTCGTTATTGCCTTTCACCAGTAAAGATCTGTTTGTTTTCACTCCTGCTAGTTTGTGTCTCAATCATTCACGGACTTAACAGACCTGAAAAGTTAACTCTGTTTCTCTCTTCACAGATGCCGCCTGACCTGCTGAGTATTTTCAGCATTTTCTGTTTTTATTTCAGATTTCCAGCATCCACAGTATTTTGTTTTTGTACCAAATATCTTTAGTCAGTTTCTGGTCCAATTGCACCAAAAAAAATCACAAAGAGCTTGTAAACTTGTATTTTAAGATATTAAAAATCGTTTTAAAAACATATTGGTCCTGAAATTATGCTGTGGGAGAACAGTGTACAAACACCTAGCATGTTGGTCAGACATTCCTCTTTCTACTATTTTAGCAGATACACTAACCATTAGTTTTAAACCTCACAGACCATTTTTTGCCAGATTTCCCCGGGCATCAGCTATTATTCCGTTGAAACTAACATTAAAATTAACTAGAAACCTCAACTATGCATATTATGCAAGCAAGTGGGTCTCTGGAGCCTCTACCATCATTTTGTTTGTGGTTGTGCTTATTAGAATAACACCGATAGCAACTTTTTAGAACACTTTTTCCAAATGCAGTATTCAGGTCGAACAGTTAGAGGTTAGGAGGATAACTGGACCCAGACAGGGTGGGGAGGGTGGGAAATTGAATGCGGGAAGGGGAGAGAAGATGGAATGTGAAAGGAGGGAGGAGAGGAATGGGGTAGAGGGGGAGTAGGCAGAAGGGGTGATGAGGACAATGGGAGAAGTAGATGGGGAGGACAGAGAGAGAGAGGAGGGGGAAGATTGAAAGTGCACAGAGAGAGGGCAATATCGAAGAGGAGACTGAGGATTGGATGGAGAATGGAGGGAGATGGAGGGAGGAGGAGGATGGGGAAGGGGACAGAGAAAGTGGGGGAAAGATGAGGACAGGGGAATCTAAGAGGATAATGGTTTGGAGGATGATTAGATGATTAGTGGATGGTGAGGGGCAGAACATACTCTGTGGATAGGGGAAAATCAGTGAGCCAGGAACAATTTCCCTGCTCAGTGGGGGGCAGGGGGAGGAGTGGATACGGCAGCCAAAATGTTGATTATAGCAGGAAGCCAGTCATTGGGTGAAGAGGGCATTAGCCAGTGATTTAATGATGCTTGCTGAGGAATGAGGATTGTGAGGGATGAGGCGCTGCTCAGTGGGGGAGGGGGGTTAACAAAGTATTACTCAGTGGGAGAGGGATCAAGGGTTGAGTAAATGCTTGGGGACAGGAGGCAAGAATCAAGTTACTACTTAATGAGGTAGAGTGGAGGAAAGATTCAGAAGCTAATCACTGAAGTGGGGAGATAGGACACAAGGGCCACTTTTTAATGCAGCTACCATCTGCAGATCCAGGAGCTTTGATTCAGGCAGGTTATTTGGTGAGCGATTGAGCAGACCTTGAAAACACATGCTGGTGGGTAAAATGAAGGACATGCAGCCAGGATGTGAACTGGAGAGGTGAGGGAATTAACTGGCTGCATTTCTCAGGGCCAGTCACAAGATGATATAGTGGAGCTGGCTAATTAGGTCGCCAGTACTGAGAGTTTCCATGGGAAAAGGACATCAGCAGGGAGAGATGGGAGGAAGTTCAATAAAGCTGTGAAAGGGCCAATATTTTTACAAAAAATATTAGATTTCCTTATAAACTTAAATACATACCTCTTGTACTTATCTGTGCCAACAAGGCTGGTAGCTAAAAAAAAACACATAGGCTGCTCCACAGCAACACTCAGTGGCCAGAGCCTGCAATTGCATGCAGACACAACAGGCTCGATTTTGCCAGGCCCGAGGAGGTGGGACTGGAGGCGTGTGAGTTGTCAAAATCGCAAAAATTGGCGGGCGGGCCCGATCCCACCTCCATCCCGCCTCTGAGCAATTTTCCCACATGCGAGTTTTCTGACCCCGTCTCCATCCCGTCTCCAAGAGGCAGGCTAGGCCCTTAACGCCCTTAACAACCAGTTAAGTGCCTCTATAAACCCTTTTTGAGAGGTCTTTCTGATTTTAACAGTTTTCCCATGTGCTGCCGCCTCCTCTGAAACACGCCAATGAAACCTGGCAGCAGCACAAGTGGATTGCTTACGAACAGCTGCAGCTCCATCATTAAAAAAGAGTTTTCACCAATCATTTGCAGGTGGCAGAACTTTGTTGTCTCAGGTCTGGGGGAATTTTTAACAGGTCTAATCATTATTGTGGAAGTTGGAGCCTGACACCCATCTCCAGTGTGACCTCCTGGGAATCACCACTCCCCACCTTGAATGAGCGCTTCCTCAACTGAGGTATATACCAGAAGAATGGGAACCATTTATTTCCTTTCCTCCTGGACATCAGATTTGGACAAAGACCAGCTGCGGCAGCAGCAGAACCCTGAACAACAGCAGCACCAACTGCAGGAGCATCAGCAGGAGCTCCAAGCTGCTGCACACCCACCTGAAGCTGCACAGGCCAAAAGACGCCAGCGCATGGAAGCCCGTTGGCACAGGAGATAACCCCCAAACAGGGTCTACAGACAGAGGATCAGCTACCTCAACATGACTGAGCAGCAGTGCCAAAGGAGGCTCAGACTTTCGGGAGAGGTAGTGGGTGACATCTGCGCAATGCTGCAGCAAGACCTGGAGCCCAGAGGAACAGGTGGACACTCCTTATCAGTAGCCGTCAAAGTCACCACCGCACTCAAATTTTTGCTTCAGGCTCATTCCAGGGATCAGCAGCAGACATCAGCGGTGTCTCCCAGGCGGCTGCACACACTTGCATCACGCAGGTAACCGATGCCCTCTTTGCCATCGCGCACAATCACATCCATTTCTCCAAGGATCAAGCCAGTTTAACTGCGTGTTCAGTTGGGTTTGATAATCTGGCAGGCTTTCCAAGGGTGCAGGGCATTGTTGACTGCACACATGTGGCCCTTAAGGCACCCCATCACAATCCAGGTATTTTTGTCAACCGCAAGGGCTTCCACTCCCTCAATGTACAGCTGGTGTGTGACCACAAGAAGGATATTTTGCATGTTTGTGCCAAGTACCCTGGCAGTTGCCATGACTCCTTCATCCTGCGCCAGTCTAGTGTGCCTCCACTCTTCAGTCCGCCAGACCAACTTAACGGATGGCTACTTGGAGACAAGGGCTATCCCCTGAAGACGTGGCTAATGACACCGTTGAGGAGCTCATCCAACGAAGCTGAGGAGCGCTACAACTCGAGCCACATTTCCATCAGATCCATAATCGAGCAAACCATCGGCTTGCTGAAGAGATGCTTCAGATGCCTGGATAGATCAGGTGGAGCCCTGCAGTACTCAGCAGCCAGGGTCTCCAGAATCGTCGTGGTTTGCTGTGCACTTCACAACATGGCACAGCATCGTGGCTTGCAGATGCCTGAGGAACAAGTGGCTCATCACATAGCCTCCTCAGATGAGGAGGAGGAGGAGAAGGAGGAGAGCGACAACGACCAGCTTGCAGAGACGCATCAACCAGCGCCAGCAGCATGTGAGCACATTGCTGGCCAGGATGCAAGGGACGCATTCATCTTGGCCAGATTTGCTTATCCTAGCCAATCAAGCAGTTTTGCCTCGTTGCATCTTACCAGAGCATCGACAATGGCCAAGAACATGCGGTTCCTACCACTCTGACCACCATACTGACAATTGCAAGTCATCCTAAGCTCTCAATGTGGAAGCCCCATTAGCGATATGACACACGCCACAACTGCAACAGTTGACATCAGAATTTTTAATGACAATAACCAACTGATGGCTTTTCAACATTAAACATAACATTTCACCCAAGTGACTACCGCTGTGACTACTTGTGCATTATCTTCCTCTTACACGTGCTTCTATGTGGTGCTTCCCCTGTGGTTTCAGCAGATGTGGAGGCCTCTTGTTCACTTTCTTGCTGTTCCTGTCTCGACACCTTTGGCGGGCGTCCTCTGGGGTTGCAAACCTATGAGGGCTCAGCAAAAGTCTGCTACTCCTGCGTCTGTGCAGGGGTTGAGACACCGATCTCAGTTGGGTGAGGAATCTGGTTGGGCTCTGACCAAGGGCTCTGCAGTGGCATGGTCGTGTGAACGCTCGGAGAGGAGCCGCCACTTCCTTGTTGTATGCCACCAACATCCGTCTCATGGGTCAGCCCCACTTCAGAGCTAGCAAGTGGCTTGACAGCACTTTGCTGCAATTCAGGGAGGCCATGAGGACCCGTTTCTGTACTGGAAGTCCTAGGGGGGTGTTTGCTAGTGCTCTGGGGGAGGGTTTCAACTAAAATGGCAGGGGGCTGGGAACCTGAGCAGGGGGATAAAAGCAAAAGATAGGAAGGAGAAAAACAAAAGTGGCAGTCAGAGAAATCAACGGTTTAAATCAAACATGGCCACAGTAAATAATAATTCTAATAGGTCTAAGAGCGTTAAAAAAACAAGCCTGAAGGCTTTGTCTCTTAATGCGAGGAGCATTCGTAATAAGGTGGATCAATTAGCTGTGCAAATAGAGGTAAACGAATATGATTTGATTGGGATTACGGAAACATGGCTCCAGGGTGGCCAAGGCTGGGAACTCAACAGCCAGGGGTATTCAATATTCAGGAAAGATAGGCAAAAAGGAAAGGGGGGTGGGGTAGCTTTGCTGGTTAAAGAAGGGATTAACACAATAGTAAGGAAGGATATTAGCTCTGATGATGTGGAATCTGTATAGGTAGAACTGAGAAATACCAAGGGGCAGAAAACGTTAGTGGGAATGGTATATAGACCTCCAAACAGTAATGCGGAGGTTGGGGATGGCATTAAAAGGGAAATTAGAGAAGCGTGCAATAAGGGCACAGAGTCATCATGGGTGACTTTAATCTACATATAGATTGGGCCAACCAAATTAGTAACAATACTGTGGAGGAGGAATTCCTGGAGTGTTTACGGGATGGTTTCCTGGACCAATATGTCGAGGAACCAACCAGAGATCAGGCCATCTTAGACTGGGTATTATGTAACGAGAAAGGATTAATTAGCAATCTTGTACGAGGCCCCTTGGGGCGGAGCGATCAAAATATGATAGAATTCTTCATTAAGATGGAGAATGAAGTAGTTGACTCAGAGACTAGGGTCCTGAATTTAAATAAAGGAAACTACGATGGTCTGAGGCGCGAGTTGGGTAGGATTGATTGCGGAATGGCACTCAAAGGGTTGACGGTGGATAGGCAATGGCAAACATTCAAAGACCGCATTGATGAACTACAGAATTTGTTCATCCCAGCTTGGCATAAAAATAAAACAAAAAAGGTGACTCAACTGTGGCTAACAAGGGAAATTAAGGATAGCATAAGATCCAAGGAGAGGACATATAAATTGGCCAAAAAAAGCAGTAAACCTGAGGATTGAGAGCAGTTTAGGATTCAACAAAGGAGGACAAAGGGATTAATTAAGAAGGGGGAAAAAGAATATGAGAGTAAGCTTGCAGGGAACATAAAAACTGACTGTAAAAGCTTTTATAGATATGGGAAGAGAAAAAGATTGGTGAAGTCAAGCGTAAGTCCCTTGCAGTCAGAATCAGGGGAATTTATAATGGGGAACAAAGAAATGGCAGACCAATTAAATACATATTTTGGTTCTGTCTTCAAAAGGAGGAGAAAAATAACCACCCAGAGATGTCGTGGAACATAGGGTCTGAAGAAAGGGAGGAACTGAAAGAAATCAGTATTTGTAGGGAAATGGTGTTAGAGAAATTGATGGGATTGAAGGCCGATAAATCCCCAGGGCCTGATAATCTACATCCTAGGGTACTTAAGGAAGTGGCCCTAGAAATAGTAGATACATTGCTGATCATCTTCCGACATTCGATGGAATCTGGAACAGTACCCATGGATTGGAGGGTAGCTAATGTTACCCCACTATTCAAAAAAGGTGGTAGAGAGAAAACGGGGAATTACAGACCAGTAAGCCTGACATCGGTAGTGGGGAAAATGCTAGAGTCCATTATAAAAGATGTAATAGCAGAGCACTTGGAAAACAGTGACAGGATCGGACAAAGTCAACATGGATTTACAAAAAGTAAATCGTGCTTGACTATCTACTGGAATTTTTTGAGGATGTAACTGGTAAAATAGATAAGGGAGAACCAGTGGATGTGGTGTATTTGGACTTTCAGAAGGCTTTCGATAAGGTCCCGCATAAGAGATTAGCGTGTAAAGTTAAGGCACATGGGATTGGGGCCAAGGTATTGACTTGGATAGAGAACTGGTTGGCAGACAGAAAGCAAAGAGTTGGAATAAACGGGTCTTTTTCCGAGTGGCAGGCAGTGACTAGTGAGTTAATGCAGGGATCGGTCCCTGGACCCCAGCTATTCACAATATATATTAATGATCTAGACAAGGGAACTAGATGTAATATCTCCAAGTTTGCAGACGACACAAAACTGGGTGGGCATGTGTGCTATGAGGAGGATGCCGAGAAACTCCAGGATGATTTGGACAGGTTGGGTGATTGGGCAGAAGCATGGCAGATGCAATATAACGTGGATAAATGTGAGGTTATCCACTTTGGTGGCAAAAACAGGAAGGCAGATTATTATCTGAATGGCAATAGATTGGGAGAAGGGGAAGTGCAACGAGACCTGGGTGTCCTTGTGCACCAGCCGCTGAAGGTAAGCATGCAGGTGCAGCAGGCGGTTAAGAAGGCAAATGGTATGTTGCCCTTCGTAGCGAGAGGGGTTGAGTACAGGAACAAGGATGTCTTGCTGCAGTTGTATAGGGCCTTGGTGAGACCACATCTTGAGTACTGTGTGCAGGTTTGGTCGCCTTATCTGAGGAAGGATGTTCTTGCCATGGAAGGAGTTCAGCGAAGATTCACCAGGCTGATACCTGGGAAAACAGGAATGACGTATGAGGAGAGATTGGGTCGATTGGGCTTATACTCGCTGGAGTTTAGAAGAATGAGAGGGGATCTCATTGAAACTTATAAAATTCTGACAGGACTGGACAGACTAGATGCAGGAAGGATGTTCCCGATGGTCGTGGAGTCCAGAACCAGGGGTCACAGTCTAAGGATAAGGGGTAAGCCATTTAGGGCAGAAATGAGGAGGAATTTCTTCACCCAGAGAGTGGTGAACCTGTGGAATTCTCTACCACAGAAGGCAGTAGAGGCCAATTCATTAAATATATTCAAGAAGGAGTTGGATATAATTCTTAAGGCTAAAGGGATCAAGGGGTATGGGGAGAAAGTAGAGACTGGGTACTGAATTTGGATGATCAGCCATGATCGCATTGAATGGCGGAGCAGGCTCAAGGGGCCGAATGGCCTACTCCTGCTCCTATCTTCTTTGTTTCTATGTTTCTATGTTTCTACTCCCGAGGACTTGCCTGAAGGTCTGGTCTCATGAGCTGACCATCGCTCCTCAAGAGATGTCAGTCTATTTTTAACAAATACCATGTTTTCCATACCCTGGCAACTAAGCTCCTCCATAGACGTAGCCATCCTCTCCTCTACCGTAGCCATCCTCTCCTCTACGGTAGCCAGCCTTACCATGGAGGTAGCCACCCTTTCCACGGAGGTTGCCGCCCTTTCTGTGGTGATGCGTTCATGCGCCAACACCTCCACAAAGGCTCTGCTCATGTTAGCGATGGACTCCTCCATTCGCGCCACACTCGCAGCAACCCTGGAGACAAAACCTGCCAGAGACTCCTCCACCTCTTCCTGGAGTTCCAGCACCGCTCTACTTCTGAATGGACCCGGAGGCAGAGGGTCAACATGCAGCTGAGCCGAGCTGGCAGAGTCCTGCGCCCTCCGACTAGGACTCTCCACTGCTGTCCCTGTCTCCACCATCTGCTGATGCTCACTTGTGAGCTGTGATACACCAGGTGACAACACTGCACTATCTCGCGAAGGTACCACCGAGGTGTGAGTGTCTGCGCTGGTGCTGGGTTGGCTGAATTCTGCTGACGCTGCACCCTCAGAGGTTGCAGCTTCCTCTGAGGAGTCTGGAGGCTCAGGCTGTTCTTCCTGGATAGTGGGGATGGAGGATTTCGATGGTCCTGTGGGGGAGTAAAAGAAAGAGTCAGAGATGTGAGGACAAGGGTACATGCACATTGAATATTGCAGATGATCAAAAGTCAATCTGTTAGAGCATCAGAATCATTATCAGTGACTCATGCAATGTCAATGAGTGAGATGATAAACTATTCTGTCACCAGCTTGCTCTGATGCACCCGTCTGTCTGTCCCCCACTTGCGCATCCTCCTCCACTCCCATGATCTCCAGGGCCGCCTCCTCCCAGGGGGTGAGCTGGGCTACTGAGGGTGGCCCTCCTCCTGTCCTCACTCTTTCCCTCTTATTGTGAGCTCTCTTTTCCTGCAATGAGGGAGACAAGTGGATTTTGAGTGAGAATGAAGGAGTGAGTGTAGAGAATCCATATCATTGATGGGTAGAAGGAGACAAAGATGGAGTGAGGTGGCAAGACCAAGGGCCCTCCCTGTGTGTTGTAAGTTGTTTTCATAGCATCACAGCGATAGGGAGTGTGAGGGCTGCATAGTCGAATAGTTAGGTGAATGTGACCATAGAGAGAGAGGGAATGGGTAAGGGTGCAGGGATGTCAGTGTCAAGTGAGATGTGGCGGAAGAGGTTGTCAAAGCTCAGTGCTGGTGAGGAGAGGCAATGGGGATCAGATTGAGGGTGATGGGAAAGTCATACTCACTTTTCCAGTGCGCAGAAGGTCATGAAACCTCCTCCTGCACTACAGCCAGGTTCTGCGGCACATAGAAAAAGAGTTGACCTCCTGGGCCACTTGCATCCACACAGCTTTTGTCTGCTGGGGAGGCTTCTTCCTCCCTGAGGAAGGGAAGAGCAACTCCTTATTTCCTCTTGCTCCCTCCACCAGAGCTTGCAGGGCGGCATCATCGAACCTTGGTGCAGACTTTGGGCTACTGCTGGACTTATTGGCTGGAGGGATCTATCACAGCAAAGGGCATAAGGTTTGCAGTCTGCAGAAGAAGCAAGGCTGCTTGCAGGCCTTAAATCCAGCAGCACTGATGACATCATCGGAGGCGACTTTCAGGATGGAAAGACTAAGTGGGCCAGGGGTTTCCACACGCTGGAAGTCAATTGCCCAATTAGGGGAAAATCGCATATTTTTCCCACATCAAATTGGAGTTGGGTGGCTAATACGAAAAGCGGCTTACACGCCCCCAGCCTGCACCAATGGCAAAATCGAGCCCAACCTGTTTTGGTATGAGCTTTCATTGTAGCAGTTTTAGTATCTAACATTACATGATATTTAACAGTTGAAAACCCGATCACAACACCACCTAGCGGCAAACTGGTACTGGAGTTAAATGCTGATGCTTTTTTAATGTATATATTGACATAGATGGAGCCTGACATAGGAGATTTGAAATAAAATGTTGTGGCCGACTCGGCAGTTTTAATACATAATAGACTAGTTGGGGGGTGCCCGGCGTTGCCAGGGCAGTTTAGAGGGCCGCGCGGTTGACAGCTGGCCGCTGCCGCTCCCCCACTCTGTGTCTTGGGCCGCGCGGTTGACGGCCGGCCGCTGCCGCTCCCCGGCTCTGTGTCTCGGGCCAAGCAGTTGTCAGGCCCGGCCCGAGTGACCCCATGGGCCCGAGTGACCCCAACTCACCTCCCGCTCCGGTGGGCTGACGCAACTGCCCCGCTCGCTGTTGAGGAAAAGCAGGGGAAAAAATGGCGGCTACGTTTCGGGAGGCTGCAGGATTAGGTCCCGCCCGTGACGCACCGATTGGTCAACCATCAGGTCACTGAACTGTAGGATTGGTCAACCATCAGGTCACTGAACTGTAGGATTGGTCAACCATCACGTCACTCAACGCTAATGAGCGGTAGGATTGGTCAACCGCTAATGAACGGATATTTGAACGTTTTTTGTATACTGTCCGAACAATCTTTGTCTGACCAAAAAGTAAATATGCTTATGACACTCCCCTGATCATCAGCTTTCTTTTGATATAACGTATGTGTAGGTACGCTCTATAACTTTTGAGTGTATAGCGGACATACAGACAGATGGACAGACAGACGGACAGACAGACGGACAGACACTATCCTTTTATATATATAGAAGATAATGTCCCATCCACAGGTTGTAAAGTAATGAATACTGAATACTCTGCACACATACCTTTAAGGAATATTTCAATATATTAAGGAGTGTGTTACTCCTATACTCCTGCTAATATCAGCTCTGACAGTGTGTATCTATTGTAATCATCATAAACATAAGAACATAAGAAACAAGAGCTGGAGTAGGCTATTTGACCCCTCGAGCCTGCTCTGCCATTCAATAAGATCATGGCTGATCTTCTACCTGAACTTCACTTCCCTGCACTATCCCCATACCCCTTGATTCCCTTAATATCTATCAAAAATCTATTGATCTCTGAATATATTCAATGACTGAGCCTCCACAGTCCTCTGGGGTAGAGAATGTCAAAGATTCACCACCCTCTGAGTGAAGAAATTTCTCCTCGTCTCAGTCCTAAATGGCCAACCCCTTATTCTGAGACTGTGATCCCTAGTTCTGGATTCCTCAGCCAGGGGAAACATCCTCCCTGCATCTATCCTGTCAAGCCTCTTAAGAATTTAATACGTTTCAATGAGATCACCTCTCATTCTTCTAAACTCTAGGGAATATAGGCCTAGTCTACTCAATCTCTCTCCATAGGACAATCCCCCATCCCAAGAATCAGCTCAGATTAGCAATTATAATTTCCTTTTCCTCTTTTAAAGTGATGTGGATGAGTTGAAAATATATTTTGCAATCAAAACATTATTTGTGCAAATCAGTTTTTCCCAAGGGCTACTGTGTCAGAGCACTTTGTTTAGATCACATTATGGCTTGGAGTTTCCTCCAAGCTGCTCCTGTTGCACTACTTTAACTCTGCTTAAAGTGTGGCGTAAACAGGGTTTCCATCGCACCTCCAATGAAATTATGGCCACGGAGCGCATGCAGCTCCAAGGACATTTCTGGCCTGACTAAGAATTCAACGTACAAGATTTTGGAGTGTCACTTACAGATTGTTTTATCACAGTAAGTGCATATTGATTAATCACAAACATGAACAAGGCAGGTGGATTTGTGGGGATTAATGGGGATATTGATATGGGGATAGGGCGGGAAAGTGGAGTTCAGGTAGAGGATCAGCCACAACCTTATTGAATGGTGGAGCAGGCTCAAGGGGCCATACAGCCTATTCCTGCTCCCATTTTTTGTGTTCTTTTGTAATCGATATCCTGAACAGCGAGGCTATTTATTGAGAAATCTGAATCTGAACATTGTGGGAGGGCATGTTCTAATTAAACAGAACCATGAACAGTAAGGTGGATCAGTATCAATTAATTAGAACATTGAACTTCACTGTCAATGCCTTTTTTATCACGCAGGTGCCCATTGTTGAGAAGGCAATGGCTGATATTGATGACAAGAAATTGTTGAGAGAAATTTCTTTCCAAATTATAAGCAAAGTAAAAGGCTATTAATGTGATTCTTTGTCGGAATAAAAATCTCAGCCAACCCAATGAGCCAGATTTCTTTCAACTTTAACACTGATTCTATAACTTTGGTGGGATCCACCTCATCAATTTTAGCAGCCAGTGAAAGGACATCACCAGTGTTTGGGAAATAAAGTGACTAACATGAATCTTTCTTTTTGCTTTCCAAACATTAGCAGTACAAAACTAAATACAGGAAACTCTTTTTTATCCGGCACCGACGAGACCGGCGTGGTGCTGGTTGATTAAAAAGTCCGGATTACAGAGAGGTATACTTACCAAGGTACGAGAGCCCCATACACGGCCACAGGTGCAGGAGCCCCGGTTACACGGCACTTGTGCAGGAGTCCCGGTTACACAGCCACAGATCCAGGAGTCCCTGTTGCACGGCCACAGGTGCAGGAACCCTGGTTACACAGCCACAGATCCAGGAACCCCGGTTACACGACCACTAATGTATAGTAAAACTTACCTGAACCTACTCCTGAATTTTGCCGGTTAAGAGAGAGTTTCCTGTAAGTATATTTCAGCCAGGCAGCATGGGTATAGTGCAACTCTACCTTACAAATAGTTCCTATACATCTAAGTGCTGAGCATAAATTACCAGAGCAAGACACTGCTCTTCAGATTCTCCACTGCATCAAGATTTTTCATTCTTTAACAGGGGATGCCTCAAGGCGTTACATGTGAACACTTAGCTCAATAATTGGCTCAACCAGCTGCCTACAAATATCTCAGCATGCAGTCTTGAAGACTGCATTTATACAGTTGGCTTAATGAACCTGGAGACATCAGTTGCAGCCTTTTGTGGATATCATAATCATGGCAGATGATCCTGAGCAGAATTTATTTGCCACAGCAGATTGCTAGATCCAATTATACCTATTCAACTGACCTTGTAATGACTTGTCAGTGTTCTAGCTATGAAGGGATAATTACTAGTCCTAGCCCTTTTCGGGCTACCCCAGATTTGGCGTATTCTCCAGATGTTCACCTTCAACTAAAGTTAGAGATAGCCAAATTCTATAAGATGCTTAATTGGGTCTAAAGGTCCAGGCTATCTCTCTCTAAATGACTTGAAGATGTTACTGTCTTCCAGATAGCACTTTTAATAAGTTTAACTAGACTGTAACCTTCCGGATATTATGAGGGTCCGGAAACCCCCCCCCCCCAGAATTCTGCAACTCCTCACAAAAGAGTGTACAGAAATTGAGTTTGCGAGTTTGATACAGAAATACTATTTGAGACAATTCTAAAAATATATAGATTTATTAAAAAACCGACTTGTAGTTAACAGCTGGTGAGTCAATCGTGACTTTAACAGTTCAAAATACAAATAGCTTACATTTCTTATTCTCAGAGATCCTTATTCTCAAATCTTAACTTCGTTACATTTATACATTTCTTATTATTTATAATCCAGGATATCCACCAAAATCAAATAAGAGTACCTCTTGATCCCCGAGACGCAAAGAGTTAAAACTTACAGAGCCTGCCTCTGAAGTTGAGAATCGCTTGCCCCTTCCAGCGACTTCTGACTTTCTAGCTGAAAGCTCCAATTTTATATTCTTTTTAGTGGTTTATCCTTTGAAGTTTTCTGCTGATTTAAGCTAATTATCTCTAGTTATTCTCTGCTGACTTCTTTCTACTCTATTGTCAATTCAGCTGTTAATTTTCAGAATCCTGTCTGCTGTATAGGTGTTTCAAAACTTATCATATAAAATGGTTATTACAGATTTATCTCTTTGATGCCATTCTTACGAAGGACTTCAATTCAATTCTTAATATCACCTTAACTGGTTATAAGCAGATGCTGTGTCTCCTAACTGTTTCATTTTCAATACAAAAACCATGTGATTGCTTGGTGTCATCTATTGAAGTCATATCTACAAAGTCTTCTGTAGGTATCATATTTACAATATGTAAATCAAAACCACTTCAACCAGGATGTTCCATGCATTTCTTAGCTACTTCAATTGTTTGCATTACAAACTTATGTTTCCTGTCTTTCATTTGATGCCTTATTTATCAAAGGCACATGATTCTTTAATGTTCTGTGTTTCTGTTTGAAGTGTTAGTTTTTAACACTTTAAACTGAGTATAGCTATTGTGTTGGTTCCAAACTGCAGACTCCTTGGAAGCAAGCCTTTGCTTCTTCAATAGGGCCTTTGTCTCAGTATAACAATCAATTCCCATTTCAAAAGCTTGTGTGGTGTTTACAACTTTTGTGTTAACACTTCATCTTATCTCAGAAGCCTGTATTCACAGCTTGTGTCATTGAGGCTTTTTAGATTTTCAAACCCAGTATGTCATGTTTTAATAAGGTCCGAATTCTGTTCATAGGATGGTGTATCTTTCTGAAATATGGCTTTTCCTTTACAGCTAGGCTTAAGAAAAAGCCCACAATATATCCATGGAATAGATCCAAATTCAAGGCTCTTTAACATGCTAATGTAGTACTTTAAATTCATAGCAAGAGTGGAGCTCCCTTCTGAGCCATCAGCTGGAGAATTCATGACAAGATCCTGTTGGAATACATGATGGTGCAATCCAGCCACCTCATGGAATACCAAGATTTCCATGTCAATCCCAAATACCAAGCAACCACAGGCCTGAAACATACTCTTGGCAAGGGCCATGGCAGCAGAAACTCATGCATAAAGCTGAAAAGTTGTCTCACCTGTGGGTAGATTAAAACTACTAATCTACCCGATAGAAGACAGTGAAGACTGTGCTGTGCTCTGGAGGCTTCACTTGCCCCCATGGCATCCAATTTATTGGACTCTTTAACAGGGGATGCTGCACTGTGCACCTGTGGGGATTTACCATTCAAACTTAGAGCTTGTATGAGCTGTGGATTCAGCAAATAGATCAGATAAATAGCTTACAAGATAGATCACACTTGGAGTACTGTGAACAGGTCTGGGCTCCATATTATAAAAAGGATATAGAGGCACAGGATAAGGTGCAAAAAAAACTTACAAGGATGGTACCAGAACTGAGAAGTTATACCTATCAGGAAAGACTGAATAGGCTGGGGCTCTTTTCTCTAGAAAAGAGAAGGTTGGAGGGTCACCTGATGAAAGGGTTTGATAGGGTAGATGTAAAGAAGATGTTGCCACTTGTGAAGGAAACCAAAACTAGGGGCCATAAATATGAGATGGTCTCTAATAAATCCAATAGGGAAGTCAGGAGAAATGTCTTTACCCAGACAGTGGTTAGAATGTGGAACTCACTACCACAAGGAGTAGTTGCGGGAACAGCATAGATGCATTTAAGGGGAAACTAGAGCAGTACATGGGAGAAAAGATTAAAGGGTTACGCTGTTAAGATTAGATGAATAGGGGTTGGAGGCGGCTCGTATGGAGAATGGACCAGTTGGGCCGAATGGCCTGTTTCTGTGCTGTATATTCTATGTAATTCTATGTAGATATTATAGAGTTGTCTAATTCGCAGATGTTGAAGACACTTTCTAAGAGTCTTTATTCAGTGAGTGAGGTATCAGGCCTCTGGAAAGACTTGCCTTTATAAAGCAGACAAGTTATTATATTTAATTTGGCACACACAACACCATAACCTCCAAGTCACACACCATCCCGATTTGGGTGTATCATTGTTCCTTTGTCGTCGTTGGGTCAAAATCCTGGAACTCCCTATCTAACAGCACTGAGGGAGTATCTTCAGCACATGGACTGCAGCGGTTCAAGAAGAAGGCTCACCACCACCTTCTCAAGGGTAACTAGGGATGGGTAATAAATGCTGGCCTTGCTAGCGACGTTCTTAAAGAAAGACTTGCATTTATATAGTGTCTTTCACAAACTCAGGGCATTTCAAAGTGCTTGACACACAATTAAGTACTTTTTGAAGTGTAGTCACTATTGTATTGTAGGAAACGCAGCAGCCAATTTGCGCACAGCAAGGTCCCACAAACAGCAATGTGATAATGACAAGATAATGGCCTAGAAATTGAGTTTGCGCTGCGCCAGGGCTTTAGCGCCGGAAGTTAGCGCTGGCGCTAAGTCCCTTTGCGCGCGCCAAAAATTCAGTAGCGCCGCGCCCAAACGGCTGCCGGCGCTACTGAAGGGTTTTAGCGCCTGAAAACTGGCGCAACGCGCCGCATTGCAGCGCTATTCCGGCACTGCGGCGCCCGCTGCGGTGCGGCAGGCTCGGGAAGTGCAGGCCTCCTCCTTCCGTTAAGGAGGAGCTGCCTGCACCCGGCCGCGGCCCGCGCAAATCTCTGCAAAAATGAGCCCGGCACCTCGGACAAGTGCCGGGCTTGCATCTGTTCCGGGGGGGGTGGGGGGGGAGAAGTCCGGGGAGGGAGCTGCGGGCAGGCGGCCGGCGGGAAAGCGGCCGGCCGCCGCGCCTCCTTAAAGCGCCGGCGCAGACTCCGGCAGCACTCGTTTGCCGGAGTCTTAGTTGCGGCTGCCACTGGCGAGGCGGCCGCAACTGAATTTCGGCTTGGGGCCGGGTTACCACGGCAACCGGGACGCTGCGCACACCGATGACGTCATCGGTGCCGGCGCAGCGCTACCGGTCTACCGCCGCGGAAGTGCCCCAGGCAATTTAGGAACCGGCGCCAATTGCAGCGCTAGGCCCTCTAGCGCCGCAAAATCGGTGCTAAGGGCACTCAATTTCTAGGCCAATCTGTTTTAGTGATATTGGTTCAGGAACAAATATTGGCCAGGACACTGAGGAGAGCTCGCCTTCAAAATAGTGCCATGGGATCTATTATATCCACCTGAGAGGGCAGAAGGGGCCTCAGTTTAATATCTCATCCGAAAGACAGCACCTCTTGACAGTGCAGCACTCCCTCAGTATTTCACTGGATTGTTAGCCTAGATTTTGTGCTTAAGTCTCATGGAGTGGGACTTGAACCCACAAACTATTCTATTATCAGAGGTGAGCGTGCTACCCACTAAGCCATGGCTGACACTTAAATAATCAGAGATTAATATAAAGGGCCAGAATGTGCTCTCACCTGCACTAACACCAGATACCCTTAATAAATGTTTACAAAAAGCCCTGAGAGCTTTTGAACGCGTGTTTACCCTTTGATGAGAGCTGAACTCCTTAGATAGGATCGAGAGCCTGAAACTGTTGCTGAGTCCTCACTGGATTTATCCTTCCAGCTGGGCTCTGTCCATATAAGGATGACTAACTATCAGAAGTGAAATGTTGGAGTTTTCTTCTATTCTCATCTGTCTAATGTCTTTCATAACCTTTTAAGTATTTATATAAGCTATTTTTGCCTTAATAATATTATTGAAAGATTTGAGTTATTACTGCTTCACCCTGATAGAATACAGGCAGCAAAATTGTAGTTTAGCAGGAGACAGAGTTTTTTAAATTTGTTCTCAAGATGTGGGTGGCACTGGCAAGGCTGGCACTTATTGCCCATCCCTAGTTGTACTGAGTAGGTATTGGTGGGCCTTCTTCTTGATTTGATACAACTGAGTGGCATGCTTGACAATTCAAAAGGCAGTTAAGGGTCAGCCACGTTGGTGTAGGACTGGAGAATGCGTAAGAATTGCAAGTTTCATAGGGTTTTTGAAACAATCCAACAGCTTTATTGCCACTTTTTACTGATAGCAGTTTTTTTTCCATGTTTTTTCAGTTGAATTCTAATTCTCAAACTGCCACGGTGGGATTTAAACTCTGTTTTCCCCGATATATTAGTCCAGGCCTTTGGATTACTAGTCTAGAGATATTGAGGGGAATTTTAACCCCCAAAAATGGGTGGGTTTGGGTCAGGTGGGAAGCAAAAAAATTTAAAATCTCAAACCCGAACCCAGCCTGCCTCGAACCTGCCCACTTCATAGAAACATAGAAGATAGGAGCAGGAGTAGGCCATTCGGCCCTTCGAGCCTGCACCGCCATTCAATGAGATCATGGCTGATCATCCAAATTCAGTACCCTGTCCCTGCGTTCTCCCCATATCCCTTGATCCCTTTAGCCTCAAGAAATATATCCAACTCTTTCTTGAATATATTTAATGAACTGGCCTCTACCGCCCTCTGTGGCAGAGAATTCCACAGGTTCACCACTCTCTGGGTGAAGAAATTCCTCCTCATTTCAGTCCTAAATGGCTTACCCCTTATCCTTAGACTATGACCCCTGGTTCTGGACTCCCCGACCATCAGAAACATCCTTTCTGCATCTAGTCTGTCCAGACCTGACAGAATTTTATAGGTTTCGATGAGATCCCCTCTCAATCTTCTAAACTCCAGTGAGTATAAGCCCAATTGACACAATCTCTCCTCGTACGTCATTCCTGCCATCCCAGGTATCAGCCTGGTGAATCTTCGCTGCACTCCCTCCATGGCAAGAACGTCCTTCCTCAGGTAAGGTGACCAAAACTGCACACAATACTCAAGGTGCGGTCTCACCAAGGCCCTGTACAACTGCAGCAAGACATTCTTGTTCTTGTACTCGAACCCTCTTGCTGCGAAGGCCAACATAGCATTTGCCTTCTTAACCGCCTGCTGCACCTGCATGCTTACCTTCAGTGACTGGTGCACAAGAACACCCAGGTCTCTTTGCACTTCCCCTTCTCCCAATCTATTGCCATTCAAATAATAATCTGCCTTCCTGTTTTTGCCACCAAAGTGGATAACCTCACATTTATCCACATTATAGTGCATTTGCCATGTTTCTGCCCAAACACCCAACCTGTCCAAATCGTACTGGAGTTTCATGACATCCTCCTCACAGCATACCCTCCCACCCAGCTTTGTGTCGTCTGCAAATTTGGAGATATTACATCCAATTCCCTCGTCCAGATCATTAATATATGTTGTGAACAGCTGGGGCCCTAGGACCGATCCTTGCGGTACCCCACTAGTCACTGCCTGCCACTCGGAAAACGACCCGTTTATTCCAACTCTTTGCTTTCTGTCCGCCAACCAGTTCTCTATCCAAGTCAATACCTTGCCCCCAATCCCATGTGCCTTAATTTTGCACGCTAACCTCTTATGCGGGACCTTATCGAAAGCCTTCTGAAAGTCCAAATACACCACATCCACTGGTTCTCCCTTATCTATTTTACCAGTTACATCCTCAAAAAATTCCAGTAGATTTGTCAAGCATGATTTACCTTTTGTAAATCCATGTTGACTTTGTCCGATCCTGTCACTGCTTTCCAAGTGCTCTGCTATTACATCTTTTATAATGGACTCTAGCATTTTCCCCACTACCAATGTCAGGCTTACCGGTCTATAATTCCCCGCTTTTTCTCTGCCACCCTTTTTGAATAGTGGGGTAACATTAGCTACCCTCCAATCCATAGGTACTGTTCCAGAGTCTATTGAGTTCTGGAAGATGACCAGCAATGCATCTACTATTTCTAGGGCCACTTCCTTAAGTACCCTGGGATGTAGATTATCAGGCCCTGGGGATTTATCGGCCTTCAGTCCCATCAATTTTCCTAACACCATTTCCCTACTAATACTGATTTCTTTCAGTTCCACCCTTTCATCAGACCCTATGTTCCACGGTATTTCTGGGAGGTTATTTGTGTCCTCCTTTATGAAGACAGAACCAAAATATGTATTTAGTTGGTCTGCCATTTATTTGCTCCCCATTATAAATTCCACCGATTCTGTTTGCAAGGGACCTACGCTTGACTTCACCAATCTTTTTCTCTTTACATATCTATAAAACTTTTACAGTCAGTTTTTATGTTCCCTACAAGCTTACTCTCATATTCTATTTTCCCTTTCTTAATTAATCCCTTTGTCCTCCTTTGTTGAATCCTAAACTGCTCCCAATCCTCAGGATTATTGCTTTTTCTGGCCAATTCAGGTTTTAACGGAGGCGGGACGGGGGCAGGCGACCAACCTGCTCCCGGGAGCCAGGTCATTCATTTAAATATTTTAATGAGACTGTGTGCCACAGATTTTATCTCCATTTCAGGTTTACCCAGGCTGGCTGGGTTTCCAGGGCCTCGGGAAACACGGCAGCTAAAGGGAGGTGAGGAGTGCTGCGTGGAAAAGTTAAGTGCTTTTCCAGCACTGCTTGTGGACCAGGAGGAGCAGGAGTGCTTCCCCCTGACCCTCCAAGCTAATCTGCTTCCCTCCTTGCGATCGGAGCACAGCCGCGATTGAATCCATACCACCCACCCATGATATCACCCCCCCGCCCCCCCATAATTGGGGAACCTCCCCACCCCCATGATCACCAACCCGCACCACCCCCCCACCATGATCGGATCCCCTCTTGCGATCACCAACCCTCCCCAACCCACCATCTCTGATGCCCCCCACCCTGTGATCACCCACCGACTTTACAAGCCACTCTGTATCCACCCACCATGATCTCTACCCCAGGAGCACAAACATACTTGCTCCTGGACTGTGGCCTCTGCTGCAGGGTTCCCTGCCCAAGAGGGAGCCAAGCCTATCAATCAGACTAGCTTTCAGGCAGGGATCCTGTTTTTAAAAAAAACGCACGCTGTGGAGTCAAAACTCCACAACGTTCGGGGGAAATCTTGACCAGAACTCCTCCCCCGCCAACCTGGAAACCCCGCCCCAGTAAATATCAGAACATAACTTCTTCACAGTGAAGAAAATGTAAACAATTAAATTGTGGTGTAGTAAATTGCCTTTCACTGTGGAATGTGTAAGCAGGCTGCGTTGATCTCCTGGGGAGGTCTCTTCCACCCATGGGAAGGGAAGAGAACCTCCCTGCATGCTGTGACTCCCCCCCATATGGAGGGAGTCATGGGAGAGCCTGGGTGCAGCTGTGCACCTCTGTGCAGTGCTTGTCAGTGTTTGCAGCACCTCAATGCTGCAGAACACTGACAGCACAACTGTCAAAATCAATTTGCGCATGGTCCCTTTAAGGAAACCGGCTGATGACGCATCATCGAATGACGTCATCAGACCCGCTTCCTTTAATTGGCAGGGAAACACACTGGGTGGGCTTAACAAGCCCAATCAGCGTAAAATCACTTTGGACAGCGGGCTGGAGCCGGCAGCGGGGCCGCATCCCACCACCGACCCGGCCGCACTGGATCCTCCAAGGTAGCGAAAATCGCGGCCATGCTATGTGATTTATTCAGCTGTGCATCTGATTTTGAAGTTAGGGGACAGTTATTTATATTCAATGAAGCCACGGTAAACATCTCGATGTATTTATTAGTTTGCATTTTTCAAACCAATGAGTGTGTTTGAAGCCTTCATAGACAGCCTATCCTGGAACTTTGGAAGAAAATTAGTTTCGGTAGATTAATCTTGTAGTTGATGAGAAAAGGGAAAAAGAGTCAATCTATAATAAAATTGATTACAATTAATTTAGCATAGGTTTGCAAGCTATTATTTTCTACCATACAAGGAGTTAGCAAAGATTAACAACTATTGTGACAATGTATGTTACATTTTTGCTAATTATTCACTTATTCATCTACTGGTCAATGAATTTGTTTGGCAGTTACAACCTAAAACAACCCTGTGAAGGCACAAGATAGTCATAGAGTCATAATGGCACAGAAGGAGGTCATTTGGCCCATCGAGTCTCTGTAGAGCAATCCAGTCAGTCCCATTGCCCCGCAGCCCTGCAAGTTTATTTCCCTCAAGTGACTATCCAGTCTCCCCTTGAAAACATTGAGTGTCTCCGCTTCCACCACTTCTGTCAGCAGCGAATTCCAGGTCATCACCACTTGCTGCGTAAAAAAGTTTTCCCTCACATCCCCCCTGTATCTCTTCCCCAAAACCTTAAATTTGTGTCCCCTAGTCCTTGTATCATCAACTAGTGGGAATATCCTTTCCCCGTCTAGCCTATCCAAACCCGCCATAATCTCTATCAAACATGCGAACATACATACGAATTAGGAGCAGGAGTAGGCCACCCAGCCCCTCGAGCCTGCTCCGCCATTCAATAAGATCATGGCTGATCTGATTACTCAACATTCCCACCTACCCCCGATAACTTTTCATCCCCTTGCTTACCAAGAATCTATCTACCTCTGCCTTAAAAATATTCAAAGACTCTGCTTCCACCGCCCACTGAGGAAGAGAGTTCCAAAGACTCACGACCCTCTGTGAGAAAACATTTCTCCTCATCTCTGTCTTAAATGGGCGAGCCCTTATTTTTAAACAGTGATCCCTAGTTCTAGATTCCCCCACAAAAGGAAACATCCTCTCCCCATCCACCCTGTCAAGACCCCTCAGGATCTTATATGTTTCAATCAAGTCACCTCTTACTCTTCTAAACTCCAGCAGATAAAGCCTAGCCTGTCCAACCTTTCCTCATAAGACAACCCGCCCATTCCAGGTATTAGTCTAGTAAACTTTCTCTGAACTGCTTCCAACGCATTTACATCCTTCCTTAAATAAGGAGACCAATACTGTACACAGTACTCCAGATGTGGTCTCACCAATGCCCTGTATAACTGAAGCATAACCTCCCTACTTTTGTATTCAATTCCCCTCACAATAAATGATAACATTCTATTAGCTTTCCTAATTACTTGTTGCACCTGCACCTTTTGCGATTCATGCATTAGGACACCCAGCTCCCTCTGCATCTCAGAGCTCTGCAGTCCCTCACCATTTAGATAATATGCTTCTTTTTTATTCTTCCTGCCAAAATGGACAACTTCACATTTTCCCACATTATACTCCATTTGCCAGATCTTTGCTCACTCTCTTAACCTATCTATATTCCTTTGTAGCCTCCTTATGTCCTCTTCACAATTTACTTTCCTACCTATCTTTGTGTCATCAGCAAATTTAGCAACCATACCTTCGGTCCCTTCATCCAAGTCATTTATATAAATTGTAAAAAGTTGAGGCCCCAGCACTGATCCCTGTGGCACACCACTTGTTACATCTTGCCAATCAGAAAATGACCCATTTATACCTACTCTCTGTTTCCTGTTAGCTAGCCAATCTTCTATCCATGCCAATATGTTACCCCCTACACCATGAGCTTTTATTTTCTGCAATAACCTTTGATGTGGCACCTTATCAAATGCCTTCTGGAAATCTAAGTACAGTACATCCACTGGTTCCCCTTTATCCACAGCACATGTTACTTTTCAAAGAATGCCAATAATTTGGTTAAACATGATTTCCCTTTCACAAAACCATGTTGACTCTACCTGATTACCTTGAACTTTTCTAAGTGCCCTGCTATAATGTCTTTAATAATAGCTTCTAACATCTTCCCTATGACAGATGTTAAGCTAACTGGCCTGTAGTTTCCTGCTTTCTGTCTCCCTCCCTTTTTGAATAAAGGAGTTACATTCACTATTTTCAAATCGAATGGAACCTTCCCCGAATCTAGGGAATTTTGGAAAATTAAAACCAACGCATCAATTATCTCACTAGCCACTTCTTTTAAGACACTTGGATGAAGCGCATCATGACCCGGGGACTTGTCAGCCCGCAGCTCCAACAATTTGCTCAGTACCACTTCCCTGGTGATTGTAATTTTCTCGAGTTCCTCCCTCCCTTCCATTTCCTGATTTACAGCTATCTCTGGGATGTTACTTGTATCCTCTATAGTGAAGACCGATGCAAAATACCTGTTCAATTCAACTGCCATCTCCTTATTTTCCATTATTAATTCCCCAGACTCACTTTTTATAGGACCAATGCTCACTTTGTTAACACTTTTCTTTTTAAAATATCTATAGGGGGGTAGGGAAAAAGCAGGTAATTACAGACCTGTAAGCCTTACATCAGTTGTGGGCAAAATGCTGGAGTCCATCATTAAGGATGAAATAGCGGAGCACTTAGCAAATGGGGACAGGATAGGACAGAGTCAACATGGATTTACAAAGGGTAAATCGTGCTTGACTAATCTATTGGAATTTTTTGAGGGAGTAACTGGTAGAATAGATGGGGGAGAGCCAGTAGATGTGGTGTACCTGGACTTCCAAAAGGCCTTCGATAAGGTCCCACATAAAAGATTAGCATGGAAAATTGAGGCTCATGGGATAAAGGGGAAAGTTTTGGCGTGGATAGGGAACTGGCTGTCAGATAGAAAACAGAGAGTTGGAATAAACGGCTCATTTTCTGAATGGCAGGCAGTAACAAGTGGGGTACCACAGGGATCTGTCCTGGGCCCCCAGCTGTTCACAATTTACATTAATGACCTGGATCAGGGAGTCGGATGCAGCATTTCCAAATTTGCAGACGACACTAAACTAGGAGGGGGGGTGGGCTCAGAGGAAGAGACCAGGAAGCTCCAGAGCGATTTGGACAGACTGGGCGATTGGGCGGATAAATGGCAGATGCACTATAATGTGGACAAGTGCGAAGTTATCCACCTTGGGTGCAGGAACGGGAGGGCAAATTATTATTTAAATGGCAATAGATTGGGAGAGGGGGAAGTACAGAGAGACCTGGGTGTTCTTGTACACCAGTCACTGAAGGCGAGCATGCAGGTGCAACAGGCGGTCAAGAAGGCAAACGGTATGCTGGCCTTCATAGCAAAAGGGTTAGAATACAGGAACAGGGATACCTTGCTGCAGCTGTACAGGGCACTGGTGAGACCACACCTCGAGTACTGTGTACAGTTTTGGTCGCCTCATCTGAGGAAGGATGTTCTTGCCATGGAGGGGGTGCAGCGGCGATTCACCAGGCTGATACCAGGAATGGCGGAAATGACCTATGAGGAGAGACTATGTAGTTTAGGGATGTACACACTGGAGTTTAGAAGATTGAGAGGGGACCTCATAGAAGTGTATAAAATTCTGACAGGTCTAGACAGACTGGATGCAGAAGGAATGTTTCCCTTGGCGGGTGAGAACAGAACTAGAGGACATAATTTAAGGATAAGGGCTAAACCATTTAGGACAGAGATGAGGGGGAATTTCTTCACTCAGAGAGTGGTGAACCTGTGGAACTCATTGCCACAGAGGGCAGTGTACGCCAGCTCATTAAATATATTTAAGAGGGAATTAGATATATTTCTACGGGCAAAAGGGGTTAAGGGTTACGGAGAGAAGGCGGGGACGGGATACTGAATTAAAGGATCAGCCATGATCTCATCGAATGGCGGAGCAGGCACGAAGGGCCGAATGGCCTACTCCTGCTCCTATCTTCTATGTATCTATGTATCTAAACTCTTACTATCTGTTTTTATATTTCTAGCTAGCTTTCTCTCATACTCTAATTTTTCTCTCCTTTTAGTCATTCTTTGCTTTTTTTATATTCTGTCCAATCTTCTGACCTGCCACCCATCTTTGTGCAATTATATGCTTTATCTTTAAGTTTGATACTATCTTTAACTTTTTTAGTTAAGCACGGATGGTGGGTCCTCCCCTTGGAATTTTTCTTTCTCGTTGGAATGTATATATTCTGTGTATTTTGAAATATCTCCTTAAATGCCTGCCACTGCAACTCTATTGACCTATCCTTTAACCTAATTTGCCAGTTCACTTTAGCTAGCTCTGCTTTCATGCCCTCATAATTGCCCTTATTTATGTTTAAAATACTAGTCTTGGGCCCATTCTTCTCTCCCTCAAACTGAATGTAAAATTCAATCATATTATGATCACTGTTACCTAGGGGCACCTTCACTATGAGGTCATTAATGCCTCAGAGACATGGACCAAATACAATAGGCACCTCAAAGCACTGGAGAGGTACCACCAACGCTGCCTCCGCAAGATCCTGCAAATCTATTGGCAGGATAGGTGCACCAACATCAGTGATTTCTTGCTCAGGCCAACATCCCCAGCATCGAAGCTTTGACCAGGCTCAATCAGCTCCGATGGACGGGTCACATCGCTCGCATGCCCGATACGAGACTCCCAAAACAAGCGCTCTACTCGGAACTCCGACACGGCAAGAGATCCCCAGGTGGGCAGATGAAACGCTTCAAGGACACCCTCAAAACCTCCTTGAAAGAGTGTAACATCCCCACTGACACCTGGGAATTCCAGGCCCAAGACCGCACAAAGTGGAGGAGAAGCATCCGGGAAGGCGCCGAACACCTCGAGTCTCTTCGCCGGGAGCAAGCGGAAGCCAAGCGCAGGCAGCGCAAGGAGTGCATGTCAACCCAAGCACCCCACCCACCCGCCCCTTCAACCACCGTCTGCCCCACCTGTGACAGAGACTGTAGGTCCCGCATTGGACTCGTCAGACACCTGAGAACTCATTTTTAATGTGGAAACAAGTCACCCTTGGTTCCGAGGGACTGCCTAAGAAGAATTAATTAATCCTATCTCATTGCACAATACCAAGTCTAGTATAGCCTGCTCTCTGGTTGGCTCAAGAACATGCTGTTCTAAGAAACTATCCCGAAAACATTCTATGAACTCCTCATTTAGGCTACCTTTGCCCATCTGATTTTTCCAGTCTATATGTAGATTAAAATCCCCCATGATTATTGCCGTACCTTTCTGACAAGTGTAAGGGGTTTTCTCCGATACTGGTCCCCCGTTACACACAGTTCTTGGATGTCAGGATTTATAAGAACAAAATACACACGGCACAGGATTTTGGCTCAACCTTTGATTTGGTTGTTTATTGAACACACACACAATTACTTCCCCAGTATAAATCCCTACGATTTATATCAGGCTAACAACCCCAAAATACAAACCCCTATGCAAGAGTCATTTGCATCGACACAATATGACACAGTTAAACCCATCCGCGATTTGACTGTTACATAAAAAGTTACCCAGACTCAATCACAAAACCCTTATTGTGATCCGACTGAAACTCACAAACTTACTCAGACTCAATCATAAAAGCCCCCTCTATGATTTGGTTGAAACATACAATCACCACTCCCGATCGGCTGTCTCTTGGAGTTGATTGTAGGCCCGAATCTTTCTGTTCGTTGTTCTGCCGTCGGCTTCCCCCACCACTGTCTTTGAAGTGCTCTTACTTTAAACCAAAACCAACTTGCAGTATTTCCTGGCCCCCTTCTGAGCGTACGATTCGTTTCAAAATGTGTGAATTGTCCATTGATTTGAGATATCTTTCTGACAAAGCAACCCTCCCAAAGTGACTACATATGCGAGGTTGTTACTTTCTGTTAGCAATTTGTATTCAAAAGGTTCGAGGCCCGGTCCATTGTCTAGGCCTGCACTTAAACTAGTTATTCGGGGGCCATGGTCTAAGGTGGACAATGTAACCCCTTAAGGTAAATGAATATGTGAATGTTCTTGTTCAGAAGCATTCATATTTTAGATTGTCTGTGATCCAGTCATAGTTTTGGATGCAACGTTTGAATTAACCCTTTATTGCTGAGCCCTTTTTGCTGGCTCTGCAGTTCTGGGTTTTTATATATTTCATAGTCCAATTTTTACCGTTGGGGGGAAAGAACTGATCTTACATCGCCCCCCTTTAATATCTCTTACATTAGAGATATTACTTCCATCCATTCTTCTGCCGTAGAGGGTGCATTGTCGGTTCCAGCCAAATCTCACATTTTTTACACAGTCTATACATTTGATTCAAATTCCCAAATCCCCTTTATACAGTCTTTCCTCTTTTTCTGTTTTTACCCTTTGTTTCGTTTTACATGATAACTTGAACAGATACAACACCATAATTAATTGCACAATTATCAATACTTGTGAGGCAATTCTGATCCAGGGAGGAATTTCAATATTAAACCCAATGTTCCACAAAGGTGGGGTGGTCATTTCCCTGATCTCCGCTTGCATTTCTCTGTTTTCCTGCTGGAGAGTGTAGTAATGTTTCTGGGAAAGCTCCACATCCTTTACCAATTTTGTCAAATGCTCAGGTAATGGCAGGATATCATACCCAAAATGTGATATATAATCTTGGAGGTTTGGTAAAATACCACCCACTGTGAGATTTACTGAGGTGTGATCTGAAATAGGGATTATCCTTTCCTGTGACACTTGAACCTCTATCAGGGGTTTAAAACAAAAGGTCGAGTCGTAAATTGGACACCATGGCCCAGAAATTCGGGTCCCAACGTGTGAGTACGGACGGAGTACTCACGCGTGGACCCGATGGAAGTGCCGGTTTCTTGCATGCACTACGCATGCGCGGAAAACCAGCATTTCCGATCCTCTGAACGAAGGGGTTCAGAGGTCAAACGCGTACGTGCGGGAGTCTGCGCGTGCGCGTTGAACTTCCTTTTTTTTACAGGTTTTTCCGTGCGTGAAGGCCTCTACATTTTACACATTTAAAAACCAGGCGTAAGGACTTCATTTTAAAAGGTATGTGATCAATTAATTAAAATTAGAACAATTTTCCACAGGTTTATTATTTTTAAATACTTTAAAGTAAGGTAAGTGTATTTTTAGCCCCGTTTTTTTATAAAATTATTTTTTTCAAAAATTTAAATGATTGTTTAAAATAGTTATTTAATGTTATTTATAGTTTATTTAAAAAGTGTGATTTTTTAAAATATTTATTTGAAGGGTAAGTACTGTTTTGGGGGCCAGAGTTTTCATTAGTTTGACAGTTCTTTCTGTCAGTCTCATGAATGGGCTTTTCCCTCCTCCGATTGGTTGCCCATGGCTCACGTGATCTCAGCGGACGCATCGCACTAAATACGCCGCTGAATCACGCAAGCACAGCGCGCCGGGAGCTGGACCGGGCCACAGAGAGGAAATCCACGCAGGCCCAGGCCTCAACTGCCGGCGCGCTAGGTAAGTGTAGGTCGGGGGCTTGCACCCGCGGGAAGCCCCCGACACGAATTTCTGGGCCATTGTATCATTGTGTACCCTATACTAATTCACACTGGTGGTGACACAGTAGGTTCTGTTCCCCTCATAAGCAACCTAGGGCAGGATGTGCCTCTGAGAAGTTGATCGGTTGTGCGCTTTCAGATTCAAAACCACATACCGGTTGGTCGAACACATTCAGATGATGTAGGTTCAACACTACACGTGCACCCCTTTCTTGACATCCCTTCAGATCCGTGCCGGTCTTGGAGTTCCCCCACTTAACCACATACGGAGGCACCCCATGATGCCGCACATATGCCCCATTTCGGATAACACTAACATTTTCCACCCGATATACCGGCACTGGCCGTTGTGACTGACCCATCACTGGCATCCTGAGAACAATTCCCATTATGGTTTGGTTGTACTGATCTCAAACGATTGGGACTGGGTACGCTTCGGAAGCCAACCATAGCTGGCACGGGTTCATGAGATTGTCATACGTGCTCAAGGTTCTTAGGTGTCTGTTGTCAATCCATGATGGCACGCGACCTTTCTCCATATCCTCTAAATTACTACTCCCCTCGTTTAATAACCAGGCACCGTACATAACACACGCATCATTTTGCCCGGCCTGACACATTCTGGTCCTCCTTTATTAAGTTGTTTATGGTCTGGGTGTGAGTTTCCAGCTCAGCTGTCAATTCTTTTAGGTGAATGGTCATTACTTGGTCTTCTTGTAATTCCTGTCCCTCAATCTCATTACCCTGCCCCAGTACCCTCTTTAGCTGATCCCGTAAGGTATTGACCTGCGTTTGCAGCTGGGCATCATCTATACTACTGACCAGTGACGTCCCCGTATTAAACACCATGGCCGCGTCATTGATCAATCCCCTCTTCCTTCTCCCCAAACCGGTGTGACTGTTGTCAGCTCGTTTATACAAATCCCTCCAACTTTCTTCCCCATAGTTCAACTCGTAGAATTGTCAGAACATTTCTTTTAATAGTTTCTCATACAATTTTTCCATTCCAGCTGGGCACCACCGAGGTAGCCATACTTTTGTCAAATTAAGGATGACAGATGCTACCTCGTAATGCACGTCATGGTACAACACCTTCCCTGTTGGAATCAGTACTAACCCATTCCTAGGTCCGGGTGTCATTATGGGGCACTTAACCTCTTTATCCCATGTCTTTGGGGCTGATAGTAGGGGCTTCTTATCGTGCGCTTCTAGTTCGGTAGCATTGACTGCGTTTGGAGGATCTGGGACCACACATGAATCGAAACTCTGAGTCCAGCCTATTCCAGACCCGGAATCTTGCCATTGCCATTTAAAAGCGATGGACACCCCCTTCTGGCATTTACGTTCCGATCTTCCCACACACACATAAACGCCTTGTTCCTCCTTCCACCACTTGTCCCAAAATAATTTCACCCCCCCATTTGTCCCCACAATCGGTCTGTACGAGTCATAGAGTCATAGAGTCATAGAGTTTTACAGCACAGAAAGAGGCCCTTCGGCCCATCGTGTCTGCGCCGCCCATCCATCCCTGTCCAGTCTAATCCCATTTTCCAGCATTTGGTCCATAGCCTTGTATGCAATGGCATTTCAAGTGCTCATCCAAATGCTTCTTGAATGTTGTGAGGGTTCCTGCCTCTACCACCCTTTCAGGCATTGAGTTCCACATTCCAGCCACCCTCTGGGTGAAAAAGTTCCTCCTCAAATCCCCTCTAAATCTCCTGCCCCTTACCCTGAATCTATGCCCCCTTGTTATTGACCCCCCCACTAAGGGGAAAAGTTCCTCTTTATCTACCCTATCTATGCCCCTCATCATTTTGTACACCTCAATCAGGTCCCCCCTCAGCCTTCTCTGCTCCAAGGAAAACAACCCCAGCCTGTCCAGCCTCTCTTCATAGCTGAGGCGCTCCATCCCAGGTAACATCCTGGTGAATCTTCTCTGCACCCTCTCCAAAGCAATCACATCCTTCCTATAGTGAGGCGACCAGAACTGCACACAGTACTCCAGCTGTGGCCTCACCAGCGTTTTGTACAGCTCCATCATAACCTCCCTGCTCTTATATTCTATGCCTCGGCTAATGAAGGCAAGTATCCCATATGCCTTTTTAACCACCTTATCTACCTGCTCCGCTGCCTTCAGGGATCTATGTACATGTACACCAAGGTCCCTCTGACCCTCTGTACTTCCTAGGGTCCTACCACTCATTGTGTATTCCCTTGCCTTATTTGTCCGTCCAAAATGCATCACCTCGCACTTTTCAGGGTTAAATTCCATTTGCCACTTTTCTGCCCATCTGACCAACCCGTTTATATCGTCCTGTAGCCGGAGGCTTTCCTCCTCGCAATTTACCACCCCACCAATTTTCGTGTCATCTGCGAACTTACTGATCATACCTTTTACATTCTAATCCAAATCATTTATGTAGATCACGAACAACAAGGGACCCAGCACCGATCCCTGAGGTACCCCACTGGACACAGGCTTCCAGTCACAAAAGCAACCTTCAACCATCACCCTCTGCCTCCTGCCACTCAGCCAGTTTAGGATCCAACGCGCCAAGGCACCCTGGATCCCATGGGCTCTTACCTTCTTAACCAGTCTCCTATGCGGGACTGGAGTCATTCCCCAATCTTTCCCAATCCGTGGATTCATTACCCTTTGCCTTGTCTGTTTTCCGTAGCCACCACCACCATCCCACGGAGATACTTCCCCAGCATTCTAGGCACACTTACCTTCCCTCTTTCACCAGTACTTTTTTGGTGGTGATATTTAATTTGCGGCAGGGCACTGATGCTTCACCGAATTTGTTACCAGTGTAATTAGAATATTTAGTGGAATTTGACCCCAACCAACCTGGTCATACTCCCTCATGGAAGTATGTAGCTATCCTGTCAGTGCCCCGTGCTCTACCTGCCTGTGTTACGGTGGGCCCGGCTCCTCCCATACACCCGTAAGTAAATGACATCTCGATGTTGCCTCGCTCCATCTGTCCTGATCTGATCAGGATTACCAACAGGCCCAGCTACAGAGTGCATTCCATCCTGCGTCCTCCATTCGACTCACCTCTGCAAATAAAAGAAAAATAGCAACGCTCTGTGAGAGGTCTTCCCGCCACAGATCAAACTTAGGTTATATACATATTAATACATGCTGTGATTGCTGCAATCACCGTGTCCCTTTTTCCTCACTGTCCGGTTGGGATCTCTTGCGGCTCGGGTCGGTGTGCGAGGAGGCGTCCAAGGCACCCTACGTTGTGGTGTTCGACTACTCCTCACCACACCGCCCTCTGGGTTTTCGTCATCATCCCACAACATGGGAGGAAAACTTACATTGGTCAAACTCATGATCGTTCCCTGGGCTCTGGTTCATTTTATTCCCCTTTTCCCGGGGTCATAGCATTTACATTGATAGATGTGGAACCACTTTTTCCATTTTGGCAGCTGCACTGCGTAAACCATAAGGCTGCCCTTGTCCACTATACTGTACGGCCCCATGTACAGTGGCTCGAAAGCCCCTACCCAGGCATAATTTCTCACCATGACCTGGTCCCCTACCTTCCACTCCTGTACTTTCTGTGGCTCTGACAGCATTCTATTCTTCTGGTGCTGGCTTCCCATGTTATTTGCAGCTTTCCATTGTACTTTCCTCAAGGTCTCATGCAGGTCTTTTATGAACCTGTCCCGGTTGACTTCCCTCGTTTGAGCTTCGACCAGGACTGGTACCAACACATGAGTCGGGGTCCTCATCACCCTACTTGTCATCAGCTCATACGGAGAGTGTTCTGTGCTCTTGGAGAGGCTGGCCCTGATATTCATGAGAACTAGAGGCATGACCTTGTCCCATTTCTTTGGGTACCCCCCTATCTCCTTCCTAAGCCTTTCCTTTAAGGTCCGGTTCATCCTTTCCACTATTTCCGATGATTGGGGTTGTGGGCCACATGCCATTTTCCCATTATCCCTAAAAGTTTCAGGGTGGTCTGCATGACTTGTCCTGTGAAATGGCACCCCTGACCTGATTCCACTACCTGGGGCAATCCCCATCGGGAGAACACATCCCTTACTAGGATCTTAGCCGTGTTCAACGCTGTGGCTGTTTGACAAGGGAAGGTCTCAACCCACTTAGAGAAAACGTCCACCAACACCAGACAATACTTGTTGCCTGCTTTTGTGGTGGGCAGGGGCCCAATGAAGTCTATTTGTATAGAACACCATGGTCTCGCTACCCTCCTAACGTGTCCCAACAGTGCCTTTCTACGGTTGGGGTCTGGACTATTCGCAGCACACACTAGGCACTCACTGCAATATTCCTTCGCCTCTTCCCTGAGATGAGGCCACCAACCCACCTCCTCCACTTTCTTCTAGGTAGTTTCCAGCCCTAGATATCCAGTTCCTGGATCCCCATGAGCGAGCTGCATAAATTCCTCCCGGTACTGTGTGGGCACGATCCACCTTTCCACTTTAAACAGCATCCCCTCTTTGACCACTATATCTACTGCTCTAAAAGTACCCTCAATTGGTTCCCCTTCTACCCTTTTCTTAATCACGTTTTTTAAAACCGTATCTTGTGCTTGAACCTGGGTCAGGTCTGGGGGCAACTTCACCTCCTGTGGGCCCTCCATATCCTTTATGGCCGCAATCTGTCCAGATCGGTACGGGTCCCAAAGTACTCCCTCCCTGACCCCCTTTTTTGCCAACTCATCGGCCTTCTGGTTACCTTTCCACTTTGTAGGGAGGCATCCTTTACCTGGTTTACGGTAATTTACCTGGTCAGGCAGCCTTTTGCCACTGCACTGTGACCAATTCCAATCAGCGGTTTCAAATCGCTAAACCGTCCTTCCAGTTCTGACTGGAGGAACTTATAATTAATGATATTTTAAAAACGGACAAATGGTCTGGATGCAAGAAAGTCAAATTTTATTAATACTAAAGAAACTACACCACACGATCAAAGTAATCACAGTAAAATTGCTTAACAGGGGAAGGCAGATGGCAAAAATGAGGGATAAATGGCTACAGTGTTAATTTTACAATCTTAGCAACAGTTGCCTTAAATTACCATCCCTTTACTTCTCACTAGATTGTCTTGCTAGTGGGTCAGAAGCCTTGCTCACCTGCAGTCCAAAGAGTAAAAGAGAAGAGAGAGATGCTTCTGGGAAGCTATCTTTTATACCCCTTTTTTGGGGCCCGGCCAGATCTGGTGTTTCTGGGCTAAAACAAAAGAGATCCAAACTGTCCACTTGATATACAAACAAATGCTAATAGCATTGAATTGCTTTGTAAACAAAGCATTGTCCTGTGGTCATCTGGAACCGCAATTGATTGACAGTCTTGAGTGCTTAGCAAACAAAGTCCCTTTGTTCATGCTGGCAGTTTCAAGCACTTGATCTTAGAGTCAATTTCAGTGAATGGATATGTGTAAACAACCCAGTGTGCTTGCTGTCCAATGATTGGCTGATTCAAACAGGCTACTCCCCAGTGTAAACAAACAGCTTGTAGGTTACCAGACACGCCCAATACCACAGGGTGACTGACAGCTCGGGCTCCATTCAAACCCACTACAGGGCAGCGCTGAGCTTTTTCATGTGCTAACAGCCTGTCTGTTTCATATGCTAACAGCCTGTCTGTCCTTTTCAATTCTGTTTCCATGAGGTCTGTTCAGCCATTTTTAACAGTCCCAAACTCAAGAGTACATCTTTTAATAAAATGTACAATCTTAAAGTGTGCGATTTTCACAAAGTTCTTTGATTCCAGTGTCCAAGTGCCGCCTAGCTTACGAGCTTTTTAACGCAGCCTTTTGCGGTTCTGGGTATGTTTTAAAACATTGTCCAACCCAGAGACAATTTAAATCACAAGTCTTCGTCCACGATGTGGATTAATATTTCCCGATCTTTGGGGGCTGAGGGGATTTTGTGACCCCTACATTCCCCCCTTGGATACTTCCAACTTGCTTGTAGTATCCTGTTGAAGAAGTGAGCAAAATTTTCTGACTCCCCACAAACAATCACCCCCTGTATTTACCTATAACTACCTACCACTGATCCCCTGACCCGTCTATTCCCCTCAAATCCAAGAAAAACCGTGGTACGGTAGCCATCTACAGATACATCAATTACAAAATGTTACAATAGGGGTCTCATACCCCTGCACCACTTGTTACATTATAACATATTACAAAGTGTTGCAATCTCGGTTATACAATGTAATCAAAATGATCCCAAGAACAGAGAGGGTCCTATGTCTCTGCACTGCTTGGAACTGTAAAACAAAATACAAAAATCTTCATTAAACATTTGAAACAAAATGCTGAAATAAACCCTGACCATCACGTGCCAATGATGGGTCACGAAATTCGAGTGGGTATTGCTCCTCCCACCCGGGCAGTAAATGTTCCTTCCAACCCCCCCCCCTTAATGGTCTTAAACTTTTAGAACATACAGAATGGATTTTACAGAACAGTCTGATCCACCAGCCCCGAGCCGTTCCCTTGTCCCTTTGTGGAGGCGGGGTACCCCTCATGTTTCACAGACCGAGACTGGGGAGTATGGGATCATGACTCCCAGTCCCTCCCCCTCCCGTCTTCCCTCGACTGGCTGCAGAAAATGATGGGTGCCTGTGTGGTGGCTCTCACTGGCCCCACACTCAAACTTGGATCCCAGGTCCGGCCACCCACTCATCCTTCCCAGCCACACTTACACTCTAACTTTGCCCGTGGGCCCCGGGTGAGTAGCTCCCTTCCCTGAATGCACCCACGTGACTCTTGGGTCTCCCCCTCCCCTTTACAATCTTTCCCGGGCTATCACCACCAACTCCCAGGGAATGCATCCCTATCTGACAAGGTGCCCATGCTTCCCCACAATAACTCCTCAATAGCGAGGTCTCCTGCAAGTGAAATTCGGTCAGGATAGTGTTGGGTTGGGGCCGTGCCCCACCCAGATGGGGCCATCTCGTCCACGTAGGATGAGTAGGCAGGTTCCTCCGGACACTGTCTGGTTTCTCCCGAAGGTCGCTGTGGGGTCTCCTCCTGGATTTGTCCAGTGGCGAGGTGATCCCCAACATTCTGTGTATCTTCATTCGATGCCCAGCTCGGGCTGGGTGAACAGGGCTGCTCCTTTGTCCACTCTCCTGCAAAAGAATTTGAAAGGACATGCAGCCAGGTCTCTCACTGACCTGCTGCCTTAGGTGGAGGCATGGTCGGGTCCCTCGACCTTGGACCAAAATACAAGCATTTGGCACACTTATAAACTTAAACTTTAAACTTAAACTGAAAACTACTAGTTACATTCTAAACTTAAAATTTAAACACCTTAAAAGCAAGCTATAAACATTGGTAACTTAACACAAAGCTATAATACAAATGCCGCCCGTCTCCAGATGGCCAGGCTAATCTCTGGTGTCACTGTCACAGATTACTGCTGCCTGCAGCGAGGCTGGACTGCCTCCTGCTTCTGGTCCCTGGCAGCTTATGGCTGCTAGTTGGGGACCTCTGTGATCTGTTTCCTCCCAGGCTCGGGAGATTGCTCTTTGTGGCGGGTACTCTGGTGACCATCTTATCTTGGGCTTGTGGACCCGCTGAGACCTTCTGAGGGGCGTCTCTGTGGGGGAAACTTTGGCTGACGGACCCTGAGCCTGGGTCACAGCCCTAGCTGGCTGGGACCCTTCATCCCCTGATGCAAACAGCCCACACTGTTTAATTTACCTGGCAGCCTGCCAGTAATCCCAGTTTGTCTCCTTTTCCCTACCCACTCCTGTACTGGGGGCAGGTATTCCCTCACCACCCACTGCTGATGGCTGAAAATCTTCCTCTCCAGGTCCAAAACCTGGCACCGGCTCCTTCCATATGTCCCCTGCAAGAGGAATTGCTATCCCTTCCTCCCCAGAGTCCCACACCATAGGGGGAACCACTCTAGAAGTGGGCTGGAAAGCTTGTCCCTTTAAACAGGCGACTGCACCTGCGCGAACCTCCTCCCCGAAGTCCCACGGCAGAGGCTGTGAAACCTCTGTATTCAAACAGGCGACTGCGCCTGCGCGGGAAAACTGAAGTGGAGCTGCTGTGGTCACGGGCTGGGGAACTGCGCCTGCGTGAACCTCCTCCCCGGAGTCCCACGGCAGAGGCTGTGAAACCTCTGTATTCAAACAGGCAACTGCGCCTGCGCGGGAAAACTGAAGAGGAGCCGCTATGGTCATGGGCTGGGGAACTGCGTCTGCGCGAACCTCCTCCCCGGAGTCCCACGGCAGAGGCTGTGAAACCTCTGTATTCAAACAGGCGACTGCGCCTGCGCAGGAAAACTGAAGAGGAGCCGCTGTGGTCACGGGCTGGGGAACTGCACCTGCGCGAACTTCCTCCCCGGAGTCCCACGGCAGAGGCTGTGAAACCTCTGTATTCAAACAGGTGACTGCGCCTGCGCGGGAAAACTGAAGAAGAGCCGCTGTGGTCACGGGCTGGGGAACTGTGCCTGCGCGAACAGACCGTTCAAAAGACTGGGGAATTCCTATCTCCAGACCAGTGACTACGCATGCGCGGGCAGTCTCTTCACAGGGCGGTGCCTCCCTGGGGCCCCCCAAGCGATTTTCTGTGAATGAACTCGCAGCAGCCTGCAGATTTCTACTCTCAGGCTGCGGTTTCTCTGTTTCTGAAACTTTAAACCTGTTCAAATTTAAACTTTGGCCAAAACTTAGGTCCCACTGGGGCGGGGAAGTGTCCCAATTGGTGGGCCGGACAACTTTTCCCTTGAAACAAGCCACAGTGCCTGTCTTTACAGCCTGTGAACTTGAACTTGTATGGTCAGATTTATACAATTTATACATTGGTTGGTGTGGAACCACTTTGTGCACCGGGGTAGTTTTACTGCATAGACCATGGGGCTGGCCCTATCAACTATACTATAGGGTCCCATGTTGAGTGGCTCTAAACGTCCCACCCGGGCATAGTTTCTTACCATCACTAGATCTCCTATCTCCCACTGGTGGCTCTTGCTAGGCTCGAGCAGCAGCCGATTATTCCGATGCTGCTTCCCCATGCTGTCTGCTGCCTGCCCATAAATTTGTTTGAGGTGTCTGGAGTATACCCCCTGACCGGTGAATCCCGATAGTATGTATGGAACCCCGTTAGACAGAGGTGAGGTGGTGGGATTATCTGTATGGGTCATGGTGCATGATGCCCTCGTATCCAATAGATAAGTCCCTGTAACCTTCTCTACCTCCATCTGTACGAGCGGTCTCTTCCATTCATCGTACCGGAGATTACACAGACGGACAGGCTGCGCGGGCTCCAGTCATTGTGGGGAGGCAGAGGTGAGCGAGGGGGCTGCAGCACCACTGATGGCTGCTACCTTTCACTGATTGGCCCTGAGGAAAGATTTTATCGACTCCATGTCGGACTCGACTGTATCGGGAGGAGTTTCTGTCTCTGCCTTCTGAGTTGGGGCTGCGGGGGTCCTGGCTTTATCGTCTCTCCCAGGCTTTTCACAATCCCTGCGCTGGTGGCCATCCTCCCCGCACCTGTAACAAGTGACCTTGTTCTGGGAGGGACGGCTCCCCTCCTGGCGCCACTCTTTCTTGTATTGAGCCCTAGATTTAACCTCGTGGACCTTACCCTTTTGCTGGGGGGTCCCACTATTCCTACCGTTCCTATATGCTACCGTGAGCTGCCGGATTACAGTCTCTTCGGTTGCTAGGGGGTCTCGGTGGTCAAACCAAGTATCAGCCTTTGCTTTTATCTGGGGCAGGCAATTGGACGCCAGGCAATGAAGCCATTGGGCCCGCTGCCTCTGGTTCAGGTGTGCCCTATCTTGTCCCCCTGTACACGCACTGTTGTAGACTGGCCACAGCCTGTCTGCAAATGCCTGTGGGGTCACCCCTTCCTTCTGCAGTGTTTTCCCTATGCGATCGAACGGACTGCAGTCGTTCACACCCATGGCTTCCAGTATTTCCTCCTTTAGGTCCTCAAAACCCTTCTGCCCTCTCTTAGCCTCATTTGAAAGGGTCTGATAGAGCTTACTACCTACAGAGAAAAGTAACATTTTGGCTTTCTCTTCGTCATCACAGCCGTTAACACAGGCTGCCTGTTCTATCTCTTGGAAGTGCGTTGAGGGGTCTCCCTTTTTGGAGAGCAGGGAAATATGTTTCACCAGGCCTCTGAGCTGTTGGGTATCATAGAGTACCAGATAGGTATGCTGAACAACCCCTGGGTCATTATCATTCACGGGCGGACCGTACCTCCATTGTTGGAGGGGGTACACTGGTCCTGGTCCCCGCCTGCCTAGCGGGACCTGCTGGCGTTCTCCTACCACCCCATTGTCCACCCCTTCTTGCTGCCAGAGCCCCTCAAAACTTGGAGCTGTGGGCTGCGGTCTTGGGATCTCTAATTCCCTAAGCAGCTCTGTTCTGGGTGCTGCCTGTGGGGCGGTTTGATTTGGGCTGCTGGTACTGCCTGACGGACTTCGCTTCCGACTTATGAGACATACCATCCCTTTAGACCTTAGTAACTCCATACCCAAACTCTCTATCTTTCTGTTACATGGGGTATGATCTGCTCCACTAAACCTTTGGTCGCAGGCCAGCTTATAAGTTGCCTTTACCTCCCTAACCTTTTCCTCCTGCTCTGTTACTTCTGAGGTGAGGCGAGCATTCTCTTCCCGCAGTCTCATCTCGTTACTCTTTGTTTCTGTAATTTGGCACTTTAGGAACTCTATCTTGTGCCTCGCGTGGCGTCTGCCCTCGCTAGCTTCTTGGGTGAGGTGTGCGTTTTCCTCCTGTAGCCTCATCTCACTGTGCCTAACCTCTGTGACTTCCTGCACAAGGCACTCTATCTCTGCCTGGCATTTCGTGACCTCTCGTGTGAGGCGTGCATTTTCTTCCCACACCCTCATCCCACTATCTCTGGCCTCATTCACCTCTCTTATGAGGTGTTCTACCTCCACCTGGCATTTTTCAAACTCTGACTCCCGATTCTTGGCCTCTGTAACCTCCTCCCGCACCCTCATCTCACGCTTCTTAACCCAGCCACCTATACCATAATAGGTCAGCTTACATGCTGCCGCTAACTTCTGCAGGGCTACCCACAGACTGAAAGCAAGAAAAGCAAGAGCTGATACTTTCTCCAGGTCCAGACCACTTATCATATCAAAAACTGCCTCCAGTCCTGCCGCGGTCGCCAATTTGTAGGGGGCATCCTTTACCTGGTTTACGGTAATTTACCTGGTCAGGCAGCCTTGCCACTGCACTGTGACCAATTCCAATCAGCGGTTTCGAATCGCTAAACCGTCCTTCCAGTTCTGACTGGAGGAACTTATAATTAATGATATATTAAAAACAGACAAATGGTCTGGATGCAAGAAAGTCAAATTTTATTAAAACTAAAGAAACTACACCACACGATCAAAGTAATCACGGTAAAATTGCTGAACAGGGGAAGGCAGACGGCAAAAATGAGGGATAAATGGCTACAATGTTAATTTTGCAATCTTAGCAACAGTTGCCTTAAATTACCACCCCTTTACTTCTCACTAGATTGTCTTGCTAGTGGGTCAGAAGCCTTGCTCACCTGCAGTCCAAAGAGTAAAAGAGAAGAGAGAGATGCTTCTGGGAAGCTATCTTTTATACCCCTTTTTTTGGGGCCCGGCCAGATCTGATGTTTCTGGGCTAAAACAAAAGAGATCCAAACTGTCCACTTGATATACAAACAAATGCTAATAGCATTGAATTGCTTTGTAAACAAAGCATTGTCCTGTGGTCATCTGGAACCGCAATTGATTGACAGTCTTGAGTGCTTAGCAAACAAAGTCCCTTTGTTCATGCTGGCAGTTTCAAGCACTTGATCTTAGAGTCAATTTCAGTGAATGGATGTGTGTAAACAACCCAGTGTGCTTGCTGTCCGATGATTGGCTGATTCAAACGGGCTACTCCCCAGTGTAAACAAACAGCTTGTAGGTTACTGGACCCGCCCAATACCACAGGGTGACTGACAGCTCGGGCTCCATTCAAACCCACTACAGGGCAGTGCTGAGCTTTTTCATATGCTAACAGCCTGTCTGTTTCATATGCTAACAGCCTGTCTGTCCTTTTCAATTCTGTTTCCATGAGGTCTGTTCAGCCATTTTTAACAGTCCAAAACTCAAGAGTACATCTTTTAATAAAATGTACAATCTTAAAGTGTGCGATTTTCAAAGTTCTTTGATTCCAGTGTCCAAGTGCTGCCTAGCTTACGAGCTTTTTAACGCAGCCTTTTGTGGTTCTGGGTATGTTTTAAAACATTGTCCAACCCAGAGACAATTTAAATCACACAAGTCTTCGTCCACGATGTGGATTAATATTTCCCGATCTTCGGGGGCTGAGGGGATTTTGCAACCCCTACACTTAGGCTCGGTCTTTGAGTGCGCCTTTACTTTTTGAATGTAATACTCCCTTTAATTGCCCGTAACGCCCAGGATTGTGTTCAGCAATGGGGCGATTACTAACGGTTTCCCATCGGCGGACTTGAATCCTCGTCTAGCCCATATTGCCAGATATTCAGTGCAAGAATTGCATGTGAACATTGAGTCTGAGCATATTGTGTAGGGGGTTGGGAATTCCTCAGGATGCATGACCACATAAGCTACAGCCGTCAGCTCGGCCTGCTGTGCGCTCAGTGTGCTGGGGAGTTTGACGGCTTTCTCTAACCCAGCCCCTAGGTCATAAACTCCACACCCTGTCCTGTGCTCTCCGTTTGTCACCGAGCTGGACCCATCCACATATATATCTTTCCCTGTCGGATGTTGCCCAGCCCAGAATCCCACATCTACATCCCATACCCCTTCTACCGTGTTTCGTCCCTGGGTAAATCAAGTTCAAGGCCAGCTTAGGTTCCACCAATCTTTCCACCCTCAGATTCATCTGGGAGAGTAGCAATGTCCAGCGGGCAATACGACTGCTACTCACTGTCCCATCTTTTATCCTCCTATCCAATAGCATCTGTGTCGGAGTATGACATGTCAGTAAGGTTATTAAAGATGACCCCGTAAATAATTGGAAACATTTGATGGCCCAATAGCTCACCAAAAGGTGTCTTTCACAGTTTGAGTAACCCCTCTCTACATCTGTCAGGACTTGGGAAGCATAAGCCACTGGCCTCAACTTGTCATGCCGTTCTTGGAGCAACACTGCACTCAAACTATCTCCAGATAAAAATCTTCATTCCCGTTTATTGCTCCTAGTGCAGGTGCAGTTTGTAAATTTTCCTTTGGGCAAGTAAATGCCTCCTTACAACTCTCATCCCATTCCCATCCTACTCCTTTCCTAAGGATTCTAAGCAAAGAGGCTGCCGTGGCTGCATAGCCTTCAATAAAATTCCTGCAATACCCTGTCATACCAAGAAAAGATCTCACCCCAGTTACACTCTTTGGAGTGGGTAGTTCCTGTACAGCCCTCCTCTTCACCTCATCTTTAGCCCCTTCCCCTGCCCTAATCATCAATCCTAAGAATGTCACCTCCTCCTGTCCTATTTCGGCTTTCTTGGGGTTTGCCTTAAACCCTGCTTCCCCCAACAGCTTTAGTAGCTTGTCCAGTAGTGGCCCGTGGTCGACTGCACTTTCTGAGAATAATAATAGGTCATCCATGTACTGGATCAACTGGCTAGGCTGACTGAAATTCTTTAAAGCATTAGCCATACACTGATGGAAAATCGAGGGACTGTTATGAAACCCTTGCGGGAGGCACATCCACATATACTGTTGCCCTTTGAATGTAAAGGCAAATTTATACTGATTCTCCCGTCTTATGGGGATAGACCAGAACCCGTTAGCTATGTCCAATTCAGTGAACGTCATTGCCTCCGCAGAGATATTCCCTATTAGATCGGCTACTGCTGCTACCGTGGGCGTGCATGCTGGAATACCTTTAGTGAGGACCCGGTAGTCTACCGTGACTCTCCATGACTGATCGGGCTTCTTAACTGGCCATAGGGGTGAATTTACGTGGGTCACTATCGGTCTCAGTACCCCTTGTTCCACGAGGGAGCTCAGTGCAGTTTCCATGTCCTTCTCTACCTCCTAGGGAAAACTATACTGTTTCTGATGTCACGACATTGGGTCCCTGTGTACCTCCACCTGTACCCCTGTTACCCTACCACAGTCATGTCGGTGAGTGGCAAACATTGCGAGATTATTTTCCACATATCCTCGATAACTTTCCGGGGTGCCACGGACCAATTGTTCCAAGTCATAGCTACCCTTCGGTTTCACAGTACAGGCGCTACCTTTCACTTTCTCCGCCTTGGGGATAACTAGAACTTCCTCAAGTTTATCTGAACCAACTGCCCCCCATAGACAGTGGTTTCTCAAATCCACGATCACATAGTGGGCCAGCATAAAATCAGCTCCGAGGACCCCCGCACCGGGCTGATCCCATTGCATCAGTATGCATTCCCACTTAGTGACAAGGGGTCCTAACCCTATAGACAAAGGTTTCGATACCACCCCAGCCTGCTCGTTCCCTGTGAAACCCACTAACTTAAACGGGACCCTGCTCGACCATGGAGAAGTGGTCAGGTTTGGTGAGTGAACCACCATACTGGAAGCTCTGGTGTCCACTAGATACTTTCCCCAAACAGCCTCTACCCTGATCTCTACACAAGGTCTGCCCCACTCATCGTAGGTGAGCAGGGACAGGTACTCTGGCTGGGTGCGTCCTAGTCATGGGGGAAGTGGGGGCACGCTGGGCTTTTCACTGCATATGGCAGTGTCCAGCTTTCCCTGGTCATTGCCCATAACCTGCCATAATGCGGTCACTAGAAGTTCCACCGGGTCTTCTACCCTCTCCTTCTCTGCCTCTACTACCCGCAGTTTTGACCCTGAGAGACCCCTGGTTTTCCCTTTTTGGGAATTTGCACTCCCTGTTCCAGTGTCCCATTCTACCACAGTTAAGGCACGCCTGGGGTCTATCCACCTTACCCCCCTTCTGCTTCCATTCTTTTCTACCATCCACGCTTCCCTTCATCTCGTGTACTTTTCCCTTTTGTTTATTCTCCTCCCCTCGGTTGGATTTAAAGGCCAGAGTCAGTTTCCTTAACAGGCCTGGCTCTGTATTATTAACATCCTGAGTCGAACCATGATTCGGCCCTAGCCCTGATCCGTGGAAGGCTGTTAGCCACTAGGGTCCTCAACCAATGATTCCTGGGAGCCCCTAACAACTGTGCTCGGGCTAGATTTCTCCCCATCGCTTTCAGATACACGGGCCACAACCTGTCTGCGAATGCATCCAGTGCCTTGCCAGTCAGCTGTCTGGTCTGCTCGACCTGCAAGAACGGACTGCCCTGGCTATGTCCCAGCGCCATTAAAATTTCGTCCTTTACCCTGTCCAGGGTACCCCCTCCTAACTTAGTGGCTGCTGACAAACCCTGGTGTAGCTTCCCATCTAGAGAGAACAGTATCAGCTTTTTCCGTTTGTCGTCGTCACAATTACTGATCCCTCCTATCTGCTCTACATTGGCAAAATGAACAGAGGCATCCCCTCCATGCTTCAGTTTCGGCACACTGGCCAGCATTTCTTGCAACTGAAGGGATGTATCGGGAAGCACATAATCACTTTACAATGGCCTCTGACAGCCGCCTTGTGGGGGTGGTCCCTGTGCTTCGGGAGCCTGTCGAACCTCTCTATATTGGATCCCATCATCGGGCTCCTTTTCCTCCTCATTCCAGTCTACCCCAACTTCCCCTGGTGCCATGAGACAAACCATACCCCTGGCCCTGGATAATGCTCGGGTCAACTTACGGATTTTTTCATTACAAGGCCCGTGATCGGCCTCTTCATGTATCTGGTTTTTGGCTACGCGGTATGCCACCTTTATCTTTTAACTTCTCCTCAGCCTTGTCAGCTCTCTCCGAGTTCCTATTACCTTCCTCACGCTGAGCCTGACACTGCCTTCTACTTTCGGTGACCTGACATTGCAGGTACTCTAACATGTTTCTAGCTGTTTCTTCCTGCGCTTTTCTCTTCTGTCTTTCAAAGCTCAAATCTTCTGTCAGCCGGTTCACTACGGCCTCTCTTTCTCCTACCCTACTTTCTGATTCCTGTTTCTCTATTCCTAAACTTTCTCCGTGAGCATCTGAATTTGTTTCTGCATACATATTAGCCAAATCGCATTTTTCTTCAATTTCTTATGTATACTACTACACGTCCACTCTACCGCTTTCTCATATGGACTGTCAGAGTGTAACATTTCCTGCACCCAGTGCTCGGAAATGTTTACTTTCCCAAACACATGCGAGGATATCCTATCCTCCATCATGGGTTTCTTGCACTTAACCCTGTCCATAATTTTGTTCTAAACCTTGACTTCCTGCCATGGTCGCCAGATTCTGTAAGGGGTTTTCTCCGATACTGGTCCCCCATTACACACAGTTCTTGGACGTCAGGATTTATAAGAACAAACTACACACGGCACAGGGTTTTGGCTCAACCTTTGATTCATTCGTTTATTGAACACAAACACACAATTACTTCCCCAGTATAAATCCCTACGATTTATATCAGGCTAACAACCCAAAATACAAACCCCTATGCAAGAGTCATTTGCATCGACACAATATGACACAGTTAAACCCGTCCGCGATTTGACAGTTACATATAAAGTTACCCAGACTCAATCACAAAGCCCTTATTGTGATCTGACTGAAACTCACAAACTTACTCAGACTCAATCATAAAAGCCCCCTCTATGATTTGGCTGAAACATACAATCACCACTCCCGATCGGCTGCCTCTTGGAGTGATTGTAGGCCCGAATTTTTCTGTTTGTTGTTCTGGTGTCGGCTTCCACCACCACTGCCTTCAAAGTGATCTTACTTTAAACCAAAACCAACTAGCAGTATTTCCTGGCCCCCTTCAGAGCGTACAATTCATTTCAAAATGTGTGAATTGTCCATTGATTTGAGAATTTTTTCTGACAATGCAACCCTCCCAAAGTGACTGAATATCTGAGGTTGTTTGTACTCAAAAGGTTTGAGGCCTGGCCCATTGTCTAGGCCTGCACTGAAACTAGTTATTCGGGGGCCATGGTCTAAGGTGGACAATGTAACCCCTTAAGGTAAATGAATATGCGAATGTTCTTGTTCAGAAGCATTCGTATTTTAGATTGTGATCCAGCCGTAGTTTCGGCTGCAATGTTTGAATTAACCCTTTATTGCTGAACCCTTTTTGCTGGCTCTGCAGTTCTGGGTTTTTATATATTTCACAGTCCAATTTTTACCGTGGTGGGGGAGGAACGGATCCTACACAAGCTCCCATTATTTTTTCCTTTATACTCCTTCCTACCATGTGGTTACTGTTAGGGGGCCTGTACAGCACACCCACAAGTGACTTCTTCCCTTTATCATTTCTCATCTCTACCCAAACCGCTTCTACATCCTGGTTTCCTGAACTTAAGTCATCCCTCTCTATTGTGCTAATACCATCATTAATTAACAGAGCCACCCCTCCACCTTTTCCTAGATTCCTGTACTTCCTAAATGTCATGTACCCTTCAATATTCAGGTCCCAATCTATGTCATCCTGCAGCCGTGTTTCTGTAATGGCTATCAGATCGTATTTATTTATTTATGTTTGCGTTAGCAGTCCATCTGTTTTGTTTTGAATACTACGTGCATTCAGATGCAGAGCCTTTAGTTTTGCCCTTTTATTATTTTTGTAACCTCTAGCTTTATCTGTTGATTTACTCTTAGATGTGTACTCTCTATCCACCCCTCAACCTCCTTTGCTCTAATGAAAACAAATCCAGCTTCTCCAACCTGTCCTTGTAGCTAAGATCCTCCATCCCAGAACCATTCTGGTAAATCTCCTCTGCACCCTCTCAAGGACCTTCACATCCTTCCTAAAGTGTGGTGACCAGAACTGGACACAATACTCCAGTTGTGGCCTAACCTGCGCTTTATAAAGGTTCAGCATAACTCCTCTACTTTTGTACACAATACCTCCCATATGCTTTGTTAACCACTTTCTCAATATGTCCTGCCACCTTCAGGGGCCGATGCACATTAACTCCCAGGTCCCTCTGTCCCTGCACACTCTTTAAAACTGTGCTATTAGGTGTATATTGCCCCTCCCTGTTCCTCCTGCCAAAATTCCATCTGCCACTTGTCTGCCCATTCCGCTAGCCTTTTCTATGTCCTGTTGCAGTCGATTGGTATCATCCTCACTGTTTGCCACACCCCCAAGTTTGGTGTCATCGGCAGATTTAGAAATTCTATTCTGTATTCCAATATCCAGGTAATTTATATATATCAAAAAATTCAGTGGTCCCAGCACTGACCCTTGGGGAACACCACTGTCTACCATCCTCCATTCTGAAAAACAGCCATTTACCGCAAATTGCTGTTTTCTGTCCTTAAGCTAATTCCTTATCCCTCCTTCTTCTTCTTAGGCAGTCCCTCGGAACCAAGGATGACTTGCTTCCACATTAAAAATGAGCTTGCAGGTAACTGATGAGTCCAATGCGGGACATACAGTCTCTGTCACAGGTGGGTAGATGGTGGTTGAAGGGGCGGGTGGGTGGGGTGCTTGGGTTGACATGCGCTCCTTGCGCTGCCTGCGCTTGGCTTCCGCTTGCTCCCGGCGAAGAGACTCGAGGTGTTCGGCGCCTTCCCGGATGCTTCTCCTCCACTTTGTGCGGTCTTGGGCCAGGGATTCCCAGGTGTCGGTGGGGATGTTACACTTTTTCAAGGAGGCTTTGAGGGTGCCCTTGAAGTGTTTCCTCTGCCCACCTGGGGCTCTCTTGCCGTGCTGGAGCTCCGAGTAGAGCGTTTGTTTTGGGAGTCTCGTATCGGGCATGCGGACTGTTGTGTATGTAACCGTTTACCTTTAAGGGAACTATAGAATGTGACCGTTCGCCTTTAAGAGCACTACTTCAGGGTGGCACTATTTATTGGCTCATGTATACTGTAATACCGATAGTGACCACACCAGTATATAAGGGTTGTGATACGTTAACTAGGGCAGAAATCGCCCAGACCTCTGAATAGTAAAGACCTGTTTTGTTTGTACTCCTAAAGTCTCTGAAGTTATTTACTGCACAACTTACAGACTTTACAATGGCGACGAGGCCGATCGTACCCTGCGGCAACAGTAGTTCCTAAGCAACTAAGGAGCGTCGAAGTGAGGCACCCGCCCTCGTCGTTCTGCTGGGTGAAAACTCGAGGCTGCAGCGATAGCAAAGAGGAAGATTTTGGCATTGAAAACTTCCATCTGCAACAGGCACTGACGGTCCCTTCTGCCACAGTGAGGAGCGAGCCGATCGACAAGAGAGGCAAGGCTGCCATGGACTGTGAGTAAGGGAACAGTAAAAGAAAATAAGGAAGGAGTAAAACCAGAGGATAAGGGCGGTACACTCGACCACGGTCGAGGGGGAAAGGAGCCAGACAAAGTCGGGTCCAGAGGAGCTGAGACCGGGAGCAGGCCGGGTGAGACAGAGCCGAGAAATCGGGAATTGGCCGAGAGCCAGTTCAGAGGCTGTAACTGTCCGCCGTCATCGGGGGTACCCGGAGCCGGTTGCCTGCCGCGGGAAGGAGAGCGCTGAAGCCGACGCGCGGGCTGGGGATCTGAAAGCCAGCGGAGAGCGCTGAAGCCGACGCGCGGGCTGGGGATCTGAAAACCAGCGGAGAGCGCTGAAGCTGACGCGCGGGCTGGGGGTCTGAAAGCCAGCGGAGAGCGCTGAAGCCGACGCACAGGCTGGGGACCGGTAGCCAGCGGCCGTCGCCCGCGGGGGAAAGTGTACCCCTCCCGCCAGGGGAAGAAGCGGGAAACCGCCATTGCCGTGGGCGGGGAGAACAGAAAAGCGCGGGGAAAACCGCCATTAAAGTGGGCGGGGAGAGCCGAGAAGCGCGGGAAAGCCGCCATTTTTCGCGGGGAAAACCGCCGAAGAAGAAGGAAGAAGCGGGAAACCGCCATCTTGGAAATTATTAAGAATTTCAGAAAAGTAATAAGATTTTTCAGAAAGGCTGGTGTGTTCTCAAGAAGAGAGAAGAAAATTAATAATAAGTAAAGTAATACTTGTACTGTTCTCAAAAAGAGAAGAAGATGCCTAAGCGAGGAAATATTAATGACTTTAATGCAGAAATAGAAGACTGGGCCACGTATGTGGAACGCATAGAAATATATTGCGTAGCCAACGAAATTGAGGATGACAACAAGGCAATAACTTTGTTAAATTCGATGGGAGCAAAAACATACGGGCTTTTGAAACATCTAATAGCACCAGTTAAACCAGTGGACCAGACCTTCGAAGAGATCGTAACAGTGTTGAAGGATCACTTGAACCCCACACCGTTGATGCTGGCTGAACGATTTAAATTTTACGCCAGAACCCAGAGGCAAGATGAAAGCAATGCGGAATACTTAGTCGAACTGCGTAAGCTAGCGAAATACTGCCAGTTTGGAGGGAATTTGACAGAGGCGCTGCGGGACAAGTTCGTATGCGGCTTGGCCAAAGAAGGAACGCAGAAGCGACTTCTGGAAGAAAACGACCTCACACTGGACAGGGCTGTCCTCATAGCTTCATTGCACGAAGCCGCAGCGAAAGGGACGGCGGAAATGCAGCTAAAGGCGGCGGCACTCGGGGTGGACCAAATTACAACAAGCACTCCCAAATGCTACCGTTGTGGAAAGACAACGCACGACCAGAATCAGTGCTGGTTTAAGAACCAAGAGTGCAGGAAATGTGGCAAACTGGGTCACATCGCGAAGGTATGCAGGTCCGGAAAGAAGACCAACAAGCAAAGGAAGCCACCACCACAAGGAAAGTACAACAAGGTGCATCAGGTGGCTGAAAAGAGTTCAGACGAACAAAATTCAGACTCAGACCCAAACAGCCAGGAGCTGGATAGTCTGAGAATCCACCATGTGGGTAAAGTAACTGATCTACAGTTGATCTGGGTCACACTAAAAATAGCGGGAGTCCAAGTACGAATGGAGCTGGACACGGGATCAGCTGTATCCGTCATCAACCAAAAGGACTATCACCGGCTATTCTCTCACATACCCTTAAGAAATACAAAATTTGTATTACAGACATACACGGGGCATCATGTATACCCCCTGGGAAAAATACGAGTCAAGGTGAGAGATAGGGGTAAAGAACACCCACGAATGTATCTGTACGTACTACCTGAGGGAGGACCACCACTTCTGGGACGGGAGTGGATCAAGAAAATAGACATGGAATGGCACTACCGACAAGCAATGACGAGTGAGGACTCGGTGCAGACAAGCAGCTCAGACTCTGAGCCGGAAGACGATAAGTCCAGCTTATGTATGAAAAACAAGATTAACATGAACTCACGGACTAAGGTTGGGAAATCGATGGCGTGCATAAAGACAGAGAATTCTGAGTCTGTTCAAGCTACAGACAGATGCATTACGGAGGAACACCGGGCTAGAACTCAACGTTATGTCAAAGTACAACGACAATTAGAACAGTTGAGTGCCCGTCTCCTACAAGAGATGGAAAAGATGAAAAAGTTCTGGGACACCGAATGGGAGTCCCTGGAAAGACAACAGAGACAGCCCGCTCAAGCAGAGAGCGACCATAGAGCCATCGTGGTCAAGTACCAATCACATCTCCCTGAGGCTGTTCAGGAACTAGAATATACACAGAACGATCCAAAGGAAGAGGAATCTTCAGGAAGTCAGGATGGTATTCCAGTTCACCTCTACGACTTGTTGCAAGCAGAGTGTAACGAGTTGAAAGAACAGTATGAACAGGCTCGGACTACAATCCTGGAAGGGGTTAACTTGGCAACTTCCGAAAAGCTCGTGTTAGTGAAAGAACATGAACGACTAAAGGTTGACCATAAGCAAGAATTACAAAGTCTGCAGGAAATGTTTGATGAGCTTCAGGCCAAGGCTGACTCATCGTTAGGGATTCAATCCATAGGAAAAAAATTAGTGGTGGAAGACATACCAGAACAGGGAATTCAGGATGTCCAAGAACTCGTTAAATTATTAAAGGAAACACAAAATAAATATGAAGCGGCAATGGCCGAGGTCCAACGACTTGAAGAACAGATGCAACTGGAAATCTTTTCAGTGGAAGAAAAGGAAAAGTCAAAACAGAAGATGACCCATCTGAACCATGATTACCTCTACCAGATCACACACGTGGTCCCTCCGAACGGAGCCAATTCAGTTCGGAAGTTCAAACTGTTAAACCCATGGAAGGACTATTGAATGAGTCACTCCAGCAATGTGAACCGACTACACCACAGAGACTGAATCTATGAACTGTTTTCCACAGAGACTGAATCTGTGATCTGTTTTGACATGAAGATATATATGTTATTATGTTATGTTAAACATGAAGTTATATGACGTTGACTCCATCGAGAGTATATCTGTAAATTGTTATATGACGTTGACTCCATCGAGAGTATATCTGCAACCTGTTTATATAAATTGAAGATTGTATGTTTAACGGGATTCTGTAAGTAATAAGCTAGGAAGGGAGGAGTGTTGTGTATGTAACCGTTTACCTTTAAGGGAACTATAGAATGTGACCGTTCGCCTTTAAGAGCACTACTTCAGGGTGGCACTATTTATTGGCTCATGTATACTGTAATACCGATAGTGACCACACCAGTATATAAGGGTTGTGATACGTTAACTAGGGCAGAAATCGCCCAGACCTCTGAATAGTAAAGACCTGTTTTGTTTGTACTCCTAAAGTCTCTGAAGTTATTTACTGCACAACTTACAGACTTTACACGGACAATGTGACCCATCCATCGGAGCTGATTGAGCGTGGTCAGAGCTTCGATGCTGGGGATGTTGGCCTGAGCAAGAACATTGACATTGGTGTGCCTATCCTGCCAATGGATTTGCAGGATCTTGCGGAGGCAGTGTTGGAGGCAAGAATTCCTTATCCAAGCTGCCACTGACCCACCTATTCCATGAGCCTCAATTTTGTTAACCAGTCTTGTATGTGGTACTTTGACAAATACCTTCCTAAAATCCATGCAGACAACATCCATTGCATTCCTTTCATCAATCCTCCCTGTTACTTCATCAAAAAATTCAATTAGATTAGTCAAACACGATCTGCCTTTTACAAATCAATGTTGGCTCTCCTTAATTAGCTTAAACCTCTCCAAGTGCCCATTAATTTTTTCCTTGATTATTGTTTCTAAAACTTTACCCACCACTGATGTAAAACTGACCAGCCTGTAGTTACTAGGATTGTCCTTACACCCTTTCTTGAACAATGGTGTCACATTTGCCACTTTCCAATCCTTAGGCACCTCCCCCACATCTAGGGAAGATTGGAAAATTATGGCAAGCCCTTCCGCTATCTCCTCCCCAATAGACCCCACCCTGCCTCTTATTACCCGCTTACTGTTTACATGAAGATTTTTGGGTTCCCTTTTCTGTTAACCGCCATTCTACTCTCATATTCTCTCTTTGCCAATCTTATTTTCATCTTCACATCCCCTCTCAACTTATTGTATTTGGTCTGGTTATCCCTTGAAGAATTCACCTGACATGCATCATACAGCCTCTTTTTTTGTTTCATCATCTTCTCTATCTCCCTCATCATCCAAGGAGCTCTTGCTTTGGTACCCTTATGCTTCCCTCTTGTTGAAATGTACTTAGCCTGTACTTGGAACATCTCCTCTTTAAAGATCACCCATTGTTCCGTTACAGTTTTTCCTGTCAGTCTATGATTCCATTTTACCCTGGCTAGATCCTTTCACATCCTACTGAAGTTAGCCCTATTCCAGTTTAGAAGTTCCACTCTAGATTGTTCCTTTCTCCTTTCCATTGCTAATCTAAATCTTATGATACGATGATCACTCGTACCCAAGTGTTCTGCCACAGACACTTTGTCGACCTGGCCCACCTCATTCCCCAGCACCAGATCCAGCAATACCTGATAGGACAAGCAGCTAAAGCAAATTTAAAGAAGGGTTTTCTGTTTGCTACCTTGGATGTGTAATCAAACTTTCAGTGGAAGGAAAAATTACAAACATGAATGCATAAGCTGGACAATCAATCTATTAAGTCAACCCAGATAGTGGACCTCTAGATTATGGATCAATTTAGTCAGACAAGACTCCCAGCAGGTTGCATCATTACTGTTGTAGTCCTATCTTCACTACTCTTTTCTGCATGCAGGAAGCGGGGCCTCACATTATAACCCTTTATTTTTCTACTTAACAGTTGCTGATTCCACGTAAGCAGTTGAATTGGATCAGACCATCAGAAAAGCTGCAACACAACACTCACATCTACCTCTCATTAGCACTGGTGGGATTTTGTATTTGAAATCTAGAATGGCAGTTTTGGGCTTCCAATGGTTAAAATAAAAATGACACATCTGTGATAACGTGAGCTGAAAAAGCAACCGACTGTGTCACACAAAAATCCTTTGAATTCTGATACAATTGCAATCTAACAACAACACGTCATCAGATTAAATGTAATTTGAGGCTACCATAAGTCAACTGGCCTGCTATGTAAGAAAACATAGTCAAAATTCCCAGGATGTACCACTACAGAACATGAATTGGAGAACAGTGAACACTTTATGTGATCTATTTTCAAGTGCCAGGGTTCTGGACAAGCTTACTTTACAGAAGGTAATATATTCATTAACTGGCTAATAATTGTCAGTGGACTAAGTCAAAAGCAGTCAACAGTGCTGCTGAAAGCTAACCTATATCCACAAAAGAAATGCTGTCTTAAGGGAGGAGCACTAATATCAAGGTCTACAGAATGTTTGAAGTGACATTTCAGTTGATCTCTCATATATCGGTCAATGAACTTCTGAGGATCAAACACTACAATAAATACTGGTCCAATTGACCAAAAAGGCTTAAAAGATGGGATGAAGAAAGAATATAGAGGCACATCTTTATGGTAAAACGTTTCTTTGTGTAAACCCAATGTCATTTTCATAAAGGGTAACAGTGTTGACACCACTGTTAGGCCTGAAAATAACAATGAAGCACTTCAGAAGGTTGCTGCAGAGAAAGTAATGATATGCTGACATCTGAGAAATAACAGAACTTTCACTGGATGTTCTGAGATTGAATTCTTTGGATTTATATTGGGTACTTGAGAAAAATGACACAATACAACTCCTTTGTGTCAATCTTTTAACTTAAACACCTCTTGACTTTTGCTCAGACTGCTTCACCATCTGTTCTTCTGACAATTGGCTTAATGGGGCAGAAATTCCTCCCCAAACGCGTGAGTACAGAAGGGGTACTCACGTGTCTGGCTGGAGGAAATGCCGGTTTTCAGCATGCACAGCGCATGCGCTGAAATCCGGCATTTCCTCTCCTCCAACCCAAGAGTTGAAGAGGCTAGCGCGTGCGCTGTAGGGGGCAGTGCGTGCGTCTTGGATTTCCTCTGTTTTGGGGGATTTGCGCATGTGTAAAGGCCTCTGGTCTTTACGCTTGTAAAAAGCACACGTAAGTATTTATTTTTACAGGTAAGTGGTGTTTTAGTGTAATTTAGAATTTTTTTTCCCACGGGTTTATTATTTTAAAGAATCTACAATAAGGTAAGTTTAGTTTTAGACCCTTTTTATTAAAAATTTATTTTTTTCAAAAAAAAATTATTGTTTAAATTATTTTTTTTAACTTATTTATACTTAATTTAATGATTGGGATGTTTTTTAAATTTTTATTTAAAGTTTAAATAGTGTTTTGGGCCCCCGTAGTTTTCATGAGCTTGACAGTTCTTACTCTCAAACTCATGAATGAACCTTCCCCTCCCCTGATTGGTTGTACAGTGCTCACCTGATCCCAGCCGGCACATCGCACTAACTACACCGCTGGATCAGGTAAGCACTGCGCGCTGACATCTGAACCGGGCCTGTGACAGGAAATGCAAGCAGGCCCGGGCTTCAGATGTCAGCACGCAGGGTGAGTGCAGATCGGGGGCTTGCACGCGCGGGAAGCCCCCGACCCGAATTTTTGGCCCATTAAGAATATTCAATGATAGGTAAATCTTATGAATTAGACAATAGTAGGCAGACCACATAAAAGCCACAATAATCACTCTTGTTAATGCTTTTAAACTATAATCACAGCTGAGAAGAACTCCAGTGCAACTGAAGGAAAGAGATGAAGGTTATTCAGGTGTCTGAATAAATTGGGTTTTGATGGCGCAACCTAGCATGGTGTCAGTAATGGGCATGCTAATTGGAATTGCTGTAAATAAGAACATATTTGCTAAGGCATCAAAAAATTCCCCTTACTGTTTAATTAGCAAAATCTTAGTTTGTTGTAACAGTTTGCACTAGGCTTGCTGCTCATTCAGTACTACAATTGACCCATTACTTCAATATGAGATGCAAATAATATATTATTCAATAACACCAGCAGAGATTAATCTGCATTCAGTTAATGAAATACAGGGACCTACGGAGATGAGAATTAATTAGCCTTTTTATAAACATTTAAATTACTGGCAAAATTGTGTCTGTGTCTTGAAACAGCCCTTGAAACAATCTTTTCATACTGCTTTACAATAGACAAAAGCCCTGTAATTTATAAGGGGTCATATTAACATCCCATTGCCAGCCAATGCAAATTTGCTCTTCGGGATTGTATTAATAGCATTTGTTTTGTACCTACAGAACATGGTACTGTCAACTGAATTTGTACTTTTATTTCTACTAGATCTTGAAGCAATAAGCAAATCCCAACAAAATAGCCACCATTCTACATGTTGTCTGTACTTACAGGTAACTAATGGCAACCAGTAACTAGAAAAATACTTAAAATGTACATGTAATTGGTGCTTCCTGCAAGCTACAGTAATGTTATTTATAGAACCATAAGAGTAGATGTGATTCGACAGCACAAAAATGCCCCTTTACATTTGACATTTAGAGTGTGCCACTATTGAAACACACAGGGTTAGGGAGCCAGGGCAAGTAGATGGCATTGAGATACAGATCATCCATGATCTAATTGAATGGTGGAACAGGCTGAAGAGGCTGAATGGCCTACTCCTGTTCCTATGATGAAGAGTGACATTATTCACTACTGCAGAATTCTCAATTACTTTATTCTATTTTTCCTGCGGGACATCAAGACATTACCAGTGTTTTTTTTAACTGTCAGAGAAAACATTTCAAATAAATATATGTGTAGGAGTCAACCTAGTTCGCATTATACAGATTCCTACATAAGCAAGACCATCCCAGGAATGATAACCTTGTGAAAAAGAGCTGCAAGTTTTTTTTCTAATTCATCTCAGGATGTGGGCAAGGCCAGCATTTATTGCCCATCTTTATAACTGCATGGCTTGCTTGGTCACTTCAGATGGAAGTTCAGAGTCAACCACGTTGGTGTGGAAATTGCGTCACATATAGGCCAGACCAGGTAAGGACAGCAAGTTTCTTTCCCTAAAGGACATTAGTGAACCAGTTGGGTTGTTACAACAATCCAACAGCTTCATGGTCACTTTTATTGATACAGTTTTCATTTCCAGATTTTTTTTAAACTGAATTCAAGTTCTCAAACTACCATGGTCTGTTTTGAACTCACATTCTCAGGAGTATTAATCCAGGCCTCTGGATTACTAGTCCAATTAACATAATCACTACACTATCATACCCCCATTTGCACCATATATTTTCTCACATACTCTTCTGGTGCTCTCTAGCAATCCTCCTTGAACCTGGAGCAAGACCAGGAGAGTAAACTGCCATTCTAATTTGGTGTAAAGGGAATTAATGTACCACCTAGATATCAGTGCTTCTAAATTCTGTACTATTCATGTGAGATGAGAAGCTGACCCTGTGTGCCAAAATGCAGATACAACTGTGGCACTAATCATAGCATCAATGTATATGCCTGCATGGGTTTAAAGAAGAGGAAGCTGCCATTCGCAATTAGAATGTAGGAGTCTCAGTTCATTTGTTGCAATATTACTAGCTATAACTTTTTAGGTCAACAGTGATATTCTAAAAGAATGTAGCCATATCTTCGATATAAGGTAAGAATCAAACATAAAAAAGGTACAGTGCTAAAATTACTCTCAACAGTAATACACAGGAGTTGGTGACAGATACTGATGGTAAGCAACAGTTAAATCATCTTAACTTGAACAGAATCACCAGCATATACCGACTGGTCAGTTGAACATAAGAACATAAGAACATAAGAAATAGGAGCTTGAGTAGGCCATTCGGCCCCTCAAGCCTGTTCCGCCATTCAACAAGATCGTGGCTAATCTTCTACCTCAACTCTACCTTCCCGCACTATCCCAAAACCCCTTAATTCCCTTTGTTTTCAAAAATTTATCGACCTCTGTCTTGAATATACTCAACTACTGAACTTCCACAATTCTCTGGGGTAGAGAATTCCAAAGATTCACAACCCTTTGAGTGAAGAAATTTCTCCTCATCTCAGCCCTAAATGGCCAACCCCTTATTCTGTGACTGTGACCCCATCTTCTAGTTTCCCCAGCCAGGGGAAACATTTTCCCAGCATTAACTCTGTTCAGCCCCTTAAGAATTTTATATGTTTCAATTAGATCACCTCTCATTCTTCTAAACTCTAAAGAATATAGGCCTAGCCTACTCAATCTCTCCTCATAGGGCAATCCCCGCATCCCAGGAACCAGACTAGTGAACCTTCGCTGCACTCCCTCTAAGACAAGTATGTCTTTCCTTAGATAAGGAGAACAGAACTGTGCACAGTACTCCAGGTGTGGCCTCACCAATGCCCTGTATAATTGTAGTAAGACTTCTTTACTCTTATACTCTAATCCCTTTGTAACAAAAGCTAACCTACCATTTGCTTTCCTAATTGCTTGCTGTACCTGCATGTCAACTTTCTGTGATTCATGTACAAGGAAAACAACAACAACAAGTATTTATATAGCACCTTTAATGTAGTAAAACATCCCAAGGCGCTGCAGAGGAGTATTATAAGACAAAAAATTTGACACCGAGCCACATAAGGATAAATTAGAGCAGGTGACCAAAAGCTTGGTCAAAGAGTTAGGGCTAGATTTTCAGTTGCTTGCGCCAGCAGTTAGCGCCTTAAGAGAAGTGATTTCCGGGCGCTATGCGTGTAGCGCCCGGGCGCAGCGCAGTTTGCGCCCCGCCCCAAATTAAGTTGCCCGTTAGCGCCGGCGCAAAGTTTAGCGCCCGCCCGGATGCGCGCGCAGAAAATGACGTCACATCCTCGTGCAACGCCCTTTGGCCGCCCCGATTGCAAACTTCAGTCGGACCGCCCCATTGTGCGGCGGGCGGCCGGAGCGTTTGGAAAAAGGAACGCAACACAACCAGCGCGGGCCCCGGGGGGCGCTAATTAAAGGGAACGTCCTCTCCAGTATAAAGGCCATCCATTATTTCAGAAAACAGTCTTGTGCAACGCATTTCTGGAGACACAACAAGGAGGATAGCTAACTGGTTTCAAGCAGCAAGAGCCAGGTATTTTTGGACTCAGGCAACAGCGCTGCAAGTGTCCATTTGGAAATTAGAGTGTTTGCCAGGATTTGATGGGGGTTGCATGGGGTGCCAACGCGGAGCTGCAGCTCCATGTCCGTAGGGCTCGCAGACGTATTGTCAGAGGGGCAGCCCTGGCTAGAGGCAGAGGGGGCTACAGGCGTCGGCCACGTAGGCCTTACCCAGTCAGGCTATACCGCCAGCAGCGCTCCTACCTAAACATGAGTGCCGCGCGATGTGTTAAAAGGCTCCGATTCCGGAAGGGGGTGATTGCAGAGATCTGCCACCTGCTTCGCCGAGATCTGCGGCCAAAGCTCAGGTGCAGGACGTCTCTGTCGGTGGAAGTGAAGGTGACAGTGGCATTGAACTTCTATGCCACCGGCTCCTTCCAATACGCTGCTGGGGACATAGCAAACATCTCCCAGTACGGCGCGCATCGCTGCATCCGCCAGGTGACCGAAGCACTGTTCAGAAGGAGAAGCCAATTCATCTCCTTCCCCATGGCCCTGGAGAGCCAGCATCAGCGCGCATTGGGATTTTCCAGACTCGGGGAATTCCCCTTGGTGCAGGGCGCCATTGACTGTACGCATGTGGCTTTGCGGGCCCCTCTGGAGCATGGCGAGCAGTATCGCAACAGGAAGGGCTACCATTCTCTGAATGTGCAGCTGGTCTGTGACCACAAGCAGCGCATCATGGCAGTCAATGCCAGCTTCCCAGGCAGCAGCCACGATGCCTTTATCCTGCGGCAGAGTACTGTGCATGACATGTTCCAGGCACAGCCTCCCCCAAGAGGATGGCTACTCGGGGACAAAGGCTATCCTTTGTGCACCTGGCTCATGACCCCGCTCCGCGCGCCCAGGACCGCTGCTGAAGAGGCCTACAACGAGAGCCATCAAACCACCCGCAACATCATCGAGCTAACTATTGGGGTCCTCAAGCAGCGGTTCCGCTGCCTTGATCGCTCCGGAGGAGCTCTCCAGTATTCGCCGGACCGGGTCTCCCAATTTGTGGTGGTTTGCTGCATGCTACACAACCTGGCTATCCGCAGGACTCAGGCACTGCCACCTGACGTTGGACCAGCACCTCAGGAGGAGGAGCAGGAGGAGCATGAGGAGGAGGAGGAGGAGGAGGAGGAGGAGCAGGAGTACATTCCCAGGAGGGAGCGACCAGGGCCAAGGGCCGCACGACGCCACCTTATTACACGGTACTTCTAAGCCCCCTGTCAGGGAATGGCCAGGGGCCATGAGGGAAGATGAATGCAGCCGCTCCGCAAGCCCTCAGCCGGCGAAGCCAACAAACACTAAGAAGAACAACCATGGAGACTGCATGAATAAAGATAATTTTTTATTAAACAAAAATGAAAAGCCCTTCCCACATGAATCCCCAAAAACAATAAACGGGCCCCACAAAAAGCCCAACAAACGACTCACTCCCACAAACTGGGGAGGAGCCACTCCACCTTTATTGAAACCGGGCCTCAACGTCGGCCTAACGCAAAAAAAAAGCCCTCCAAAAGCACAACCATGGGCAAAATAAAGATGGCCACCGCCATATTAAAGGAAAGCTGGCCACACCCTCTACTGAGTGGCCCGCGAGGGCGAGACCTTGGCCAGCATTTTGCCTCCCCTGCCCTGCCTGCTGCTCCTTCGCAAGCTCTGCCCAGTGGCTGCTGCGAGGCTGGGGGAAGGCGCCTGAGGCTCAGATGCCCTTCCGCCAGATGCCGCTGGGGGGCGGCCTACACGGCGTTTGGGCCTCGAGGGGCCGTCTCCTGAGTGGCGCGCCTGAGCCTGGCCACCATCAGCTGCAGCCGCTTGCCCTTGACGCCCCAGAGGGGGAATGGCGGCGACGGATGGTGCAATGTGGGCCAGCTGGCGTCTGGGATGCGCTGGCTGGTGCTGTGGCGCGGTGGCACTCGGCCGGGCCCGCACTGCAGGATCCGCAGCAATCAGCCGACGGCCGGCTTGCTGGGATGGTCCAGCGCGGCGCCTGCCCTGGCGATGCCTGCCTGAGACAGCGCGTGTGGCAGCAGTGAGTGGCCCTGTGGTCCTGGTGTGCGCGTGCATCACATCCGCCAGGGTCTTGACGGCATCAGTTAGCATGCGGCCAGTCGCGGCAGTTGCTGCCCCGAACTCGCGCACACTGGTCGCCAGCGACTCGATGGCCTCAGGCATGCGCCCCACCACGCTCATGAGCTCCGTGTGGCGCCGGTCCGAGTCGTCGGCCATCTGATCGAGCTTCCGCACCTCCTCCGAAGTGAAGGTGTCCGGACTGGAGTCGCGACTCTCCCGCTGGGGAGGAGGGGGCCGAACTAGGGGACCCTTGCCGCGTTGGTGACGGCGAGTGTGCCGAGCAGCAGCACTCCCCTCTGATCCTTCCCCCCTTTGGGGGGAAGGCCGCGGGCCACGCGCACGGCTGCTGGGTGGCTGGACGCCACTGGTCCCAGAAGCTGCATTGCCCTGCGACAGTTCCTCCAGGCACTCGTCCAGTGAGGAGGTGTCGAGCATTTCCTCCTCTCCTGCGGGACGTGACTGTTCCCCCGAAGGTCCGGCTTGCTCCTCCTCCTCCTCCTGGTTGGAGGTGCTGTCACTGGCAGCCTCAGGGTCCTGGTCGTCACCAGCTGAAAGCAGGAATGCACAAGAGTAGCTTCAGAGTGAGGAGACGGCGTCAGCGAGGGAGTTAGGACTGGTGGGATTCAGCGCATTGGTGGGACAGTGGCAAAGGAGGTAGCTCGGATGGGCCAGTGCGACGCGAGAGGGCCAAAAGGCGAGGTCCTTACCATTGCCGGGCAGTGGAGGGTCGGATACACCGCACGCTGTGGGGACAATCACACGTGCTCCCATGAGCACACACACGCGCTCCTCCAGCCGAGTGAGCTTCTGCAGCTTGGCGCGGCCACCCCTGGCACGGGCCTGGCGATTAAACGCTACTTTAGCCTGCAAGAGAAAGGACGGGCTGTAAGTGCGCAGTGAAGCCCTGATGTAGTGTGCACTGCCTCCCATGGTGGAATAGCTTGGACAGAGTGAAGCCCTGATGTAGTGAGCACTGCCTCCCATGGTGGAATAGCTTGGACAGAGTGAAGCCCTGATGTAGTGTGCACTGCCTCCCATGGTGGAATAGCTTGGACAGAGTGAAGCCCTGATGTAGTGTGCACTGCCTCCCATGGTGGAATAGCTTGGACAGAGTGAAGCCCTGATGTAGTGTGCACTGCCTCCCATGGTGGAATAGCTTGGCCAAAGTGTAGAGTGCCGAATGGCCATTTGATGCTCATGACTGTCCCAATGCTGCTGGCTGAGGGCTGGCCAAAAGGACTTTCAGGTCCCTTTGCCCATCATGTCAGGTGTACATGCAAGAATGAGGAGGAGACTGGAAAGGCTACTCACCCTCACAATCCTGGTCAGATCGTTGTACTTCTTACGGCATTGTGTGTGGGTCCTGGGGGCCTCGCCGGTGAACGTCACCCTCTGGGCGATCTGCTTCCAGGCTTTGGTGTAGTCGTGGTGGGTTGGATTCCTCCCACTGTCTGGAAACAAGATCTTGCGCCTCACCTCCAGAGCTGTGAGCATGATGTCCAGATCACCCTCTGAGAAGCGCAGGGCACGCTGACGGGCCTTCTCTGGCGTTGCCATGACTCCCTGGGGCTGAGCAGTAGTGTTGAGGCCTCTTTGCAAGGCTGCAGTGTGCAGGGCGTGGCAGCAGACCAATTCGTCCCTTCCCCCTTTAAGAGCTGGTCGGCACCACGGGGTCTGCTGTCAGTGCAAAAATGACCGCACCCGTGCTGCGCCCCGCCTGGGCGCTATCCCTCTGGACCGCCGGCTTAGCGCCTAAAGAGAGTAGTGGAACGCCTCTTTTAGCGCTCCACCAACCTCTTAGGGCGAAGCCACTGAATTCCCGGCAACGGGGCGCTACTTTGGGGCGGGCGCTAACTTCGGGCGGGCGCTAAGGTTAGCGCCCCAAAACTGCCTATACTGAAAATCTAGCCCTTAGCTTTTAAGGAGTTTCTTAAAGGAGGAAAGTGAAATAGAGAGGGGGAGAGGTTTAGGCATGGAATTCCAGAGCTTAGGGCCTAGGCAACAGAAGGCACAGCCACCAATGGTTGAGCGATTATAATCAGGGATGCTCAAGAGGACAGAATTAGAGGAGCACAGATATCTCGGGGGGTTGTGGAGCTGAAGGAGATTACAGAGATAGGGAGGGGTGAGGCCATGGAGGGATTTGAAAACAAGGATGAGAATTTTGAAATCGAGGCACTGCTTAACCGGGAGTCAATGTAGGTCAGCGAGCACAGGGGTGATGCGCGAACGGGACTTGGTGCGAGTTGGGACACGGGCAGCTGAGTTTTGAATGACCACATGTTTATGTAGGGCAGAATGTGGGAGGTCAGCCAGGAGTGTGTTTGAACAGTCAAGTCTAGAGGTAACAACAGCATGGATGAGGGTTTCAGCAGCGGATGAGCTGAGGCAGGGCGGAGAAGGATGATATTACGGAGGTGGAAATAGGCGGTCTTTGTTATGTTGTGGATATGTGGTCAGAAGCTCATTTTAGGATCAAATATGACACCAAGGTTGCGAACAGTGTGGTTCAGCCTCAGACAGATGTTAGGGAGAGGGATGGAGTCAGTGGCTAGGGAACAAGGTATGTGGTGGGGCGCGAAAACAATGGCTTCAGTCTTCCCAATGTTTAATTGGAGAAAATTTCTGCTCATCCAGAGCTGTATGTCGGACAAGCAGTCTGACAATTTAGAGACTGTGGAGGGGTCGAGAGAAGAGGTAGTGAGGTCGAGCTGGGTGTCGTCAACGTACATGTTGAAACTGACGCTGTGTTTTCAGATGATGTCACCAAGGGGCAACATGTAGATGAGAAATAGGAGGGGGCCAAGGATAGATCCTTGGGGGACGCCAGAGGTAATGATGCGGGAGTGGGAAGAGAAGCCGTTGCAGGTGAGTCTCTTATGATTAGATAGATAAGAATGGAACCAGGCAAGTGCAGTCCCACCCAACTGGACGACGGTGGAGAGGCGTTGGAAAAGAATGGAGTGGCCAACTGTGTCAAAGGCTGCAGACAAGTGAAGAAGGTTGAGGAGGTTTAGTTTACCTTTGTCACAGTCACCCAGGATACACAGGTCCCTCTGAATAACATTTCCCAATCTCTCACCATTTAAAAAATATTCTGCTTTTTTGTTTTTCCTATCAAAGTGGATAACTTCACACTTCCCCACATTGTATTCCATTTGCCATGCTCTTGCCCACTCAGTCAACCTGTCTATATCTCTCTGCAGACTCTTTGCATCCTCCTCACAGCTTACTTTCCCACCTAACTTTGTATCATCAACAAACTTGTAGTCACTGTTGTAATGTGGGGAACGCAGCAGCCAATCTGTGCACAGCAAACTCCCACAAACAGCAATGTGATAGTGACCAGATAATCTGTTTGTTTTTGTTATGTTGGTTGAGGGATAAATATTGGCCAGGACAATTTAGCGGGAGTCATTCATTTTGCCACACCCGGTCGGTAAGTCGTTAGCGCCCCATTATCGCCCCCCGGAGGTGCTAACGAGAGGCACTAACCAACCAAATTTCTAGCCCTAAATCTCTTAATTTTAGGAAAAAAATCAATTGATTGCAGATACACGCAGCCTGGATCATATCATGCTTCTAGCACTTCTGTACAGTGCTGAGGGAGTGCAGCTTTGGTGGCGGTGCCCTCTTTTGGATGAGACGTTAAACTGAAGCCCTCTCAGATCAACATAAAAGATCCCACGGCACTATTCTAAGAAGAGCAGGGGAGTTCTCCTGGTGTCATGGCCAACATATATCCTTCAACCAACACCTAAAAAAAATTATCTGGTCATTTATTTAATTGCTGTTTCTGGGAGCTTGCTGTGCATAAATTAGCTGCCGCGTGATGCGCTATCAATTACTCATAAAAGACTGAGAGTTAAGAGAGTAACTAAAGGCTTTTATTAACAAAAGAATGAAGGTCTGCCGCGAGTGGTCGACCGGTCCAGAAATACAAAGGGCTGGGGAGCAGTCACCTTTATACTAGGACTTGTGGGAGGAGTCAGCCGAGGCATGTCCAGGCATGTACACAGTGGAATACAAACAGTGGTTTACCACATTCACCCCTTGTTTAAAATTGAGTCCGGCGGGGTGAAGTGTATTAAAAGTTAGTGTATTGGAGTCTCTCCGGAGGTCTTGTCTGCCGCTGTGATCGGCGTGGCGACGGCAGGGGTAGTGGAGCTTCCGGCGTCGAGTCCTGCGTGGGCTGTGGCACAGGCGTGTCGTCCTCGTAGATGTCGAGCGGGTCGCGGGGCCCAGGCCTGCCGTCTGCTGGGGCTGGATATCGGATCGTGGGGGGGGGGTGGTAGTGAGTAGTGGGTTACTGCGGCCCCCGAGGGTGCAAGGTCTCTTATGGAGACTGTGTCCTCCCGCCCGTCCGGGTATGCAATGTAAGCATACTGGGGGTTGGCGTGGAGGAGGTCGACCCTCTCGACCAGGGGGTCCGTTTTATGGGTCCTCACGTGCCTTCTCAGTAGGGCCGGCCCTGGGGACGTCAGCCATGGCGGTAGCGATGTCCCCGATGTGGACTTCCTTGGGAAGACAAACATTTTCTCATGAGGGGTGGCGTTAGTGGCAGTGCAGAGCAGTGACCGAATAGAGTGGAGCGCATCGGGGAGCACATCCTGCCAGCGGGAGGTTGGAAGGCCCCTAGACTTTAAGGCTAGCAGGGCGGCCTTCCAAACTGTCGCATTTTCTCTTTCCACCTGTCCGTTCCCCCGGGGGTTGTAACTGGTGGTCCTGCTTGTGGCAATACCCCTAGTTAGCAGGTACTGACGGAGTTCGTCGCTCATAAACGATGAGCCCCGGTCGCTATGGATATAGCTGTGGAAACCGAACAGGGTGAAGAGGTCGTTCAGACATTTAATGACCGTGGCACTGGTCATGTCCGGGCAGGGGATGGCGAACGGGAAACGGGAGTACTCATCAATAATATTGAGGAAGTACACATTGCGGTCGGAGGAGGGGAGAGGCCCTTTAAAATCAACGCTCAGGCGCTCGAAGGGGCGAGTGGCTTTTATCAAGTGGGCCCTGTCTGGTCTATAAAAGTGCAGTTTGCACTCAGCGCAGACTTGGCAGTTCCTGGTCATGGTCCTGACCTCCTCAATAGAGTAAGGCAGGTTGCGGGCCTTGATGAAGTGGAAGAACCTGGTGACACCCGGGTGGCAGAGGTCATTGTGGAGGGCCCGCAGTCTATCGATCTGCGCGCTGGCGCAGGTGCCACGCGATAGCGCATCCGGGGGTTCATTGAGCTTCCCGGGCCGGTACAAGATCTCGTAATTGTAGGTGGAAAGTTCGATTCTCCACCTCAAGATCTTGTCATTTTTGATTTTGCCCCTCTGCTTGTTGTTAAACATGAAAGCAACTGAACGTTGGTCAGTGAGCAGGGTAAATCGTTTTCCGACCAGGTAGTGCCTCCAATGACGCACAGCCTCCACAATCACCTGGGCCTCCTTCTCAACAGCGGAGTGTCTGGTCTCCAGGCCTTGGAGGGTTCGTGAAAAGAAGGCCACGGGTCTCCCCGCCTGGTTGAGGGTAGCGGCCAGGGCAAAGTCGGACGCGTCGCTTTCCACCTGGAAGGGGATGGATTCGTCCACTGCGTGCATGGTGGCTTTGGCAATGTCTTCCTTGATACGGTGGAAGGCTAAGCGGGCCTCTGCCATCAAGGGAAAAGAGGTGGACTTGATCAGCGGATGGGCCTTGTCCGCATAGTAGGGGACCCACTGGGCATAATAGGAGAAAAACCCTAGGCACCTCTTCAGGGCCTTGAGGCAGTGGGGCAGTGGGAGTTCCATAAGGGGACGCATCCGGTCGGGGTCGGGGCCGATGACTCCGTGTTCCACAACACAGCCAAGGATGGCGAGGCGGTTTGTGCGGAATATGCACTTCTCCTTGTTATATGTCAGGTTCAGGAGTTGGGCGGTGCGGAGGAATTTTTCGAGGTTTGCGTCATGGTCCTGCAAGTCACGGCCGCAGATGGTCACATTGTCCAGATATGGGAAAGTGGCCTGCAATGCATTTTGATCTACCATCCGGTCCATCTCCCTTTGGAAGACGGAGACCCCGTTGGTGACGCCAAAGGGAACCCTAAGGAAGTGGTAGAGGCGGCCGTTTGCCTCAAAGGCAGTATACTGGCGGTCCTCAGGGCGGATAGGGAGCTGGTGGTACGCTGATTTCAGGTCAATGGTCGAGAAGACGCGGTACTGCGCGATCTGGTTGACCATATCAGCTATGCGGGGGAGTGGGTAGGCGTCCAGCAGAGTGTAGCGATTTATTGTCTGGCTGTAGTCGATGACCAGGCGCTGCTTCTCGCCGGTCTTAACGACCACAACCTGGGCTCGCCAGGGGCTGGTGCTGCCCTCAATAATCCCTTCCTTCAGGAGCCGCTCCACTTCGGTTTTAATGAAAACCCTGTCCCCGGCACTGTATCGCCTGCTCTTTGTGGCGATGGGCTTACAGTCGGGGGTGAGGTTAGCAAACAGTGGGGGGGGGGGGGGTGACTCTGAGTGTGGAGAGGTTGCACCTGGTGCGCGGCGGGCAATTTGGGAGCTGCTGGCTGCGGACTGTGAGTGGGGGTAGGGGTCCACCGTACGCCATCGTAACGCTTTTAAGGTGGCACTGAAAATCTAACCCCAGCAGGACGGCAGCGCAGAGGTCGGGCAGGACCAGAAGTTTAAAATGATCATACACGGTCCCGTCTACTATGAGTGTCACTATGCAGTAGCCGCCGATGTCCGCCGACTGGGACTCGGAGGCCATAGAAATCCGCTGGTGCGCAGGCAGGACTGGGAGAGAGCAACGCCGCACCGTGTCGGGGTGGATGAAGCTCTCCGTGCTCCCAGAGTCAAAAAGGCAGATTGTATCGTGGCCATTTACCTTAATGTCCATTGTGGAACTGGCCAGCTGGTGCAGTCTCGCTTGGTCCAGTGTAACGGATGCCAGCGTAGGGGTCGGTGTGTCGCTGCGGGTATCAGATGAGGCGGTGTTGGGGGCCTGCTGCGTTCCGGCTGTCGTCCAAGATGGCGGCGTCCATGATCCCCATGTGGCTGGAGGCGTCCAAAATGGCTGCTGTACCGGTGGTTCGCACATGGCCGGGGAGGCCCAAGATGGCGGCCCGCATGGCCCACACGCGGCGCTGCTGGGGTTCGGGGTGGCTTTGGCCCTGCAGATGTTAGCGTAGTGTCCCTTCTTCCCGCAGCCCGAGCAGATCGCGTTTTTCGCCGGGCAGTGCGCTCTGGGGTGTTTTGCCTGGCCACAGAAGTAGCATTTCTGGCCTTGGGGCACTGCTGTCTGGCCTTGGGACACTGCTGCGGTAGTTGGGCCGTTGCTGGGGTGTGGCTGGGGTGGCACGGCGCTATGAGGCGGTCCTACCGTGTCCCAGGCTGTCATTCCCCGCGGCGTCCACGGTGCAGAGGAGTAGGCATCCATGCCCCGGTAGGCTGCATCCAATGATAGTGCGAGTTCAGAGGCCTTGTTGAGGTCGAGGTCACTCTGCTCCAACAGTCGCTGTCGGGTGTAATTGGATCTGTGGCCCGCTACAAAAGCGTCCCGGATAAGTTCCTCTGTGTACACGGCGGCCTTTACATCCTTACAACCACAGGCCCGGCCAAGCACAGACAGTGCCTGAAGGTATTCCACGGTCGATTCCCCAGGTTGTTGTTTACGACTCCCCAGAAGGTGCCTGGCGTACACTTCGTTCACTGGGCACGTGTACTGGTCCTTGAGGAGCTTGATAGCGTCCGCGTACGAGGTCGCATCTTGGATGACCGAGTACACTCGGTGGTTCACTTTGGAGGTCAGGACATCCAGTTTGTCCTCGTCCGATTTGATTGCTGCGGAGGCGGTCAGGAATTTTTCGAAACACTTAAGCCAGTGAGCAAACTTGGTGGATGAGTCCACCTCCCGATGATCTAAGTCCAGGCATGCTGGCGTGAGGATCTTCTCCATTATAAAAATTTTGTTAATAAAATTGATGCGCTATCAATTACTCATAAAAGACTGAGAGTTAAGAGAGTAACTAAAGGCTTTTATTAACAAAAGAATGAAGGTCTGCCTCGAGTGGTCGACCGGTCCAGAAATACAAAGGGCTGGGGAGCAGTCACCTTTATACTAGGACTTGTGGGAGGAGTCAGCCGAGGCATGTCCAGGCATGTACGCAGTGGAATACAAACAGTGGTTTACCACACCGCGTTTCCTACATTACAACAGTGACTACAATTCAAAAGTACCTCATTGGCTGTAAAGTGCTTTGGGACACCCTGAGGTTGTGAAAGATGCTACAAAAATGCAAGAACATAAGAATTAGGGGCAGTAGTGGGCCATAGGGTCCCTCGAGCCTGCTCTGCCACTCAGTAAGATCATGGCGGATCTTCAACCTCAACTCCACTTTCCTGCCTGATTTCCATATCCCTTGATTTCCCTAGAGTTCAAAAATCTATCTATCTCAGCCTTGAATATACTCAACAATTCTTTCTTTCTTATCAATGTTCCCACTGAAATAAAATCTGTCTGTTGCTGTAAAGAAACAAAAAGATAAAGTTTGCTGGCTCTTTCAAAGTCTGCTAAAGGGCAGACGAACAGAAGAAATATCACTCTACAGCTTACAGTGCACTGTGACAGACATTTCCCCTAAACTCGATTACCATATTGTACAGCTCTTATTTAATATCAGCTTTCTCAATCAGGACGCCAAGGGCAAAATGGTGATACTGTAGAAGGTTACTACAGTTGCAAAAACTGTTTGAGAACTTTTTCATCCACAATAACCATAATTCAATTAAAATTGTAAATAAACAATGTGAGGTTTTATTATTTGTACATTTTTTAGAAAGATTTATTTCAGCTATTTTGTGATGAATTTTAAGGAACAGGATACTAATTCCAACAATTGTTTTAGTTATGCTTTGATGCTTAGCACATCTATATTTTCCACATTTAGGCAATTGATTGTAATCATAAAATAATGAGACATTTTAACAAGGGTAGCACAATGAAATTGCACATCTTGTTTGCTTTGGGTGCTGGAGGAAGCAAAGTGCTGCACTTCCCTTCTCTTTGCCAGGTTACTCCCTTATTGTCTACAGTCAGCACAATGAGATCTCCCTCAAAAAATAGGCAAGACCTCAGGTTGATGTTTCATCTGAAGGGCTGTGTCTCCAACAACGCTGTGAAATATAATTTGGCAGATATGAGGTGACTGCCAAATCCAAGCTGTCCACTTCAGTATGGTGCTAAATAATATGTAGAAGAGATGAGCGTGACAGATGTTCATTTTGGTGGAGTTAAGCATAATTTTATAGGGAATTTGAACCCCTGAAATTGAACTTTCATGTATTACATGGGAATTTGCTCAAAACATGGAACCACAGTTACTAAGGATTAGCACGATTGAACGTTTGTGGGTGGCTCTGCCATGTTTTGTTGTTTTTACTTTCCACTGATGGAACAAAGAAAAATATGTACTACAAACAGGCTAACTTCTAGGTGTATGAGAGGCTCTGAGGAGTTCTCTCTGTACCAGTGTATTTGAAGAAAGATAGCTGGCAGCATTTTTAGCATACGTGCATTGAAGATAATTTTATTTGAGATTATACGTTTCCTGACATCTGTCTGATGGCTTTTGTACTAAATGAAGGTAGCAGAGAGCAACTAATCTGCTAGTTTGTCATTAAATTTCCCTCGACTAAATTCCAAATTATAACGTTTTGCAATGTAGTAACACGGTTAGGATTATTGTTTTATCTTGAAAGTCTGTACCAACCAGGCAACACCAGGCACCACATAAAGCTAAGCATTAAATTAGAAGAGTACATTAGTTGCCACAGAATAGGCATTCTCAGATGCAGGGAGGATGCTTAATGATATTCAATGAGAACTTTGCAATCTCTAATGTACATATGTGGCTTCAGACAACACTTCTCGTTGTTAGCTTATGTTCTTTGAAGTTCTGATCACCTGTGGAGAACAATCTGAGTAAACTGCACTATATTTCATGGATGGTAGAACAATTTATGAGATACAGAGAGTTGGGAAAGAAACAGTTGCCTGGGTATATGTGATCTGGTTGTGTGTAGCCTCAGGGATTGATCATATAATTGTCATCTAGTTTAGGACTGAACTATCTATTAAAATGTATGACTGAAATAAACTGGATAATGCGCAATCCCTGAATTAGGGGTTATTTTGATATTAGTTATGAACTGTGACCAAAAGACACCTACACATTTAGTCGGTAAATTAATGGATACATGTAAAGGGATGGATTAGAATACTGAATAAATTCCATCTGTTCATCAAGCACAGACAGTGATATTCCTTATAAGTAGTATTCCTTCTGTCTCATCAAGCACATCAAATAGCAAATATAGAGCTTATGGGCTAGATTTTCAGTATAGACAGTTTTGGGGCGCTAACCTTAGCGCCCGCCCGAAGTTAGCGCCCGCCCCAAAGTAGCGCCCCGTTGCCGGAAATTCAGTGGCTTCACCCTAAGAGGTTGGTGGAGCGCTAAAAGAGGCGTTCCACTACTATCTTTAGGCGCTAAGCCGGCGGTGCAGAGCGCAACACCCGAGCTCGGGCGCAGCGCACGGCAGACACTCTGGTGCCAGTGAGCTCTTAAAGGGGAAGGGTGCATGTGTTTTTTTCAAAGGCAGAGTCTGGGGGGGAAGGGAGGAGGAGGAGGAGGAGGAGGAGGAGGAGGAGGAGGAGGAGGAGGTGGTGGTGGTGGTGGTGGTGGCCGGAAACATAAATACACCGTTCACAACAACACACTGGATCCTTCCACACAACACATGCAGACTGCCTGTTATAGTGCAGGAGGAGTGCCCTTTAATTTGCGCTCCCCAGGGTGTGTTGCGTTCCATTTTACAAACGCTCTGGACGCCAGCCGCACAATGGGGCGGTCCGACTGAAGTTTGGATTCGGGGCGGCCAAAGGGCGTTGCACGAGGGTGTGACGTCATTTTCTGCGCGTGCATCCGGGCGGCCGCTAAACTTTGCGCCGGCGCTAACGGGCAACTTAATTTGGGGCGGGGCGCAAACTGCGCTGCGCCCGGGCGCTACACGCATAGCGCCCGAAAATCACTTCTCTTAAGGCGCTAACTGCTGGCGCAAGCAACTGAAAATCTAGCCCTATATTTCTGGCCCTTGTTCCTGCAACTGAGCATTCTTGGGGCACAAATGTCAAGATATAGGGGCAAAAACCTAGATTGCCAGCTGTGCGCCCCCTTAATGCTGTGACCCGATTTCTACGTTTTTCCTGTGAGATAGAGTCTGGCTTTCACCTACAGATATCACAGGTCAGACGAGGCAGAAAGTGAGTGCCCCTGCAATACTCTAATTTCTCTCTCCTGTTGTTCTGCTCTAGGTCCTTCAAAATCCCACAATACTGGTCGAAGACAATGTAGAGTGAAGAAGGAGAAGGAAAAACAACCCAGCTGCTCGTATTTACAAATGCCCAGCAAACCATTGACAACCTGTTAGGCATCCCGACATTGGTATGTACCATCCCAGATCCCTGCTATAGATTGCCTCTATGTTTCTCAATTCAGGATGGGGTGGTCACCTCCCTCATGATTTCCATCTGGGGCAATGTCATCACCTTCCTAGATGCTTTTCTTCTGGTGTTTCCTCTGGAGGCTCCTGTATCTCTACCCACTTGCTAAAGTGAGATTGTGCAGCACGCAACAGAGCACAGTTCTGCAAACCCTGGTACAGGAGTATTATAATGTATCTCTGGACTAGTCTAGGCATCTGAAGCACGACTTCAACATCTCAATGGTGTGTTGAATTATTACCTATACAGACATGAACCTCCTTCTAGCTCTTCTCTAAGTTGTCTCTAGGAAACTGTAGAGAGGTCATCAGCTATGATTGGAGAGGTTAACCCTGGTCTCCCAGAAGTCAACATTTGACTGCCCGAGTATGAACGTATTATGGGAGCTCTCTGGATATGTAAAATTGGCATGCATTATATTGTAATGGTGATCACAGATAAGTTGCACATTTAGGGAACGGAACCCCTTTTGATTCCTACAGGATGCTGCATCAAAGAATGAGGTCTCATCTATGGATCCCTGGAATTTGGTAAACCCTGAGATCCAATAGAATCCAAGTGTCCTTTCACGCATCAAGTGCACAGGCAACTTGATGTAATTAGCATGAATAAGAAATAGTGCATTGGTAACATCCCTAAATCATCTCTGGGCTGCCGAACAGCACATATTGCTAATGCTCACACTGCCAGCCTGAAAGGATCCAGTGGCATCGAGGTTGAGAGTGTTGGTTACCTTTATCTCCACTGAGACGGCTGTCAGATTCTGTGGAGTCCTGGCACTTGACATTGACACTCTGCAGTCAACCATGGAGCATGTGGTCACCTCAATGGATGCTCCAGCTGGGCCCTCTTTGTAGGAGTACTTGATATCAATAATAGCATCTCTCAGAGATGCTCATAGTAGGACCAATTAGCGGGGACTTGATTGAGGGGCATAGATAGGGTGGTAGAGGCAGGAACCTTCACAACATTCAAGAAGCATTTAGATGAGCACTTGAAACGCCATAGCATACAAGGCTACGGACCAAGTGCTGGAAAATGGGATTAGAATAGACAGGGCTTGATGGCTGGCGTGGACACGATGGGCTGAAGGGCCTCTTTCTGTGCTGTATAACTCTATGGGGGAGAAATTGGGTATTTAGCGCCACTTATTAGCGCCTAAAGAGGGCAGTTAGTGGCTGTAGCACCACTGGCCGCGCCTCCCGCGATATTCAGCGGGGGCGCTAATGGTGGCGTTAGCCTGTAGCGCTGCACCGCCACCGATGACGTCATCGGTGTGCGCAGCGCCCCATTAGCGCCCCGATCGCGATATTTGGTAGCGAACGCTGCTGTAGCGCCGTTCGCTACCCGCGCCCGGTTCACGGGGCCTTGCTGTGCTGGCAGTGGCGCAAGTTGAGGTGGAGGTGCAGGCAGCCGCCTTTTTCGGTGGCCGCCTGCCAGCACCTCCGTCCCCGGCCTCCTGACCCCTCCCCCACGGCATTGCCGGCTGTTTCCCGAGAGCCCGGCACTTCTCCTCGGTGCTGGGCTCTTTTGACGGCACTCGCGATCGGGGATCGCGCTGTTGCAGGCCCCTCCCCCTTAACAATGGGAGGAAGGCCTGCAGTACCGCAGCGTGCCGTGCCGCAGCGTGTGGCACTGCGGCACGTTGCGCTGCGATATTCAGTTTCAGCGCCCTAAGAGGGATGCGGAGCGCCTCGAGCCTCGCCCCGTCTCCCTCTAGGGGCGTTGAAACTGAATATCTGACATTCGTTAATGCTCCGAACGCTGCGTAAAAATCAGCGCCCAGGCGAACTTTGCACCACTTTGGCGCCTCAACCCAATTTCTAGGCCTATGACTCTATGGGCTAGATTTTCAGTATAGACAGTTTTGGGGCGCTAACCTTAGCGCCCGCCCGAAGTTAGCGCCCGCCCCAAAGTAGCGCCCCATTGCCGGAAATTCAGTGGCTTCGCCCTAAGAGAGTGGTGGAGCGCTAAAAGAGGCGTTCCACTCCTACCTTTAGGCGCTAAGCCGGCGGTCCAGAGGGATAGCGCCCAGGCGGGGCGCAGCGCGGGTGCGGTCATTTTTGCACTGACAGCAGACCCCGTGGTGCCGACCAGCTGTTAAAGGGGGAAGGGACGAATTGGTCTGCTGCCACGCCCTGCACACTGCAGCCTTGCAAAGAGGCCTCAACACTGCTGCTCAGCCCCAGGGAGTCATGGCAACGCCAGAGAAGGCCCGTCAGCGTGCCCTGCGCTTCTCAGAGGGTGATCTGGACATAATGGTCACAGCTCTGGTGGTGAGGCGCAAGATATTGTTTCCAGAGAGTGGGAGGAATCCAACCCACCATGACTACACCAAAGCCTGGAAGCAGATCGCCCAGAGGGTGACGTTCACCGGCGATGCCCCCAGGACCCACAAACAATGTCGTAAAAAATACAACGATCTGACCAGGATTGTGAAGGTGAGTAGCCTTTCCAGTCTCCTCCTCATTCTTGCATGTACACCTGACATGATGGGCAAAGGGAGCTGAAAGTCCTATTGGCCAGCCCTCAGCCAGCAGCATTGGGACAGTCATGAGCATCAAATGGCCATTCGGCACTCTACACTTTGGCCAAGCTATTCCACCATGGGAGGCAGTGCACAGTACATCAGGGCTTCACTCTGTCCAAGCTATTCCACCATGGGAGGCAGTGCACAGTACATCAGGGCTTCACTCTGTCCAAGCTATTCCACCATGGGAGGCAGTGCACAGTACATCAGGCCTTCACTCTGTCCAAGCTATTCCACCATGGGAGGCAGTGCACAGTACATCAGGGCTTCACTCTGTCCAAGCTATTCCACCATGGGAGGCAGTGCACTCTACATCAGGGCTTCACTCTGTCCAAGCTATTCCACCATGGGAGGCAGTGCACACTACATCAGGGCTTCACTGCGCACTTACAGCCCGTCCTTTCTCTTGCAGGCTAAAGTAGCGTTTAATCGCCAGGCCCGTGCCAGGGGTGGCCGCGCCAAGCTGCAGAAGCTCACTCGGCTGGAGGAGCGCGTGTGTGTGCTCATGGGAGCACGTGTGATTGTCCCCACAGCGTGCGGTGTATCCGACCCTCCACTGCCCGGCAATGGTAAGGACCTCGCCTTTTGGCCCTCTCGCGTCGCACTGGCCCATCCGAGCTACCTCCTTTGCCACTGTCCCACCAATGCGCTGAATCCCACCAGTCCTAACTCCCTCGCTGACGCCGTCTCCTCACTCTGAAGCTACTCTTGTGCATTCCTGCTTTCAGCTGGTGACGACCAGGACCCTGAAGCTGCCAGTGACAGCACCTCCGACCAGGAGGAGGAGGAGGAGCAAGCCGGACCTTCGGGGGAACAGTCACGTCCCGCAGGAGAGGAGGAAATGCTTGACACCTCCTCACTGGACGAGTGCCTGGAGGAACTGTCGCAGGGCAATGCAGCTTCTGGGACCAGTGGCGTCCAGCCACCCAGCAGCCGTGCGCGTGGCCCGCGGCCTTCCCCCCAAAGGGGGGAAGGATCAGAGGGGAGTGCTGCTGCTCGGCACACTCGCCGTCACCAACGCGGTAAGGGTCCCCTAGTTCGGCCCCCTCCTCCCCAGCGGGAGAGTCGCGACTCCAGTCCGGACACCTTCACTTCGGAGGAGGTGCGGAAGCTGGATAAGATGGCCGACGACTCGGACCGGCGCCACACGGAGCTCATGAGCGTGGTGGGGCGCATGCCTGAGGCCATCGAGTCGCTGGCGACCAGTGTGCGCGAGTTCGGGGCAGCAACTGCCGCGAGTGGCCGCATGCTGACTGATGCCGTCAAGACCCTGGCGGATGTGATGCGCGCGCACACCAGGACCACAGGGGCACTCACTGCTGCCAGACGCGCTGTCTCAGGCAGGCATCGCCAGGGCAGCCGCCGCGCTGGACCATCCCAGCAAGCCGCCCCTCGGCTGATTGCTGCGGATCCTGCAGTGCGGGCCCGGCCGAGTGCCACCGCGCCACAGCACCAGCCAGCGCATCCCAGACGCCAGCTGGCCCACATTGCGCCATCCGTCGCCGCCATTCCCCCACTGGGGCGTCAAGGGCAAGCGGCTGCAGCTGATGGTGGCCAGGCTCAGGTGCGCCACTCAGCAGACGGCCCCTCGAGGCCAAAACGCCGTGTAGGCCGCCCCCCAGCGGCATCTGGCGGAAGGGCATCTGAGCCTCAGGCGCCTTCCCCCAGCCTCGCAGCAGCCACTGGGCAGAGCTTGCGAAGGAGCAGCAGGCCGGGCAGGGGAGGCAAAAGGCTGGCCAAGGTCTCGCCCTCGCGGGCCACTCAGTAGAGGGTGTGGGCAGCTTTCCTTTAATATGGCGGTGGCCATCTTTATTTTGCCCATGGTTGTGCTTTTGGAGGGCTTATTTTTTGCGTTAGGCCGACGTTGAGGCCCGGTTTGAAGAAAGGTGGAGTGACTCCTCCCCAGTTTGTGGGAGTGAGTCGTTTGTTGGGCTTTTTGTGGGGCCCGTTTATCGTTTTTGGGGATTCATGTGGGAAGGGCTTTTCATTTTTGTGCAATAAAAAATTATCTTTATTCATGCAGTCTCCATGGTTGTTCTTCTTAGTGTTTGTTGGCTTCGCCGGCTGAGGGCTTGCGGAGCGGCTGCATTCATCTTCCCTCATGGCCCCTGGCCATTCCCTGACAGGGGGCTTAGAAGTACCGTGTAATAAGGTGGCGTCGTGCGGCCCTTGGCCCTGGTCGCTCCCTCCTGGGAACGTACTCCTGCTCCTCCTCCTCCTCCTCCTCCTCCTCATGCTCCTCCTGCTCCTCCTCCTGAGGTGCTGGTCCAACGTCAGGTGGCAGTGCCTGAGTCCTGCGGATAGCCAGGTTGTGTAGCATGCAGCAAACCACCACAAATTGGGAGACCCGGTCCGGCGAATACTGGAGAGCTCCTCCGGAGCGATCAAGGCAGCGGAACCACTGCTTGAGGACCCCAATAGTTAGCTCGATGATGTTGCGGGTGGTTTGATGGCTCTCGTTGTAGGCCTCTTCAGCAGCGGTCCTGGGCGCGTGGAGCGGGGTCATGAGCCAGGTGCACAAAGGATAGCCTTTGTCCCCGATGAGCCATCCTCTTGGGGGAGGCTGTGCCTGGAACATGTCATGCACAGTACTCTGCCGCAGGATAAAGGCATCGTGGCTGCTGCCTGGGAAGCTGGCATTGACTGCCATGATGCGCTGCTTGTGGTCACATACCAGCTGCACATTCAGAGAATGGTAGCCCTTCCTGTTGCGATACTGCTCGCCATGCTCCAGAGGGGCCCGCAAAGCCACATGCGTACAGTCAATGGCGCCCTGCACCAAGGGGAATTCCCCGAGTCTGGCAAATCCCAATGCGCGCTGATGCTGGCTCTCGAGGGCCATGGGGAAGGAGATGAATTGGCTTCTCCTTCTGAACAGTGCTTCGGTCACGTGGCGGATGCAGCGATGCGCGCCATACTGGGAGATGTTTGCTATGTCCCCAGCAGCGTATTGGAAGGAGCCGGTGGCATAGAAGTTCAATGCCACCGTCACCTTCACTTCCACCGACAGAGACGTCCTGCACCTGAGCTTTGGCCGCAGATCTCGGCGAAGCAGGTGGCAGATCTCTGCAATCACCTCCTTTCGGAATCGGAGCCTTCTAACACATCGCGCGGCACTCATGTTTAGGTAGGAGCACTGCTGACGGTATAGCCTGACTGGGTAAGGCCTACGTGGCCGACGCCTGTAGCCCCCTCTGCCTCTAGCCAGGGCTGCCCCTCTCACAATGCGTCTGCGAGCCCTACGGACATGGCGCTGCAGCTCCGCGTTGGCACCCCATGCAGCCCCCATCAAATCCTGGCAAACAGTCTAATTTCCAAATGGCCACTTGCAGCGCTATGGCCTGAGTCCAAAAATACCTGGCTCTTGCTGCTTGAAACCAGTTAGCTATCCTCCTTGTTGTGTCTCCAGAAATGCGTTGCACAAGACTGTTTTCTGAAAAAAGGCTGGCCTTTATACTGGAGAGGACGTTCCCTTTAATTAGCGCCCCCCGGGGCCCGCGCTGGTTGTGTTGCGTTCCTTTTTCCAAACGCTCCGGCCGCCCGCCGCACAATGGGGCGGTCCGACTGAAGTTTGCAATCGGGGCGGCCAAAGGGCGTTGCACGAGGATGTGACGTCATTTTCTGCGCGCGCAGCCGGGCGGGCGCTAAGCTTTGCGCCGGCGCTAACGGGCAACTTAATTTGGGGCGGGGCGCAAACTGCGCTGCACCCGGGTGCTACACGCATAGCGCCCGGAAATCACTTCTCTTAAGGCGCTAACTGCTGGCGCAAGCGACTGAAAATCTAGCCCCATGACTCTATGACCATGCAGGCTCTGGGCTCAACCATCTCTGCTTTGGATAGCCTGGGAGACAGAATGGTGTCAGTTGCTTCATGGATGTCCTGAAATCTGTTCTCCCGCAGATCAGCAGGAGTGCTGAGCCACAACCCAATATTAGGATCAGTCATGCGATGGATTTTGTAATCCTAAACTGTCTTATTGCAGTTCTTTTAAGATACCACTTGGAGTTGAGGGTATATAAAGAACTGCCCTAAAGGGGAAGGGCACCACAAGAGCAAGGAATGAAGGATCAGACACCTTCAAACACATAGGACTAGAAATTCAAATATGGGCGGTGGCACCATAGGGCGAGATTCACTCGCGCCCGTTAAAAAAATCGCAGGCAGTAGGTTATTTTGTTGCTGCCTGTAGAATTTGCAAAATTGAACATTGTCCTATAAGGGTCTATTGGCAGAAGGCCTTAATTTTTTTAAGACTATTTTAAAAGAAGCCCAGAAAAAGGGGCACACAAAATGGCCGCCAGACCCTGTGACCTGCTTTTTGGGACATTTTAAAATGGTTCCTGCAGTCCCCAGACAGCTTTTGTGGATTCAGACCACAATAAGTTCTGGAACACAGTTTCGGAGAAAACGAAACCAGACAGTACCCCATACATATAGATTGGATGCAGATCCGATCAGATCGGCCTGTAGATAAAGGCCATCAAAATGTTTACCCAGACAAAGGGAAACAGCTTCATATTCAAAGGGGGGCATTAAAGACCAGAGATGGCAGTTACCGGCCATCCCAAAGATACTTTAAAACAAAGACTACCCCGCTGTGCTACAGGCCCGCCAAAAGTTAAACAAAGACTAACCTTGATATGGCGGGAGATAAGGGCCTCCACGAAAGGTATAACTGGAGCCCTGGGGTAGCGTTAAAAAAAAGGAATTGGGATCAGAGACCATCGGGTTTTCGGTAGCCGTTGAGGAGCATCAGCTTCATTGGTGCAGAGTTCGAGTGGAGACGACCGAGGAGAGGATCGGGTTCGGAGGGTCGAGATTCGAGTTCGGAGAGAAGCTCGAGAGGGAGAGAGAGGTTCGAGAGGGGAGATCAAGTCAGCATCCAGCCCTGGGGTAACTGTCGGGAGATCATCGACCAACACCGGGACGTTGACGAGACAAGAAGAAACCTGTATGAAAATGGTCAAACAGTTGGTCTCTCTCCACGCTGACGTCCAGGCCTGTTAACATCCAGCCTGTCTGAGTCAATCACCTCGAGGGAGAGAAGAGTGTGTCGCATCCCGCTGCGTTCGGCTGACCACGTGGAGACAGGACACCTGAGAGGACCAAAACGCAGACTTCAAAACCTCTATGTTTCTAACTGGGATTGGTGAGCATGTTTCTGGCCCCTCATAATCTAATCTAGCTAGGCTTAGGGGGTGGGCATTTTAGGGGATAATTAATAATGAGTTGTTGTCCCTCGATGTTCCGTGTGCTTCCCTATTTCATGATGAACCTTGTAAAGCGTAATATGCCTGTAGATATGTTGGTTAGTACTGTATTATGATTTGTTTTTCCCTCCCATGTACCTTATTGGCTTACATTCAATTTTTCCTTCATGCAATAAAATTTCATTTTGTTTCATTAAACTTGGTCTATAGAGTATTCTCTGCATTGTAGTTCCTGCCTCAAAGTCCAGTGTATAGAACCTAAGGGGTGAGTGGATCGAACCACTCGGTAAATTACTGTGCAAGAGAGAGAGGCCTCTAGAGCGAGAGAGAGAGAGACCTCGTCGATTGAAAACCCCTTACAGAAAATGGCGACCGCGGCAGGACATTGGCAGCAGGATTGCAATGTATTAGACCCAGGTTTAAATGGACAAAATGTTATGGATGAGAGGATAGCGGATTATGTACTTGGTAAGGTAAATCTCACTAAGCAGTGGCTTTCCGATCTCTTACTGGATGGGCGTCCGGTAGACGCAGCCGTCAGGTGGACAGAGAGTAAAGAACATAAAAAGTCAGTAGAGAAGGCAGTGTGGCTGATGTGCTACAAAAGACAAGTCCAGATTTTGGACAGAGTTGTTGCAGCGCAGGCAGCCAAGATCAAAACCCAGGCTTCAGAAATAGAGGAAAAGGCCATGGGTGGGGAAAAGCTGATCGCAGTGCTTCACGCGCTGAAACAGGAACGCCAAACTGTAGCCAGCCAACATCAGGCTAAAGTAGAGTACCTGGAATGCCAGGTTACTGAGGCAAAGATTCATGAAGTGAGAGTACGGGAGAAAAGCGCCCGCCTCGCACAACAGCTAAGAGCGCAGGAGGAGAGAGTAGTAGAGGTTAAGGCAACTTACAAGCTGGCCATTGAGAACGGGTTTGAGAGCGCAGACCACGGCCCCTGCCAGAAGGCGCTAGAAGACCTAAGAATGGCCCTGGCGAAGGCAAAAGGCATGGTATGCCTCGTAAGCCCAAAAGCAAGTCACATAGACTTCCTGAAGGAATCCAAAAGACCGATTCCACGCGAAGCAGTTGTGGCACCAGCCACAGAACCCTCAGCACCGCCGAACTATAGTGAGGTTTGGCCCAAAGAGGGGGTGGTAGAAGGGGAGGAAGCCGAGGTAGAACCAGAGGAAGAACAACCCCCGGTAGTAAAGCCAGAGCCGGCACCAATGTGTCCTACTCGGCACCAGAGGTACGGTCCCGTCGATGCAAATGGCGCTGACGGGCCCCTCCTGAACCAAATCGTGTTGCCCCATGGTGCCCAACAACTCAGAGCAATGGTGAGCCACCTTCCAAAACTCTCCGAGAAGGGAGATCCCTCGGTCCATTTCAGGGAGATAGAGCAGACAGCCGCCGTCAATGACTGTGACGACCCAGAACAGGCGAAAATGTTGCTATTCTCCCTGGATAGCACAATCCTTCAGTGTCTCTCAGACGGGAGCAAGAGGGGACAGAAAGGGTATGAGGAACTCCGGGACGAGGTCCTGGAAGTTCTGGGAGTGGACGACGGCAACCCGTTCCTCCGTGTGGAAGGGACTGTGCAGCTAACTGGAGAACCCCCACGGGTTTTCGCAGAAAGGCTGTGGCCAGTGTATCGGCGTAGCTGTCCGGGCATGCCTGAATGGGCCGCAATGAACGATGTCCAGCGGGTTCATTGGTTCTGCTGCCTGATTGCCAACAGCTTACCGCAGATACAGGCCCAAGCCAAATCTTGGTTTGACCCTCAAGGTCCCGGGATCACGGAGGAGACAGTGCTCCGACAGCTCACCATTGCATATAAGAATTGCAGGAGTCAGGAGGCACCTCCCTCCAAGGGAAAAGTGCATGAGGCAAAACCCGCAGCCCCAAGTAAAAAGGAGTGACATCAGGAGGGGAATTGCCCTCCCCAAGCCAAGCTCAATTGCTACGGGTGTGGGAAGGATGGACATTGGCGCAGGGACTGTAAAAATCCGTGGAAGGATAATAAGGGAAGATCTCCCGCAGCCCAAGCCCAAGCCCAGACCGCCGCCCCAGCACGAGTCCAGGCCCAAGCCGCAGCCCCTGTCCCAGAAAAGGGAACCGGTGCAGCTATGGATCCCGCTGCGATAGAGTCAATTTTAGAGACAATGCGGTCCCTTATGATCTCGCAGGGGAGGGTAGCAGTCACCACTGGTTCTGTCGTTCCGCAGCCCCGACCATTTCACCCCAATGACTAGAGCCTGCGCAGCCCGTTTACCTGTGTTCGCTGCAATATGATTTATGGAGACGACCCCTCATGGAGATAGAGGTAGAGAAGGAAAAGGGGACCTATCTGTTGGATACGGGGGCATCGTGCACCGTGATCCACGCAGATAAACCTACCACCTCACCTCTGTCCACCGGGGTTCCATATATTCTGTCGGGCTTCATGGACAAAGAACAGGCTGGCGCATTCTTCATCCCTCTCTCCATTCATTTAGGACCACTCCACACCACGTGGAAGTGCGTACTGATGAAGTGGGAGGTGGAGGGTGGAAAAGGGATCCTTGGGTCCGAGTTCTTAGTAGAACACGGGATTCTCGTGGATCTTAGAAATCACTGTCTCTGGGGAGCGAGTACAGGTGAGAAAGGAAAAAGGGGTTTCAAGGTGAAACCCAGGAAGGCATGGGTCGGCCAGCAGGAAGTAAAATTCCTGGGTCTGACGATCCGCGCTGGAGAGAGAGCCATAGACAAGGCTAGACGGGAACTGGTACAAGACCCACCGGTCCCCACCACTTGCGCAGTGGAGATGCCCCGGCGCACTAAATGGTTTCACGTAAACCAGTGCAAACTATTTAAACCGGGTGCAAAAGAGCCAACAACCGAGGCCAGGTCTGAGGGTAAAAATCCTCAGCCTGAGGCGTGCAATAAGTCGCAGACCACACAGGCTGGAACCGCAGCCTGCTTGAGGGGAGGAGCTATCCCGCTTACCTGGGAGGTTTCCCCATTGGCCTGGGACTCGGACGGGGAGGAGCCCGAAGACCCAGGCCCTCCCCCGGACCCGAGCACAGTTAGGGGGGAGCCCGAACAGCTAGGCCCCGCCCCGATATGATTCTGGAGGAGGTGGAGTCGGAGGGCGGAGGTCCTGCCCTCGGCTCAAGCTTAGGGGAGGTAGAACTTGGGGGCGGAAATTCTCCACCTGTAGGGACAGGTAGGGAGGAGTCGTCTGCCACAGCCCCAAATTCCGAAGGGGCGGAGTCTGAGGGAAGGGAGCCGAAGCTGGCAGTCGTGGAGAAGCCACGGGCTGTGAGGGCTAAAGTCCCAACCAAAGGTCCACTCGCAAAGGAAGCCTCGCCCGAAGCATCCCCTCGCAGGTCGTCTGACACGAGCACAGTTAGGGGGGAGCCCGAACAGCTAGGCCCCGCCTCTGACACGATTCTGGAGGAGGTGGAGTCGGAGGACGGAGGTCCCGCCCTCGACTCAAGCGTAGGGGAGGTAAAACTTGGGGGTGGAGATTTTCCACCTGTAGAGACAGGTAGGGAGGAGTCGTCCGCCACAGACCCAAATCCCAAAGGGGCGGAGTCTGAGGGAAGGGAGCCGAAGCCAGCAGTCGTGGAGGAGCCACGGGCTGTGAGGGCTAAAGTCCCAACCAAATGTCCACTTGCTAAGGGAGCCTCGCCCAAGGCACCCCCATGCAGGTCGTCTCGGACGCCTCAGCCAGTAAAGCCCTGGCCCGATTCCCCTTACTTCAGCAGACACCGATTTGGAAAATCCCTAGAAAGACGCAGTCCCCAATTGGCAGCAAAAGGCTGCGGGGGACTCAAGCTACAGGTCACTGCGGCCCCGCCACAGGGAGCGGTGAGCTGCAGTCCGAACAAGGATTAGGCAGGCCGCCCGGGGACGGGCGGCGCTGTACATAAGTTTAGTTAAGTTTAAGTTTGGTTAAGTATAAGGGCCTAGAAATTCCCTTGGGTTTGCGCCCATTTAGGGGCACAAGAGTGGGATGCGCCGGAAGTTGCGTCGCCGCTGAAATTAGGTGGGCCTTTAAATCGGCGTAAGCCGGTAGCGCTGCGCCGGCACCGATGACGTCATCGGTGTGCGCAGCGCCCCGGTACCGCCCGAAACCACGCCGATCCCCATCTTCAGTAGCGGCCGCCTCTTCCCTGGCGGCCGCTAACAACGTTTTGAAAACCTGGCCGTGCTGCAGCCTTAGAGGCGCTATTTAAAGCGGAGGTGCGGCCGGCCGCTTTTTCGGCGGCCGCCTGCCCGCACCTCCTTCCCCGGCCTCCTCCACCCCCCCCCCCCGCGGCATTGCCGGCTGGTTTCCATGGAGCCCGGCACTTCGCCGTTGTGCCGGGCTCTTTTGCCGGCACTTTCAACGGGGCTCCGGCCGTTGCAGGCACCTCCCCCTTAAGAGAGGGGGGAGGCCTGCAGTACAGCAGCCTGCCGCTCCGCATCGGGTGGCGCAGCGGGACCGGCAGCGCTGAAATTCACTTTCAGCGCCCCAAGCGGGGCGGGCACACCCTGTACCAGCGCCCGCTTCCGCTTTGGGGCGCTGAAAGTGAATTTGGGGCGGGCACAACTGGCTCGGCGGCGGGCGCTAAATTTCCGGCGCAAACGTGCTGGCGGGGCGTCACCGAATTTATAGGCCAAGGTGTGTAAATTTTTAAGGTGATAGGCGTTATAAGAACTAGTTTGGGAATCTGCCCAGCATGTGTGTTTGTTTTGGATCGAGGTCGAAAGACCCGATCATGCCTTCACCTAGGCCAGAATCTCTCGGGAGCCTGGCTGTATCGTTTAATCTGTTGCAGGAACCAAAGGTACCATGGAAAGGATTCTCATCTTGTTCGCGGTGATCGGGTGTAGCTTGGCCTATCGGGGCTACACCAAGGACTCCATCGTGTATGGATGCTCCGGGGACACAGCCCCCATCGCGACTGATGGAACAGGTGAACGGGACGTTGAGGAAACAGCCACCTACTTCCACAAAGGGAGGTGGCCAGGATGGCTGGGGTTGAACTCTATGGAATACTCCAGCCAGTCCGAGTTTGCATACAGAGAGACTTCTCTAATGTGTCCCAGGGTGAGGATCATCGCGCCCAGAGTCAGCGTCACCGTCGGAAGGAAGATTTGTTTGATATGCAACGGACATGTTCCTTTGGACAGATGGTGGTGGCTTCGGAAGCTGAGTAAGACCATGAAAAACTCCTCGGTCGAGTGGGAGCGACAGGATAACAATACCCATCGGACTATTACGGGGACTCATGGGGGATTAAGTGTCTGTTGGGACAAATGCTGGGAACCAGATGAGGGGATTTACATCTGCATGTGGGGTTCAGAACGCGTCTCCATCTTTTTCCAAAGACAGTGGCAGGATGCTGGGAAAGGGATGAGGTGGGACGTCAGCACATGGGCATGCGGAGTCCCATACTCTCAGATCCCGGTGAATGCCACTGAGCTCATCACCCGCCCCCTCAAGCCCCTGCCCACGATTCCGGTAGCCAAAGCCCGCAAGGAAGGGTGCCCCGCCACAACCAAGGGACCCGGGAACGGACTGGTATTGGTACCCACAGCTCAGGTGCTGTACCAAGGGGTGCACTATGCGGTGGCCTCGGTGATTTTAAACCTCACCGAGGTGCAATTGCCAGAGTGGTGCCCCAAGGAAACGGAGCAATTGTACCAGGTCCTGTTAACAAATATGTTCAGACAATTTTATGAGTTCGACTTTGCCGATGTTGAAAGTGCCGGATTGTACACCACACCACATGAGGTCTTGGACAGGGCAGGGAGACAAAGAAGGGGTACAGTCAATGATATTTTTACCGCTTTTAACACAGGGACTTCCGTCATCAACACTCTGGATGACGTGGAGCTGCAGACCCAGATCAATGGTTTAAAAGCGTGGTTAAGAAAGATACTGACGGACGAGAATAAGGTAGTGGGTTCTGAGTTACATGAGGACCAGGCCATGACACTACACTTAAAACAAATCATAGCTGAGCTGGAGAAACACGCTAAAGTGGTAAATGCTCTCATCAGAGAGGATTGGAATGCGTCAGATCAGGCTGCGCAGAACGAGGCATGCGTGCTGTACGGGGCGTGGTTACTGGGCGAGGGCTGCAGTAATCTGGAGAATTTAAAACAAGGTTTGGTCCCCTCCTGGATCAGCAATAAGCACCTCGCAGCCCTCCACCCTTTTGAGAACGCATTAAGCCCATGCAAACTCAGACTAGCTTCAGAGGCCTACCCAGTCCCAGTGGACTGTGGGCAGTCTAATCACACCATTATGGGTATCGTGGTAAGAATGCCGGTTATGGGAAAGACAGCTAAACCTGCCCCGGTATACAGGGTGGAGAACATTGGAGTCATTCAAGGGGGTGCACACATTCGCTACACAGCGGTCCCACCTTACGTCATTCGATGGGAGCATGCAATGACGGGTACCGACCTCTCGGGGTGCCGGAGCCGGGGAGCACACATCATCCTGTGCCCCCAGCACTTGAATGCCTATTCAAAACCACAGTGCGGGTTCAGAACTGCTGGCGCGAAGCCTATAAATTGCACCATGGAAGCAATGGCACAAAGCCATGTGCCCCCGCAGGTGGCATATATAGGAGGTGGGATATACTGTGTCACCACTGCAGCGCCCCACTACCAACATGGACAGCACGGCTGGTGTCGGGTCAGTGACAGCAGCTTCTGCTTCAAACCCAAGGCAGAAGTTCAAGTGGCCCAAGAGCGAATTGTCCCTATTCCTGAACCTTCCACTGTTCACCTCACTGTCAAGAAAAATTTCACCAATCTGTAACGATTCGTTGCACATTTTGGCTACGTCATTCCCCCTCTCCCTGAACACCTCACCAAGATACTAAAAGCCGTTGCCGTTACACAGAAACATTTCTCCATGCTGGAGCAGAAGACATTAGAAATAGGCGCAGACATATTAGATATTGTGACCCCACAGTGGTGGGACCTGTTCACTAATATAGAAGTCCCTTCATGGATTAGGATAGCCTCCCACATCCTCGTAGTATGTCAGATTTTTATTGTGATTTATTTACTCCTTGTACATTGTAAGAGGGACAAACGTTTCCAGAAGTATGAGAACAGAGGAGAATGGAGGGAGCATTATGTGCGGGTAGACGAGGAGACACCCGTTTAAATTTTGCTGCTATGTATAGAGTTAGAGTTTCCCTCCATCCTCTATTTTTGATAGTATTCATGTGTGATTTTCTGTGTATTTTCTTTGTGTATTATTTTTATTGAAGTTTATTATGTGTGTGATGCGCTATCAATTACTCATAAAAGACTGAGAGTTAGAAGAGTAACTAAAGGCTTTTATTAACAACAGAATGGAGGTCTGCCTCGCGTGGTCGACCGGTCCATGATACTAAGGGCTGGGGAGCAGTCACCTTTATACTAGGACCTGTGGGAGGAGTCAGCCGAGGCATGGCCAGGCATGTACACAGTGGAATACAAACAGGACAAACAGGAATACAAACAGTGGTTTACCACATTCACCCCTTGTTTAAAATTGAGTCCGGCGGGGTGAAGTGTATTAAAAGTTAGTGTATTGGAGTCTCTCCGGAGGTCTTGTCTGCCGCTGTGATCTGCGTGGCGACGGCAGGGGTAGTGAAGTTTCCGGCGTCGAGTCCAGCGTAGGCTGTGGCACAGGCGTGTCGTCCTCGTAGATGTCGAGCGGGTCGCGGGGCCCAGGCCTGCCGTCTGCTGGGGCTGGATATCGGATCGTGGGGGGGGGGTGGTAGTGGGTAGTGGGTTACTGCGGCCCCCGAGGGTGCAAGGTCTCTTATGGAGACTGTGTCCTCCCGCCCGTCCGGGTATGCGATGTAAGCATACTGGAGGTTGGCGTGGAGGAGGTCGACCCTCTCGACCAGGGGGTCCGTTTTATGGGTCCTCACGTGTCTTCTCAGTAGGACCGGCCCTGGGGACGTCAGCCATGGCGGTAGCGATGTCCCCGATGTGGACTTCCTTGGGAAGACAAACATTTTCTCATGAGGGGTGGCGTTAGTGGCAGTGCAGAGCAGTGACCGAATAGAGTGGAGCGCATCGGGGAGCACATCCTGCCAGCGGGAGGTTGGAAGGCCCCTAGACTTTAAGGCTAGCAGGGCGGCCTTCCAAACTGTTGCATTTTCTCTTTCCACCTGTCCGTTCCCCCGGGGGTTGTAACTGGTGGTCCTGCTTGTGGCAATACCCCTAGTTAGCAGGTACTGACGGAGTTCGTCGCTCATAAACGATGAGCCCCGGTCGCTATGGATATAGCTGGGGAAGCCGAACAGGGTGAAGAGGTTGTTCAGACATTTAATGACCGTGGCACTGGTCATGTCCGGGCAGGGGAAGGCGAACGGGAAACGGGAGTATTCACCAATAATATTGAGGAAGTACACATTGCGGTCGGAGGAGGGGAGAGGCCCTTTAAAATCGACGCTCAGGCGCTCGAAGGGGCGAGTGGCTTTTATCAGGTGGGCCCTGTCTGGTCTATAAAAGTGCGGTTTGCACTCAGCGCAGACTTGGCAGTTCCTGGTCATGGTCCTGACCTCCTCAATAGAGTAAGGCAGGTTGCGGGCCTTGATGAAGTGGAAGAACCTGGTGACCCCCGGGTGGCAGAGGTCATTGTGGAGGGCCCGCAGTCTATCGATCTGCGCGCTGGCGCAGGTGCCACGCGATAGCGCATCCGGGGGTTCATTTAGCTTCCCGGGCCAGTACAAGATCTCGTAGTTGTAGGTGGAAAGTTCGATTCTCCACCTCAAGATCTTGTCATTTTTGATTTTGCCCCTCTGCTTGTTGTTAAACATAAAAGCAACTGAACGCTGGTCAGTGAGCAGGGTAAATCGTTTTCCGGCCAGGTAGTGCCTCCAATGACGCACAGCCTCCACAATCGCCTGGGCCTCCTTCTCAACAGCGGAGTGTCTGGTCTCCGGGCCTTGGAGGGTTCGTGAAAAGAAGGCCACGGGTCTCCCCGCCTGATTGAGGGTAGCGGCCAGGGCAAAGTCAGACGCGTCGCTTTCCACCTGGAAGGGGATGGATTCGTCCACTGCGTGCATGGTGGCTTTGGCAATGTCCTCCTTGATATGGTGGAAGGCTAAGCGGGCCTCTGCCGTCAAGGGAAAAGAGGTGGACTTGATCAGCGGACGGGCCTTGTCCGCATAGTAGGGGACCCACTGGGCGTAATAGGAGAAAAACCCTAGGCACCTCTTCAGGGCCTTGAGGCAGTGGGGCAGTGGAAGTTCCATAAGGGGACGCATCCGGTCGGGGTCGGGGCCGATGACTCCGTGTTCCACAACACAGCCAAGGATGGCGAGGCGGTTTGTGCGGAATATGCACTTCTCCTTGTTATATGTCAGGTTTAGGAGTTGGGCGGTGCGGAGGAATTTTTCGAGGTTTGCGTCATGGTCCTGCAAGTCACGGCCGCAGATGATCACATTGTCCAGATATGGGAAAGTGGCCTGCAACGCATTTTGATCTACCATCCGGTCCATCTCCCTTTGGAAGACGGAGACCCCGTTGGTGACGCCAAAGGGAACCCTAAGGAAGTGATAGAGGCGGCCGTTTGCCTCAAAGGCAGTGTACTGGCGGTCCTCAGGGCGGATGGGGAGCTGGTGGTACGCTGATTTCAGGTCAATGGTCGAGAAGACGCGGTACTGCGCGATCTGGTTGACCATATCAGCTATACGGGGGAGTGGGTAGGCATCCAGCAGGGTGTAGCGATTTATTGTCTGGCTGTAATCGATGACCAGGCGCTGCTTCTCGCCGGTCTTAACGACCACAACCTGGGCTCGCCAGGGGCTGGTGCTGCCCTCAATAATCCCTTCTTTCAGGAGCCGCTCCACTTCGGTTTTAATGAAAACCCTGTCCCCGGCACTGTATCGCCTGCTCTTTGTGGCGATGGGCTTACAGTCGGGGGTGAGGTTAGCAAACAGTGGTGGGGGGGTGACTCTGAGTGTGGAGAGGTTGCACCTGGTGCGCGGCGGGCAGTTTGGAAGCTGCTGGCTGCGGACTGTGAGTGGGGGTAGGGGTCCACCGTACGCCATCGTAACACTTTTAAGGTGGCACTGAAAATCTAACCCCAGCAGGACGGCAGCGCAGAGGTCAGGCAGGACCAGAAGTTTAAAATGATCGTACACGGTCCCGTCTACTACGAGTGTCACCACGCAGTAGCCACCGATGTCCGCCGACTGGGACTCGGAGGCCATAGAAATCCGCTGTTGCGCAGGCAGGACTGGGAGAGAGCAACGCCGCACCGTGTCGGGGTGGATGAAGCTCTCCGTGCTCCCAGAGTCAAAAAGGCAGATTGTATCGTGACCATTTACCTTAATGTCCATTGTGGAACTGGCCAGTTGGTGCGGTCTCGTTTGGTCCAGTGTAACGGATGCCAGCGTAGGGGTCGGTGTGTCGCTGCGGGTATCAGATGAGGCGGTGTCGGGGGCCTGCTGCGTCCCGGCTGTCGTCCAAGATGGCGGCGTCCATGATCCCCATGTGGCTGGAGGCGTCCAAAATGGCTGCTGTACCGGTGATTCGCACATGGCCGGGGAGGTCCAAGATGGCGGCCCGCATGGCCCACACGCAGCGCTGCTGGGGTTCGGGGTGGCTTTGGCCCTGCAGACGCTAGCATAGTGTCCCTTCTTCCCGCAGCCCGAGCAGATCGCGTTTTTCGCCGGGCAGCGCGCTCTGGGGTGTTTTGCCTGGCCACAGAAGTAGCATTTCTGGCCTTGGGGCACTGCTGTCTGGCCTTGGGACACTGCTGCGGTAGTTGGGCCGTTGTTGGGGTGTGGCTGGGGTGGCACGGCGCTATGAGGCGGTCCTACCGTGTCCCAGGCTGTCATTCCCCGCGGCGTCCACGGTGCAGAGGAGTAGGCATCCATGCCCTGGTAGGCTGCATCCAACGATAGTGCGAGTTCAGAGGCCTTGTTGAGGTCGAGGTTACTCTGCTCCAACAGTCGCTGTCGGGTGTAATTGGATCTGTGGCCCGCTACAAAAGCGTCCCGGATAAGTTCCTCTGTGTACACGGCGGCCTTTACATCCTTACAACCACAGGCCCGGCCAAGCACAGACAGTGCCTGAAGGTATTCCACGGTCGATTCCCCAGGTTGTTGTTTACGACTCCCCAGGAGGTGCCTGGCGTACACTTCATTCACTGGGCGCGTGTACTGGTCCTTGAGGAGCTTGATAGCGTCCGCGTACGAGGTCGCGTCTTGGATGACCGAGTACACTCGGTGGTTCACTTTGGAGGTCAGGACATCCAGTTTGTCCTCGTCCGATTTGATTGCTTTGGAGGCGGTCAGGAATTTTTCGAAACACTTAAGCCAGTGAGTAAACTTGGTGGATGAGTCCGCCTCCCGATGATCTAAGTCCAGGCATGCTGGTGTGAGGATCTTCTCCATTATAAAAATGTTGTTAATAAAATTGATGCGCTATCAATTACTCATAAAAGACTGAGAGTTAGAAGAGTAACTAAAGGCTTTTATTAACAACAGAATGGAGGTCTGCCTCGCGTGGTCGACCGGTCCATGATAGTAAGGGCTGGGGAGCAGTCACCTTTATACTAGGACCTGTGGGAGGAGTCAGCCGAGGCATGTCCAGGCATGTACACAGTGGAATACAAACAGGACAAACAGGAATACAAACAGTGGTTTACCACAGTGTGTTGTTATTAATAAAGATAATATGTATGAACCAGGTGGTGTAGGGGTATTAGGCCCCCCTCCACACCTGGAAATGTGTGTGTCAGATTGTAATTCCAATGTATTGCCATCTATAGATGCTTAATGTACACTGTGGGTTTTTTGAAATGGGAAATGCATGTGTCGTGGGGTCATAGATAGGTAAATACAGGGGATGGTTTGATTATGGAGAGTCAGAAAATTTTGCTCACCCAGAATTATGATACTTCAGCAAGTTATAGTATAATCAGGGGGGGCTGTAGAATTTGCAAAATTGAACATTGTCCTATAAGGGTCTATTGGCAGAAGGCCTTAATTTTTTTAAGACTGTTTTAAAAGAAGCCCAGAAAAAGGGGCATACAAAATGGCCACCAGACCCCGTGACCTGCTATTTGGGACATTTTAAAATGGTTCCTGCAGTCCCCAGACAGCTTTTTGTGGATTCAGACCACAGTAAGTTCTGGAACACAGTTTCGGAGAAAACGAAACCAGACAGTACCCCATACATATAGATTGGGTGCAGATCCGATCAGATCGGCCTGTAGATAAAGGCCATCAAAATGTTTACCCAGACAAAGGGAAACAGCTTCATATTCAAAGGGGGGCATTAAAGACCAGAGATGGCAGTTACCGGCCATCCCAAAGATACTTTAAAACAAAGACTACCCCGCTGTGCTAGAGGCCCGCCAAAAGTTAAACAAAGACTAACCTTGATATGGCGGGAGATAAGGGCCTCCACGAAAGGTATAACTGGAGTCCTGGGGTAGCGTTAAAAAAAAGGAATTGGGATCGGAGACCATCGGGTTTTCGGTAGCCGTTGAGGAGCATCAGCTTCATTGGTGCAGAGTTCGAGTGGAGACGACCGAGGAGAGGATCGGGTTCGGAGGGTCGAGATTCGAGTTCGAAGAGAAGCTCGAGAGGGAGAGAGAGGTTCGAGAGGGGAGATCAAGTCAGCATCCAGCCCTGGGGTAACTGTCGGGAAATCATCGACCAACCCCGGGGCGTTGACGAGACAAGAAGAAACCTATATGAAAATGGTCAAACAGTTGGTCTCTCTCCACGCCGATGTCCAGGCCTGCTAACCTCCAGCCTGTCCGAGTCCATCACCTCGAGGGAGAGAAGAGTGTGTCGCAGCTCGCTGCGTTCCGCTGACCACGTGGAGACAGGACGCCTGAGAGGACCAAAACGCAGACTTCAAAACCTCTATGTTTCTAACTGGGATTGGTGAGCATGTTTCTGGCCCCTCATAATCTAATCTAGCTAGGCTTAGGGGGTGGGCATTTTAGGGGATAATTAACAATGAGTTGTTGTCCCTCGATGTTCCATGTGCTTCCCTATTTCACGATGAACCTTGTAAGGCGTAATATGCCTGTAGATATGTTGGTTAGTACTGTATTATGATTTGTTTTTCCCTCCCATGTACCTTATTGGCTTACATTCAATTTTTCCTTCATGCAATAAAATTTCATTTAGTTTCATTAAACTTGGTCGATAGAGTATTCTCTGCATTGTAGTTCCTGCCTCAAAGTCCAGTGTATAGAACCTAAGCGGTGAGTGAGTCGAACCACTCGGTAAATTACTGTGCAAGAGAGAGAGGCCTCTAGAGCGAGAGAGAGAGAGACCTCATCGATCGAAAACCCCTTACATGCCTGCTGATTTGAATGATTTCAGCACACAGCCCAGCGATGAACACGCTGCTTCAGGCTCTGTGCTCAGCAGGAGGCCTAATGTCACATCCCTGGAGTGAGGCTGCCATTTTTTAAAGCAAACTTGTCATTTTAGAACAAAAGCAAAATACTGCAGATGCTGGAAATCTGAAATAAAAACAACAGAAAATGCTGGAAATACTCAGCAGGTCAGGCAGTATCTCAGGAGAGATAAAAAGAGCTAATGTTTCAGGTCGATGACCCTTCGTCAGAACTTAAAGGGGAACTGCCTTCTGAAAAAAAATCATTCAAAAACAGGCAGTCTCTAGCACATAAAGCTCCACTGCATTCGAAAAACACCATTAAAAATCATTCCAAACTAGGCTGTTAAAACTGAACTACCTTCTGCACGTAAAAAATGGTAAAAGTGCTTCAATACTAACACAAATGACTCAACAGGCCAGGGAACGGGTACCCAGGGTCTTGCATACAGCACTCCAGCTTTGTGGAGGGGGCCAACACTACAAGAGAGGTCCTCTACCCACAAGGGCCAGGAGGCCCTCCAGAAAGAAGGATGTGGGACCAGATCATCAAGGCTGTCACTGCCAGCAATGTCACCCCCAGGACCTGGCTCCAGTTCCCAAAGAAGTTTCATGACCTCAGACAAGTGGTCATGGTCAGTGGATGCATCTTGAAAAGCCTCATACCAACGCACCACTAGCCTCACATACTGCTCAATGCACAACCTCCACCCCCACCCCGCCACATCACTCACCTACCAACAAACTGCACCAAACACAAGGCACATCTCACATTCCTAGCTTCACCTCACCCTCTTGGAGGAGACGGTGCTGGCCATTTTTGGAAGGGGCATGGCTGAGCCCTTCACCAGCGGCGACGCTGACAGAATACAAGATGCCGGTATCCTCATACGTTATGCTCCTTCTCACATCCCATTTCACTCTCACCCTACAATAGTTTCTGATGTACAAACTGCGCATGGTGTAAGCATGAAGCTCTTGCTTTCCTGCCCTCCCCTCACAACCCTACCCTTGTGCCCTCCTCATTTCAGACACCCAAAAAATTCAGCCTGCCCAGCCAGCAGTTGACCAAAAAGAGGGAGAGAAGAGTGAAAAAGAAGAAACACCGTCACTCGATTTGACACTCCCAGCCACTAGCTCCTCAAGGTAGTCCTGCAAGGCCATCTGCAGTCTCCCCCACTGAAAGTCAGCAGCCTTCCACCAGCCATGCTGCAGCCACTGGGGTAGCACTGTGTGACATCACTAGGATAGGCAAAGGTAGACGCAAGGCAGTCACTAAGGGAATAAACAAGGGCGATGAGCTGATTTTTTGATGTAATATTGAATGCATATATGGACAAACTTAGATTGGAAAGTTTGCACTGTGGTGGCTTTTATTTCAGCATTGTGGCCAAGAGGCTGTGATGATCAGTAACAGAGGGAAGGTAAGGTGTGGGACAAATGTTGAAAGGGGAATTGGGGTTGTGGTCACTGGTACCGCAGGTGGATGGTTCAATTCCGGATATTCCGGCCAGTAAAGGGCTGTCTGGGTTGCCTCATTCTGCCTGCTTTTTCCTCTTAAGTATATAAGAACATAAGAAATAGGAGCAGGAGTATGCTATTCGGCCCCTCGAGCCTGCTCCACCATTCAATAAGATCATGGCTGATCTTCACCCTCAACTTCACTTTGCTGCACTATCCCCATACCCCTTGATTCCCTTAATATCCAAAAATCTATTGATCTCTGTCTTGAATATACTCAACGACTGAGCATCCACATCCCTCTGGGGTAGAGAATTCCAAAGATTCACCACGCTCTGAGTGAAGAAATTTCTCCTCAATAGCTTGTGTAAGGGGTTTTCCTCGAGAGATGTCCCTGAGGTTTCTCTCTCTAGAAGCCTCTCTCTCTTGCACAGTAAAACCTTGAGTGGTTCGACCCACTCGCCCCTTAGATTCTATACTCTGGACTTAGGGGCAGGAACTACAATGTGGAGAAAACTCTTGTAGACCAAGTTTGATGAAACAAAATGAAATTTTATTGCATAAGGAAAAATATCAAATCAAATGCAAGCAGATAAGAGAGTACATGGGAGGGAAAAACACAAAACAAATCATAACGACACAGTACTAGCTAAGGCAAATACAGGCATCTTATACTCTACAAAGATCATCATGAAATAAGGAAACACACGGAACATCGAGGGACAACTCATGTTAATTGTACCCTTAAATCCACCCCCTTATTAAACCTATCTAGATCTGATTGTGAAGGGCCAGAAACATGCTCACCAATCCCACGGGAAGTGCAAGGTTTTGAACCAGTCTGTGTTCGATCCTTTCAGGCTTTCCGTCTCCACGTGGATCGTGGAGCCCCTGCGAGCTGCGCCACACCTCTCTCTTGAGGTGGGGGTCGGGGGCGGCTGAATGTCGGCGGGGTCGAGGATTGTTGGCTAGACCCTGGTTAGAGGAGCCTTGGGCTGGCTCCCATCGCTTCTTCAGTTTGTTTTTATCTCTTCTCCTTCCAACCGGGGTGGCTGGAAGGTTTCTTCTCTTGGGGTTTTATTTTTTTTGTTTCTTCTCCCCAGTTGGGTCGATGGCCTCTCGTTCCGGCAACAGCCCGGGGATGGTCGATGATCTCCCGATGTGTTTCCCCGGGGCGGGACGCCGGCTTCGAGACGGCCTTCTTGATGTTGGCTTGGTTCTTCTTCCTCCTCCGAGTGCCTGCTTTTTCTTCTGAGTATCCGGATTCAAAACTCGTTTCCAACTGCCGAAAAGTCTTCCAGATATACCTTTCTTCCAGAAACTTCCATCTCCCGCCCAAAATCAGGTTAGTCTTTGTTTAACTTTTGGCGGGCTGGGAGCACAGCGGGGTACTTATTATATTTTAAAATGTTTTAAACGGCCGGTAAAGGCCCATCTCTGGTCTGGAATTACCTTCATTGTTTTTAATGTCCTGCTGATCTCGTTATCTAGTCCTGGGTGCTGTTCTCATGAATATGAAATTGTCCCCTTTTGTCTGGGTCAACATTTAGATGGCCTCTGTCTCCAGGCCGATCTTGACTGGATCTGCATCTAATCTATATGTATACGTGTGGGTCTGGTTTTGTTCTCTCAGAAACGGCTTCCAGAACTTACTGTGGGTTGAATCCACAAAGCTGTCTGCGGTTGCGCAGGGACCATTTTAAATTGTCCCAATAAGCTGGTCACATGGTATGGTGGACATTTTGTATGCCCCTTTTTCTGGGTGTCTTTTAAAACAGTCTTTAAAATCATGGCCCCTTCTGCCATTTGACCCTTATTAATACAAAGTCCAATTTTGCAAATCCTACACTCCCCCCTGATGATACTGTAACTTGCTTGAAGTATCATAATTCTGGGTGAGCAAAATTTTCTGACTTTCCACAATCTAACCATCCCCAGTATTTACCTATCTATGACCCCACGACACATGCATTTCCCATTTCAGAAAAATCTAGTGTACATTAAGCATCTATAGATGGCAATATCTTGGAGTTAAAATCTACCAACTTACTTCCAGGCGTGGAGGGGGTCCTTATACCCCTACACCACCTAGTGCACACACATTACCTTCTTAATAATAACATCACATCTAATAAAACTTCAATAAGAAAAATAAAATACACACACAAAAAATTCAAAAATGCACATGAATACATATCAAAAATAATACAGAGGAGGGAGGGAAAAATTTAACTTTATACAAAGCAGCAAAAATCTAAACGGGTGTCTCTTCTTCTACCCGCACATAATGCTCCCTCCATTCCCCTCTATTCTCGTACTTTTGCGAATGTTTGACCTTTTTACAGTGTACAAACAGTAAATAAACTACAATGATAACCTGGCACACTACAAGAACGTGGGAGGCTATCCTAATCCAAGAAGGGACTTCTATATTAGTGAACAGGTCCCACCACGGTGGGGTCACTATTTCCAATATGTCTGCCCCTATCTCTAAAGTCTTCTGCTCCAGTGTGTCGAAGTGTTTCTGTGAAACAACAACGGCTTTTAATATCTTGGTGAGGTGTTCAGGGAGAGGGGGAATGATATATCCAAAATGTGCAACGAATTGCTGCAGATCGGTGAAATTCTCTTTCACAGTGATGTGAACAGTGGAAGGTTCAGGAATGTGGACAATTCGCTCTTGGGCCACTTGAACTTCTGCCCTGGGCTTGAAACAGAAGCTGCTGTCACTAACCGGACACCAACCATGCTGTCCATGCTGGTAGTGGGGCGCTGCAGTGGTGACACAGTATGTCCCACCTCCTATATATGCCACCTGCGGGGGCACATGGCCTTGTGCCATTGCTTCCATGGTGCAATTTATAGGCTTCGCGCCAGCAGTTCTGAACCTGCACTGTGGTTTTGAATGGGCATTCAAGTGCTGGGGACACAGGATGATGTGTGCTCCCCGGCTCCGGCACCCCGAGAGGTCGGTACCCGTCATTGCATGCTCCCATCGAATGACGTAAGGTGGGACCCCTGTGTAGCGAATGTGTGCACCCCCATGAATGACTCCAATGTTCTCCACCCTGTATACCGGGGCGGGTTTTGCTGTCTTTCCCATCACCGGCATTCTTACCACTATACCCATAATGGTGTGATTAGACCGTCCACTGTCCACTGGGACTGGGTAGGCCTCTGTAGCTAGTCTGAGCTGGCACGGACTCAATGTATTCTCAAAAGGGTGGAGGGCTGCGAGGTGCTTGTTGCTGATCCAGGAGGGGACTAAACCTTGTTTTAAATCCTCCAGATTACTGCGGCCCTCGCCCAGTAACCACGCCCCTATAGCACACAAGCTTCATTCTGCGCAGCCTGATCGGACGCATTCCGATCCTCCCTGATGAGAGCATTTACCGTCTTGGCGTGTTTCTCCAGCTCAGCTATTATCTCCTTTAAGTGTAGTGTCATGGCCTGGTCCTCATGTAACTCAGAACCCACTACCTTATTTTCGTCAGTCAGTATCTTTCTTAACTGTGTTTTTAAACCATTGATTTGGGTTTGCAGCTCCACATCATCCAGTGTGTTGATGACGGAAGTTCTTGTATTAAAAGCTGTGAAAATATCATTTACTGCACCCCTTCTTTGCCTCCCTACTCTGTCCAAGACCTCATGTGGTGTGGTGTACAATTCGGCTGTCGACATCGGCAAAGTCGAATTCGTAAAACTGTTTAAACATGTTTGTTAACAGGACCTGGTATAATTGCTCCGTTTCCCTGGGGCACCACTCTGGCAATCGTACCTCGGTGAGGTTTAAAATCACTGAAGCCACCACGTAGTGGACCCCTTGGTACAGTACCTGACCTGTGGGTACCAATACCAATCCGTTCCCGGGTCCCTTTGTTGTGGTGGGGCACCCTTCCTTGAGGGCTTTAGCTACTAGAATTGTGGGCAGGGGCTTGCGGGTCGGGTGATGAGCTCAGTGGCGTTTACTGGGATCTGAGAGTATGGGACTCCGCACGCCCGTGTGCTGACGTCCCACCTCATTCCTTGTCCAGCATCCTGCCACTGTCTTTGGAAAAAGATGGAGACGCCTGTGGGGCAAGCGCGTTCTGAACCCCACATACAGATGTAGATCCCCTCATCTGGTTCCCACCATTTGTCCCAACAGACACTCAACCCCCCATGAGTTCCCGTTATTGTCCGATGGGTGTTATTACCCAATCTCTCCCATTCCACAGTGGAATTCTTCATGGTGCTGCTCAGCTTGCGCAGCCACCACCAGCGGTCCAAAGGTACATGTCCATTGCAAACAAGGCAAATCTTCTTGCCCACGGTGACGCTGATCCTGGGTGCAATGATCCGCACCCTGGGGCACGTCAGTGATGTTTCTCTGTATGCAAACCCCGTCTGGCTGGAGTATTCAGTAGAGTTCGACCCCAGCCAGCCTGGCCATCTTCCTTCATGGAAGTAGGCAGCAGTCTCTTCAGCGTCCGGTGAGCCGGTTCCATCAGTCGCGATGGGGCCTCTATTGCCAGAGCACCCATAGATGGTAGAGTCCTTGGTGCGGCCCCGATAGGCCCAGCTCCACCCGATCGTCACGAACGCGACGAGGATCCCTCTCATCTTTCTCCTGGTTCCTGCAACAAATCAAACAATATAGCCAGGCTCCTGAGAAATTCTGGCTTAGGTGACGGCATGATCGGGTCTTTCGACCTCGATCCAAAACTACACACATACTGGGCAGATTTAAAACTACTTAAACTCTAATCCCCTTAATATTTACACACCTTAAACTTAAACCTAAACTTATGTACAGCGCCGCCCGTCCCCGGGCGGCTTGCCTAATCCCTGATTGGACTGCAGCTCGCCGCTCCCTGTGGCGGGGCTGCAGTGACCTGTGGCTCGGGTTCCCCGCAGCCTTTTGCTGTTAATCGGGGACTGTGTTTTTTCATGGATTTCTGAAGTCGGCGTCTACTGGGAGCGGGGGAATCGGGCCAAGGTTTTACTGACTGAGGCGTTCAAGTCGACCTGCGAAAAGGTACTTTGGGCGTGGCTCCCTTAGCGAGTGGACCTTCGGGTGGGACTTTAGCGCTCACAGTCCGTGGCTCTTCCACGGCTGTAGGCTTCGGCTCCCTTCCCTCAGGCTCCGCCCCTTTGGGATTTGGGCAGGCTCCCTTGGCGAGTGGACCTTCGGGTGGGACTTTAGCTCTCACAGCCCATGGCTCTTCCACGACTGTGGGTTTCGGCTCCCTCCCCTCAGGCTCCGCCCCTTCGGGAATTGGGCCTGTGGCAGACGGCTCCTCCTCACCTGTCCCTACAGGTGGAGAATCTCTGCCCCCAATTTCTACCTCCCCCACGCTCGAGTCGAGGGCGGGATCCCATCCTCCGACTCCACCTCCTCCAGAATCGTGTCGAGGGCGGGACCTTGTTGTTCGGGCCCCTCCTCGTCCGAGTCCCAGGCCATCGGGGAAAGCTCCCCCCAGGTGGGCGGGACTGCTTCTCCTTCCAAGCAGGCTACAACGCCAGCTTGTGTGGTCTGTGACTCATCACGCGCCTCAGGCTGAGGATCTTTACCCTCAGACCTGGCTTCGGTTGCTGATGTTCCCGCACCCGGTTTAAACAGTTTGCACCGCTTCATGCAAAACCACTTGTTGCGTCGGGACACCTCCACTGTGCGAGTGGCGTAGACCGGCGGATTTTCCACCGATTCCGGTCTATCCTCCTGGTCTACGGCTCTCTCGCCAGCGCATAGGGTTAGACCCAAGAATTTTACTTCTCGCCGGCCAACCCGCGCCTTCGTAGGGGTTTCCTTAACACTCTCTATCTCCTTCACACTCGTACCCGCTCCCCAGAGACAATGATTTCTCAGGTCCACGTGGATCCCGTGGGCCACCAAAAAATCAGACCCCAAGACTCCCGTTCCACCTCCCACCTCCCACTTCATTAAGGTACACTTCCACGTGGTGCGGAGTGGTCCTAAACAAATGGAGAGGGTAAGGGAATGTGCGCCAGCCTGTTCTTCGCCCGTGAAGCCCTACAGAAGGTATGGGACCCCGGTGGACAGAGGCGAGGCGGTGGGGTTATCTGCGTGGATTACGGTGCACGATGCTCCTGTGTCCAACAGATAGGTTCCCTTCACCTCCTCCACCTCCATCTCCACGAGGGGTCGTCTCCATACATCATATCGCAGCGCACACAGGTAGACGGGCTGCGCCGACTCTAGTCACTTGGATACAACGGTCAGAGTCTCGGGAGCGACAAGACCAGTGGTGACGGCTATTTTCCCTTGCGAAATCATCAGAGACTGCATTGTCTCTATGATCGATTCAATCGCAGCGGGATCCATAACTGCACCAGCTCCTTGTGCTGGGGCAGGAGCTACGGCTTGGGTTTGGGCTGGTGCTGGGGCGGCGGTCTGGGCTTGGGCTTGGGCTGCGGGAAATCTCCCTTTACTATCCTTCCACGGATTTCTACAGTCCTTGCGCCAATGTCCATCCTTCCCACACCCGTAGCAATTGAGCTTGGCTTGGACAGGGCGATTCCCCTCCTGACGCCACTCCTTCTTGCTTGGGGCTGCGGTTTTCCCTCATGCACCTTTCCTTTCTGGGGAGGTGTTTCCTGACCTCTACAATTCTTGTACGCAACATTTAGCTGACGGAGTACCCTCTCCTCCGGGACCTTGGGGATCAAACCAAGATCTGGCTAGGGCCCGTATCTGCGGCAAACTGTTGGTAACCAAGCAACGGAGCCAATGAACCCGCTGCTCGTCGTTCATTGCAACCCGTTCAGGCATGCCCGGACAGCTGCGTTGATACACTGGCCACAGCCTTTCTGCGAAAACCCGTGGGGGTTCTCCAGATAGCTGCACGGTCCCTTCCACACGGTCGAACGGACTACCGTCGTCCACTCCCATTACTTCTAAAACTTCCTCCCTGAGATCCGCATACCCTTTCTGTCCCCTCTTACTATCCTCTGAGAGGCACTGAAGGATTGTGCAATCCAGGGAGAAAAGCAACAGTTTCACCTGTTCCTGATCATCACAGTCATTAATGGCTGCTGTTTCCTCTGTCTCCCTGAAATGAAACGAGGGATCTCCCTTTACTGTGAGTCGTGCGAGGTGGCTCACCATGGACCTTAATTGCGGGCCAGCGTAGGGCACCACGAGCTGGTTCTGGTGGGGTCCGATACTGCCATCGGCAGCATTGGGACCGAACCTCTGGTGCCGAGCGGGACACATTGGTGCCGGTCCCGGCTTTGCTACCAGTGGTTCTTCCACACACTCCACCTCGGCTACCTCCTCTTTCACTACCCCCTCCTTTTCCGGCCAAGTCTCACTATAGCTCAGCGGTGCTGAGGGCTCGGTGGCTGGTACCACAATTACCTCAGCTGGAATCAGCTGTTTTGATTCCTTTAAAAAGTCCATGTGACTAGCTTTCGGGCTGACGAGACACACCATGCCTCTTGCCTTAACCAAGGCCGTTCTTAGGTCCTCTATGGTCTTTTGGCAGGGTCCGTGGTCTGTGCTCTCAAACCCGTGCTCGAGGGCCAGCTTGTAAGCTGGCTTAACCTCCACTACTCTCTCCTCCTGCGCTCTTAGCTGTTTTGCGAGGCGGGTGCTTTTCTCCCGTATCCTCGTTTCATTGATTTTTGCCTCAGTAACCTGGCACTCCAGGTACTCTATCCTAGCCTGATGTTGACTAGCTACCACTTGGCACTCCTGATTCAGCGCATGAAGCGCTGTGATGAGTTTTTCCCCACCCATGGCCTTTTCCTCTATCTCTGCTGCCTGGGCTGTGATCTTGGCTGCCTGTGCTGCAACGACCCGGTCCAAGATCTGGGCCTGCTTCTTGTAACACATCAGCCATACTGCCTTCTCCACTGACTTCTTATGCTCTTTGCTCTCTGTCCACCTGATGGCTGCGTCCACCGGACGCCCATCCAGTAAGAGATCGGAAATCCACTGTTTAGTGAGATTTACCTTGCCAAAGACATAATCCGCTATCCTCTCATCCATTGCATTTCGACCATTCAAACTTGGATCTACTACATTGCAATCCTGCTGCCAGAGTCCTGCCACAGTCGCCATTTTCTGTAAGGGGTTTTCCTTGAGAGATTTCCCTGAGGTTTCTCTCCCTAGAGGCCTCTCTCTCTTGCACAGTAAAAACTTGAGTGGTTCGACCCACTCGCCCCTTAGATTCCATACTCTGGACTTAGGGGCAGGAACTACAATGTAGAGAAAACTCTTGTAGACCAAGTTTGATGAAACAAAATGAAATTTTATTGCATAAGGAAAAATATCAAATCAAATGCAAGCAGATAAGAGAGTACATGGGAGGGAAAAACATAAAACAAATCATAACGACACAGTACTAACTGAAGCAAATACAGGCATCCTATACTCTACAAAGATCATCATGAAATAAGGAAACACACGGAATATCGAGGGACAACAACTAATGTTAATTGTACCCTTAAATCCACCCCCTTATTAAACCTATCTAGATCTGATTGTGAAAGGCCAGAAGCATGCTCACCAATCCCACTAGGAAGTGCAAGGTTTTGAAATCGAGTCTGTGTTTGGTCTTTTCAGGCGTTTCGTCTCCACATGGATCCTGGAGCCCCTGTGAGCTGCGCCACAGCTCTCTCCTGAGGTGGGGGTCGGGGGCGGCTGGACACCGATGGGCCTGGATGTCGGCGGGGTCGAGGATTGTTGGCTAGACCCTGGTTAGAGGAGCCTTGGGCTGGCTCCCATCGCTTCTTCAGTTTGTTTTTATTTCTTCTCCTTCCAACCGGGGTGGCTGGAAGGTTTCTTCTCTTGGGGTTTTATTTTTTTTGTTTCTTCTCCCAAGTTGGGTCGATGGCCTCGCGTTCCGGCAATGGCCCGGGGATGGTTGATGATCTCCCGATGTGTTTCCCCGGGGCGGGGCGCCGGCTTCGAGACGGCCTTCTTGATGTTGGCTTTCTTCTTCCTCCTGCGAGTGCCTGCTTCTTCTTCTGGCTGTGATTCAAACTCTCCCACTCTCCAGCTCCGACTGTCTTCAAGCTTGCAACTGTGTTCCAGCTCGACACTGTAACCCCCTCCAACTGTGACTCCAGTTATACCCTTTCTTCAGAGGCTTCACTTCCCGCCCAAAATCAGGTTAGTCTTTGTTTTAATTTTGGCAGGCTGGGAGCACAGTGGGGTAGTTATTATATTTTAAAATGTCTTAAACAGCTGGTAAAAGGCCCATCTCTGGTCTGGAATTACCTTCATTGTTTTTAATGTCCTGCTGATCTCATTATCTAGTCCTGGGTGCTGTTCTCATGAATATGAAATTGTCCCCTTTTGTCTGGGTCAACATTTTGATGGCCTCTGTCTCCAGGCCGATCTTGACTAGATCTGCATCTGATCCATATGTATATGTGTGGGATAACAACAGAAAATGCTGGAAAAACTCAGCAGGTCAGGCAACATCCGTGGAGAGAAATTTGAGTTGACGTTTCGGGTTGGACCCTTCTTCAAAACTGTATATGTGTGGGTCTGGTTTCGTTCTCTCAGAAACGGCTTCCAGAACTTGCTGTAGGTTGAATCCACAAAGCTGTCTGAGGTTGCGCAGGAACCATTTTAAAGTGTCTCAATAAGCTGGTCACATGGTATGGCGGCCATTTTGTGTGCCCCTTTTTCTGGGCTTATTTTAAAACAGTCTTTAAAATCATGGCCTCTTCTGCCATTTGACCCTTATTAATACAAAGTCCAATTTTGCGAATACTACACTTGGACCCCAGCTATTCACAATATATATTAATGATCTGGACAAGGGAACTAGATGTAATATCTCCAAGTTTGCAGACGACACAAAGCTGGGTGGGTGTGTGTGCTGTGAGGAGGATGCCGAAAAACTCCAGTATGATTTGGACAGGTTGGGTGGTTGGGCAGAAGCATGGCAGATGCAATATAACGTGGATAAATGCGAGGTTATCCACCTTGGTGTCAAAAACAAGAAGGCAGATTATTATCTGAATGGCAATAGATTGGGAGAAGGGGAAGTGCAACTAGACCTGGGCGTCCTTGTGCACCAGTCACTGAAGGTAAGCATGCAGGTGCAGCAGGCGGTTAAGAAGGCAAATGGTATGTTGGCCTTCGTAGCGAGAGGGTTTGAGTACAGGAACAAGGATGTCTTGCTGCAGTTGTACAGGGCCTTGGTGAGTCCACATCTTGAGTATTGTGTGCAGTTTTGGTCGCCTTATCTGAGGAAGGATGTTCTTGCCATGGAAGGAGTGCAGCAAAGATTCACCAGGCTGATACCTGGGATGGCAGGAATGACGTATGAGGAGAGATTGGGTCGATTGGGCTTTTACACGCTGGAGTTTAGAAGAATGAGAGGGGATCTCATTGAAACTTATGAAATTCTAACAGGACTGGACAGACTAGATGCAGGAAGGATGTTCCCGATGGTTGAGGAGTCCAGAACCAGGGGTCACAGTCTAAGGATAAGGGGTAGGCCATTTAGGACAGAGATGAGGAGGAATTTCTTCACCCAGAGAGGGTGAACCTGTGGAATTCTCTACCACAGAAGGCAGTCGAGGCCAATTCATTAAATATATTCAAGAAGGAGTTGGATATATTTCTTAAGGCTAAAGGGATCAAGGGATATGGGGAGAAAGCAGGGACAGGGTACTGAATTTGGATGATCAGCCATGACAGCATTGAATGGCGGAGCAGGCTCGAGGGGCCGAATGGCCTACTCCTGCTCCTATCTTCTATATTTCTATGTTTCTATGTTTCATCTCAGTCCTAAATGGCCGACCCCTTATTCTGAGACTGTGACCCCTGGTTCTAGTTTCCCCAGGGGAAACATCCTCCCTGCATTTACCCTGTCAAGCCCTGTAAGAATTTTGTATGTTTCAATGAGATCACCTCTCATTCTTCTAAACTCTAGAGAATATAAGCCTAGTCTACTCAATCTCTCCTCATAGGACAATCCCCCCATCCCAGGAATCAGTCTGGTCAACCTTCATTGCACTCCCTCTGTGGCAATTATATCCTTCCTTAGGTAAAGAGACCAAACCTGTACACAGTACTCCAGGTGTGGTCTCACCAGGGCCCTATATAATTGCAGTAAGACGTCTTTACTCTTATACTCAAATACCCTTGTAATAAAGGCCAACATACCATTTGCTTTCCTAATTGCTTGTTGCACCTGCATGTTAACTTTCAACGATTCGTGGACAAGGACACCCAGGTCCCTCTGAACACCAATATTTCCCAATCTCTCACCATTTAAAAAATACAGTACTCTGCTTACATACGGAATTTCCATAAGTACGAATGGGGAACCCCTTCTATCACTGGTTGGGCCAGCCCACGTGAACCCAAGGGCACTTGCGAACCACCTGCGCCCCTGGAATACCTTGGCCTCTACACAGCCCTATGCATAGAGGCCTAGGCGCGCGAGTCACCAAACCTCTGGGACCATCAGGTAGGTTCGTAGATTTTTTGCAGATCGGAGGTATCCGCCCACGGGAAGCCTCCGACCTCAATTTCAGGCCCATCACATTGGTCCCCTCATCCAAATCATTGATACTGATTGTGAATAGCTGGGGCCCAAGCACTGATCCTTGCCATACCCCACTAGTTACAGCCTGCCAACCCAAAATGACCCATTTATTCCTACTCTCTGTTTTTTGTCCATTAACCAATCCTCAATCCATGCTAGTATATTACCCCCAATCCCATGAGCCCTAATTTTGTTTAATAACCTCTTGTGTAGCATCTTATCGAATGCCTTCTGGAAATCCAAATACACCACATCCACAGGTTCCCCCTTATCTATTCTGCTGGTTACAAGCTCAAAAAACTCCCCAACAGATTCATCAAACATGATTTCCCTTTCATAAAACCGTGTTGACTCTGCCCAATCCTATTATTATTTTCTAAGTGCCCTGTTACCACGTCCTTAATAATAGATTCTAGCATTTTCCCTACTACTGATGTCAGGCTAACTGGTCTGCAGTTCCCCGTTTTCTCTCTCCTTCCTTTCCCAAATAGTAGGGTTACATTTGCTACCTTCCAATCCGCGGAAACCGTTCTAGAATCCATGGAATTTTGGAAAAGGACAACCAATGCATCTACTATCTCTATAGCCACCTCTTTTAAAACCCTAGGGTGTAGCCCATCAGGTACAGCAAATTTATTGGCTTTCAGTCCCATTAATTTCTCCAGTACTTTTTTTTACTAATACTAATTCCTTTCAGTTCCTCATTCTCGCTAGACCTTTGGTTCTCCACTATTTCCAGGAGGTTTTTTGCAGCTTCTTCCGTTAAGACAGACACTATGGGGGAGAAATTCGGCATGTTAGCGCCTCCCGTTAGCACCTGGGGGGTTGCTAATGGGAGGCTAATGGGTTTGCAGTGGGGCATGGCGAACCCAACACCGCACATGAAATTCATCCGGGATTTAGCGCTGTCGCTAGCATTTAGCACCTAGGCCTTTAGCGGCTGCCAGATCTATTATGTCCGTGAATGATTGAGACACGGACAGCAGGAGTTGAACAAAACAAGTCTTTACTGATTGAAGTCAATCGGGAAACTGAAACTACAGAGGCTCACTAGCGCCTTTTATACAGGGGTGGTCACTGCCGGTACTGCAGTCTGAGACCAGTTATTCTCTTAAAGGTACATACACAACAATTCCTCCCCTTTTAGATAAACAGTACATAACATTCATTTAACAACTAAATGATAACTAATTGCAATCACAATTATGGTTGCTAGGTACATTGGTTAAGTTTAAGCAATTATAAGTTCAGTCTTTGAGGAGGCTTCCTGATTCTGTCTGGATAACGCCTCTTTGGGGTATCAGGTTCTTCTGGCAAGGTTGAGTCGGGATCAATGTCGTTGTTTGGTTCATCTGCTTCCAATATCACCGATTCTGCAGTAGCTGCAATTGGTACGTCGATTTCATTGCCAGGTGTATCAGATCGTGGTGTGGAGTTGACGTTTTCCAGTGACTCTAGAATCTGGTCAGCATGGCGTCTTACAATGCTCTCTCCAACGTCCACGGTATACATGAGAGGTCCTTGCCGTGTACAAATCGTTCCTGGCTGCCATTTCTCAGTGCGGTAGTGCCGGGCCAAAACTGGTTGACCTATCTTAAAACTCCTGGTCGGCCTTTCATTCATATTCTGAAACTGCCTGTTCTCCACATCTCTTCGGACGTTTGGCTTAACCGAATCCAAGCGGCATCGTAGTCTTCGATTGAAGAACACCATGGCTGGAGTTTGGTTGGTAACCGCATGTGTCGCATTCCGGTAGGCAAACAAGAAGTTGTCCACCTTGTGTTGTAGGGGTATATCTTCATTACACATTGCCTTGATAGCCTTCTTGAATGTTTGAACAAACCTCACGGCCAATCCATTAGTGGCTGGATGATATGGAGCAGATGTGTAATGCTTAACACCATTGTTCTTTAAGAACCTCCGGAACTCTTCAGACACAAACTGTGGTCCATTGTCAGAGCAAATCTGTTCAGGCAGCCCATTCCTGGCGAATATGGTTCGTAAAACTGTGATAGTTTTTTCCGTGGTGGTTGAGGACATTTTTATCACCTCTGGCCACTTTGAATGTGCATCCACCGCAATTAAAAACATCGAGTCCATGAAGGGACCAGCAAAATCAATGTGCACCCTTTGCCATGGAGATGAGGGCCACTCCCATGGATGTAGAGGAGCTTGTGGTGGGGCGTTTTGGACCTTCTGGCATCCTGCACAGCTCTTGGTCATCTCTTCGATTTCTCTATCGATTCCCAGCCACCACACAAACGCTCTGGCTAAGTTCTTCATTTTTACCCCACCCAGATGACCCTCATGAAGCTCATTGAGCACTCTATCCGTCAACTTAGGTGGAATTACTACTCTGGATCCACACATCAAGGTTCCTCTGCACACTGACAGCTGTTCTCTTCTCGGCGAGAATGCTGGCAGCAGTGGTTCGCCATGTGCTGGCCATCCCTTCACCGTTAAATCATAGACCCGTGATAGTGTCGGGTCATTCCGTGTTTCCTTTTCTATGTTTGCATTCGTCACAGGGAGACATTCGACTATGGTCGAGTGGAATAACTCCATTGGATCCACTGCAAGGTCTTCTTCTTCCACCGTCGGCAACAGTAGGCGTGACAATCCATCAGCATTCCCATGCTGTTTAGTTCCTTTGTACTCGATGTCATATTGGTGTGCCCCTAGGAAAAGGGACCACCTCTGCAGCCGTTGTGCTGTCGTTATCGGTACGCCCTTCGGGTTGAAAATGGAGACAAGAGGTTGATGATCGGTTAGTAGAGTAAATTTTTGACCGTGCAGGTAGTGATTGAACTTCTTCACCCCCACACTAGGCTGAGGTCCTCTCTGTCAATCTGGGCGTAGTTACGCTCGGCAGAAGTTAACGAGCGTGACGCAAAAGCTATCGGCCTCTCTAAACCATCAAGGAATTTATGTGACAGTACCGCCCCAATGCCGTAGGGAGACGCATCACACGCCAGTCTGATCGGCAGTGCTGGGTTGTAGTGAGCCAATACTTCTCTTGAAGTGATTAAGTCCTTACTCTTCTGAAAGGCCCGCTTACAGTCATTGCTCCATTTCCATGCTACTCCCGTTCGTAGCAGGGCGTTCAGTGGGTGCAGAATTGTCGACAAATTCGGCAAAAACTTATGGTAGTAATTCACCAATCCGAGGAATGACCTCAGTTGCGACACATTTTCAGGCGCTGGGGCCTTAACAACTGCTTTAATTTTGTCAGCGGACTTATGTAACCCCTCTTCATCAATCACGTGGCCACAATATGATATCTGTTTCTTAAAAAACTCGCACTTGGGGTGGTTGGCTCGTAGCCCATGTTCCCGTAGTCTAGTAAGCACCTGTTCTTGGTTGTTAAGGTGTTCACTGTCATCTTCACCTGTCACAAGGATGTCGTCCAAGTAACACTGAGTCCCCGGAATCCCTTGCAGGACTTGTTCCATCGCTCTTTGCCATATCGCCGGAGCCGATGCTACTCCGAATACCAATCGATGATACTGGTAAAGACCTTTGTGAGTGTTTATCGTGAGATACTTCCTAGAGGATTCTTCAACCTCCATCTGCAAATATGCTTGTGCTAGGTCAATTTTTGTAAAACGCTTCCCTCCAGACAGTGAGGCGAAGATGTCTTCTATCCTTGGAAGAGGATATTGTACTGTGTGAAGGACTGGGTTCACCGTCACCTTGAAATCCCCACAGATGCGAACCTTCCTTGGCTCCTCAGACTTATTGCTTAACGTTTTCTTCATGACAGGAACGATGGGTGTCGCCCACTCGCTCCAGTCGACCTTAGACAACATGCCTGCCTTCTCCAGATTCTCCAGCTCTGCCTCGACGGCTGGGCAAATTGCATATGGTACCGGTCTTGCTTTGAAAAACTTGGGAATTGCATTCTCTTCTATTTTTATCGAGGCGGTTACGCCTTTAAGAGTGCCCAGTTCTTGTTGAAATACCTCTTTGGCGTTAGCTAAGATTGTTGACAATCGTCCAGGAGTGACGTCGTCATCTTTTTTACCGTCCACCGTCATTGCATGAATGCAGTGCCAATCTAAGCTTATCTTCCTGATCCATTCATGTCCCAATAACGGTGGTCCACCATTTTGCAGTATGTAGAGATACAATTTCCGTATTTTCTTGCCGTTGTATTCGACAGGCACCCTTATTTTTCCTCTGGGGTATAGTTTTTGCCCCGTATACGTCATCAAGACGATGGATGTCTCTCTCAAGGGTATGTGTGAGAATAGCCGCTCGTAGTCTCGTCGATTCATGACGGTTAGCGCTGATCCTGTATCCAATTCCATTTTAACTTGGGACCCTGCTATCATGAGGGTGACCCAAATGGCTCAGTGATCCTCTTTTGCGATTACATTGTGAAGTTTGAGACAGCTTAGTCTCCTGTTCCCGGATTCACTATCGCTCATCTGGTCTTCGGAACTACTGTCCGTCATCTTTTGTACTTTCTTGTACGGTTCCTTAGTAGCCTTTTTGTTGTCGCTGGTCTTCTTCCCAGACCTGCAAACTCGTGCAATGTGTCCCATCTTTCCGCATTGCCTGCATATTTTGTCTTTGGACCAGCAGTCCTTCTGGTCATGGTTAGTTCTGCCGCAGCGATAACATTTTGCAAATCCCCATGTCATTTCGTGGGTGCCATATTCCTGTGGCTTTTGGTTAATTTCCGCAGCTCCCCTGGCTGCTGCTTCGTACGATACTGCCACGCTGAAAGCCTTATCTAGCGTCAGCTCCTTCTCTGAGAGTAACATCTTCTGTGTTCCTTCATTCAGGAGGCCACAGACAAATTTGTCCCGTAGGGTATCTGCCAGTCCTGCTCCGAACTGGCAGTGCTTTGATAGCTTGCGTAGTTCCGTAAGGTACTCAGCATTGCTCTCATCTTTATGCTGAGTTCTCCTGTGGAATTTAAATCTTTCTGCTATCAACAGCGGTGCAGGGTTTAGGTGTTCCTGTAGGACAGCAACAATTTTGTTAAAACTCTTCGCCTTCGGTTTGGCTGGAGTAATCAGGTCCCGCAATAGGCCGTACGTTCTAGTGCCCATTAAGTTTAGCAATACCGATGCCTTTTTCTCATCGGCTATTTTGTTTGCCTCGCAATATACCTCGACTCTTTCCACATACATGGTCCAGTCCTCTATTGTATTATCAAAGGCAGTGATACAGCCAGTCTTCGGCATCTTGAAAGTCTAAAATGGCGCCTCCCGCGCTGTGCCTTCTTCCCCGATTTAACAAAATGGCGCCTCCCGTGCTTTGCCTTCTTTCCCGCTGATTAAGATGGCGCCTCCCGCGCTTTGCCTTCTTCCACGCTGTTGCTAGCACTGCTTTCCGTGGTTCCTGTTGCAACCTGCAGCTCCTCGTGATTTCTTGTGTGTTTAATATTTCTTTTTTTTATTATTTTCCCGTCGTGGAACAACCCTGTGGGACTCTTGCCTCCCTCTTCTCGGGTCTATACACAGCCCGGCTTCGTAGCACCGGCCACGCCCTGTGTGCTCCACCCTCTCTCTCTCCTCTTCCCGACAACGCTGCTCGGCCCCGTTGCAAGCCACCCGCTCGAGTTCGCGAACGCCGCAGCCCAGGAAGGATCAGTGTACTACCTGCCACCAGCCCGATTAGCTGAAGCACCGTCAACAGGAGCCAGGCCCCGCTTTCAACAGCTTCTCCAGCAATCTTCAACTCCGCTAACACAGGGGCGGATGCCCACGGTCGACGCCCGTTTCTACTGCTTCTTTCTTCCTTCTGGCCTCGATCTCTGCTCACTTCGCTACAAGAATGGATCCCAGGAGGTGGTGCAGACTGTAAGTAAGTTCGTATCTGCTCGTCGCCAGTATTATGTCCGTGAATGATTGAGACACGGACAGCAGGAGTTGAACAAAACAAGTCTTTACTGATTGAAGTCAATCGGGAAACTGAAACTACAGAGGCTCACTAGCGCCTTTTATACAGGGGTGGTCACTGCCGGTACTGCAGTCTGAGACCAGTTATTCTCTTAAAGGTACATACACAACAAGATCGTGACGTCAATAAGTTTGGAATGTCCCGCTAATGGCCCAGATGCAAAACTGACTGTCACCCCCTGCCTTAGCACCTGGCCTGAACAACGGCAGGAAGAGCAGGCGTGATGCATTCAGATGGCCGCTGTAGGAGCTGTAATTAAAGGGATCAACATCCGCTTTCATTTTAGTACTCTTCCAGCCACCACATCTAGCTCACGGCTGGCTGGTCAGAGACAAAGGCTATCCGATCTCCACCTGGCTCATGACTCCCATCTGCAACCCCAACACTCCTGCTCAGCACTCATATATTGAGAGCCATGCTGCCATCAGGAATACCATCGAGCAGACCATCAGAGTGCTAAAGCAACGGTTCCGCTGCCTTGACTGCTGGGGAGGAGCCCTTGTAAGTGCAGGGTTCTCAAAATTCCCGCACTCCCCAAATTATGGATCAAGGGACCCTGTTTTGGACAAGTTATTAAAACCAGGGTACCCACAATGGCTTCTGTAACCTCGTGACCAAAACCGACAGGATTTTTAAAACAAGGCTCTGCAGACAGGCAGGCCCGGAGACGAAACTTAAAATGCAGGAATCTGTGAAAAGGACTCTCTGGAGCCAGCCAGACAAAGTAAACACAGAATACGCATTCACTCGACTTGAATTAGATCAAGCCAGAATGGGCCTAGAATCGAGGCCATGAGGTTTCTGCATATTTAATCGGTAACAGCTCACAGTAGCCATCAAGTCAGGATGGGGACAAGTAAGTCTTATCCATGACAAACAACCAGGACATCGGGGCCATTAGACCCGGAGACAACAACTCCACAAGTCGTTAAATTAAACGGTTGTAATCATTTAAACAAGCCCGCCAAAAGTCAAACAATGGACTGACCTGATTTGGCACGCATATAAGGAGTTGAAGAATGGGTATAATTGTAGGCCCATCAGTGCCAATCGCTCTCTTGTCTCTTGGCTCTTATTCTCTTATCTCTTGCTCCTGCCCTCATCCTTGACCTTGGCCTGCTGCTTCTCACACTCGCGCCCTGGCCTCGTTCTGGGCTCTCTTCTCACTCCCCGCGCCACTCAACAACCAAGGACGCCCATTACACCGGGGCCAAATGCGGGAGGAGAACGAGACCTGAGTTCAAAACCATACAGGGCACACAGGCCACAAACGGGCAGACGAGACGAGGCGAAGAAGAAGGTAAACCGGTAAGGGCAGAGAAGGGCAGCGGAAAGACGCATTTGGGGACCAACACCCAGTTATAAGCTGGTGTTCGGTGAATAAGATTAACGTATAGTGTAACCCCAATTTAAGAATATGCTGGCATTCGAAGGATGGGTAGAAAAGTCGAGACATACAGCCTAGTTATAAGCTGGCGTTTGTCACATGGACAATAATAGCCCGGTTAAAGAATAAACTGGCATTCGAAGCATGGCTAGCAAAATCATCTAGACGATAAAGACCGCCAATTGACCCCCGACCGTAACATTACCGCCGACGACCGCCCGAGGGAGAAGAAGAAGAAAACCCATCGCGACGAGACGATGACGGTAGCTGATGAAAAAGGAGGGTGCTTCGCATCAACAACTTCAGCGCCGCGCCCTGAGACCACGTGGTGACGGGATGCCCCAAAGGACAGCAAGAGCGGACCTCAAAACCCCACCAATTAAAGCAACAGGTTTTGGATTGGTGAGCATGAATTCCTGGCCCCTCATAGCTTAATCTAGTTAGGTATAGGGAGTGGGATAAGGATAAGGGGATTGTTAATGTAGTTGTTTTCCCTCGATGTGCCGTGTGTTCACCATTCCCATATGAGTGTAATTGTTTTATGCCTGTATTTTCATACCAGTAATTTTCATAAGATTGTTGTATTCTGCTTTTAATAAAATTTTGGTTTTCTTACACCAAACCACTTGTCTACTCGATTTTCTGTATCGCCGCCTGCACCTAAGTCCAGTGTCTAGAACCCAGGGGTGTGGGAGCAATTCGAACCGCTCAGAGGACAGTCAGAGGTGAAGCTGACTGGGCGCACACGCCACCCCCTACAGAAATGGCGACCGCAGCAGGACTCCGGCAACAGGGGTGCGATACAGTAGACAATGGTTCGGATGAGCAAACCATGGTGGATGAAAGGATTTCTGATTATGTGTTTAGCAAGGTGAATATCACAAAGAAGTGGATCACCACTCTGTTAAGGGCTGAGCATCCGGTAGATGCAGCAGCTAAGTGGACAGAGGGGAGGGAACACAAGAAATCTTTAGAGAAGGCAGTCTGGCTGATGTGTTTCAAGAAGCAGGTCCAGCTTTTGGACAGGCTTGTTGCAGCACAGGCAGCCGAGTTAAAGGAGTCAGCCCTGGAGATCCAGGACAAGGACAAGGGAGAAGTTACTGGTGGCATTGCAGGCCCTGAATCAGGAGAGGATACATTTAATGGGAGAGCATAAGGACAAGTTGGAATACCTACAGTGCCAAGTCACCGAAGCCAAGGGTAATGAGTTGAGGTTGCGGGAAAAGAATGCCCGCCTAGCAAGGCAAGTAAGGGAACAGGAGAAGAAAGTAAAAGAGGTAAAGGCAGCTTGCAAGTTAGCGAGCGAACAGGGGTTTGAAGATGCAGATCATGGCCCCTGCAAGGAGCAGATAGAAAATCTGAGCTTGGCACTGAGGAAGGCAAAAGGCATGGTTTGCCTCATAAGCCCGAAGGCAGGTCAGGCGGATTTTATGCGGAACGAGGGGAGGACGGTTCAAACATCACTGTAGTGTCCAGGGATGACCCGGCTGAGGAACAGGAGGTCTCACGACCACTACCCGTAGCGCCAGGTTTCAGCAAGGTCTGGCAGCAAGGGGGAGTGGAGCCAGAGGTGGGAGCGGAGGTGGAGCAACCCCCGCCAGAGGGGTCGGAGCCGGGACCAATGTGCCCAGCCCGCCATCGGAGGTTTGGCCCACCCGTCAATGGCGACAATGAGGGACCCCCTCCAAAACCAGTTCGTATTACCCTATAGCACCCAACAGCTTAGGGCTATGGTGAGCAATATCCCAAAGCTCACCGAAAAGGGGGACCCCTCGATCCACTTCAGGGAAATAGAGCAGGCAGCCAGCATCAATGACTGCGATGGTGCTGAGCAGGCCAAAATGCTGCTATTCTCCCTGGAGAGTAGGCGCCTCCAATCCCTCTCTGACGAGTGTAAGAAGGGGCAGTGTAGGTATGAGGAGCTCAGGGATGAAGTTCTGGAGGCCATGGGGATGAATGAGGGAAGTCCTTTCTCTCGTGTGGAGAAGACGGTGCAGATCACAGGGGAAACCCCGCGAGCTTTCGCGGTCAGGTTATGGCCGGTATACCGGAGTGCCTGTCCGAAGGCACCTAACCGGGCGTTCCTGAACGGGGATCCACTGGCTCACTGGCTCCATTGCCTGGTGGCAAACAGCTTGCCACAGGTCCGGGCCAAGGCGGAAGTTTGGTTCGACCCCAAGAATCCCCAGACCACCGAACTTACGGTGATCAGACAGTTGACCCTAGCCTATAAGAACGGTAGGGGAACCGATGCACACCCACCTAAGGGGAAGGTGCATGAGGTAAAACCCGGGCAGGGTAGGAAAGAGTGGCATCAGGAAGGGAATAACCCCCCCAACACAAAGATGAATTGCTACGGGTGTGGGAAGGACGGACACTGGTGGAAGGAGTGCAAAAACCTTTGGAAAGACAACAAGGGAAAGAATTCCACAGCCCCAGCCCAAAAGGCGGAGGCAGGAATCCCTCCCGCCGCGGTCGAGTCATTTTTGGACACCATGAGGTCCTTATTGACTGGCCACGGGAGAGTAGCAGCCGCTACCAGTGCTCTGACCCCATCCAACCCACAGCCCTGACTAGAGCCCGCGCAGCCTGTTTACCTCTGTTCCCTTCGGTACGATGAATGGAAAAGACCCCTCGTGGAGATGGAGGTAGAAAAGGTGAAGGGGACCTACCTGTTGGACATGGGGGCATCATGCACCGTGGTCCATTCAGCTAACCCCACCACCTCGCCTCTATCTAACGGGGTCCCATACAGTCTGTCGGGATTCACAGGCAAAGAACAGGCCGGCTCGTTTTCCATCCCGTTCGCCATTCGTTTCGGACCGCTACGCTCTAAGTGGACCTGTGTCCTGATGAAATGGGAAGTGGAGGGTGGAAGAGGGGTCCTGGGAGCCGACTTTATTGTGGGCCACGGGATTCTGGTCGATTTAAGAAATCATTGCCTATGGGGGCAAGTACAGGAAAGGACGGTGAGGTAGTAGTAATCCCAGGAAAGGAAGGGAAGGGGACCCTGTGCACCATGAAGCCCAAAGAGGGTTATAACCTCGAGCTCATGGTCAGTAACATCCCGAAGGAGTTCCAGGCATTTGTGCAGGCCCACCTAGCCACATTTGCCACATAAAGGCACGACTGTGGGAGGGTCAACGGGTTTGAGGTCAGCGTAGACGGGGACCCCATGGCCCAACCACAGAAAGAGTATAACTTCCCCACAGAAGCGGAGCCAGACATGGAAGCAGCCATGTCCTCTTTAGTACAGCAGGGAGTTCTGAGACCGATAGCCACCCACGTAAACTCTCCACTGTGGCCGGTTAGAAAGCCGGACAATTCCTGGAGGGCCACGGTGGACTATCGGGTGCTCAACAGCAACATCCCAGCCTGTGCACCCATGGTAGCAGCAGTTGCCGACCTGATCTGAAGTATCCCAGCATCCGCGACCACTTTCACGGTGCTGGATATTTCCAACGGGTTTTGGTCCATCCCTTTAAGGAGGGAGGATCAGTATAAGTTTGCCTTTACGTTTAAAGGGCAACAGTACACGTGGAACTGCTTGCCTCAGGGCTTCCACAACAGCCCCAGTATTTTCCACCAGTGCATGGCAAACAGTTTAAAGGATTTCAGTCAGCCCAGACAGTTGGTACAATATGTGGATGACCTGCTCCTGTTCACGGACTCGAGAGAGGAGCATGACCCACTATTGGCCGAACTGCTGGAGCTGCTCAGGCAAAAGGGTTTTAAGGTAAACCCCAAGAAAGCGCAGATCGGCCAGCAGGAGGTGAAATTCCTGGGCCTGACCGTACACGCTGGAGAAAGGGCCATAGATAAGGCTAGGAGAGAAGCGGTACAAGAGTTACCAGTCCCCAACACAGTCACAGGTGTGAGATCGTTTCTAGGGCTAACAGGGTACTGCAGGGATTTTATTGAAGACTATGCAGCCACTGCAGCCCCTCTGCTCCGACTCCTACACAAGGGAGTGGAGTGGGTGTGGGATGAGGGTTGCCAGGCAGCATTTGTCAGGCTGAAGAAGGACTTGCAGACCACACCAGCTCTAGGGGCCATAGATGGGGGGAAAGAGATTTTCCTGGAGGTAGCAGCCAGCGGGGACAGCCTGAGTGCTGTGCTGCTCCAAGAGCGGCATGGCAGGCTGAGGCCGGTGGTCTCCTCCTCCAGGATACTCACGGATGTGGAGAGGAGCTACTCCAGCTGTGAGAGGCACCTCTTGGCCACACATTGGGTTGCGAAAAGATCGCTGATCTTCACAGGCACCTCTCCCATCACCCTCCTCACCCATCACACACCCACCCAGATGCTCCTGGATGGGAGGATCAAGGATGGAACGGTGAGCAGTGCCCGCATTGCTCGCTGGACCTTGCTCCTCTCACAGATGGACCTCAAGGTGAAGGGTCTCTGTGAGCCAAAGCTCGCAGCCAACCTGGTATATCCTGGAACAGCCCACCGGTGTTCCATAGAAGAGGTTTGGGAAGTGGACATAGGTTTACAGGCCAGGATACATCCCACGGGCCACGAGATCTATGTGGACGGCTCCAGCACGGCATCTGCTGGCGAGCATCTCACGGGGTGTGGAGTTTCCGACCCAGTGGCAAACATTGCCCTGGCAATTAAGCTCCCCAGCACCATGAGCGCCCAGCAGGCTGAACTGTCCGCGGTAGTGTACGTCGTTACACACCCCGAAATCTTCCCCACCCCATACACGATTTGCTCGGACAGCATGTTTACATGCAATTCGTGTATGGAGTACCTGGCCATCTGGTCCCGCCGCGGATACACCTCCGCCGACGGGAGACCCCTCACAGTAAAACCCCTGCTGGAAAAGATCCTGGCAGCAGTGGGGGAGGAAGGGGAGGTTTTCATCCACAAGGTGAAAGCCCATTCCTCAACAGAACCCCGCAGCCAAGGCAACCAGCAAGCTGACATGCTCGCCAAGGAGGGTGCCCGCACAGGCACTTTCTGGGACCCATATGGGTCCAGACCCATACCAGCAGTCAGGGGTAGGGATGGGACACAAGGGCGTGCAGGGCTAACTTTAGCCCCGGACCTCAAGACGGTCCAAACCCAAGACCCCGTCCTTAAGGCAGTCCTCAGTGCAGTGACTGAGGGAAAAAGGGTAGAGGGTCCTTACAGCACAGCAACCCTCTCCGTGAAAGAGGGCATGCTGTTCCGGGGGGAACAGTGGGTTGTGCCGCAGCAACACCGGAGGGAATTCCTTCATCTGGCCCATGAGGGTCCAGGAGCAGGGCATCCCGGGCCTGAGACCACCTGGCAGCGGGTGGAACAGGCAGGATGGTGGCCAGGACTCAGGGAAGATGTCCGCAAGTTCTGTGTTGGCTGTCTGGTGTGCGCTGCTAACAACCCTGACCCCCACAAAAGGAAGGTACCTATGGGACACATCAGGAGGGTAGAGGGACCATGGCAGTCGATAAAAGTCGACTACATCGGGCCCCTGCCCACCGCCCAGGGAGGCTATACATACTGCCTAGTCCTGGTAGATGTGTTCACGAAATGGGTAGAGGCCTTCCCCTGCAGAACAGCCACAGCTCTGGGTACTGCCAGGATCCTGGTCTGGGAGGTGTTCTCGCGGTGGGGGCTACCACAGTATGTGGAGTCTGACCAAGGGAGTCTCTTTGCCGGGCAGGTTATGCAGAATACCCTTATGCTGCTAGGCATCGAGGGGAAGTGGCACGTGGCCCACAACCCACAGTCATCAGGGATTGTGGAGAGGATGAATAGGACCCTAAAAGAAAGGTTGAGGAAGGAGACGGTGGACTCGCCTCGTAAATGGGTCGATGTCCTACCGTTGGTTCTGATGGGGATCCGGGCCTGTTAGATCCGTGATTCTGAGGGTATGCTGTTTTTCAATAACCATACGGATGCTGTAACTTAACAACAAACAGGTATTTACTGGAGGAGGGTAGTCTCAAGACTGGGGGTACAGAGGCATGCGCAAAGCTTATATACAGGTGTGGTCACTGCCGATACTACAGTATACAGGAGCTGTGAAAGTAGTTCTGTCTTAAAGGCACATACACTTCAGGGCCAGCCAGTCAAAAAGCACGAGCTGATGACTGGCAGGGTTATGCGGACCCCCACCCATGTACTAGCCCCGGTGCTCACAGAAGGTCAGCTCAGAGAGGTAAACCGGGACAGGTTCACCCGAAACCTCTTCAAGCACATTAAGCAGGTCCATGAGCAGGCAGCTGGGAACATGGGAAGGCAGCATCGGAGTAACTGATTGCTGTTAGAACCCCGAAAACACCACGAATGGGAGGTAGGGGATCAGGTCATGGTGAGGAACTATGCCCGAGTAGGGAGTCTGGAACCATTATACATGGGGCCCTACAGCATTGTAGACAAGGCCAGCCCCATGGCGTACGCTGTTAAGATGCCTCAGTGCACCAAATGGTTCCATATTAATCAGTGTAAACTGTTTAAACCCAAGAAGAGAAAACAGCCAGTTGGGGTAGGGTCTGAGGATAGAAATCCTCAGTCTGCAGCGGGAGCGAGTTCACAGACTGCACAGGCAGGCACTGTGGCTTGCTTAAGGGGAGGGGCCATCCCGCTCACCGATTGGGACACTCCCCCACTCTTCTGGGATCCAGATGAGGAGGGACCCGAGGGCGAAGATCCCGCCCCTAACCCAGGTGTAGAGGAGGAGGGACCTGAGGTCGAAAACCCCGCCCCAGACCCAGTTTTGGGACCTGGGGGCGGAGACTCCCAGCCTGCAGCAACAGGCTGCGAAGAGTTACCTGCCCCTAGCCCAGGTTCGGGAGAGGTAAAGCCTGAGGACGATGACCCCCAGCCAGCGGCAGTGGTGAGCCCACAGACCGCATCGGAGGGGACAGCCATTCGGGTTAAAGGCCCACCAGCCAAGAAAACCCCACCCGCCAAAGTCCTCAGAAGGTCTCCACGGACGCCCCAGCCAAGAAAACCGCGGTCACCAGCTCCCCATTTTAAAGGGGCAGCCTCCCGAGTCAGGGGGAAGTCCAAGGACAGGGGTCCCCAGCCAGCAGCCACAGGCTGCGAGGGACCAACAGTACAGGACAGTGCGGTCATGCCGAAGGGAGCGGTGTGCCACAGCCCAAACAGGAATTAGGCTGGCCGCCCGGAGACGGGCAGCGGATGTACATAGTTTAGCGTAAGTTTATATTGTTAAGTTCGGGTGTTTTAGTTTAAGTTTAACCACGGTGATGGGTAGTTTTAAGATAAATAGTATTGTTAAGAATGTGTATTGAGCCGAGGTCGCAAGACTCGACTATGCTTCACCCAAGCCAGAGAATCTCCTCGGGACCTGCCTATATGCTCTTGTGTCTCTTTGCAGAAAGAGGATTTGAGAATGAAGGGGGGCGTACTCCTACTCGCCCTGCTAGGGATGAGCGTCGGAAAGCGTGGCGACATGGAGGACTCTCACATCTACAGGTGCTCGGGAGAAAAGGCTCCAGTGGTGACTGCTGGGAGCAGCGAACAAGGCGCGGAGGGACCCGCCATCTACGCCCACGAGGGAAGATGGCCCGGGTGGTTGGGATCCAACTCAACCCGGTACTCCAGCCAGACCGGTTTCACCTACGGGAGGCCTCCCTCCCCTGCCCCAGCGTACAGGTTGTGGCCTCACGGGTCGGGTCACTGAGGGGAAACGCGTGTGCCTGACGTGCACAGGACAGATTCCCCTGGGAAGGTGGTGGTGGCTCAGAAAGCTGAGCACGGACATGGGGGATCGCACAGCCGACTGCGAACGGATGGGAAACGACACCCACCGAACAGTCACCGGGACCCAAGAAGGGACTAGTGTATTTTGGGACAAGTGGTGGGAGTCGGAACAGGGAATCTATGTTTGTATGTGGGGGTCAAAGAGGGCCTGCCCCACAGGCATATCTATCATCTTCTCCGCATCATGGCAGGATAAGGGGAAGGGGGTGGAATGGGATTCCCACCTACACACCTGCATAGTCCCACGTTACCCAGCCCAGTCAAAGCCACTGAGCCAGTGGCACACACCCGAAAGCCCTTGCCCACGACTCAGGCAGTAAGGACACACAGGGAGGGGTGCCCCACCACCACCAAGGGACCAGGGAATGGGCTGGTACTGGTGCCTATGGATCAGGTACTATACCAGGGGGTGCACTACGCGGTAGCCTCCGTGATTTTAAAACTCACCGAGGTACACTTACCGGAGTGGTGTCCCAAAGAGACAGAGCAGCTATACCAGGCCCTGTTAAAGGACATGTTCAAGAACTTGTTCAAGAAGTTTTATGAGTTCGATTTTGCCAATGTCAACAAAACCGAACTGTACACCACACACCGTGAGTACTTCGGTTACACAGGGAGACAAAGAAGGGGAGTATGGAATTATGTTTTTACTACGTTTAACACAGGGTCCTCTGTCATCAACAGTTTGGATGACATAGAGCTGCAGACCCAGATAAACGGTTTAAAAACACAGTTAGGGAAGATAGTAATGGACAAGAACAAGGTAGTGGGCTCGGAGTTACATGAGGACCAGACCATGAAGGTCCATCTAAAGGAGATTATAGCCGAGCTGGAGAAGCACACAAAGACTGTAAATGCCCTCATAAGAGAGGACAGAAATGCTTCTGACCAGGCTGCGCAGAACAAGGTGTGCGTGCTATAAGGGGCATGGTTCCTGGGCGAGGGCCGCAGTAATCTGGAGGATTTAAAACAGGGTTTAGTCCCCTCCTGGATCAGCAACAAACACCTCGCAGCCCTCCATCCATTTGAGAATGCATTAAGCCCGTGCCAACTCCGGCTTGCTTCCGAAGCCTACCCGGTCCCAGTGGATTGTGGACAGTCTAACCACACCATCATGGGAATACTAGTAAGGATGCCGGTCATGGGTAGGACAGCCCGACCCACACCGGTATACAGGGTAGAGAACATTGGAGTAATTCAAGGGGGTGCACACATTCGTTTCACAGCGGTCCCACTTTACGTCATAAAGTAGGAGCACGCTATGACAGGTACTGACCTCTCGGGGTGCCGGAGCTGGGGAGCACACATAATACTGTGTCCCCAGCACTTGAACGCCTATTCTAAACCACAGTGCGGGTTTAAAGCTGTTGGCGCAAAACCTATAAATTGTACCATGGAGGCAATGGCACAAGGCCATGTTCCCCCACAGGTAGCATATATAGGAGGTGGGACATATTGTGTCACCACAGGCGCGCCCCACTACCAGCATGGACAGCATAGCTGGTGTCCGGTAAGTGACAACAGTTTCTGCTTTAAACCCGAGGCAGAAGTTCAAGCGGCCCAGGAACGAATTGTCCCCATTCCTGAACCCTCCACTGTTCACCTCACTGGAAAGGAGAATTTTACCAACCTGCAGAAGTATGTGGCGCATTTCGGCGATGAAATCCCTCCTCTCCCAGAACACCTTACCAAGATACTCAAAGCCGTTATAGTCTCGCAGAAACATTTCTACACGTTAGAGCAGAAAACGGTAGAGATAGGGGCTAAAATATTGGACATTGTGATCCCACCCTGGTGGGACATTTTCAATAATATAGAGGTCCCTTCGTGGATTAGGCTGGCGTCCCACATCCTCGTGGTGTGCCAGCTGGGGATAGTATTGTACCAATATGCACTCAGTGCAAGGGAAAAGGTCAAATACTAGAATTCCAAAACCAGAGGACCTGGAAGGAACATTATGTTAAGGTGGAGGGAGATACTCCTGTTTGAATTTTTTTGTATTTCTGATTAAAGATTGTTGTTTTTTAGTGTTTGTTGTTTATAATAAAGATTTTCGACGTGTTGTTTTAATAAAAATGTATGTGTACCAAGTGGTGCAGGGGTGTCGGACCCCTCCATGCTTAGATGTGTGTGTAAATGGCTGTAATTTATTCTATGTATGCTTATGTACACCACATTTTCGCGGAATGGGAAATGCATGTGTTGTGGGTATATTAGGTAGGTAATTACAGTGGAAGGTTAACTATGGAGGGTTGGAAATTTTGCTCACCTCATCAGGATGATACTTAAAGCAAGTTTAGTATCAACAGGGGGGGGCGTGTAAGTGCAGGGTTCTCAAAATTCCCGCATTCCCCAAATTATGGATCAAGGGACCCTGTTTTGGACAAGTTATTAAAACCAGGGTACCCACAATGGCTTCTGTAACCTCGTGACCAAAACTGACAGGATTTTTAAAACAAGGCTCTGCAGACAGGCAGGCCTGGAAACGAAACTTAAAATGCAGGAACCTGTGAAAAGGACTCTCTGGAGCCAGCCAGACAAAGTAAACACAGAATAAGCATTCACTCGACTTGAAATAGATCAAGCCAGAATGGGCCTAGACTCGAGGCCATGAGGTTTCTGCATATTTAATTGGTAACAGCTCACAGTAGCCATCAAGTCAGGATGGGGACAAGTAAGTCTTATCCATGACAAATAACCAGGACATCGGGGCAATTAGACCCGGAGACAACCACTCCACAAGTCGTTAAAGTAAATGGTTGTAATCAATTAAACAAGCCCGCCAAAAGTCAAACAATGGACTGACCTGATTTGGCGCACAGATAAGGTGTTGAAGAACGGGTATAATTGTAGGCCCATCAGTGGCAATCACTCTCTTGTCTCTTGGCACTTATTCTCTTATCTCTTGCTCCTGCCCTTATCCTTGACCTTGGCCTGATGCCTCTCATACTCGTGCCCTGGCCTCGTGGCGGGCTCTCTTCTCGCTCCCCGCGCCACTCAACAACCAAGGACGCCCATTACACCGGGGTCAAACGTGGGAAGAGAACGAGACCCGAGTTCAAAACCACACAGGACACACAGGCCACAAATGGCAGACGAGACGAGACGAGACGAAAAAGAAGGTAAACCGGTAAGGGCAGAGAAGGGCAGCGGAAAGATGCATTTGGGGACCAACACCCAGTTATAAGCTGGTGTTTGGTGAATAAGATTAACGTATAGTGTAACCCCAATTTAAGAATATGCTGGCATTCGAAGGATGGGCAGAAAAGTCGAGACATACAGCCTAGTTATAAGCTGGCGTTTGTCACATGGACAATAATAGCCCGGTTAAAGAATAAACTGGCATTCGAAGCATGGCTAGCAAAATCATCTAGATGATAAAGACCGCCAATCGACCCCCGACCATAACATTACCGCTGACAACCGCCCGAGGGAGAAGAAGAAGAAAACCCATCGCGACGAGACGATGACGGTAGCTGATGAAAAAGGAGGGTGCTTCGCATCAACAACTTCAGCGCCGCGCCCTGAGACCACGTGGTGACGGGATACCCCAAAGGACAGCGGGAGCGGACCTCAAAACCCCACCAATTAAAGCAACAGGTTTTGGATTGGTGAGCATGAATTCCTGGCCCCTCATAGCTTAATCTAGTTAGGTATAGGGGGTGGGATAAGGATAAGGGGATTGTTAATGTAGTTGTTTTCCCTCGATGTGCCGTGTATTCCCCATTCCCACATGAGTGTAATTGTTTTATGCCTGTATTTTCATACCAGTAATTTTCATAAGATTGTTGTATTATGCTTTTAATAAAATTTTGGTTTTCTTACACCAAACCACTTGTCTAATCGATTTTCTGTATTGCCGCCTGTAACTAAGTCCGGTGTCTAGAACCCAGGGGTGTGAGAGCGATTCGAACCACTCAGAGGACAGTCAGAGTGAAGCTGACTGGGCACACACGCCACCCCCTACACCCGCCAGTACTCAGCTGAGCAGGTGTCCCTTTTCATCGTGTTGTGCTGTATGCTGCACAACTTGGCCATCATGAGGGCCCAGCCATTGCCACCAGTCATAGCGGGACCACCTCAGGAGGAGGAAGAGGGAGGGGAGGAGGAGGAGGAGGAACAGGAGGAGGAACAGCAGCGAGGGAAGAGGCAGCCACTCTATCGGCCTTCTGGAAGGGTGGTCCATGGCCACCTCATCAGACCATCGTTCCAAATTCTACCCCCATCCCAGTTGCTCACCATATCCCCATCATTCCATCCATTTCGCATGCAATATCACAGCGCAAAGCTGAAATGAGAGACAGCACAAATTTTGCAAAATTCCATTAATAAATTTATCAACATTCAGTAAACACATATATACAACAATATTAACTAATCACCCTTCTGCAAACCCTTACTTCCCTTCTTTACAATCCCTTTTCCTAATCTACTGCTCCTACAAAGTCTGTGCCCAGTGGCTGCAGCAGGGCTGGTGGAAGGTTGCTGAGTGTCGGTGCCAGAGACTACAGATGGCCTTGCAGAACACCCTCAACCAGCTCTGAGCCTGGAAGGCTCAGCTATACACTGCACCACCTCAGGCTGGGCGGCGGCAGTCTGGCCTAGCTGGATGACAGGCAGGGACAAGAGCAATGGCGGAGTGGCAGGAGCAGGAGAGCAGTCTGAGACTCGATGGCAGAAACCATTGACTGCATTACAGCACTAAGACATTGCGTGACTTCCGCCTGTGCTGCACTGGGAGCTGCCACATCGCCCATGATATGCGGCATGAGGTCTGGGTCCCCACGGTCTCTCAGGGAGTCCACCATCCTTTGCAGACTTCCAAGGATGGGCTCCGTGGTGTGCGCAGAGCTCTGTGCAATGTTGGAGGTGGACTCCTCCACGCTCCTTACCATTGCCGACAGGCTCTCGGGCACCCTTGCCATTGCACCTATCATCTTGGTGTGCATGCCAATCACCCTTCTTGTGAATGCCTCCCCATCGAGGTCCTCATCGTGTGCAGCAGAATTCAAGCACGAACTCGCCCTCTGGGGAGCTGCCCCCGAGCTACCCTTTTGCCCTGGCCTTGCTGCAGCCTGCTGGTCCCCGATGCATTACTCAGTGCAGATCCCTCTACTAAACTAGCCTCTCGAAAGGCAGGAAATCAAAACATATCTGAAAGATGTGTGTGTCCCTTTAAGAAGCGCTGACAGCGTCTCTGTACAACTGCTGCGTGCACGTTCTTCCGTGCGTGGTTAGGAGAGGACGTTAATGCGTGCAGCAGCATCCAAAATCGCAGTTGTGTGTCAAATCAGGCGTTGCATGTCACTTAATGTCACGAACTGCATATTTGCATTGGAGGTGCGAGCGCAGGCAACGGCAGTGCTGCTGACCTCTCCAAAATGGCGGCCACCATGTCCCGCGCCAGAAGCGAGTGGCCGCCATTTTTTCAAAAAAAACGTTGTCAATGGCCGGCTCTGGGGTGGGGAATTATTATTTCCTGTTCTCCAAAGGAGATAATATCCATCTTCTGTACTTATTGCAAGGTTACTGTGTGTAACTAGTTGTACTTGATCATTAAAATTACTGATTGCCACTGTATTGGTTGTCTTGTCAAGCTGATCTGCAGAATGTAATGAGAAGTAGGAGCAGGAGTAGGCTATACGGCCCCTCGGGCCTGCTCCGCCATTCAATAGGATCATGGCTGATCCAAACCTAGACTCACGTCCACTTCCCTGCCCGCTCCCCATAACCCTTAATTCCCTTATCAGCTAGGAAACTGTCTATTTCCTTTTAAAATTTATTTAATGTCGCAGCTTCCACAGCTCTCTGAGGTAGCAAATTCCATAGATTTACTACCCTCTGAGTGAAGAAGTTTCTCCTCATCTCAGTTTTGAAATGGCAGCCCCTTATTCTAAGATTATGCCCCCTAGTTCCAGTCTCACCCATCAGTGGAAACATCCTCCCCGCATCCACCCGATCAAGCCCCCTCACAATCTTATGTTTCGATAAGATCGCCTCTCATTCTTCTGAATTCCAATGAGTAGAGGCCCAACCTACTCAACCTTTCCTCATAAGTCAACCCCCTCATCTCCGAATCAACCGAGTGAACCTTCTCTGAACTGCCTCGAGAGCAAGTATATCTTTTCTTAAATATGGAAACCAAAACTGTACGCAGTATTCCAGGTGTGGCCTCACCAGTATCCTGTATAACTGAAGCAAGACTTCCCTGCTTTTATACTCCATCCCCCTTGCAATAAAAGCCAAGATTCCATTGGCCTTCCTGATCACCTGCTGCACCTGCATACTAAATTTCTGTGTTTCATGCACCAGGACCCCCAGATCCCTTTGTACTGTAGCGCTTTGCAGTTTCTTTCCATTTAGATAATAACTTGCTCTTTGATTTTTTCTGCCAAAGTGCATAACCTCACACTTTCCAACATTATATTCCATCTGCCAAATTTCTGCCCACTCACTTAGCCTGTCTATGTCCTTTTGCAGGTTTTTTATGTCCTCCTCACTCACTGCTTTCCCTCCCATCTTTGTATCGTCAGCAAACTTGGATACGTTGCACTTGGTCCCCTCCTCCAAATCGTTAATATAAATTGTAAAGAGTTGGGGTCCCAGCACTGACCCCTGTGGAACACCACTAGTTACTGATTGCCAACCCGAGAATGAACCATTTATCCCAACTCTCTGTTTTCTGTTAGATAGCCAATCTTCCACCCATGCCAGCATATTACCCCCAATCCCGTGATTTTTTATCTTGTGCAGTAATCTTTTGTGTGGCACCTTGTCAAATGCCTTTTGGAAGTCCAAATACACCACATCCGCTGGTTCCCCTTTATCCACCCTGTTTGTTACACCCTCAAAGAATTCGAGCAAATTTGTCAAACATGTTAATATGTTTCGCTTTCTCAGGAGTACGTCTCTACCCTTGCCAACCCCCCTACCAATGTCTGCCCTGAAAGCCAGCTGGGCCATACTACCTTGGAAGCTGTCACGTTGCTGCAGTCTGCATCTGGGCCCCCTCAGGCCCCAGCTCCTAGCGGTTACCAATCAGAAGCATCTCATGAGCCCTTGTCTGAGCCACAGCAGCCTCCCACTTCCCATGCTGAAGCCACTGGAGCATTACAGTAGGTAACAGAGCACTTAAGACAGGCACCAGGGGCTCACACCAGGTTGACAATTAGTGTGTAGGCATTTGTGTAAACCAGTAAAATGATAAACCTTGTTGAAATCTTTATGCAAAGAGTGTTCCTCTAGTAGTTGGTGACCCTGAAATGTTAGTTGACATGAATATCAATGTTGGAATTAGGCATATGCAGTTTATTTGAGGATGGAAGTACTGGGAGAGATGTTGGGCATGACTGTTAATGCAGGGGAGCAGGGATTGCTCAGATGAAGTGCTCTTCAATAAGTTGCTGCTGAAAAGCTCTGGCTGCAGCATACAGCAAACCACTATCATATGGGACACCCTTTGTAGGCTGTATTGCAGGATGCCGCCAGAACTGTCCATGAAACGGAATCGTTGCTTGAGGACTCCAATGGTCTGCTCAATGAGGGCTTGAGTTGACTAATGCTGAAGAGGACTGAAATGTAAACTGTACGCACCAGTAATTGCTGACTGCATTAGACTACCTGCCAGGAAGCTTCCGCAACATGTCACTGCCAACTTTTGGTAGTTTGGCTGCTGAGCATGGATTGCTGAGAGGAGGAATGAGCCAAGTGTTCAGGGCATAACCTCATCCCCAAACTGAAAGTTCCCCATTTGCTGTGCAGAGCCAAAGAGTAGAGAATGAAGGATTTCCACAATATAAAATAATCATGGCAGCTGATAGGAAAGCAGGCATGGAACTGCATGATGCACTACTAATCACATGCCAATTGCATATTAATGGTGTGGAAGCCCTTGAGATTCCTGAAGGCACTGGAGTTGTGTGCAGGAACTCAAAGTAACATGAGAGCAGTCAATGATGCTCTGGACTTGGGGGAGCCCTGCAATCTATAAAAACCCTATCCTGCTGTTTCCTGTTTATTATGTCTGTACCTTTCTACCTAGACACAATTAGTGCTCAGAACCCAGAGATTCAAACATGAGGCTACTTTATTCAAAAGGATGTTCTGTACTCTCCAGAACCTAAGAGAACAAAAACCCAACCATTTATCTGCTGTGACAGCGCCACCGCCACCGCAGGTGGGAGGAGAACACATAATACATAACATATTCCTCCCCTCTTAAATGAAATGTCCACATTATTCCTCAACAGGTAAGTTACTTTCAATGCACTCAACTAACCAAGGGTAGAGGTAGACTGCCTCAAACCCTGACTTTACCCTGGGGTTTATTCTGCCCCAGTCTTGTGGGTAAGTCACTAAGCCTACAGAGCCAAGCGTCTTGGAGGCCGCCACTCTCTGACAGGATACCGGCGGTCATCGCTGGCTTCCAAAGCAGTAGGCATTGCCACAGGCCTAGATGGAGAAGGTGCCTGTGTCAGTCGAAAGTCAGGAGTTTGCACAGGTGGAACAGTCTCTTTGACTTCCTGTGTTGGAGAAGAGCACTGTGGCAAAGGATGCTGGTTTGCGGTATCATCCGGAAACAGTTCAGGCCAACCAGCCGTTGGAGCCTCTGTGGCTGTCTCTGCTCCTAGCAACAGTTGATCGTGTGTCTTCTCCAGACGATGTCCTCAGCAGTCTCAACCGTGTAAGACACAGGGCCCGTCTGCGCGATCACCGTAGCAGGAACCCATTTCGGTCCAGTGTTGTAGTTTCGAGCTAGGACGTGCTCGCCAGGATGAAACCATCTCTCCTTGGCTCTTTTCTCTCTTCTTTCAAATTGAGCTTGTTGTTGACGTTGGACAACCTGCTCTGCCATTGGAGGTTTGAGTAAGTCAAAACTTGTCCGCAACTGCCTCTTCATCATGAGCGAAGCAGGGGAAGTTTTGGTTGTGGCATGCGGCTCGTTTCTGTAGGACAACAGGAAGCTGTTCTGACGTTGGTGGATTGAGCCCTGACCTTGCGATGCCTTCAAGGCGTGTTTCAAAGTTTGCAAGAACCTTTCTGCCAGGCCGTTAGTAGAGGGATGATAGGGCGCAGACCTGATGTGTTGGACACCATTCACTTGCAGGAAGGTTGCAAACTCCTGTGATACAAATTGTGGACCGTTGTCACTTACGAGTTGCTCCAGTGAGCCATAACGGCTGAACATCTCACCAAGTTTCTCAATTGTTTTCTCTGCCGTGGTAGACCTCATCACAGCAACCTTCGGCCACTTGCTACGAGTGTCTACAACCACCATAAACATCTTCTCTTCAAAAGGACCGGCGAAGTCCACATGTACTCGCTGCCACACTTCTTCAGGCCAATCCCAGGGGTGTAGGGTTGCCAGCTGTGGAACATTCCAGACCCTTTGACACGGGGAACATGTTTTGGCTTTCTCCTCAATATTTTCATCGAGACCTGGCCACCAGAAGTAGCTTCTTGCTATTTCCTTCATCCGAACAATCCCACTGTGGCCTGTATGAAGTTGTTGCAGTACAGGTTCCCTCAGAGGTGGCAGAATGATGACACAGCGTCCCCAGAGAAGACAACCTGCCTGGACGGAGAGCTCATTTTTTTTTTAAACGTTTCAAACTAGGAGAATCTCCTATAGCTCACCCTCGAATGACATCGTCCATTACCTCAGACAGGACTGGATCATTGCGGGCGTACCTTCGCACCTGAACTGCAGTGACAGGTGCTCCCTCCACTTGTCTAAAGTAGAAGATGTCTATCTGACGAGGCTCTGGGGAAGTAACAGGCAAGGGCAGCCTCGAGAGACCGTCTGCATTGCCGTGCAAGTCTGATTTGCGATATTTGATGTCGTATGTGTGTCCTGACAACAGTAAAGCCCACCTTTGCATCCTGCTTGCAGCAAGAGATGGAATTCCAGTGTGGGGCCCGAAGATTGAAGTCAATGGACGGTGGTCCGTCAGGAGTGTGAACCTTCTCCCAAACAGGTACTGATGAAATTTTCGAATTCCAAAAACGATTCCCAAGGCCTCGCGCTCAATCTGTGTATAGTTACACTCGGCCTTGTTCAAGGTGCGTGATGCGAAGGCGATAGGTTTCTCTTCACCAGAAGGCATGATGTGGGATATGACTGCTCCCACACCATATGGTGATGCATCACATGCTAGCTGCACGGGTAGCTTTGTGTCGAAGTGTGTCAGGACCTCCGACTTCAGCAATGCTTTCTTTGCTTGGACGAAAGCTTCGTTCCACAGTTCAGTCCATTTCCATGTTTTGCCTTGATATAGCAACTGATGTAGCGGCTTCAGTAATGTTGCTAAGTCTGGAATAAACTTTCCATAGTAGTTAAGTAGCCCCAGGAATGAATGTAACTGGCTCACAATCTGGGGTGCTGGGGCCTCCACGATCGCCTTGACCTTTGACGGCGCCTTATGCAGGCCAGTAGCATCAATCACATGCCCCAGGTACTCAACTGAAGACTGAAAGAATTCACATTTGTCCTTACGAACTCTGAGTCCGTACTCTTTCAGTCGCTGTAGTGTCGCATCCAAGTTCAGAAGATGATCCTCCTCATTTGTCCCAGTGACAAGGATGTCGTCCAGGTAGCATTGGACTCCTGGCAGTCCACTCAAAATCTGATCCATTGCCCTTTGGAATAGAGCAGGGGCTGACGTAATTCCAAACGGAAGGTGGCAGTACCCGTATAGCCCCTTGTGTGTCACAATTGTCAGCAACTCCTTTGATTTGTCATCGACATGCATTTGTAGATAAGCCTGGCATAAGTCTATTTTGCTGAACTTTTGCCCTCCGGCCAGGCCCGTAAAAAGGTCACCAATGAGGGGAAGAGGGTACTGTTCCACAGACAGCACCGGGTTAATAGTCACTTTCGAATAGATCCATCCTTTTCCAGGACAGGAACAATGGGTGTGGCCCATTTGTTCACGCTCACAGGCTCCAGGACTCCATTCTCGACTAAGGCCTCCAAGCTGGCCTCAACTTTTGGCCTACTTGCATAGGGTACAGGTCGGGCTTTGTGAAACTTCGGCTTGCTGTCAAGTTTAATGTTCAGTCTCACGCTGATCTTTTTCATGCTCCCAAGTTCACCATTGAAGAGTTCTGCATGTTTGTTTAAAACTGCAGTCAGGCGTGACTCCCCTTTTGACATCATGCGGACTGCAGGCCAGTCCAGCATGATCTTCTCTAGCCACGCATGTCCCAGTAGAGATGGGTAATTTCCCTTTACCACATATAGTGGCAATTTCGCAGTCTGTCCGTTCAATTTAACTGTCACCTCAATGGCACCTTCTCATGGCCACAGGTTCGCCGGTATACGTCTTTAGCAGAATGTTTGTTGGCTGAAGGGTAAGATGCTTTAGCATTTTATTGTAGACAGTGTCTGAAACAAGGGACACAGCCACGCCTGTGTCCACCTCCATCCACACTGATTGTCCCTCCACCAGTGGTGACACCCAGTAGCCATTTGGACCACCTGCAACCGTCTGTATGTGCACCTCTTCCTCCTCATAGATGTCGCTCCCCTCTGTTTTGCTTGTTCCATCATACTGCACTGAATGAACACTCTTTTTCTTCTCTTGTCCAAATACAGACATTTTGCTTTCATGCTTCCCAGCTCTGTCTGTTCTTTTTTTACCTCTACAGGCACGTTCAATGTGACCCTTTTTGCCACAATTTCGGCATTCCAGCTCCGTACACCAGCAGTCATTAGCGTGATGGCCCGTTTTCCCACAACGGTAACATGTGCCGCTCCATGCACCTTTAGGCTCAGACGACACCTTGTGAACTCTCCCTGTTGAACTAAACTGGTGAGCCTCCTTTTCCGCCATCTCCATGGAGACGCTAACTTCAATGGCCTTTTCAAGAGTAAGGTTGTCCTCAGTAAGAAGGCGCTTCTGTGTGGCTGCACTTTGCAGACCACACACAAGTCTGTCTCTAATGGTGTCATTCAGCACCTCCTTGAACTCGCAGTGTTCTGACAACCTTTTCAAAGCAGCAACAAACATAGTCACTGTTTCCCCCTCCTCTTGATTCGGTTTGTGAAATCTAAATCTCTCAGCAATAACCAGAGGTTTGGTGAAAAATGTGCTCCAAGAATTTCCACTAGTTGTTTATGTTTTAGTTCCTGGCTTAACTGGCTGCACAAGGCTGCGCAGTAAATTGAATGTCTTTGCTCCCATTATACTCAAAAAGGTAGGCATGACCTTATCGTTTGCCACCGCATTCGCCAAAACAAAATAGTCAAAACATTCCGTATAAGCGCTCCATTGCTCAACATTTTCATCAAAATCACCGATGTTTCCGAATATATTAGCCATCTCATGTTTCAAATTTTAATTTCAGTTTACTCACTGCACCCGTAACCGTTAATGTAATGTTGCAATCTCTGTTCCAAGTGTTTTGTAATCGAAAACAAGAAAGTTCCCACAACGCAGATTCATCCAATCCTCGTCGCTGTTGTACCCGTGTGTTAATGGAGACACGGAATGCAGGAGTTGGTTTCACAGGTGTTTACTGAACAAAGTCTGGAGGTGAACTAACAGATACAAGACACTATACAGGCTTATATAGCCCGAGTGGCCATTACCGGCATTACAGTACACAGGGGGCTCTTAAAGGCACATACACCACAATTCCTCCCCTTTTAGACAACCAGTACATAATATTTTAAGTAATCATTAATTAACATGTTACAAGAACAATAATCTACACATTTGCTGCAGTTAATCAATTATAAGTCAGTCTCTCTGGAGGCTTCCTGACTCGGTCCGGATAACGCCTCGGTGGTGTAGTAGTTTCTGGTGGTGTAGTAGGTTCTTTTGGCAAGGTCAATTCGGCTTGAATGCCAGTGTCGGGTTCATCTGGTTCCAGTATCACCGGATCGGAGGTAGATACTATGGGTATCTCTGCTTCATCATTAGGCGTATAGAGTTGTGGTGTAGGTTGTCCCTTTTCGGATGACTCTATGATCTGGTCAGCATGGCGCCTTATTATGCTTTCTCCAATGTCCACAGTATACATCAGTGGTCCTAGTCGTGTGAAAATAGTTCCAGGCTGCCATTTCTCGGTACGGTAGTCCCGGGCCAAAACTTGTTGACCTATCTGGAAGGTTCTAGTTGGCCTTTCATTCATGCCTTGAAATTGTCGGTTCTCCACGTCCCTTCTGATGTTTGGCTTGATCAAATCCAGCCGGCATCTTAGGCTTCTATTGAAGAACATCATGGCGGGAGTTTGGTTTGTAACCACATGTGTTGCATTCCTGTATGCAAACAAGAAGTTATCTACCTTATGCTGTAGATTTATGTCTTCATTACCCATGGCCTTTATGGCCTTCTTGAAGGTCTGGACAAACCTTTCAGCCAATCCATTGGTGGCGGGATGCTATGGGGCGGACATGTGGTGCTTAACCCCATTGTTTTTTAAGAACTTCCTGAATTCTTCGGATACAAATTGCGGTCCATTATCAGAACAGGTCTGTTCAGGCAGCCCATTCCTGGCAAATATGGTCCTTAATACTGTGATGGTTTTTTCCGTGGTGGTGGAGGACATCTTTATTACCTCCGGCCACTTGGAGTGTGCATCAACCGCGATTAAGAACATTGAGTCCATAAATGGACCAGCAAAGTCAATGTGTACCCTTTGCCATGGAGATGAGGGCCACTCCCATGGATGTAGAGGGGCTTGTGGTGGGGCGTTTTGGACCTTCTGGCATCCTAGGCAGCTCTTGGTCATTTCTTCGATGTCTCCATCGATACCTGGCCACCACACAAACGCTCTGGCTAGGTTCTTCATTTTCACTCCACCCAGATGTCCCTCATGAAGCTCTTTTAGCACTTTATCCTGGAGTTTGGGTGGAATCACCACTCTGGATCCACACATCAAGGTTCCTCGGCACACTGACAGCTGTTCTCTTCTTTGCGAGAATGCTGGCAACAATGGTTCGCCATGTGCTGGCCATCCCTTCACCGTTAAATCGTAGACTCGTGAGAGAGTCGGGTCATTTCTCGTTTCCTTTTCAATGGCAGAATTTGTTACTGGTAGACATTCCACTATGGTTGAGTGGAACATCTCCACTGGGTCCACTGTAGGTGCCTCTTCTACCGTTGGCAACGGTAGGCGCGATAAACCATCAGCATTCCCATGCTGTTTTGATCCTTTGTATTCTATGTCATATTGGTGTGCCCCTAGGAAAAGGGACCACCTCTGTAGCCTTTGCGCTGTCATAATGGGAACACCCTTTTTAGGGTTAAATATGGAGATGAGGGGCTGATGGTCAGTCAACAAGGTAAATTTTTGTCCGTGTAGGTATTGGTTGAATTTCTTAACTCCCCATACAAGGCTAAATGCTTCCCTGTCGATCTGGGCATAGTTACGCACAGCTGAGTTCAATGAGCGTGACGCAAAAGCTATCGGCCGCTCCGAGCCATCAGGGAATCTATGCGATAATACCGCTCCTACGCCGTAAGGGGATGCATCGCACGCCAGTCTGATTGGCAGTGATGGGTTGTAATGAGCCAAAACTTCCTTGGACGTGATCAAGCCTTTGCATTTATGGAAGGCACGTTTACAGTCTTCGCTCCATTTCCAAATTACTCCCGTTTGTAGCAGTTCGTTAAGAGGGTGCAGAACAGTTGACAAGTTCGGTAAAAATTTATGATAGTAATTTATCAATCCCAGGAACGACCTTAATTGTGAGACATTTTCAGGTGCTGGGGCTTTTATGACCGCTTCAATTTTTTCAGGTGACTTATGCAACCCTTCCTCGTTAATTATGTGGCCACAATATGATATTTGTTTCTGGAAAAATTCGCACTTGGGGCGATTTGCTCGTAGGCCCCGTTCTCTCAGCCTAGTGAGCACCTGCTACAAATTGGCAAGGTGCTCGTTGTCGTTTTCTCCTGTTACAAGGATGTCGTCTAGGTAGCATTGAGTTCCCGGAATCCCTTGAAGGACTTGCTCCATAGCTCTTTGCCAGATAGCTGGAGCTGATGCTACTCCGAAAACCAGTCGATTGTACTGGTACAGGCCTTTGTGTGTATTAATCATGAGATACTTTTTAGAGGCCTCTTCAACCTCCATCTGTCAATTTTGGTGAAACGTTTCCCTCCGGATAGTGAGGCGAAAATATCTTCTATCCTCGGAAGAGGATACTGTACCATGTGAAGGACCGGGTTTACAGTCACCTTGAAGTCCCCACAGATGCGAATTTTTCTCTGTTCTTCAGATTTATCATTATTCAACATTTTCTTCATGACCGGGACGATGGGTGTTGCCCACTCGCTCCAATCTATCTTGGATAATACGCCTGCCTTTTCCAAATTCTCCAGCTCTGCCTCGACTGCTGGACGAATTGCGTATGGCACCGGCCTTGCCTTAAAAAACTTGGGAATTGCCGCATCTTCCACTTTTATTGAGGCGGTGACGCCTTTCAAGGTTCCTAGTTCCTGTTGAAACACTTCCTTGGCGTTGGCCAAGATGTCTTTTAATCGTTCAGGTATGACGTCATCATCATTTTTTTTCTTACTGGTCACCGTCAGTGCCTGAATGGAGTGCCAGTCTAAACGTATCTTCCTGATCCATTCACATCCCAACAGCGGTGGACCACCATCTTGCAGAACGTATAAATACAACTTCTGTATTTCCTTGCCGTTGTATACAACAGGCACCCTTATTTTCCCTTTGGGGTATACTTACTGCCCCGTATATGTTTTCAAGATAATGGATGTGTCTTTCAAAGGTATATGCGGAAATAGCTGCTCGTAATCCCGTCGACTTATGACGGTCAGAGCTGATCCTGTATCTAGCTCCATTTTAACTGGGGACCCCACTATCGTGAGGGTAACCCAAATGGTCTGGTAATCTTCTTTGGCAATTACATTATGTAATTTGAGACAGCTTAGTCGCTTGTTTCCGGAGTCGCTATCACTCTTCTGGTCTTCGGAGCTACTGTCCGTCATCATTTGTACCTTTCTGTACTTTTCCTTATTGGTTTTTTTCCTGTCCATGGATTTTTTTTTCCAGATCAGCATACACATGCAATGTGTCCAATTTTTCCGCATTGCCTGCATGCTTTGTCCTTGAACCAGCAGTCCCTCTGGTCATGGGTGGATCTGCTGCAGCGATAACATCTCTTGAAACCCTGTGTCATTTCATGAGTGCCGAAGTCCTGTGGCTTTTGCTGTATCTCTGCAGCTCCTCTTGCGGCTGCTTCGTATGATACAGCCACACTGAAAGCCTTGTCCAGTGTCAAATCTTTCTCAGAAAGTAGCCTTTTCTGTGTTCCTTCACTTAGGAGACCGCAGACGAATTTGTCTCGAAGAGAATCTGCCAGTCCTGCCCCGAATTGGCAGTGCTTTGACAGCTTCCTTAATTCGGTGAGGTAATCAGCGTTACTTTCATTCTTGTGCTGATTCCTCCTGAAGAATTTGAATCGTTCCGCTATCAGCAGCGGTGTTGGGTTTAAGTGCTCCTGTAGGGCATCAACAATCTCCTTAAAATTCTTGTCCCTCGGTTTGGCTGGAGTGATTAAGTTTCGTAACAGCCCGTATGTCCTTGCGCCCATTAGATTTAGAAGTACTGATGCCTTTTTATCATCCTCTATTTCATTTGCTGTGCAATATACCTCCACTCTTTCCACATATGTGGTCCAATCCTCTATATCACTATCGAAAGCAGTAATATTGCCAGTCTTAGGCATCCTGAAAAAAAGTGGTGCCTCCCGCGCTTTCCCGCCGCTGCCGCTGCTGACAACGCTGTTCTCCGCGGTTTTTATTTACACAGGTATTTTTTTTTTTTTAAATAGGTGGAGACTCGTTCCCGCCGGACTCTCTGGGACTTTTCCCTCCCTCTGCTTGGTCCGAACGCCGACCTGCTTTGCAGCGCCGGCCGTCTCCCGAGTGCTCCACCCTCTGTCTCTGTTTGCCTCCGCCTTCGCTGCTCAGCCCCGCTGCAGAGCCAGCCAATGGAGCCCCAGCCCGCCGCCCAGGAAGGATTATTGCAGTACCTGCCACCAGCTCGGCTAGCTGGTGAAACCACAGTTTTTTTCCTTTCTTGTTTTTCTTCGACTTTCATCTGAGGAATCGATCTCCTTGAGGTGCTGCCGAATTGCAGGTAAGTCCGTTTCCAATTCGTCGCCACTGTTGTATCCGTGTGTTAATGGAGACACGGAATGCAGGAGTTGGTTTCACAGGTGTTTACTGAACAAAGTCTGGAGGTGAACTAACAGATACAAGACACTATACAGGCTTATATAGCCCGAGTGGCCATTACCGGCATTACAGTACACAGGGGGCTGTTAAAGGCACATACACCACAGTCGCCACTTTATTGTGTCTGTACCTTTCTACCTAGACATAATTAGTGCTCAGAACCCAGAGATTCAAACATGAGGCTACTTTATTCAAAAGGAAGGTTCTGGAGAGTACAGAACAAAGAGAACAAAAACCCAACCATTTATCTTCTGTGACAGCGCCACCGCAGGTGGGAGGAGAAAACATAATACATAACACTGTTGTCCATGTGAAAGTGATGCAAGTGTAGTAATGTAAGTCACCTGCTTAACGCAAGCATTAACAGCAGACTGATTGATGTGACTGTCATCCCCTGTGACAGCCTGGAAAGAGCGGAGATAAAGAAGTTGAGGACTGCACACTCAGTCCAGTCAACCCTGCAAAGTCCTCCTCACTAACATCTGGGGGCTTGTGCCAATATTGCAAAAGCTGTCCACAGACTAGTCAAGCAATAGCCTGACATAGTCATACTCACAGAATAATACCTTTCAGCCAATGTCCCAGACTCCTCCATCACCATCCCTGGGTATGTCCTGTCCCACCGGCAGGACAGACCCACCAGAGGTGGTGACACAGTGGTATACAGTCGGGAGGGAATGGCCCTGGGAGTCCTCAACATTGACTCCAGGCCTCATGAATTCTCATGGCATCAGAAACCTCCTGCTGATTACCACCTACCGACCTCCCTCAGCTCATGAAATCAGTACTCCTCCATGTTGAACACCACTTGGAAGAAGCACTGAGGGTAGCAAGCACACAGAATGTACTCTGGGTGGCTCAGTAGCACCACTGCAGACTGAGCTGGCCGAATCCTGAAGGACATAGCTGCCAGACTGGGCCTGTGGCAGGTGGTGAGAGAACCAACACGAGGGAAAAATCTACTTGACCTCGTCCTCACCAATCTATCTGTCGCAGATGCATCTGTCCATGACAGTATAGGTAGGAGTGACTGACGTAAGAATACTACTAGGCACTTGGTCTGAGTATTAAACAAGGCTTTAATCAACTGTTTTTCAACATGGAGATCTAGTTGTGTCCTTCACCAGTTCCTGTTAAAGAATGTCCTGAGCAAGCTGGGCCCATGCCTGAGTATTTATACTCTCCCTGGACAGCGCCACCAGCAGGCTGCCCAGTATTACTTCATAAGTCATTTCCACATGAATGTCAAGATTCATGTCAGTGACCACTGCACAGTCCTTGTGGAGATGAAGTCCTGTCTTCACACAGGGACACCTTCCATCGTGGCACTACCACCGTGCTAAATGGGATAGATTCAGAACAGATATAACAGCTCTAAACTGGGCATCCATGAGGAGCTGTGAGCTGTCAGCAGCAGCAGAATTGCATTCCACCACATTCTGTAACTTCATGGCCCGGCATATCCCTCACTCTACCATTACCAGCAAGCCAGGGGACCAACCCTGGTTGAATGAGGAGTGTAGACGAGCATGCCAAGAGCAGCACCAGGCATACCTAAAAATGAGGTACCAACCTGGTGAAGCTACAACACAGGACTACATGCATGCTAAAAAGCAGAAGCAGCATGCTATAGACAGAGACAATTAATCAAACAACCAACGGATCAGATCAAAGCTCTGCAGTCCTGCCTCATCCTGTCGCGAATGGTGGTGGACAATTAAAAAACTAATGGGAGGAGGAGGCTCCATGAACACCCCTATCCTCAATGATGGCGGAGCCCTGCATGTAAGCACTAAAGACAAGACTGAAGCATTTGCAACCATCTCCAGCCAGAAGTACCGAGTGGATGATCCATCACGGACTCTTCCTGAGGTTCCCACCATTACAGAAGCCAGTCTTCAACCAATTCGATTCACTCCACATGATAGCAAAAAATGGCTGAGTGCACTGGATACAGCAAAGGCTATGGGCCCCGACAACATGCCGGCTGCAGTGCTAAAGGCATGTGGTCCAGAACTAGCTGCGTCTCTAGCCAAGCTGTTCCAGTACAGCTACAACATAGGCATCTACCAGACAAAGTGGAAAATTGCCCAGGAAAGCAAGACAAATCCAATCCAGCCAATTACCGCCCCATCAGCCTACTCTCAATCATCAACAAAGTGATGGAAGGTGTCGTCGACAGTGCTATCAAGTGGTACTTACTCGCCAATAACCTGCTCACAGATGCTCAGTTTCGGTTCCACCAGGGCCACTAGGATCCAGACCTCATTACAGCCTTGGTCCAAATATGGACAATAGAGCTGAATTCCAGAGGTGAGTTAAGAGTGACTGCCCTTGAAATCAAGGCAGCATTTGACCAAGTGTGGCATCAAGGAGCCCTAGTAAAATTGATGTCAATGGGAATCGGGGGGAAAACGCTCCACTGACTGGAGTCATACCTAGCACAAAGAAAGATGGTTGTGGTTGTTGGAGGCCAATCATTTCAGCCCCAGGACATTGCTGCAGGAGTACCTCAGGGCAGTGTCCTAGGCCCAACCATCCTCAGCTGCTTCATCAATGACCTTCCCTCCATCATAAGGTCAGAAGTGGGGATGTTCGCTGTTGATTGCACAGTGTTCAGTTCCATTCACAACTCCTCAGATAATGAAGCAGTCTGTGCCTGCATATAGCAAGACCTAGACAACATTCAGGCTTGGGCTGATAAGTGGCAAGTAACATTCATGCCACACAAGTGCCTGGAAATGATTATCTCCCAACAAGAGAGTCTAACCACCGTACCTTGACATTCAATAGCATTACCATCATCGAATCCCCCATCATCAACATCCTGGGGATCACTACTGACCAAAAACTTAACTGGACCAGCCACATAAATACAGTGGCTACAAGAGCAGGTCAGAGGTTGGGTATTCCACAGCTAGTGACTCACCTTCTGACTCCTCAAAACCTTTCCACCATCTACAAGGCACAAGTCAGGAATGTGATGGAATACTCTCCACTTGCCTGGATGAGCGCAGCTCCAACAACACTCAAGAAGCTCAAAACCATCCAGGAAAACCCAGCCCGCTTGATTGGCTCCCAATCCACCACCTTTAACATTCACTCCCTCCACCACCAGCGTACCGTGGCTGCAGTGTGTACCATCTACAAGATACACTGCAGGAACTCACCAAGGCTTCTTCGACAGCACCTCCCAAACCCGCGACCTCTACCACCTAGAAGAACAAGGGCAGCAGTCACATGGGAACACCACCACCTCCAAGTTCCCCTCCAAGTCACACACCATCCTGACTTGGAAATATATCGCCGATCCTTCATCGCCGCTGGGTCAAAATCCTGGAACTGTCTTCCTAACAGCACTTTCACCACATGGGCTGCAGCGGTTCAAGGTGGCTCACCACCAACTTCTCAAAGGCATTTAGGGATTGTGCAATAAATTGTGGCCTTGCCAGCGACGCCCACATCCCGTGAATGAATATTTAAAAAAAACAGGCAATGCTGTGGTAGGTCTTGTTTCAGGAGGCAACACAATGCTGTGACAGCCTCCCGAGAGAAGCACAGCCTCCTTTTGCACTGCTCCTCAGACCACAGCAGGTATCATGTCCTAGGCCTATAAACACTGTTTGGACAGTAAATATTCCTGCAAGCGCACTTCCTATTTGCTGTCCCTGCAGCTGCAGTTCAGTTTGCATCTTCCTCCTCGCCTTGCCAGAGTGGAATTGCCAGGACACCCATGAAGAATAAAATATAGGCCTAGAAATTCAGTCTGGACACTTTTGGGGCGCTAAAGTCGGGCGTTCGCTAAAGTTAGCGCCCGCCGGAAAGTGTAGGCCACATCGCCGAAATTCAGTAGAGTTGGCCAAGAGTTTAGTCGAGCGCTGAAACTGGCGTTGCAATGCTCTCTTCAGGCGCTAAGCCGGCGATGCGGCCTGATAACGCCGAGGCCGGGCGCAGCGCAGGTGCGGTCATGTTTTGATTGACAGCAGACACCCTGACGCCGGCCAGCTCTTAAAGGGGGAAGGGTCGACTTTGACTGCTGCCACGCCCTGCATACTGGAGCCCTGCAGCTAGGCCTCAACACTGCTGGTGGGCCAAAATAGCGCCTGGAGCCATGGAGAGGGCCCGTGAACGAGCGCAGCGCTTCTCAGAGCATGCTCTGAGGGTGCTGATTAATGGTGTCGAAAACAAAAGAGAGATCTTGTGCCCGGACAGTGGCAAGAAGGCTCCCAGGAGCCAGTACAGGAAAGCCTGGAGGAAAATCGCCCGCAGGGTGTCATCCACCTGCGATGTCCCCAGGGGTGCGGACCAATGCCGCAAGAAGTACAACGACCTCACTCGGATGGTGAAGGTGAGTACCCTTTCCAGTGTCCTCCTCATCCTTGCATGTGCACCTCACATTATGGGCAAAGGGACCTCAAAGGACTAATGGGCAGCCCTCCTCCCGCAGCAATGGCACTGGCATGATCATCCATAGCACTTTCTGCACTTAACACACTGGCCAAGCTATTCGACCATGGGAGGCAGTGCACACAGCAACAGGGCACCACACTGTACTTAGAGGCCGTCCTTTCTCTTGCAGGCCAAGCTGGCGCGGAATTTGAGGAGCCAGTCTGCCACCGGGGGAGGCCGTCCCCAGTACCAGCCGCTCAGTGAGCTGGAGGAGAGCGTGGCTCGACTCATGCGTGCCCGGGTGACTGGCCCTGTTGCGATCGGAGATGCGGACCCTGTACTGGGACCCACTGGTAAGGACATGACCGGTTGGACCTCTGTCGTTGCCCTTGCGCTTCAGATCTACATCCTTTCGCACTGACCGACAAATGCGCATAATGCCACCACTCAGGCCTCCCTCGCTGACGCCCTGTCCTCACTCTAAAGCTACTCTTGTGCCTTCCTGCTTTCCGCTGGTGAGGAGGAGGTGGTCCCTGAAGCTCAGAGTGCCAGGCCCTTGGAGGAGGAGGACGACGAGGACCAGGAGGAAGGCGGCACATCGGGGGAACCCTCATCCGCGCCAGGGGATGGCAATGGAGGGGAGACATCTGGCCTGCAGGAGAGCCAGGGGGAAGTGTTGCAGGGGAGGGCAGATCCTGGGCCCAGTGGGCTCGTGGCACGCGGGAAGGGTCCGGCAGCACGCCGGCCTTCTCCCCAGAGGGGGGAGGTGTTGCAGGGGAGGGCAGATCCTGGGTCCAGTGGGCTCGAGGCACGCGGGAAGGGTCGGCCAGCTCGGCAGCCTTCTCCCCAGAGGGAGAGTCCGCCCTCCAGTCCGGAGACGGTCCTCGCCCAGGAGGTGCGCCTCCTCGATGAGATGTCGGCGGCGTCTGAGCGGCGCCACCAGGAGTTCATGGGGGTTGTGCAACAGATGCCTCAGGCCATTGAGTCCCTGGCTCATAGTGTGGTCGCTTTCGGGGAATCACAGGCCAGGGGGGTCGAACAACTCGCGGCAGCGCACGACAGGGGTGTCCAGCAACTCGCGGCAGCCCAGGACGCGACTCGCGAGATGAGTGGTGCCGTCCAGACACTGGCAGAGCTGATGCGGGCACATACCAGGGCAGTTCGGGCACTCACTTCTGCCACACTCGCTGTGGCGCGGAAGCATCGCCAGGGCACCCGCCGCCCTGCTGCAGCACAGCGGTCTGGCCTCCACCAGATTGCTGCGCTTGCTGCACTGCCAGCCCGGCCGAGTGCCAGTGTCTCTGGCGAGCAGCGCGCGCCTGCCATCAGCCAGCTTGCCCCCATTGGTGCAGCCGACACTGCCACTCCCCCAGCCAAGGTGCGACGAGCTGCTGCTGAGACTGATGCTGGCCAGCCACAGCTGCAGCAGTCAGCAGCCGGCCCCTCCCGGGCCGGGCCTCGTCTAGGCCGACCCCCAAGGGCATCTGCCGACACGCATTGTGGCCCTCATGAGCCTTCCCCCAGCCTTGCCACACGCGCAGGGCCCAGGTTGAGGCGGAGCAGCAGGTCGGGCAGGGGCCAGAGAAGCCTGTCTAAGGACTCGCCCTCTCGGCCCACCCATTAGAGTGTGGTGATAGCGGTTTTTTTTATATTGGGGGGCTTGTGTTCTGGGGGGGCATTATTTTGGTAAGGCCGAGGATCGAGGCATTTTTTGTTTTTATGGGGGTGTTTGTGTTGTGGAGGGGGGGGCTTATTTTTGTAAGGCCGATGATGAAGGCCATTTGGATGGGCAAGTTTTGTTAGTCCTCCCCAGGTTTTGGGAGTGACAGATGTTTTTGACTGTTTTTTGGGGGTCTTGTCTGTTTTTCTGTTTCATGTGGGAAGGGCCCTGAGTTTGTGAAATAAAGCTTTTTATTTATTCAGCATGTCCACGTCTCAGGTTTCAAGTGGTTGTTGCGTTAACCGGCTGAGGGCTTGCGGTGCGGCTGCCTTCAGGTGCGTTCATTGCCACAGCCCATTCCCTGACAGGGGGCCTAGAAGTGTCGATCAATAAGCCCCCGGCGGACGGCCCTTGGACCTTGTGGCTCCCTCCTGGGCTGGTACTCCTCCTCCTCCTCCTCCTCATGGTCCTCCTGCTCGTCCTCCTGAGGTGGTGGTGCAATGTCAGGTGGCAGTGCCTGAGTCCTGCGGATGGCCAGGTTGTGCAGCATGCAGCACACGACGACGAACTGGGAGACTCCATCTGGCGAATACTGTAGAGATCCGCCGGAACGATCCAGGCAGCGGAACCGTTGCTTGAGGACGCCTATCGTTTGCTCTATGATGTTCCTTGTGGCTTGATGGCTTTCGTTGTATGCCTCCTCCGCTGGGGTCCTGGGCGTGCGGAGCGGGGCCATGAGCCATGTACACAAAGGGTAGCCCTTGTCCCCGATAAGCCATCCCCTTGGTGGAGGCTGTGCCTCGAACATGTCAGCCACAGTAGTCTGGCGCAGGATAAATGCATCGTGGCTGCTTCCTGGGAAGCGGGCATTGACAGCTAGGATGCGCTGCCTGTGGTCACACACCAGCTGTACATTTAGGGAATGGTAGCCCTTCCGGTTGCGGTAATCCTCGGCATTGTGGATAGGTGCCCGCATAGCCACATGCGTGCAGTCAATGGCGCCCTGCACCATGGGGAAGCACGCGATCCTGGCAAATCCGACTGCACGCTGCTCCTGCCTCTGTCGGGTCATGGGGAAGGAGATGAATTGGTGTCTCCTCGCGAAAAGTGCATCGGTGACCTGCCGGATGCAGCGATGCGCGGCGAACTGGGAGATGTTCGCTATGTCCCCAGCAGCGGCTTGGAAGGAGCCGCTTGCATAAAAGTTCAGAGCCACCGTGACCTTCACTTCCACCGAGAGAGACGTCCTGCACATCAGCTGTGGACGCAGATCTCTGTGAAGCAGCTGGCAGATCTCTGCAACCACCTCCCTTCTGAAGCGCAGCCTCTTAACACAATGCGCCGCAGTCATGGTGAGATAGGACACCTGCTGCCGGTATTGCCTGAGAGGGTAAGGCCTACGTTGCCGACGCCTGATGGCCCCTCTGCGTCTAGGCATGGCTGGCCCTCTCTCACAGCGTCTGCGAGCCCTTCGCACATAATGCTGCAACTGAGGGTTGGACCCCCATACAGCCCCCATAATAAAGTTGAAAACAGTGAAATCAAATGAATCAAATGTCAAAGCACTGGCCAGAAGCCAAAAATACCTCTCCTATGTTGTCCCAAATCAGTAAGCTCTGTCCCTTGGTCTCTGTCCAGAAATCCAAAGCAGTAAAGTCATTGCAGCAAAATGGCTGGGCTTTATAGGTCAGTGTAAGTGCCCTTTAATTAGCGCTCCCCGAGGCCCGCAGGGCCTCTGTTGCGTTCCACTTCACAGTTCTTAGCAGCGCCACGCCCACATTGGGCGGGCGCCACTGAATTTCTGGTTTGGGGCGCACAAACAGCGTTGCACGACGAAATGACATCATAAGCTGCGCGCGCAGCTGAGCGGGCGCAAACACTTTGCGCCGGCGCTAAATGTCAACTGAATTTGGGCGTTGGCGCAGATCGGTCTGCGCCCGGGCGCTAAGTGCCTAGCGCTGGAAATATACCCCTCTTATGGCGTTACCGGCTGGCGCAACCAACTGAATTTCTAGGCCATATTGTCAGAAGCCCCAGAAGAGTTCAGAATGCTCTAAAGCAACTACAAACACTTTGAAATCATCTAAGTAAGAAAAAGCCACTGTGTACTACAAGCAAAATGTCTTTGAAAACTTTGCAAAGTGTTACCTGAAAGGAATTGAGCATTCCTTTAAACATCACTGGAAATGCCCACCTCCCGAGTTGTACCACCCATGATTTGTAGGCTGGATCAGGAATTGGCGTAATAAAGTGAGCAGAGATGAAAATAGCATTGCCTGTCATAACTATGTCATCCAACCTCGATTTGCATTTATTAATGAGGCTCTCACCCAAATGGTAAGTCAGCCTTTGAACTATACATACAATTTTTCTCCTGGTACTATCCCATTTTTAGTTGCAAACTGGGCAGTAGGGGCAGTTGTTATGATCTGGAATGCAATGCCTGAAAGGGTGGTGGAAGCAGATTCAGTGTAACTTTCAAAAGGGAATTGAATAAATACTTGGAAAAGAAACATTTGCAGAGCTATGGGGAAAGAGCAAGGGAGTGGAACTAATTGGATAGCTCTTTCAAAGAGTCGGCACAGACACGGTGAACCGAATGGCTTCCTTCTGTGCGGTACGATTCTATTATTTTATGAAAAAAAATTGACCTCTTTGTATCCAACGTTTATACAAAATTGCTGCTTCTCGTGAAGGAATGCTTGATTTTTTTTTCCTCTGACCGTTTCCCCCTTAGGAGTCCAGAACCAGGGGTCACAGTCTAAGGACAGAGATGAGGAGGAATTTCTTCACCCAGAGAGCGGTGAACCTGTGGAATTCTCTACCACAGAAGGCAGTAGAGGCCAATACATAAAATATATTCAAGAAGGAGTTGGATATATTTCTTAAGGCTAAAGGGATCAAGGGGTATGGGGAGAAAGCAGGGACCGGGTACTGAACCTGGATGATCAGCCATGATCGCATTGAATGGCGGAGCAGGCTTGAGGGGCCGAATGGCCTACTCCTGCTCCTATCTTCTATGTTTCTATGTTTATCCCTCTTTTTCTGAAGCAATTGTCTCCTGTTGGGCTATGGTCCAAAGACATTGGCAACCCTTCAATCCCTTGCCCAGGTGGCCATTGTTCATGTGTGAATCTAGACCACAAATGTCAGACAATTTTTTTTTTTAATTCATTTATAGGATGTGGGCATCTCTGGCAAGGCTAGCATTTATTGCCCATCCCTAAATGCCCTTGAGAAGGTGTTGATTAGCTGCCTTCTTGAACCGTCACAGTCTGTGAGGTGAAGGTACTCCCACAGTGCTGTTACGGAGTGAGTTCCAAGATTTTGACCCAGCAACGATGAAGGATCGGCGATATACTTCGAAGTCAGGATGATGTGTGACTTGGAGGGGAACTTGGAGGTGGTGGTGTTCCCATGCGCCTGCTGCCCTTGTCCTGCTAGGTGGAAGAGGTCGCGGGTTTGGGAGGTGCTGCCGAAGAAGCCTTGGCAAGTTGCTGCAGTGCATCTTGTAAATGGTACACATTGCAGCCACGGTACACCAGTGGTGGAGGGAGTGAATGTTTAAGGTGGTGGATGGGGTGCCAATCAAGCGGGCTGCTTTGTCCTGGATGGTGTCGAGCTTCTTGAGTGTTATTGGAGCTGCACTCATCCAGGCAAGTGGAGAGTATTCCATCACATTCCTTACTTGTGCCTTGTAGATGGTGGAAAGGCTTTGGGGATCAGGAGGTGAGACACTCGCCGCAGAATACCTAGCCTCTGACCTGACAATCCATCTTCTAAGTTGAGTCCTGGGACACAGGCTCACTTAGAGATCTGTCCTGAGCAGAAAGCAGAAGGCTGATGCATTTGAGAATGCAGTGGCCATCTGCTTTCTCTGCCGGTGAGATGAGGGACTCCCGAGACCTGAAGGGATGAAGCCTGGAGGAAGAAGCAAAGGTAAGTGAAGCTTTTAAAACACTTAAGACTCACCTCACACACTTACCTCTGCACACATGCACCCATCACTCACCTGCACACCGGACATCTCGGCCCCTCCAACCCCCGCAGACCCACGGCTCGCCTCACTGACCCTGGCGAGGTTCGGAGCCGATGGGAAGCCCGCAGTTAATTGGCACTAATCCCCTTCCCGCCTCAAGGAGGCGGCTCTCAGCGCGGGTTGGGTACCCGCCTCCTGGGAAGATGGCACGGAGGCAGGTTGGGGGCGGGATGGGTACCCGCCCCCAGATTCTGCCATTTTCCCAGCAGTCCCACCTCCATACCCGCCTCCCCAGGGCTGGCAAAATCGCCCCCTATGACTCTATGATATGCTCCCTTTGTTTATCTACAAAGAGCTAAGATTTTAAAAACACATGTGAGTAAACCTGTGTTTCTGTCCCTTGCATGACATAAATATGGACAGCAAGTTATAAGTCACATCTTTGTCATTTCTGATAAAACTATTGTTTTAACCTAAATCAAGCATACATGGGCTGCTGTAAATAACCTACATTAGTAAGACGGGGGGAGGGATCTGCAAGAAATGAAACCATCCTAAATATGGGGGATTTCAACTACCCCGATATTAATTGGACAGAAGAGGTAGGTAAAGGATATAAGGGAATGGGGTTCCTACAATGTGTACAGGACTCCTTTCTAACCCAATATATAAAAAGCCCAACAAGGGAAGATTCACTATTAGATCTAGTAATGCGCAATGAACCAGAGCAGATAAGAGAAGTTTTTTTTTTTTAATTCGTTTTTATGGGATGTGGGCGCCACTGGCAAGGCCAGCATTTATTGTCCATCTCTAATTGCCCTTGAGAAGGTAGTGGTGAGCCACCTTCTTGAACCGCTGCAGTCCGTATGGTGAAGGTAATCCCACAGTGCTGTTAGGTAGGGAGTTCCAGGATTTTGACCCAGTGATGATGAAGGATCGACAATATACTTCTAAGTCAGGATGATGTGTGACTTGGAGGGTAACTTGGAGGTGGTGGTGTTCCCATGCGTCTGCTGACCTTGTCCTTCTAGGTGGAAGAGATCACGGGTTTGGGAGGTGCTGCCGAAGAAGCCTTGGCGAGTTGCTGCAGTATATCTTGTAGATGGTACACACTGCAGCCACGATAAGCTGGTGGTGGAGGGAGTGGATGTTTAAGGTGATAGGGGGGGTGCCAATCAAACGGGCTGCTTTGTCCTGGATGGTGTCGAGCTTCTTGAGTGTTGTTGGAGCTGCACTCATCCAGGCAAGTGGAAAGTATTCCATCACACTCCTTACTTCTGCCTTGTAGATAGTGGAAAGGCTTTGGGGAGTCAGGAGGTGAGACACTCGCCACAGAATACCTAGCCTCTGACCTGCTCTTGTTGCCACAGTATTTATGTGGCTAGTCCAGTTAAGTTTCTGGCCAATGGTGATCCCCAGGACATTGATGGTGGGGGATTCGGTGATGGTAATGCCATTGAATGTCAAGGGGCGGTGTTTAGACTCTCGCGTGTTGGAGATAGTCATTGCCTGGCACTTCTGTGGCGCGAATGTTACCTGCCACTTATCAGCCCAAGACTGAACGTCGTCCAGGTCTTGTTGCATGCAGGCATGGACTGTTTCATTATCTGAGGAGTTGCAAATGGCACTTAACAATGTGCAGTCATCAGCGAACATCCCCATTTTTGACCTTATGTTGGAGAGAAGGTCATTGATGAAGCAGCTGAAGATGGTTGGGCCTAGGACACTGTCCTGAGGAACTCCTGCAGCGATGTCCTGGGGCTGTGATGATAGACCTTCAATCACCACAACTATCTTCCTTTGTGCTAGGTCTGACTCCAGCCAGTGGAGAGTTTCCCCCCCCGATTCCCATTGACTTCAATTTTACTACAGGTTAACAAGGCCATAAAAAAAGCATACCAAGCACTAGGGTTTATTTCTAGAGGGATAGAGTTCAAAAGTAGTGAAGTTATGCTAAACTTGTATCGAACCTTGGTTAGACCACACTTGGAGTACTGCATACAATTCTGGTTGCCATATTATAAAAAGGATATAGAGGCACTGGAGAAGGTGCAGAGAAGATTTACAAGGAGGATACCAGAAATGTGAGGGTACACCTATCAGGAAACATAGAAGATAGGAGCAGGAGTAGGCCATTCGGCCCCTCGAGCCTGTTCCGCCATTTAATGAGATCATGGCTGATCATCCAAATTCAGTACCCTGTCCCTGCTTTCTCCCCATATCCCTTGATCCCTTTAGCCTTAAGAAATAACTCCTTCTTGAATATATTTAATGAATTGGCTTCAACTGCCTTGTGTGGTAGAGAATTCCACAGGTTCACCACTCTCTGGGTGAAGAAATTCCTCCTTATCTCAGTCCTAAATGGTTTACCCCTTATCCTTAGGCTGTGACCCCCCTGGTTCTGGACTCCCCCGCCATCAGGAACATCCTTCCTGCTTCTAGTCTGTCTAGTCCTGTTAGAATGTTATAAGTTTCAATGAGATCCCCTCTCATTCTTCTAAACTCTAGCGAATATAGGTCTAACATAAACGAAAGGATGAACAGGCTGGTAGAAGGCTGAGGGGTGACCTAATAGAGGTCTTTAAAATCATGAAAGGTTTTGATAGAGTAGATACAGAGAGAGTGTTTCCACTTGTGGGGAAAAGCAAAACTAGAGGCCATCAATATAAGATAGTCACCAAGAAATCAAATAGGGAATTCAGAAGAAACTTCTTTACCTGGAGAGTGGTGAGAATGTGGAACTCGCTACCACGAGGAGTGGTTGAAGAAAATAGTATAGATGCATTTAAGGGGCGGTTAGATAAGCATATGAGGGAGAAGGTTATGCTGATAGAGTTAGATGAGAAAAGACGGGAAGAAGCTCGAGTGGAGCATAAATGCTGGCATGGACTGGTTGGGCTGAATGGCCTGTTTCTGTGCTGTATATCCTATGTAATCATATGTACATTCCAGTAATTCCAGTACAATCCATTTAAAATAATGTTATATACTTCAATACAAAATGACAGAAAATTCTATAAAGTTGTATTTGAAAACATAAAAATCAAAAATCATTTAAAGTTGAAATTAATGAAAAACAATAGATATGTACCCAAGTATAACCATAAATCAGCCAATAAGTGGCCAGTAGCTTGAGAATTGAAGTCTCACCATCTATTTTCCATTTGCCCCATCTTTCAGTTATTAAATTTTCCATTTTAATGTAACTCTGATTCGCTGCATATGTATTTCTATATAAAAATATCAGCTTCTGTTTTAAAATTTTTGAACAAGTGCTGAAAATTCCATCAAGGCAATCAGATAAAATAAACAACAAAAAACACATTTTATTTTGGATGAGTGCAGAGCACATTCTAACGATTATAATTTTATGGATTACCATAACGGCAATTTTTTTGTAAATAATATGCCTAGTAATGGTAATTAAAATAGTACAGTAAGATTTATAAATGTGCAACATCTTACCTAACAAATATTGTATTGCACAATTTACTCTTAATCTCTAAATATATTGGAAATAAAAGTTTTCTGATTCTATTGCAATTATCAGCTCATAGAATTACATAGAATGTACAGCACAGAAACAGGCCATTCGGCCCAACTGGTCCATGCCAGTGTTTATGCTCCACATTAGCCTCCTCCCCACCCCTCTTCATCTAACCCCATTAGCATAACCTTCAATAAGTTACATCTGTGAAACTGAGATGTGTAACAAAACTGGTTAGTTCATTTTATCTTCCATTTCTTGGGAATCTCTATCAATAGTGAATCAATGTGTGGATAGGTAGAAACCACCATAGCAATAGCAACAACTTGCATTTCCATTGCGCCTTTAACAAAGTAAAACGCCCCAAGGCCCTTCACAAGAACGTTATCAAACAAAATTTGACACTGAGCCACAAGGGGAGATATTAGGGCAGATGACTGAAAGTTTCGTTAACGAGGCAGGTTTTAAGGGATGTCTTAAAGGAAGAAAGAGAGGTAGGGCTGGATTTTCCGGCCGGAGGCGGGTTCGCATCGGGTCAGGTGTTTGGCGGGTTCCAGACCTGCTGCCAGTTACATCCACTCTGCGATAGCGATTTTGAGTAGATTGGGCTTATTACCCAGCCCAATCAGTGGGTGCGTGTCTGCTGCTCGCCTTTGATGATGTCTTTGAAGCAGCTGCATTTAAGGGGGTCATGTACCCTTTGGCTTTCATTTACATTTTAATGCTCCTGAGTGCTGGTGGCTGCCGAGATGACTGCACCTAGAACCAAGGCTGCTCCCCGTTGTAGTGTATGTACCCGTCTACCTTTAAGAGAACTATTGTATGTAACCGTTCACCTTTAAGAGAACTATTTTAGGTGTGGCACTACTTTGTTTGGCTTCTGTATACGGTAATACCAACGGTGACCACACCAGTATATAAGTGTTGTGCCAGGAGTTATTGGGCAGATTCGCCCTGACCTTCGAATAGTAAAGTCTTGTTTTAAGTTACTCTTGGAGTCTGTGTATTAATTAACTAAACAACCCACAGACTTTACAGTGGCGACGAGTCCGATCGTACCCTGCGGCAACAATAATTCCGAAGCAGTTAACGAGCGTCGAGAAGAGGCAACCGCCCTCGTCATTCTGCTGGGAGAAAACTCGAGTCTGCAGAGCTGGAAAGGAGGAAGAATTCAGAGACAAAGACTTCCATCAGCAACAGGCACTGACTGTCCCTTCTGCCACGGTGAGGAGTGAGCCGATCAGCACGAGAAGCAAGGCGGCCACGGTGACTGTGAGTAAGGGAAAAGTAAAAAGAATAACCGGAGGATAAGGGCGGTGCACTCGACCACGGTCGAGGGGGAAAGGAGCCGGACAGAAGTCGGGCCCAGAGGCGCTGAGACTGGGGCAGCGTGGAGCAAGGAAGCCGCGGTACAGACAGGCTGGGGACGCAACGGCGTCATGAGACAGCTAGACCGCGACCGGTGAAAAAGGCCGGGCAGCGACCGAAGCCACGAAGCGCTGTGACCGGGAGCGTAGGTGCGGGAAGATATAAAAACTCAGCCGCAGCCGGGGAGGGAAGCACCGGACTGCGAGACGGCTGGGAGAGGCGTTTGGGAGCCGAGCGAGCGGGAGAGGCAGAGCCGACCAAGGGAGACTGCGCGAGAGCCAGTCCAGCGGCTGAAACTGTTCTCCGTCAACGGGGTGTACCCAGCGCCGGTAGAGCCGAGCGAGCGGGAGAGGCAGAGCCGACCAAGGGAGACTGCGCGAGAGCCAGTCCAGCGGCTGAAACTGTTCTCCGTCAACGGGGTGTACCCAGCGCCGGTAGAGCCGAGAGAGCGGGAGAGAGACCGAGCCTGAGCAAGGGGAACTGAGCAAGAGCCAGCCCAGTGGCTGAACCTGTTCGCTGTCAATGGGGTGTACCCAGCGCCGGTTACCTTGCCGAGAAAAGGGAAAGCACTGAAGCCGACGCGCAGGCTGTGAATCTGAAAGCCAGCGGCCGTCGCCTGTGGGGGAAAGTGTACCCCTCCCGCTAGGGAAGAAACGCGGGAAGCCGCCATTAGGCGGGGAAGAAGACAGAAGTGGGAAACCGCCATTGAAGTGGGCGGGGAGAGAAGATAAGCGCGGGAAACCGCCATTTTCGCGGGAAAACCGCCACCTTAGAAAAAAAAAATTAATAAGTTAAAGAAATAATTCGGGGTGTTATCAGAAAGAGAGGAAGATGCCCAAGCGTGGTAACATCAACGATTTTAATGCCGAGGTAGAAGACTGGGCCACGTACGTGGAACGCATCGAGATCTATTGTGAGGCCAATAAAATAGAAGATGACAAAGCTATAACCTTGCTAAACTCGATGGGCGCGAAGACATACGGGCTCTTGAAGCATCTACTATCACCAGCTAAACCGGCGGATCAGACTTTCGATGATATTGTGGCTGTTCTGAAGGATCACTTGAACCCCACACCGTTGATGTTGGCGGAACGATTCAAATTCTATGCGAGAACGCAACGGAAAGACGAAAGCAACGCAGAATACTTGGTCGAACTGCGTAGACTAGCGAAATACTGCCAGTTTGGAGGGAATCTGACAGAGGCATTGCGAGATAAGTTCGTGTGCGGGTTGGCAAAGGAAGGAACGCAAAAGCGACTACTCGAAGAGAACGACCTTACACTTGACAGGGCTGTCCTTATTGCAGCATCGCACGAAGCCGCAGCGAAGGGAACTGCGGAAATGCAGCTAAAGACAGCAGCACTAAGTGTGGATCAAATTACCTCGACAACAACAAAATGCTATCGTTGTGGGAAGACAACACACGACCAGAACCAATGCTGGTTTAAGAACCAGGAATGTAGGAAATGTGACAAACTGGGTCACATAGCTAAGGTATGCCGGTCAGGGAAGAAGACCAACAACCAAAGGACCAACAACCAAAGGAAGCCATCACAGGAAGAGTACAACAAGGTACACAAGGTGGCTGAGAAGAGTTCAGACGAACAGAATTCAGACTCAGACCCAAACGGCCAGGAGCTGGGTAGTCTGAGAATTCACAATGTGAGTAAGGAAGCTGACCTACAAACTATCTGGGTCATGCTAAAAATAGCTGGAATCCAAGTGAAAATGGAGTTGGACACTGGATCAGCTCTATCAGTCATAAATCGAAGGGATTACCACCGGCTATTCTCACATATACCCTTAAGAGATACCAAGTTCGTATTGCAGACATACACGGGGCATAAAGTATACCCCATGGGAAAGATAAGAGTCAAAGTGAGAGATAGGGGTAAAGAACACCCAAGAATGAACTTATACGTACTACCTGAGGGAGGACCACCACTTCTAGGACGGGAGTGGATCAAGAAAATAGACATGGAATGGCACTATCTAAAAGCCATAACGAGTGAGGACTCGGGGCAGACAATCAGCTCAGATTCTGAAATGGATGATGATAAGACCAACCCAAATATGAAAGACAAGGCTGAAATGGACTTGCCGACGAAGGTTGGAAAAACGAAGGCATGCATAAAGGCTTATGCTCCAGAGAAGAACAAAGTTTCAGAACAGAACTCCACCGAACAATGACAACCTAGTTTGACAGAAAATTCTGAGCCTGTTCAAGTTACGGACATATCCATGACGGAAGAACACCGAGCTCGGACTCAAACTTATTTCAAATTACGACAACAATTAGAACAATTGAGTTACTGTCTCGTACAAGAGATGAAAACAATGAAAAAGTTCTATGACACCGAATGGGAGAATCTGGAAAGACAACAGAAGCAGCTAGCTCAAGCAGAGAGCAACCATAGAGCCATCGTGACCAATTACCGATCACATCTCCCTTATGCTGTTCAGGAGTTAGAATATTTGCAGGAAGAAGCAAATGAAGAGGAATCTTCAGGAAGCCAGGATTTTATTCCAGTTCTTCTCTACGACTCCTTACAAGCAGAGTGTGAGAAGTTGAAAGAACAGTATGAACAGGCCCAGGCTACAATTCTGGAAGGGGTTAACTCGGCAACCTCCGAAAAGCTAGTTTCAGTGGAAGCATATGAGCAACTGAAGGTTGAACATGAGCAAGAAGTCCAAAGGCTGCAGGAAATTCTTGATGAGCTCAAGGCCAAGACAGACTCATCGGTAGAAGTTCCATCCATAGATGAGAAATTAGAGGTGAAAGACATGGCAGAACATGAAAGACAAGATGTACAAGAACTCATAAAAATATTAAAGGAAACCCAAGACAAATATGGGGCGGCAATGACCAAGATTCAACAACTTGAAGAACAGATTCAACTGGGAATCCGTTCAGTGGAAGAAAAGGGAACTGTAAGAAACACAGAGACTGTAAGAATGGCCTCTGAACATGAGCTAGAGAGCATCAAGGCGCAACTTCTCCGAGCGCTGGAAGCCAAAGTACAAGAGGAAAAGAAGGTGAAAGCATTGGAGGAAAAGGTGGATGAAATGGTGAAGACTCTGACCCACAGTGTTCCCGTGGAAGAGTTAATGGTCAGCCAGCTCCTTCATATGCTGAAGGACAAGACTCTACAATGGGAACAATCTGAACACGAGCTTCAATCTTCAAAGGGAAGGAGTTCGGAGCTCTCAAAAGTTATGGAAATAGCTGAGGTTGCAACACAGATTTTACAGGGATGCCAAAAGTACGCTGAATCACGTCAATGTGAACAGCAGAATGTTGAAACAGCTGCTCCAGTAGAAGGATTGAATAGCCTGATCAATCAATCCCCGAGGGAAGGGGAAGTGTTGAAATCACAAACGAGGTCATTAGTGAAGGATTTGCAGGAAACCCAGGAAGAGCGGGATGAATATGAACGCATGAAGAAGTCTCTTCAGGAAAGATGTCTAGGGAGGGAACAACAGTCGGCTAACGTCCAGTTGGGTACGGAAGAAGTAGCAGGCCCTCTCGCTAGACTAGCTCAGGACGACACCGAATATTACCATGACCTGTTGAGTGACACGGAATATTACGATGACTTGGTCTGCCCAGCTTGTGATGAAAACTCCCAAAGTGCAGAAATCAGGATGAAGCACTTAAAGTCTAAGGAACATAGGGAGATGGTGGCGCTACAGCTGGCAGCGGATAAGGGAGCCCTGAGAGTCTCCAAGAAGCAGAAAAGAAAAAGACGAAGCAGAAGACGATAACCATCTAAATCATTATCACTTCTATCAGATCATGCACGTGGGCCCCACGAAGGGGGGCCAAATCAGTTGGAAAGTAGGAAAAATTACCAAGGCAGTCCAGCTGTTTGTAAAAGTCAGCACTGCTGGTTCAGCAGGATGGAAGTTCAAGCTGTTAAGCCAAGGGAAAGACTATTGGATGAGTCACGCTAGAAATGTGAACCGGCTACACCACAGAGATGTTGTTCGGACCGAGTCAAGACCAGAGACTGAATCTGTGAACTGTTCCCGCAGAGACTGAATCTGTTTCCTGCAGAGACTATATCTGTGAATTGTTTTACATGAAGTTGATTATATGTTATGTTTAATGGGGAATAAGTATGTTGTAAGCTAAAAAGGGAGGATTGTAGTGTATGTACCCGTCTACCTTTAAGAGAACTATTGTATGTAACCATTCACCTTTAAGAGAACTATTTTAGGTGTGGCACTACTTTGTTTGGCTTCTGTATACGGTAATACCGACGGTGACCACACCAGTATATAAGTGTTGTGCCAGGAGTTATTGGGCAGATTCGCCCTGACCTTCGAATAGTAAAGTCCTGTTTTAAGTTACTCTTGGAGTCTGTGTATTAATTAACTAAACAACCCACAGACTTTACACTCGTTTTGATGATGACTCCCTCCATGTTCTTGTGGAGGGAGTAAGAGGGCACAAGGAGGTACTGTTCCCTTCTGATGGAAGGAGGAAGCCTCCTCAGCACACCAAGGCAGCCTGCCTGCAAATAGTTGAGAAGGTGAGTGCGAGGTCTATCTGTACACGCACCTGGGTCCAGTGTAGTAAGAGGTTCAATTATCTTCTGCATTCAGCAAAAGTGAGTATAACAGCACACTTACCTTCATTCTGCTGTGCTTGTCTTCACATCCCCATCAATCTGCATTGCCAGCCCTACTCCTGCACATCCTAACTCACCCCAACATCCCTTGCACCATCACCCATCCCTCTCTCCCTGTGTACAGAATCACATCCCCATCTTACTATGCACCCCTCACACTCACTCTCAATGTTATGCCATGACAACTAACAAGTCACAAGGAAGGAAATTGGTATTGGCACCTCACTCCATCAGCCCCCCTCTAAACATCTATCCTATCCATTCTTTACACTCATTCCATCACTCTCACTAAAACTGCACTTTTGTCCCTCATTGCAGGAAAAGAGATCCCACAATAAGAGGGAGAGGGAGAGAACGAGAAGAGGACCACCATCCACGCCACAGCTCACCCACACTGAGGAGTCAGCTCAGGACATTGTTAGAGGTGCTGAGGAGCTTGAAGTGGAGAACGGAGAGACGGGCTCAGCCGAACAACCTGATGACAGAATTATTTTCCAAACATCTGATTTGGCATTCAGGACTGACTCATATGGGGTCTGGTGTTCCTAGAAATTAAGTGCTAATTATGTACACAATGGGATGTGTTTGCAACCTACATATCACATATCTAAATCATGTCTTTACTCTCCCACAGGACCATCAAGAGCCCCCCTCTCTACTGTCCAGGAGGAAGAGCAGGAGGACTTCTCAGAGGAAACTCCAGCCTCTGAGGGAGCTGCGTCAGCAGAAATGAGCGCACCCTGCACCAGCGCAGAGACGCACACCTCGGTGGGTTCAAATCAAGATAAGAGTAGTGTTGTCACCTGGTGTCTCACAACTCATAAGTGAGCAAAAGCAGATGGTGGAGACAGGGACAGCAGTGGAGAGTCCTCGTCGGAGGCCGCAGGAGTCTCCTAGCTTTGCCGAGCTGCATGCAGATACTGCGCCTCGGGGGCCATCCAGAAAGAGAGCGGTGCTGGAGCTTCAGGAACAAGTGCAGGAGGCTCTGACTGGGTTAGCAACCACGGTCACTGCAATATGCAGAGGTAGGAGGAGTCCATCTCAAATATGAGCAGCGTCATGGTGCAGTCTCTGGCAAATGTAGGTCCCACCATATAAAGGATGGCAACCTCCATGGAGGACATAAATCGCCAAATACAGGAGAACATGGTAACACTTCTAAATAGATGGTCAGCTATGGAGGATAGATGGGCATCTATCGAGGAGTGAAACCAGAGGTTCATGGATGTCCTTGTTATGAGGAATGTCAGCACAGACACGGCTCCTCATGACTCCACTGATGTGCAGCAAGGTGCTCTCCAGTAACTTGCTGGCAGAGAAGTGCGGGTGGCCCACGAGAGGGATGGTGGTGGAAGGGGAAATGGAAGTGGGGGCTCCTCTCCAAGCGCTCACACTGCCATCCCATTGCCAACCCCTCGGTCAGAGCCCCAGATGCCTCCCCCAACAGAGATAGCCAAGTCTGCCCCTGCACAGCCACAGGAAGAGCAGACTTTGGCAGAGCTCCATGACCCAGAGTACGGCCGCCAAATGCATCTAAGCAGGCACAGCAGGGAAGTGAGCAGGCTGCCTCTGCATCTGCTGAAGCCACAGGGGGAGCAACACACAGAAGCATGCGTAAGAGAAAGCTAACACAGAAATAGTCACAAAGGTAGTCACTTGGGTGCTTTCATATAAATTAGTGTAATATTTGTATTCTTTTACTTTATTATATTAAAGTTATGTCATGTGAATGTTTCAATGCATTGCTCAATGTGTGCTCACAATTGGAAGTGGCAAAACGAGGGGTTGTGAAGGAATAAGCCATAAAAACTATTCAGAAAAATCCACCATTCTATGAAAGAATTCTGGCCTTATTAAAACATGACAAACTGGGTCTGGAAATCTAGAAACCTAACGATGAAAAAGCTGTGAAAACATTCTGGCTATTGAGATAAGATAGTTGTTGACACTGAATCAATAACCTTATTGAAACAGGAGGTTAAAGGCTCCTGACAGGCTGACCTTTGAGAACATGAAAATGGTTCACCCTGTATAAGGTGTTTTAAGTCATACTTCGTAAAGAAGCACAAACATCTTCCTTCGTAATAATGACATCAGGTAAAACGCACCTGCAGTTACACCGTTTTTTATGGTAAACTTAGAACACCTAAAGAGACATAATTCTGTAATGCTACCAACTGAGGTGACTGTAAGAATTGCAGGGGTCAGCAGAAAAATGACTAGAGATAATTAGCTTACATCAGCAGACAAACTTAAAGGAAATACCACTGGAAAAGGGTATAAATATTGAACTCTCAAATGGGATAGTAGACTTGCTTTAAAGGGGCAAAGCGATTCTCGGCTTCAGAGGCGGCTCTGTAAGTCCCCAACTCTTTCTACCTCGAGGATCAAAGGTATTTGATTTTTGTGGATATCCTGTAGAAAACTAAGAACTGTAAAACTGTAGCGAAGTTAAGATTTGAGAGTAAGGATCTCTGATAATAGAATTGTAAGCTTTCTCTTTTTGGAACTGTTAATGTTGCGATTGACTCATCAACTGTAAATTATATGTCGGTTCGTTAATAAATCTATATATTTTTAGAATTGTCTCACATAATACTTCTGTATCAAACTTGCAAACTCAATCTCTTTACACTCTTTGGTGAGGAGTTGCAGAATTCTGGGGGAGTTTTCCGGACCCTCATAAAATCCGGAAAATTAGAGTCTAGCTAAACTTATTAAAAGTGCTATCTGGAGGACGGTAACATTTTCAGGTTGTTCCTTTCCTTTAGGGAGAGATGGTCCAGACCTTTAGACCCAATTAAGCGTCTTTAGGATTCGGCCACCTCAAACTTTAGTTGAAAGTGAACATCTGAGGAACACACCTGACCTGGGGTAGCCCTAAAGGGGCTAGGACTAGTAATTATCCTTTCAGGTTGAGGATGCCTTTCATCTGAAGCAATGGTGGTGAAAGAGCTAGTCATTGGAGGGCTGTTCTATGGTGTGGAAGTGGGGTCATGCGAACCTTCACGTGCAGTGGCAGCCATATTTCTGTGATGCATAAAGTTAGTTGAATCTGGCATGGATGAGGCCATCCTTTGCCTGCCAGGCAGCAATGTGCTCGTGTGCTGGTCACCCTGGGTCAACCGCCTCTTCCAGGTGTTCCTCATCTGTAAGCTCATTTGGCTCTTCCTCCTCCTCCTCCTCCGAAGAGACTGTGTGCTCTGCGACCTGTTCCTCAGGCAGCGCTAATCCCTGTTGCAGTGCAATGTTGTGCAGGGCACAGCAGGCCACGATGATTCTCGAGACCCTGGCTGGTGCGTACTGCAGGGCTCCACCAGATCTGTCCAGGCATCTGAAGTGCATTTTGAGCAACCCTATTGTTTGCTCAATGACACTTCTGGTGGAAATGTGGCTCTGATTGTAGCGCTCCTCAGACTCATTTGATGGCCTCCTCATCAGTGTCATCAGCCACATCTTCAGGGGATAGCCATTGTCTCCAAGGAGCCATCCGGAAAGGTTGTTTGGTGAAGTGAAGCACTGAGGCACAGTGAACTGGCGTAGGGTGTAAGAGTCATGGCAGCTGCCAGGGTACTTGGCGCACACATGCATGATGCTATTCCTATGGTTACACACCAGCTGCACGTTAAGGGAGTGGAAGCCCTTGCAGTTCACAAATACTGCTGGGTCTGATGGAGTGCCCTGATGGCCACATGAGTGCAGTCAATGATGCCCTGCACCCATGGAAAGCCAGCCAGATTGACAAAGCCTAGTGCCTGCACAGTAACACTTGCTTCATCAGTTGAAAAGTGGATGTAATTGGCAGACTTTGCAAAGAGGGCATCAGTGGCCTGCGTGATGCATCTGTGGGCGGCCGACTGGGAGATGCCGCTAATGTCTGCTGCTGATCCCTGGAAAGACCCTGACATGAAGAAGTTGAGGGCAGTGGTGACTTTGACAGCCACTGGTAAGGCGTGTCCACCCGCTCCTCTGGGCTGCAAGTCTTGGTCCAGCATTGTGCAGATGTCCGCGACTTCCTCTCACGAAAGTCTCAGCCTCCTTTGGCACTGCTGCTCAGTCATGGTGAGGAAGCTCATCCTCTGCCTGTAAACCCTGCATTGGGGGTATCTCCTGCGGTGCGGGCCAGCCAAGCCCTGACGGCCTCTGCCCTGTGCAGCATCCAGTGACTGAGGAGAAGGTTGGCACGCTTGTTCTTGGTGTTGCAGCTGTGCCTGATTCTGCTGCTGCCGCGAATGATCCTCTTCTGAATCTGAGGACCAGGATGAGAGAGTATAAATGGTTCCCATTCTGCTGTTACATATGGCAGTGGAGGATGAGATGTTATCAGGAGTGAGTCAATGGGGAGAGAGCTTATTTCGAGGAGGTGACAGTGCATATAGAGTTCTGTAAGGGGTTTTCTCCGATACTGGCCCCCCGTTACACACAGTTCTTGGGCGTCAGGATTTATAAGAACAAACTACACACGGCACAGGGTTTTGGCTCAACCTTTTGATTCGTTTGTTTATCAAACACACACACACAATTACTTCCCCAGTATCAGGCTAACAACCCCAAAATACAAACCCCTATGCAAGGGTCATTTGCATCGACACAATATGACAGTTACACCTGTCTGAGATTTGACTGTTACATATAAAGTTACCCAGACTCAATCACAAAACCCTTATTGTGATCTGACTGAAACTCACAAACTTACTCAGACTCAATCATAAAAGTCCCCTCTATGATTTGACTGAAACATACAATCACCACTCCCGATCGGCTGTCTCTTGGAGTTGATTGTAGGCCCGAATCTTTCTGTTCGCTGTTCTGCCGTCGGCTTCCCCCACCACGGTCTTCGAAGTGATCTTACTTTAAACCAAAACCAACTTGAAGAACTGACACACATTTTCTGGCCTCCTCCTGAGCATACGATTGTCATTTCAAAATGTATGAATTGTCCCTCGTATTGTCCATTGATTAGAGATACCTTTCTGACAATGCAACCTTCCCAAAGTGACTGCATATGCGAAGTTGTTGGTTTCTGTTAGCATTCGTATTCAAAAAGTTCAAGGCCCGGCCCATTGTCTAGGCCTGCATTGATACTAGTTATTCGGGGGGCCATGGTCTAAGGTGAACAATGTAACCCCTTAAGATACATGAATATGCGAATGTTCTTGTTCAGATTTTAGATTGTCTGTGATCCAGTCGTAGTTTTGGCTGCAATGTTTGAATTAACCCTTTATTGCCGAGCCCTTTTTGCAGGCTCTGCAGTTCTGGGTTTTTATATTTCATAGTCCAATATTTTTACTGTTGGGGGGGGGGGGGGTCAGAATTGATCCTACAGTTCACAGCACACACTTACAACCTCAATACAGCTCAAAGGTATCCTCTAAATCATGAATTCAGCAATTTTGGCCATTTGAAACAGAACTGATATGAGAGGTTAGGTTTTATGCAGCACTTACAGCTGTGAACTATTCAGCTCATTGGAAGACCCGACACACTCAGCTGGAGTGTTTGATAAACGACATAAAACACGTTGAAAATGTGTGAAAATGGAATAAGCCTGCCAAAATTGCATTTAACAAGGACCTTAAGTGCCTCTCCTGCTGCTTGGTGTCGGGTCGGGTCTGGTCTGAAGGCACCGACTCGACATTCTGGAAACTGGCGTGGAGGCGGGTTCGCAGCGGGTTCCCAACCTGCCGTCAATCATTTTGAATTTAGCACCTGACCTGCCTCTGAACCCGCCCTATGAGCGCCGGCAAAATCACGGCCGTAGAGAGGCAGAGAGGTTTAGGGAGGGAATTCCAGAGCTTAGGGCCTAGGCAGCTGAAGGCACGGCCGCCAATGGCGGAGTGATTAAAATCGGGGATGCTCAAGAGGCCAGAATTGGAGGAGCGCCGAGATCTCGAAAGGTTGTAGGTACAGAGACAAGGAGGGGCGAGGCCATGGAGGGATTTGAAAACCAAAGCAGTCACATTCACTGTGGTTAATGTTAATGCTGCTCAGACTGAGAGAATGCAAATTCTAATAAACTTATACAAAAGCGAAATAGTGCGGATGCTGGAAATCTGAAATAAAAACAGAAAATTCTGGAAATACTCAGCAAGTCAGGCAGCATCTGTGTAAAGGGAAAGTTTTAACGTTTCAGGTATATTTGGAGATTAAGAGTAAATAGTGCAATGCAATATTTGTTAAGTAAGATGTTGTACATTTATAATAAATCTTACCTTACTATTTAATGAAAGGTCATTGACCTGAAACGTTAACTCTGTTTCTCTCTCCACAGACACTGCCTGACCTGCTGAGTATTTCCAGCATTTTCTGTTTATATTTCTAATAAACTTAGCCTAGTTTCATTTTCTTGATCAGTCTTTTATTTCCCCTTTTCTGAGGGTCCCACTTGAAACATTAACCTGTCTTTCACTTTTGGAATGTATATCTACATAATCTGTCACAATTCCTACCAATAAGATCAGCTTTTGTGCTTGCTATTTACTTTAAACAATAGCACCCCCAAGTGGCAGCATTGTACAATGTTTCACCTTAAAAATACATGGCAGAAGCAATGGGCCACTCAATTGCCTCAGAACAAAAAATATTTCTTCAAACTAAATGGATGAGAATTTACTGCAACCACTAAAATAAGACATTCAATTGCAAGTTTTTTGAAATCATTCAAAATCTACTGCTTGAAGAAGTGAAATAATGATCTACTGAACCTTTACAAATGAATGTAACCTATCATTCTGATGGCTATTGGCAACAAACAAGAGCACTTGCTAGGTCAGAATTACACATCCAAATGATGAAAAATTGTGTTTGTTGACATGGCATCAAAAGTTCTTACTGCAAAGGACTATTTGCCTTGGACTATTGTAAATTACAAAATTAACAATGTTTTAGCAGATACAAAAGTACTTTAAAAAGCATAATATTCATATAAATTGCCCATAACAACAAACATCATCATTTTCATGTCTTCTCGCTGTTGGGGAACAGTGTGAAGTAGTGGAAGGATTCGCAGGCTGACTAACAGTCTGACTGGCCGCGTTAATGCTTCCTTCCATGGCCATTACCATCTTTATACCAGCAAATAGGGTGGTTAGTCCTATACAGTGGGAGGGTTTTATGGGCTCCCACAACCTATACGATGAGGGGTGGCCACCCACACACCGGATGCAAGTATCCTGCTGGATGTCAACCCAGAATTCAAAGCCGAAGCTCCGACTTCACTCACCAGGACTGTCTGGAGTGAGGTTCAAACCTGGCACCCTCTGGCCCAGAGGTGGGAATGCTACCACTGCGCCAAAGGCTCACTCCCACAACAAACATGAGTCATTACTGAAAAAAGTTGATGCCTATCATCCCTGAATTCCCCAGCCATCACTCAGTCACTTCAAGATTAGGTAAGGCGTAAAGTACATAGATAATGAAATTTATTTACAAAGTCCCATTCTCAAAGGCAGTACTTGACTGTGAACTTCTTGACACATAAAATACTAAGTTACAACAAAAGCTGCACAGATTGGTTCTACAATGTGAACAGAGGTTTATGGAGATTATAGTTCCTTTCCCAACTTTTGTGATAATTCAGCCGGAATTAGATTATAATAGGATGACTTGAAAAACAAGAGTCCATTGTAACAAGATGTGTGTAGCTTTCATAGTAAATCATTACAAATACATCATAAATTATCTAATATACTTCTGAGGAAAGGTATTTGTGTTCAAACTCCAGAAATTAACTTCAGGAAATAATTGCTGGATCATAATGAAGCTCAGGGCATTTGCTAACATTTAAAAATAGATGATTCCTCCTCCCCTCTCCTCATGGCAGGTCCATGCCGGAAAATTATCAAAAAGTTCACTCTTTTACTATAATAATACTTACATATAATGCAGACAAACATAATTGGGATGTGTTCTAGTCAAATCCTATAGTTGTTTCTATGCTTATTTTGCTGCCATCTAATTGTAAAATAAAACTGAATTAGTTTAATCTTTCATTCTTTCCATCTTGTTTCAGTCTATAATTTAAGAGTATAATAATCCCAAAGAAGTGAAATGTAACTCTGAATAAACAGGCACATCCACATCTAAACACAAAATGCATTTGCACGTTAACTTTTATTAAATAAGTGCACAAACAACGCATGAGACCTTGTGTTACTAATAGCGGCCTCTGTTGCTCCTTAACAGAACTGTGGCCATTCAAGCCTTGGACATAATTGCAGATCTACTGTAGTGCCTCTGTCATTGGTAGAATAAAAGCTAAGCAGAAGCTGTAGATACCACAGATCCAAATATAAAGAAGGCACCTTTCTAGCAAACAACAATGTATAACAGAGCTCTTTAGACCACAAAACAACTTTGGAATGTTGGGGGCTTGTTTACATGGCACTGCTTTCCAGCAAACCTGCAGATATAAATTCGGGAAGTGAAAGACAGGTTAATGTTTCAGGTGGGACCCCCTCGGAAAATGGGAAAAAAAGACTGATCAAGAAAATGGAACCAGGCTAAGTTTATTAGAATTTGCATTCCCTCAGTCTGAGGCGCATTAACATTAACCACAATTAATGTGACTGCTATGGTGGTTTCTACCTATCCATGCATTGATTCACTCTTGTATATTGATAGAGATTCCCAAGAACTGGAAGATAAAATGAAATAACCAGTTTTGTTAACAGAACTCAGTTTCATAGATGTAACTTATTGTGGATTATGCAGATAGGGTTAGAGGAAATGGGGGCAGAGAGGAGGCTCATTTGGAGCATAAACACCAGACTGGACCAGCTGGGCCGAAAGGCCTGTTTCTGTGTTTGAAAAAAACACAAACTCCTTGAGCAGCTATTTTTGGTCAACTGTGAGAATGATAGCATATGTTGAGGTGCTATAGGCTGGTTGACCATCGGCAAATCACAAAGAAACACATTAGGCATCTTCCCCTGTAAAATCATCACTGTGCCATTCACAGGAAAGTATGCAGCAGAACTTCAGTCAGCATTATCAAAATATTCAGATGGATAACTTATGACACCATCTACTTCGAAAAACCAAGTTCAAGAAGATTCAGTACAAATAACCAGTAGAAACTGTTTATTTAATTGCTAACTACTTCGAACGAAGCTGCTTCAGAGCCAGAGAATACTTTTCTAATGACAGTTGCTACATCCATAACTGTGATTGTTGATACAATCAATATATTGACATTACTATGCTAGTATATTCTGCTAGTGCCAGAGTTTCCAATACTGCTAACCGCACATTTTTCTTTGCCTACGTGCGTACAAAGGAAGAAAAGTTGAAACCAGATGGTTGGCAAAAAAATAATGCATTCCTTTATTATATATGTATATGTAGGCACCAGCCCCTGGTAAGAGGCAGTATATTAAGTATGTGTTGTAAAAAAGTGAAGTTGAAACAAAGTATACAAGTAACGAAATTATTTGCATGGCATAATATGGGCTAAGTCTTCTGACCATGGTGTTTGAACATGCATAGCAAAAAAATTAAATGTCATTGACCATCTAAATTCTGATGCCTATGCTGCAACTTTGATATGAAACACTAACGATGCAGTGGGGGGAAAAAAAAACTATCCATTAATACCCTTGGTTGCCTTATATCAAGAAACACAGGATCAAATTTGTTGATTTTTGATTTGGCGGTCAATGTTTATAATTTGGTACACTGTTATCAAAACAGCATGCGTCACATTCTTTGTATAGAAGCAAAATCATCAGCGAGATTGTGAAATTGAGGAAACTTATACTTCAGTGACCAAAAAGTATAGCAGATCATTTTACTGACTATGTTGCCAAATTGAGGCATCTGAAAAGCAAGGTTTGTTCCATTGCAAGTTGATGGTAGTGGAAATAAACAAATTGCTTGGCATAACCAGGAAATATTGTATGGGAAATCAGAGGGGGGAAAAGTCACTCTTTTGTAACCGCTTTTTAGTCATGAAGCCATACATAGTGATGTCATATGTCAATAATTTCCCATCAGAAAGATTGCATTTGGAACGAGAATAAATTCTTTAAGAAATCAATGATTTTACTGAAGAGTAAAGTTTCCTGAATGCTTAAAAAAGCCTCGCTAACAAATTTCTCTTCAGAAATTGCAGCAATATGTAGATGTATGTACTGTTCAGTGGCCTGTAATTGAAATTTTCCCTTACATTCCCAAATATTCTGATTATGGAACTAGGCTTTCATTGCCTCTCTGGAAACTTATGCATGTTTGTAATGCATTAATATTAAAGCTAGCAATAGCTGTTATGTTGGTTGTACACAGCATGATTCCAGAAACATGGCACTATAACATTAGTGTTTCTACCCAACAGTTCAAAAGAAGCCAGGACCAATACAAGGCTCATTACTTCAATCAACTGAACTGCTATGGCAGCCACTGCAAGTTTTTTTATAGACAAAAAAAAATTACAGGGAGCCAAAGTAACATGTATATTAACCGTGACTTTGTTGTAAAATTTTGGTTCACAAATAGAAATGTATTGTTTGTGAAACAGTCAGGTAAGAATGACTGTAATTCATGAAATGAGAAATTGTTAAATGAGCCTTTATAATCAAAAAATAGTAACTTTGCTTCCAAATACCTTTAACCTAAGATGTCCTCTCCCAGTATATACATTTCTTTTAGAATGCTTCGATGCAGTTCCAAATATTAACCTGAATACCTTGGAGAATATGCTCTGCAGTAGTTAAATCAAATTGTAACACTTATTGGCCCAGAAATTCGGGTCGGGGGCTTCCCGCGAGTGCAAGCCCCCGACCTGCACTTACCTTGCGCGCCGGCCGTTGAGCTGTGGGCCCCTGTGGAATTCCGATCCGGGGCCTGGTCCAGCTGCCGGCACGCAGTGCTTGCGTATCCCAGGGGCGCAGTTAGTTCGATGCGTCCCCTGGGATCACGTGGGCCATGGGGAGCCAATCGGAGCAGGGAATGCTCCATTCATAAGTCTGACAGGAAGTGCTGTCAAGCCTTATAAATACTACGGCCCCAAAACAACACTGAATCTTCAAATAAATTTTTTAAAAACATCACATTTTTTAAATAAACTATAAATTACATGAAATAACTATTTTAAACAAGAATTTAAATTTTTGAAAAAAATAATGTTATTTTCTAACAGGGCTAAAAATAAACTTACCTTGCTTTAAACATGGACAAGAGAGCTGAACTCAAGGGGTGAGGTGAGAGTGACTGCCCTTGACATCAAGGTAGCATTTGATCGAGTGTGGCATCAAGGAGCCCTAGCAAAACTGAAGTCAATGGGAATCAAGGGGAAAACTCTCCATTGGTTGGAATCATACCTAGCACAAAGCAAATTGTCTGTGGTTGTTGGAGGTCATTCATCTCAATCACATGACATCACTGCAGGAGTTCCTCAGTGCAGTGTCCTAGGCCCAACCATCTTCAGCTGTTTCATCAATGGCCTTCCCTCCATCATAAGGTCAGAAGTGGGGATGTTCGCTGGTGATTGCACACTGTTCAGCACCATTCGAGACTCGTCAGATACTGACGCAGTCCATGTCCATATGCAGCAAGACCTGGACAACATTCAGACTTGGGCTGACAAGTGACAAGTGACAAGTAACATTCGCACCACACAAGTGCCAGGCAATGACCATCTCCAACAAGCGACACTCTAACCATCTCCCCTTGACATTCAATGGCATTACCATCGCTGAATCCCCCACTATCAACATCCTGGGGGTTACCATTGATCAGAAACTGAACTGGACCAGCCATATAAATACTGTGGCTACAAGAGCAGGTCAGAGGCTGGGAATTCTGCGGCGAGTGTCTCACCCCGACTCCCCAAAGCCTTTCCACCAATTCAATTCAATTCAATTCAATTCAAATCGCTTTATTGGCATGACAAGTTACATCTTATGTTGCCAAAGCATCAGAAAACATTCATGTTTGTTCACAAAAATACAGATCTATCCATACAGTGTATAAACAGATATATCCCTGAGTGTATAAATATATACTTTCATATAATTTATATATACTCTTTTCTTATATTTACTGGTTGTCCCTCTGTTTAAGGCAAGCTGTAACATAGTGTGCCGCTAGTGTTATGCAATTTCTCTCTTCCCCTAGTAGGTATGGGAGTTTTTGGTCGTCATTCAAATTTCTGAATTCCGGGCATATTTTTGTGAATTTTGGGTAGAAATTCTCCCTTATACCCTGATATTTTCTACAAGCTGTGAGGAAGTGCATCTCTGTCTCCACCACTCCCTGACTGCAGTGAGAGCATATCCTGTCCTCTCTTGGTAGCCGGGTCTGTCTGTGTCTACCTTTTTCGATCGCCAGGTTATGTTCACTAAGTCTGTACATTGTCAAAGTTTTTCTCGGTTTGCTATCCTTTACCATGGTCAGGTAATCAGCCATGTTGTATTGTCTGTTTAGGGCCAAGTAGCAATTGAGTTTGCTTTGGGTTTTTGTTGTTTCTGCCCAATATGACAGATATTTTTCCTTTTGCTTAGCGACGATTGTGTTGGGTCGAATTCTTTGTGTTACGCTGTCACTGTCCTGGGGCTGGTTATTGTTAGTAGTGTTAGTAGTTACTTCACTGAGTCCCAGGACTAGTTGACTGAGGGTATTCTTCTTTATTGTCCTCTCTTGGCATTTCAGGGCTTCGTAATGATAGCACTGGGGATTGCTCATTTCTAGGTGTTTCCAAAATTTGGTGGCTCTTTTTTGGATAGTGATTATTAATGGATATTGGCCTAGTTCTGCCCTGCATGCATTGTTTACGGTTTTCCTTTGAGTCCGGAGGATACTTTTACAGAATTCTGCATGTAGGATCTCAATTGGGTGTTTGTCCCATTTTGCAAATTCTTGTTGTGTTAGCAGTCCCCACACCTCACTGCCATAGAGTGCAATTGGTTCAATTACTGATTTGAAAATTTTGAGCCAAATGCTAATTGGGATTTCTATTTGGATTGATTTTTTAATGGCATAGAAAGCCCTTCTTGCTTTCTCTTTCAGTTCATTCACAGCCAGTTTGAAATTTCCCGTAGAACTGATTTTTAAGCCCAAGTATGTGTAGTTAGTGGTTTGTTCAATTTTGGTTGTTCCTAGTGTGAAATTTATTTTGGGTCCCTGATGTCTGGATCTTTGCTGGAACACAAGGGCCTTGGTTTTTTGGGGGTTTATTGTCATGGCCCAAGTCTGGCAGTATGACTCCAGCAGATCCAGGTTCTGCTGTAGACCCTCCTTAGTTGGTGACAGCAGAACCAGGTCGTCTGCATAGAGGAGGAATTTAACCTTGGATTCATATAGGGTGAGGCCGGGTGCTGTAGATTGTTCAAGAAGTTTTGCCAATTCATTTATGTAAATATTAAAGAGTGTCGGTGAGATTGGCGAGCCCTGCATCACCCCCCGCCCCTGTGCCATCTACAAGGCACAAGTCAGGAGTGTGATGGAATACTCTCCACTTGCCTGGATGAGTGCAGCTCCAACAACACTCAAGAAGCTCGACACCATTCAGGATAAAGCAGCCCGCTTGATTGGCACTCCATCCACCACCTTCAACATTCACTCCCTCCACCACTGGTGCACTGTGGCTGCAGTGTGTACCATCTAAAAGATGCACTGCAGCAACTCGCCAAAGCTCCTTCAACAGCACCTTCCAAACCCGCGACCTCTACCACTTAGAAGGACAAGGGCAGCAGACACATGGGAACATCACCACCTACAAGTTCCCCTCCAAGCCACACACCACCCTGACTTGGACCTGTATCGCCGTTCCTTCACTGTCGCTGGGCCAAAATCCTGGAACTCCCTTACTAACAGCATTGTGGGTGTACCTGCATCATATGGACTGCAGCGGTTCAAGAAGGTGGCTCACCACCATCTTCTCAAGGGCAATTAGGAATGGGCACTAAATGCAGGCCTAGCCAGCCAGCGACGCCCACATCCCATCAATGAATTTTTAAAAAAGTATTTAAAAATAATAAACCTGTGGAAAAAATGTTTTAATTTTAATTAATTCACCACTTACCTTGTAAAAAACAGGCCTTACGCCTGCTTTTTACATTTCTAAATTCTGCAGACTTACCCCCTGGGAAAACCTGTAAAAAAAAAACAAAGTTCGATGCGCACGCACAGCCTCTCCCGCGCACGCGTTCGACCTCTGAGCCCCTGCGTTCAGAGGAACGGAAGTGCCAGTTTCCCGTGCATGCGCAGTGCATGCAGGAAACCGGCATTTCCATTGGGCCTACGGGTGAGTACCCCGTGCGTACTCACCCGTGGAGACCCGAATTTCTGGGCCATTATTCTGGCAGAAACATAGGCAGATGATACAGTCACATAGAATTACAATGGTGAAAAACAGATGTCACTACACGTACACGTGCCTGGAAGTCAAGATATTGGCTGTGGGCGAATAGCAGATGTGATTTAAAAACAAAAAATGCTGGAAATACTCAGGTCAGGCAGCAGCTGTGGAGAGTAACAGAGTTAACATTTCAGGTCAACGACCTTTCGGCAGAACTAGATGTGATTGCTATGTTCCTGCATTACAACAGTGACTACACATCAAATATGTACTTCATTGACTGTAAAGCGCTTTAGGACGTCTGGTGGTCGTGAAAGGCGCTATATAAATGCAGGTCTTTTAGTTATTGTTAGTTATTCCTTTTTTCAAATTAAAGGTTTTCAATGTTTTGTGAGATTGGTCAATTATCGTTAGTGTTTGGGAAATCTCTGGATGTAAATAAGTTGACGTTGGGCTCCCAGAACTTGACAGTGTCACTCCCGGAGTTTGTGTTGCCCATCGATACCAGCCGAACCCCTGCCGTGAATGTGCGGTAAATGTATTGCTGCAAGTAGCGTTCGTCACAGTCGGTCTGAGCCAGGGCCAAAGCCTGGCCTGGACACACGCGGAGTTTTGTTGTTGCTGCCATTATTAAAGGCAAATAACTTGGTCTGGGCAACTTTGATGAACTGGAAACTGCCCCGGGGCCGGCCGCTGCCAACAACTGGGTCAAACCAGGCGGCCGTTCACCAAAGGCTCGGAGCCGCAGGCCGTACCCCCGCTGTTCCCAATCCCACTCTTTGAAATATATCCGCAACTCCCCGGTTGAAATACATCCAACTACAACAAACGAGCCTCATCGTCCCGGCCGCACGGAGCCTGCCCCCTGACCTCTAACCCGGGCCGCACTGCCCGCTGGTCGCGGCGCTCGGCGTCCGGTCTCCATGGTAACGCGGCCGGTTTGCCGACTGAGGTTCCGTCGCCCCGGTGTGGCGGTCGGCGATTTCAATCGATGTTATTTTCATTAAATGACCGCGTCTCCCCGCGAAATCTACCCGAAGTTTGGCGGAGGAGGAAATCTGCCTTTTATATCAGGAGAGCCGCTTCTCCCCCCTCAGGTAAGCTTCCTGCCGACAACCTCACTGCGAGTTTCTGTTGAGTGGCACCAAATGTGTCTTCACTCTGCGGTTCCCCTGGCTCAGGCTCACATCAGCGCCCCAAACACACGGCCCATCTCCCGCGGCTTGGACACGGCGAGTGAAGGCCAAGAGCAATATTCAGCTCCGGGATAATTGGAGCAAGGCAGGGAAGGGGAGGAGTGCAGAGGGGAGCAATGGGTGGAAGGGGGAAGAGGAAGAGAGGGGGCGAGGAGGAAGAGAGGCGAGGGGAAGAGAGAGGGGATGAGGGGGAAGAGGAAGAGAGGGGATGAGGGGGAAGAGAAAGAGAGGGGGCGAGGAGGAAGAGAGGAGAGGGGATAAGGGGGAAGAGGAAGAGAGGGCCAGGGGGAAGAGGAAGAGAGAGGGGGTGAGGAAGAAGAGAGGCGAGGGGATGAGGGGGAAGAGGAAGAGAGAGGGGGTGAGGAAGAAGATAGGCGAGGGGATGAGGGGGAAGAGGAAGAGAGGGCCAGGGGGAAGAGGAAGAGAGAGGGGGTGAGGAAGAAGAGAGAGGGTGTAGGAATCAACGGATTCCTATCTAAATCACTGAGGTCAGGCAGTTCAGTAAATTAACCGAATTTAATTAAACTGGTGAACAAAACAAAAACATGCAGGAGCAACAGCAAACAGGTCTATACAGTAACTAGTTCCACGAGGTCTGAACTCAGAACCTCCCACCTCTGACGTCATGACGTCATCACGTTTCCCGCCACTCGGGGCACCACGTGACCAACGTGATGACGTCATCGCGTTGTTTCAGGGTTTTTACAGAAAGCTTGTTTACACTCAGCAAACGGACATAGGTGCTGTAACATTGCTTTAAAGACAGTTATTCATTTGTACAGGAGTTCATTGTTGGTTTTACCACATGCGCCCCCCCAGAAGTGTCTTTAATCATCAAAGTCAATCGCCGAGGAGGTCGGACAATCCTGTCGGAGCGACTCCGATATTCCCGGAGAGGAATGGATGGTGCAGGAGAGGAGCTGGGCCGCGGGGCCGATGGGCCAGGCGTAGCGGCCGCGGGCGGTCGTCCACGACGCGGCGGTTGCGCTGTTTCGACTGGCTGGCCGAGGTCCAGGTGTGCAGCCTTGAGGCGGTCCACGGAAATGTAGTCGGGCGTCCCGCCGACGTCTACCAGAAAACTCTTGGCGCCCGCCTTCAGTACCCGGAAGGGGCCCGTGTATGGAGGCATGAGGGGACTACGGTGGGCATCGTGCCGTACAAAAACGAATTTAGCCCTCATGAGCGTTGGCGGAACATGTGACGCAGGCAGTCCATGCTGTGAAGTCGGAATGGGCCAGAAAGCATGCGCCGCGGCTCGGTGAGCCTTCAGCTGTTCAGTGGCGGACCACGGACGCGTCTGCGACGGGAGAAACTCGCTGGGGACCCTGAGCGGCTGGCCGTAGACCAGTTCGGCGGCCGACGCCTGCAGGTCCTCTTTAGGCGCCGTGCGCAACCCGAGCATTACCCATGGCAACTTATCCATCCACGCGGTCCCTTGGAGGGTGGCCCGCAGCGATGCCTTCAGAGAACGATGGAAGCGTTCACATAACCCATTGGCCTGCGGGTGGTAAGCCGTGGTGCGATGGATCTTGGCGCCCAATTCTGAAGCCACGGCGTTCCACAGAGCAGAGAACTGCGGCCCGCGGTCCGATGACACGCCGAAACGGGCAACCCAGGATGAAAGAAAAGCCCGGGCGACGTCCGCGGAGGTGGTGGGCGTCAATGGAATGGCCTCCGGCCATCTGGTGGTACGGTCGACGATTGTCAGCAGATGCGTGAACCCTTGCGACGGTGGTAGTGGGCCCACGAGGTCGATATGAACATGATCGAATCGCCGCTCCGGTACCTCGAAAATGGTGACAGGAGCTTTAACGTGGTGCTGCACCTTCGCTCTCTGGCACATGACACAGGTGTTGGCCCAGTCGCGCACATCTTTTCGCATTCCCCTCCAGACAAACTTAGATGCTAACAACTTCTGTGACGCCCGCACACCCGGGTGGGCGAGATTGTGCATGATATCGAAGACTTTCCTGCGCCAGGATGACGGAACGATCAGGCGTGGGTCTCCCAGGGAGACATCGCAGAGCAAGGATGTGCCGTCTGAGTGGAAAAGTACGTCCACTGGCCGTAGGCCGGACGAATCGGAACGGAAAGCGTGCATCTCCGGGTCAGCCGCTTGGTCGACCGCCATTAGTGAATAGTCGAGACCCAGTTGGACGGCCTGGACGGCCGCACGCGAAAGGCAGTCGGCAACCACGTTGTCCTTGCCGGCCACATGACGGATGTCGGTGGTAAACTCGGAGATGAACGTGAGTTGCCGTTGCTGTCGGGCCGACCACGGCTCAGTTGTCTTGGCAATGGCAAACGTCAGGGGCTTGTGATCCACGAAAACGACGAATTGGCGTCCTTCTAATAAAAAACGAAAGTGGTGGATGGCCAAGAACAACGCCAACAGCTCTCGGTCAAATGTGCTATAGCTACGTTCGTTACTACGTAACTGGCGGCTAAAAAACGCCAGCAGTTGCCATGCCCTGTCGACCCATTGCTCTTGCACGGCGCCGACGGCGTAGTCCGATGCATCTGTCGTGAGCGCGATGGTGGCGCCGGGTAGCGGGTGCGCTAACATCGTCGCATTGGCGAGGGCCTCCTTCGTGTCCCCAAATGCGCAGTCCATGACCGACGACCAGATCACCGGTTCTTTCCCCGGTTTCCCTCGGAGTGCCTCGTAGAGCGGCCGCATGAGCTGGGCGGCCCGGGGGACAAAGCGATGGTAAAAGTTTACCATGCCGAGGAATTCTTGGAGCGCCTTGATGGATTGCGGCCGTGGGAACGCCGCGACGGCTACCACTTTCGCCCTGAGTGGCAGTGCCCCTTCCGCGGTGATGCGGTGGGCCAGAAAATCGATCTGCCTCAGACCAAATTGGCACTTGTTTGGGTTAACTATAAGGCCGTGCTCCTGGAGACAACAGAAAAGGACACGCAGGTGATGTAGGTGTTCTTCCTTTGACGCGCTGGCGACGAGGATGTCATCAAGGTATACGAAAAGGAATTTAAGGTCCCGGAGCACCGAATCCATGAGGTGTTGGAACGCCTGCGCCGCATTTTTAAGCCCGAAAGGCATCCGTAAAAATTCAAAGAGGCCAAATGGGGTAATGACCGCCGTTTTCTGGACGTCCTGAGGGTGGATGGGCACCTGGTGGTATCCGTGGACGAGGTCGATCTTGGAGAACCACGACGTGCCAGCCAAATGGGCAGAAAAATCTTGAATATACGGTATCGGGTACCGGTCTGGAGTTGTGACCTCGTTGAGGCGCCGATAATCACCACAGGGCCGCCACCCGCCGCCGGGCTGTGGCACGATGTGTAGCGGGGACGACCAAGGACTGTCAGATCGACGAACGATGCCCAACCGCTCCATAGTGGCGAATTCCGCCTTCGCGGCCTCGAGTTTACTGGCCTCTAATCGCCGAGCCCGGACGTAAACCGGGGGGCCGGTTGTCGCGATGTGGTATTCAACACCGTGTTTGGCGGTCGTCGCAGAGAAAGTGGGTCGAGCGAGCTCCGAAATTCCTTGAGCAGGCGGGCGAAATCATCGGGCGGCGACTCGGTGTGGGCAACCGCGTGGGTCGCGCCGTGGCCTCGAAAACCAGGGATGGGGGCTCGTGAGGCGGCATGGATCAGGTGGCGATTACGTACATCGACCAGTAGGTCATGCGTGCAGAAAAAATCGGCACCAAGGATTGCCAGTGGTATCATGGCGGTGATAAACTCCCAGTGGAAGAGTTGGCCGCCGAGGCACAATCGGATACGCTGCTTCCCGTACGTACGGATGGCGCTGCCATTGGCAGCCTGTAGTGGAGGACCGCGCCGCCCAGATCGGACGTCGAGAACCGAAGCAGGGAGGATGCTGCACTGAGCGCCCGTGTCGCATAAGAAACGCCGGCCCGAAATGGAGTCAGTGATGTACAACAATTTCCCGAAATCACCAACTGTCATTGTGGAGGCGAAACCGACCTCGGGGCTTCCCTTCCGGTCGCGCAATCGGTGTTGCTGCTTTCTCGGTGCCGATGGCACGAATTTACACGGGGGTCGGCAGCATCTGGCTTTCTGACCGAAACGGGCGTGGTAGTAGCAAAAGCCGGTCTGTGGAGGTGCCGAGGCGGGGTTCTTGGAGGCGGGGTGCGTCGAGGTGGTGCAATACTGTTGCATCACCGCGTAAATGGTGTCGGCTTCGGCCGCGAGCGCCACACCGTCCGTAGCCGTCGACCTGCTCAGGGAGCTGGCTGAGGAACAGTTCACGAAATATAAAACACTGCGGCTCCGACCCGAGGAGGGTGAGCATGTGGCTCATCAACTCGGAAAGCTTAGCCTCGCCTAACCCGGGGAGTGCGAGCAAGCGTCGTGCGCGCTCCGCCTTTGTGAGACCGAATACTTGCATGAGGCGCGCCTTGAGCGTTTCGTACTTGTTCTCCGTGGGCGGGGTCTCCAGCAGGCTGATAATGCGGGAAGCCGTCGAGCTGTCCAGTGCGGAGACCACATACAGGTAACAGGTCTGATCCAGCACTATGTTTCGCAGTTGGAACTGAGCCTCCGCTTGAACGAACCAGGAGGCTGCCTGTTATTCCCAAAATTGAGGGAGCTTCAAACTCGCTGCATTTACATCCATCTTGTTCTCGAGCTTGTCTCCGCGAAAATCGTCCACGAAGCTTCGGGGTCACCAATGTAGGAATCAACGGATTCCTATCTAAATCACTGAGGTCGAGGCAGTTCAGTAAATTAACCGAATTTAATTAAACTGGTGAACAAAACAAAAACATGCAGGAGCAACAGCAAACAGGTCTATACAGTAACTAGTTCCACGAGGTCTGAACTCAGAACCTCCCACCTCTGACGTCTTGACATCATCACGTTTCCCGCCACTCTGGGCACCACGTGACCAACGTGATGACGTCATTGCATTGTTTCAGGGTTTTTACAGAAAGCTTGTTTACACTCAGCAAACGGACATAGGTGCTGTAACATTGTTTTAAAGACAGTTTGTACATTTGTACAGGAGTTCATTGTTGGTTTTACCACAAGGGGGATGAGGATGGGAGGGTAGACATCCCAAAGCGCCTCACAACCATTGAATTAATTTTGAAGTGTAGTAAGGCGGGTAACCCGGAACCAATTTGCGCACAGCAACGTCTAACAAACAGCAATAAGATAAATGACCAGTTAATCTATTTTGGTGGTGTTAGAAGGTAAAATGGTGGCCAGGACACTGGGCTCTGCTCCTTGCTCTTCTTGGAATGGTACCATGGGATCTTTTACATCTACCTGAGAGAACCTGGCCTTGGTTTAAGGCTCGCCGTTCATTACGCTTATAGCTGCCCACAGACTATTTTTGAGCGGCAACTTACTGTCATCGGGCGTCTGATCCAGTGTGGCGTCCTCTACAGCGGACAGAGGATATGTGGCGTGTGTGAGCATGATAAGCAATAGCATGCCCCCTCAACCAATCAGATTGAAGAATCCTCACTCAAGACACGCAGAGTCTAAACCAGGAAGTGTATGTTAGAATATAGAAACATAGAAACATAGAAATATTGAATTCAATGTAAAAGCATGTACAGAAAGCAAAATAAAGAGAAGAAAAGAATGCTGGGATTGAGAAAGAAAGATAAAAGAGACAGAAAGATAAAGTTTTTAAAAAAAAATTAATTTACATTTTTTGTAAAGCTCCAACAATAATTAAAATATGAAGGAACAAGACTCCACACTTACAAACGTTAATTTTCAGGGCCAGAGAGGTTGTTTGGTAGTAATGAAGACCTATCACGCCATTAAAAATTCACTTACTAACTTTTTCTGGCATGTTTAGTGGGTATCTAGTGGGTAAGTACCACGTCCTGCATGTGTTTCAATGTCGAATCTCTCAGTGAGGTACCGGTGTAGCAAAGCTTGTGGAGGAGCAAGGCAAATCGGACAGCAACTTCTTGATTTCCACATTTAACTGCACATGTGTGGATGCTGGAAGTTGCTGTCCAGTTTACTCCTTAATAACGGTGTATATGATTTTACATTGAATTCGGTCCATTATCTCATCTGAATGAAAGCACCTCTGACAGTGCAGCAATCTCTCAGTACTAAGCTGTTGTATTAGCCTGAATATGCGCTTAAGTCTCTGAAGTGGGGCTTGTATCCATGACCATCTGACTTGGGTGAAAGTGCTACCACTGAACCACAGCGAACACAAGGGTTACAGCAATAGGACCTCCTTGTGATCTTGACTGGATATAATCTCTTTCACATGTGCATTTCTCCAATCTTTTAGAAGGTAGACTGAGAAACACTTCCTAAGATGAGGCCAGATAATAATCATTAAGTTGGTTTGATTTGCAGATGGCAAGTGAATGTACAAAGTACTAGTCAAAGCAGATTCGATTCTCATAGCTCAATCTCATTTCTCTCCTTGAAAACAGGGAAAAATAATATTTTTGGCATTACCTTACTTTCAGACTATATGTTAGGGGTAATCTAGGGCTTGCTAGCACAGATCCAGATTTGCTGTTCAGTTGAGGCGGAAGGCGGTTGTGAGTTGAGCATCAATACCGCAGGACCGCATTTTCTGCTCAATCAGGAACGGGGTTGCTGGAATTTATTGCTATCTGGGTTTAATTTTCTACTCAATGGGGAGGGGGCGCTGATTGTCAAAGGGTAAACTTGGGGGAATGGGGATGAAATTACTGGTTTAGGTATTCAGGTAATCTTATCAGTTATCACACTACCCTTCCCCCAAAAAATTACACATTGCGAGCATTACGGCATTCATATGTAACTATCAAAACTAGAGGTACTTGTTCGCTGAGAGCTCCATTTAATAGGAGTGCATAATGCGCTACGGTCATCAGTGCGTACGCCCCAACACTGGAAGCCACAGACGAGACCAAAGAGGAATTCTACTCCAGCCTTGAACAATCCCTGTCCTGAGTCCCAATGGGCGACAAGCTGATCCTCCTTGGTGACTTCAACACCAGAGTTGGAAAGGACACAGACCTCTGGGGAGGTATGATCGGCAGAGAGGGGGTAGGGAAAGCCAACTTCAATGGTACCCTCCTCCTGACAAAATGCTTAGAACTTGGCCTTGTCACAACCAACACCTTGTTCCGTCAGAGAGACAAGTACAAGGCTTCATGACAGCACCCTCGCTCCAAGCACTGGCATCTGCTGGAGTACGTCATCGTCCGAGCGAGGGACCGCAAGGACATCCACATCACCCGCGCCATGGCAGGAGCTGACGACTGCTGGACAGACCACCGCCTAATCCGCTCTGTCATCTCCATCAACGTAGCCCCAAAACAGTGGCAACAACAGAAGCAATGCCGCAGGAAAATCAACGCTGGAACACTCAAAGACCCTGCTAAGAAAGCCTTATTCAGCCTGTGCCTCACAACCAACCTGACGACTCCCAGTGATTCAGAGACACAGAATGTCCACAGCGCCTGGTCTACACTCAAGGCCTCCATAATCAGTACCTGTGAAGAGACGCTCGGTCACTCGACCAGGAAACACCAAGACTGGTTCGACGAGAAAGACCAGGAGATCCAGGAGCTAATAATCCGCAAGCGCAAGGCATTCCTGATCTGGAAACAGCAACAGAACTCGAGAGCACGAAACCAGCTCTACAGATGCCTGAAGGCCGAGGTCCAACAAAAAACTCACGACCTAAAGAACAGATGGTGGGTGGAGAAAGCGCAGGAGATCCAGCAGCTAGTCGATAACCACAACGTGCGTGGATTCTTTAGTGCAGTCAAGACCGCCTATGGCCCAAGCACCCAAGGTTGTACCCCACTGCGGGCCAAGAACGGAGAGGTACTCATCAAGGTACATTGGAGAGGCAGTCAGTGCCCGCTGGAAGGAGCACTTCGAAGATCTCCTTAACCAAGACACTGTCTTAGACGCAAGTGTCCTCAACTCCATCCCATAGCATGCTACCCGCTACCACCCCAGCACAATCCCAGCCTGGCATGAGTTTGAAAAGGCCATCCGACAACTGAAGAACAACAAGGCCTCAGGAGCAGATGGAATCCCCGTTGAGGCACTAAAACATGGCGGAGAAGCACTATTGGCGTGCATACATGAACTCATTTCTCTTATTTGGAAGGAGGAGAGCATGCCAGGGGATCTCAGAGACGCCGTAATCGTGACCATCTTCAAGAATGGTGACAAGTCCGATTGCGGTAATTACAGAGGAGTCTCCCTGCTGTCTGCCACAGGGAAAGTAATCGCAAGAATCCTCCTCAATCACCTTCTCCCAGTGGCTGAAGAGCTCCTCCCAGAGTCGCAATGCGTATTCCGTCTACTAAGGGGCACAATGGACATGATCTTCACCACGTGTCAACTACAAGAGAAATGCAGGGAACAGCACCAACCGCTGTACATGGCCTTCTTTGACCTCACAAAGGCCTTCAACACCGTCAACCGTGAGGGATTATGGAGTGTCCTCAAATTCGGCTGTCCTCAAAAGTTTGTCACCATCCTCCGTCTGCTTCACGACGACATGCAAGCTATGAGGTCCTGACCAATGGATCCACCACAGACCCAATTCACATACGGACCGGGGTCAAGCAAGGCTGTGTCATCGCAGCAATGCTCTTCTTGATCTTCCTGGCTGCAATGCTCCATCTCATCCTCAGTAAGCTCCCTGCTGGGGTGGAGCTAATCTACAGAACAAATGGGAAACTGTTCAACCTCCGTCGCCTCCAGATCCAAGATCGTCCCATCCTCTGCCATCAGAATGCAGACGATGCTTGCGTCTGCGCACACTCTGAGGCCGAACTCCAAACCATCGTCAACACCTTCACCGAAGCGTACGAGAGCATAGGCCTTACACTAAACATCCGTAAGACAAAGGTCCTCTACCAACCTGCCCCCGCCACACAGTACTGCCCCCCGATTATAAAAATCCATGACGAGGCCTTGGACAGCGTGGACCACTTTCCATACCTCGGGAGCCTACTGTCAAGGGCAGACGTCGATGACGAAGTCCAATATCGCCTTCAGTGTGCCAGTGCAGCCTTCGGTCGCCTGAGGAAGAGAGTGTTTGAAGACCAGGACCTCAAGCCCAGCACCAAGCTCATGGTCTACAGAGCAGTAGTGATACCCGCCCTCCTGTATGCTTCAGAGACATGGACCATGTACAGCAGGCACCTCAAAGCACTGGAGAGGTACCACCAACGCTACCTCCGCAAGATCCTGCAAATCCATTGGCCGGATAGGCGCAGCAACGTCAGTGCTCTCGCTCAGGCCAACATCCCCAACATCGAAGCTTTGACCACGCTTGATCAGCTCCGATTGACGGGCCACATCGTCCGCAAGCCCGATACGAGACTCCCAAAACAAGCGCTCTACTTGGCGCTCCAACACAGTAAGAGAGCCCCAGGTGGGCAGAGGAAACACTTCAAGGACATCCTCAAAGCCTCCTTGAAAAAGTGTAACATCTCCACCGACACCTGGGAATCCCTGGCCCAAGACCGCACAAAGTGGAGGAGAAGCATCTGGGAAGGCGCCGAACATCTCCAGTCTCTTCGCCAGGAGCAAGCGGAAGCCAAGCGCAAACAGTGGAAGGAGCGCACGTCAACCCAAGCATTCCACCCACCTGCCCCTTCAACCACTGTCTGCCCCACCTGTGACAGAGACTGTAGGTCCCACATTGGACTCATCAGTCACCCGAGAACTCATTTTTAGTGTGGAAGCAAGTTATCCTCGGTTCCGAGGGACTGCCTAAGAAGAAGAAGAAGATAATGGGTTGAAATAGAGTAGGCACAGCCAAATGGGACCTTCCAGGAGGACAATGGGAGGGGTGGTTGCAGTTCACAGGTAGTTTGCAGGGTTATTCATTGCTGAATGCACTGGGGTTAAAGCTCACTGCAAGACTTTTGCAAGGGAAAGTTTTTCATGGCTGCATCACGCAGGAAGCATAAAGAGTTTGGGAGTCCACACTGATCAGTTTTATTAATACAGCTGAAAATGGAAACTAAACCAGGTTATCACGCTTAAATACATCAAAGAATATTTTTAATCAAGGGGAAAAAAATTACGTTCTAAAAAACGTTCTAAAGCTGCCCGATTGCGCTGGTTCATGTAAGATTTTACGTTTGCAATTATGCAAATGAGTTTGGGCGGAAACTTGAACCATAACTCCACTTCTCAAAACCAGCACAATTTCAAGCATAATTTGCACCCAGATTGCCGATTGCACCCAAAGCGAAAACTCTACCCCATTGTGTGTGTTGCTCGTAGTGTTACACGTTTATGCACCAACAGGTGTAACTAGTACTCCATAGAATGTTGTTACCCATCTACCATTTGTTAGTATATAATGGATGTCATTGCTTTCCTGGTTTCTGCTGTATATTTCATTGTCCGCCATCTATCATACTACATATATATAATATTCTATACCTATATTAAAAGTCTTACATCTATATGCACTTCCTGCCAAATTTTTTCATTGTAAATTCCTATCTGCAGGCTTATAATGGAAACTGCCTGTGTAAGCATACGCTGCTGTAATTACACCCTCCCTCAGTGGAGATGCTGCAGTGCCACCACTGGTGGGAGGGTGTAATTACATGGATAAGCTTTTACAGTTTCCATTAGAACTGTGGACATAGGAACATAATGGAAATATAAAATATGGATAGAATGTATGACTCTAAAATTCAGACTGAATTATGTCTGTGTACCTTGGTCCAATTATCCTCAGCCCTATAACTCCACTTCATCTGATGACTACACTTAATCCGGTTTGGGTTCCGCCAAGACCACTCTGCTCCCGACCTCATTACAGCCTTGGTCTAAACATGGACAAAGGAGCTGAATTCCAGAGGTGAGTTGAGAGTGACTGCCCTTGACATCAAGGCAGCATTTGACCGACTGTGGCATGAAGGAGCCCTAGTAAAACTGAAGTCAATGGGAATCAGGGGAAAAACTCTCCACTGGCTGGAGTCATACCTAGCACAAAGGAAGATGGTTGTGGTGATTGAAGGTCAATCATCACAGCCCCAGGACATTGCTGCAGGAGTTCCTCAGGGCAGTGTCCTAGGCCCAACCATCTTCAGCTGCTTCATCAATGATCTTCCCTCCAACATAAGGTCAGAAACGGGGATGTTCGCTGATGACTGCACAGTGTTCAGTGCCATTCACAACTCCTCACATAATGAAGCAATCCATGCCCGCATGCAACAAGACCTGGATGACGTTCAGGCTTGAGCTGATAAGTGGCAGGTAACATTCGCACCACAGAAATGCCAGGCAATGACTATCTCCAACAAGCGAGAGTCTAACCACTGCCACTTGACATTCAATGGCATTACCATCGCCGAATCCCCCACCATCAACATCCTGGGGGGTCACCATTGAGCAGAAACTTAACTGGACCAGCCACATAAATACTGTGGCAACAAGAGCAGGTCAGAGGTTAGGTATTCTGCGGCGAGTGTCTCACCTCCTGACTAGGGTTGCAAAATTCTGGGAATTGTTAAAAGAGGAAACTTTCCATGGGAATTTTTGGGAATTTTGGGAATATATGGGAATTTTGAGTTTTTTTGCACACTAATGGTTTTTGTCTCTGACCCTTATATTATCTTTGTCGTCAAAATAGACATACTGTTCCATACAAATAAAAACAGGCTTTCAAAACTTTATTTAGGTTATAATTTTGAACTTTATTGAACCCCCACAAAAAAGACCCATCTAAAATAAAATAAAAAGAGCGTCAGCTTATTTAACCTGTAATTTGTCCTTATTTTGTCCCTTTGAGTTTTCTACTCATGAGTCTTCTGAGTCTTCTACTCCTCATTGCTCCTCCTGATTCTCTGACTCTGGCTCTGACGTGTCCATTTCCTCCTCTGTGTCAGTGTCTAGCTGTGTGGTGGACACTTCTGTATCTGGCTGAATAAGTTGTAGGTTCGCCCAGATAGCCACCAGTTTCTCCACACTCTTGTTAGTCAGCCTGTTGCGCACCTTTGTATGCGTATTCCCAAAAAGTGACCAGTTTCGTTCAGAGGCCGCTGATGAAGGTGGGATTTGGAGTATCACCGATGCAATAGGTGACAGGGCCTCAGATGCACAAAGTCCCTTCCACCAGGTATGTGCACTGATATGCTTGCATGATTCCCATATCCCATCCCCATTCCAAAGACCTTGCTTGGTAGAGAACTTTGCCAGACTTCCCAGAACTTTGCCCACATCCAGATTGAGATGGTGTGAGAGGGTAGAAATCACACTGTAAGCGCTGTTGATCTGTTCTCCAGAAAGTATTGGTCTCCCAACATGCTTTGGGTCCAGCATGTATGCTGCAGCATGAATCGGCTTGACACAAAATTCTTGACGCGTCTGTATGAATTGAACAATTGCCTTCTCCTCTGCTTTGAGCAGCAGGGATATGGGTAGGGCAATGCTGATTTGTTCTTTTAAATCAGTAAAAAGCCTGAGAACATCTGACAAGACAGCGTCATCTCCTTCAATCTGAGCAATTGCAGATGCTACTGGTGAGAGTAGTTTAAGGCTGCTAACCACTCTCTCCCAAAACACATCATCCAGCGGTATTTTCTTGATGGTGGTTTCCATATCCCCAGACTGGGATATTGCCATTTCTTGCAGCGACTCCTTACCCTCCAGAAGGCTGTTGTACATTGTGACAATGCCACTCCATCTAGTGTTGTTGGGCAGCTTCAGTGTGGTGTTCTTGTTCTTTGTCATTTGCTTGGAGTTGTAGGTTGCTGCAACTACCTGTTTTCCCCTGACATACTTAACAACTTGCTTGGCTCTCTTGTACAGTGCTTCCATGGTTCTCAAACCCATGATGTCCTTGAGGAGCAGGTTAAGCCCATGAGCTGCGCACCCAATAGACGTAATATGAGGGTAGGCCTCCTCCACTTGAGCCCAAGCAGCCTTCATATTCGCAGCATTGTCGGTAACTACTGCAAAGACCTTTTGTGATCCAAGATCGTTGATGACCGCTTTCAGCTCATCAGCAATGTATGTGCCTGTGTGTCTGTTGTCCTTCGTATCTGTGCTCTTGAAGAACACTGGGAGAGGAGTGGAGACGATGTAGTTTATGATGCCCTCCCCTCGTACATTTGACCACCCATCTGAGATAACTGCAACGCAGTCTGCCATCTCTATCATTTCTTTGAGCTTTCCTTGGACTCTGTTATACTCAGCCTCCAGCAAATAAGTAGACAAAGCATGTCTGGTGGGAGGACAGTATGCAGGGCGAATAACATTGAAAAATCTCTTCCAGTACACATTGGCTGTGAGCATGAGGGGTGAGCCTGTTGCATATACAGCTCGAGCAAGGCACTCATCTGCATTCTTCTGGCTATGGTTATCCATTGTATCAAAGAACCTTCCAAGTGGGCCAGGAGTTGCTGATGATAAGGAGCCTGATGCTGAATGAGAACCATCATCTTCTTGAATGGAAGCAGAGGAACTCTGGGCTGACTGCTGTGAGCTTTGAGTGAAGTTGTTGCATTTGGATAAATGCTGCTGCATCTTTGTGGCATTCTTTACATATGGCTTTCTACAGTGTTTGCACATGTACACAGCCTTTCCATCTTTAATGCCTGGGGTAAAATGCTTCCACACATCCGACGGTAAACGTGGCATTGTTCTATGCAGAGAAATAAAGGGCATTCATCTCTGTGTCGAACTGCGGTCGATCAGCACGATTGCAACAGGGTGAGTACATTTTTGCTGATGCTCCATGTGATGGAAGCATGACCTGTACACACACGACGCTACATCACCAATAGTGTATTATTTTGTATATTTTAAATTGAAGGACAACAGAGTTCAACAAGTAACTGGTTTATTTGGTATAAAGTCTGATTTACTTACTGCATCATCACAACATCAGCAGAAAACAAAATGACTTCCCTCAGGACCCCTAACCTGGATCTTAAAAAAACTATAGCAGTCTTACAGATGCCTGCAGGCCAATCACAATTCGATATGCAAATATTACAAATAGAGGGAGCTAATCGCTCATCCACTCATCCAACCAATCAGGACACATTTGTTCACAGTCACACACAAAACTTGTAATTATTAAAACAAGCTAAGTAAGAAGATAAACATATATTGATTAAGAAATTCCTTAATAATTAAGATTCCATCTCTGTTAGTAATTTTAAGAGAGGACCTGTGGGGAAAAAAAAGAAAGAAATACAAAAAAAACAATATTATGCTAGCATGTGCTTTTTTGGGCAAAATTCCCAAGCTAAACTTCCCGTGGAAAATTTCCGGAAATTTACCGGAAACTTTCCACCCCTTTGCAACCCTACTCCTGACACACCAAAGCCTTTCTAGCGTCTACAAGGTACAAGTAAGGAGCGTGATGGAATACTCTCCACTTGCCTGGAAGAGTGTAGCTCCCACAACACTCAGAAGCTTGACACCATCCAGGACAAAGCAGCCCGCTTGATTGGCACCCCATCTACCACCTTAAACATTCACTCCCTCCACCAGCGGCGTACTGTGGCTGCAGTGTGTACCATCTACAAGATGCACTGAAGCAACTTGCCAAGGCTTCTTCGGCAGCACCTCCCAAACCCGCGACCTCTTCCACCTAGCAGGACAAGGGGAGCAGGCGCATGGGAACACCAGCACCTCCAAGTTCCCCTCCAAGTCACACACCATCCTAACTCAGAAGTATATCGCCAATCCTTCATCGTCACTGGGTCAAAATACTGGAATCCCTCCCTAACAGCACTGTGGGAGTACCTTCACCACACGGACTGCAGCGGTTCAAGAAGGCAGCTCACCACCACCTTCTCAAGGGCAATTAGGGATGGACAATAAATGCTGGCTTTGCCAGTGACGCCCACATCCCATAAACGAATTTTTAAAAATCCTCATGTGCAACATAGCAGGAGATCAACTAGCATATATAAATGATATGAACTTGGGTATAGGGGTTCAATATCAACATTTTCAGTCAATGTAAAAATAAAGAGCACGGTTAACTAAATTAGGATTATAAATGACAAGTTAGATTGGGCAGATAGATGGCAGATGAAATGTAATGTGGAGAATTGTCAGTTGGCAACATTTTGGGAGGAACATAGGATCTTGGAACAGGAGTAGGCCATTCAGCCCCTTGAGTCTGTTCCTCCATTCAATGAGATCAAGGCTGATCTGCGACCTAACTCCATATACTTGCCTTTGTCCCATATCCCTTAATACCTTTGGTTAACAAAAAGCTATTAATCTCAGATTTAAAATTAACAATTGATCTAGTAGTGTCAGCTGTGGCTCAGTTGGTAGCAGACTCCTGTACCGCCTCCCTCCTAGCCTTATCTATGGCCCTTTCTCCAGCGCGGACGGTCAGGCCCAGGAATCTCACCTCCTGCTGGCCGATCTGCACTTTCTTGGGGTTTACTTTAAAACCCTTTTGCCCAAGCAGCTCCAGCAGTTCGGCCAATAGTGGGCCATGCTCCTCCCTCGAATCGGTGAAGAGAAGCAGGTCATCCACGTATTGTACCAACTGTCTGGGCTGGCTGAACTCCTTTAAACTGTTTGCCATGCACTGATGCAAAATGCTGGGGCTGTTGTGGAAGCCTTGAGGCAAGCAGTTCCACGTGTACTGTTGCCCTTTAAACGTAAAGGCAAGCTTGTACTGATCCTCCCTCCGTAAAGGGATGGACCAAAACCCGTTGGAAATATCCAGCACCGTGAAAGTGGTCGCGGATGCTGGAATACTTCCTATCAGGTCGGCAACTGCTGCTACTGTGGGTGCACAGGCAGGGATGTTACTATTGAGCACCCGATAGTCCACCGTGGCCCTCCAGGAATTGTCCGGCTTTCTAACCGGCCACAATGGAGAATTCACGTGGGTGGCTATCGGTCTCAGAACTCCCTGCTGTGCTAAAGAGGACATGGCTGCTTCCATGTCTGGCTCTGCTTCCCTGGGGAAGTTATACTGTTTCTGTGGTCGGGCCATGGGGTCCCCGTCTACGCTGACCTCAAACCCGTTGACCCTCCCGCAGTCGTGTTTGTGAGTGGCAAATGTGGCTAGGTGGGCCTGCACAAATGCCTGGAGCTCCTGTGGGGTGTTACTGACCATAAGCTCGAGGTTATAATCCTCTTTGGGCTTCATGCTGCACAGGTTTCCCTTCCCTTCCTTTCCTGGGATCACTACTACCTCACCGTCCTTTCCTTTACCTGCTCCCCATAGGCAATGATTTCTCAAATCTACTAGGATCCCGTGGCCTACAATAAAGTCGGCTCCCAAGACCCCTCTTCCACCCTCCACTTCCAATTTCATCAGGACACAGGTCCACTTAGAGCGGAGCGGTCCTAAATGAATGGCGAGCGGGATGGAAAATGAGCCGGCCTGTTCTTTGCCTGTGAACCCCGACAGACTGTATGGGACCCCATTAGAGAGAGGCGAGGTGGTGGGGTTAGCTGAGTAGACCACGGTGCATGATGCCCCCGTGTCCAACAGATAGGTCCCCGTCACCTTTTCCACCTCCATCTCCACGAGGGGTCTTTTCCATTCATCATACCGGAGAGAACACAGGTAAACAGGCTGCGCTGGCTCTAGTCAGGACTGCGGGTTGGATGGGGCTGACAGGGTCAGAGCACCGGTAGCGGCTGCTACTCTCCCGTGGCCAGTCAATAAGGACCTCATGGTGTCCAAAAATGACTCGACCGTGGCGGGAGGGATTCCTGCCTCTGCCTTTTGGGCTGGGGCTATGGAATTCTTTCCCTTGTTATCTTTCCAAGGGTTTTTGCACTCCTTCCGTCAGTGACCGTCCTTCCCACACCCGTAACAATTCGTCTTTGTGTTGGGGGGGGTATTCCCTTCCTGATGCCACTCTTTCCTACCCTGTCCGGGTTTTACCTCATGCACCTTCCCCTTGGGTGGGTGTGCATCGGTTCCCCTACCGTTCTTATAGGCTAGGGTCAACTGTCTGATCACCGTAAGTTCGGTGGTCTGGGGATTCTTGGGGTCGAACCAGACTTCCGCCTTGGCCCGGACCTGTGGCAAGCTGTTCACCACCAGGCAACGGAGCCAATGGGCCAGGGGATCCCCGTTCACGTACGCCCGGTTCGGCGTCCCCGGACAGGCACTCGGCCATAACCGGTCCGCGAAAGCCTGCGGGGTTTCCCCTGTGAGCTGGACTGTCTTCTCCACATGGGAGAAAGAACTTCCCTCATTCATCCCCATGGCCTCCAGAACTTCATCCCTGAGCTCCTCATACCCGCTCTGCCCTTTCTTACACTCACCAGAGAGGGATTGGAGGAGCCTACTCTCCAGGGAGCATAGCAGCATTTTGCCCTGCTGAGCGCCATCGCAGTCATTGATGCTGGCTGCCTGCTCTATTTCTCTGAAGTGGATCGAGGGGTCTCCCTTTTCGGAGAGCTTTGGGATATGGTTCACCATAGCCCTAAGCTGTTGGGTGCTATAGGGTAATACGAACTGCTTTTGGAGGGGTCCCTCATCGTCGCCATTGACGGGTGGGCCGAACCTCCGATGCCGTGCTGGGCACATCGGTCCCGGCTCTGACCTCTCTGGCGGCGGTTGCTCCACCTCCGCTTCCACCTCTGGCTCCAGCCCGCTTGCTGCCAGACCTTGCTAAAACCTGGCGCTACGGGTGGTGGTCGTGAGACCTCCTGTTCCTCAACCGGGTCGCCCCTGGGCACTACCAATGATGTTTGGACTGTCCTCCCCTCGTTCCCCATAAAATCCGCCTGACCTGCCTTCGGACTTATAAGGCACACCATGCCTTTCGCCTTTCTGAGGGCTAGGCTCAGATTCTCTATCCGTTCTTTGCAGGGGCCATGATCTGCCTCTTCAAACCCCTGTTCGCTCGCTAACTTATAGGCTGTCTTTACCTCCTGTACTCTCTCCTCCTGTTCCCTAACTTGCCTTGCCAAGCGGGCGTTCTTTTCCCGCAACCTTAACTCATTTCCCTTGGCTTCGGTGACTTGGCACTGTAGGTATTCCAACTGGGCCTTGTGTTCTCCCATTAAATACACTCTCCCCTGATTCAAGGCCTGCAATGCTACCAATAACTTCTCCCCTGCTAGAGCCTTACCCTGGATCTCCAGGGCTGACTCCTTTAACTTGGCTGCCTGTGCTGTAATGAGCCTGTCCAAAAGCTGGACCTGCTTTTTGAAACACATCAGCCAGACTGCCTTCTTTAAGGACTTCTTGTGTTCCTTTCCCTCTGTCCACTTAGCTGCTGCATCTACCGGACATCCAGCCCTTAACAGAATGGTGATCCACTTCTTTGTGATATTCACCTTGCTAAACACATAATCAGAAATCCTTTCCTCCATCATGGTTTGCTCATCCGAACCATTGTCTACTGTATCGCAACCCTGCTGCCGGTGTCCTGCCGCAGTCGCCATTTTCTGTAGGGGGTGGCGGGTGGCGCGTGCGCCCAGTCAGTTATGCCCCTGACTGCCTGTGAGCGGTTCGAATCGCTCCCATGCCCCTGGGTTCTAGACACCGGACTTAGGTACAGGTGGCGATACAGAAAATTGAATAGACAAGTGGTTTGGTGTGAGAAAACCAAGATTTTATTAAAACAGAATAAAACACAGTCTTATGAGAAGCTACTGGTAGAAAAAATACAGGCAAATACAATAATTACAGTTATACAGGGAATGGGGAACACACGGCACATCGAGGAAAAAAAACAACGACATTAACAATCCCCTTATCCTTATCCCACCCCCATACCTAACTAGATTAAGCTATGAGGGGCCAGAAATTCATGCTCACCAATCCAAAGCCTGTTGCTTTAACAGTTGCGAGTTTTGAGGTTTGGTCTTCTGTCCTTCTGGGTACTCCGTTGCCATGTGGTCTCAGGGCGCGGTCATGGAGCTGTTGCTGCGACACACCTTCCCTCTCCTCAGCTACCGTCGTCATCTCGTCGCGATGGGTTCTCTTCTTCTTCTCCCTCGGGCGGTCGGCGGCGGTAACGTTGCGGTTATGGGACGGTTGGCGGTTTTACTGCTGGTTTGATTTTACTACCCAAGCGTCAAACGCCAGCATATTCATCGTGGGCGTGGACACTCGCGTTTAATGCCAGCTTATTCGTAGTGTTCAATAGCCAACTTATTCTCACTGTCCATACGTACATACACTGCTAAATTCTTCCCCAAACGCCAGCTGATAACTAGACGTTTGGTTTTTACCAATGCGTCTTTTGCTGCCCTTCTCTGCTCTTGTCGGGTTTTACCTTCTTCTTCGTCTCGCCTTGTCTCGTCTCGTTTCGTCTGCCCTTTTTCGTGGCCCGTGTGTCCTGTATGACTTTGGACTCGGGTCTCGTTCCCCTCCTGCGATTGGTATGGATGTCCTTGGCTGTTATAATAATAATGCAGGGAGCGAGAAGAGAACCCGCCATGAGGCCAGGGCACGAGTACGAGCGGCAGCAGCCCAAGAGGTCAGAGTCAAGAGAGCAGAGCAAGAGAGAGACCGATTGCTACTGAGGGCCTACAATTATACCCGTTTATTCAACTCCTTATCTGCGCACCAAATCAGGTCAGTCCATTGTTTAACTTTTTGGCGGGCTGTTTTAAATGATTATACCAATCTAAGTTAACTGGCTTTAGATGGCCGTTTATCGCACCTAATGGCCCCGATGTCCGGGTTGTATTGTCATTAATGCATTTTAATCGGCCTGTCCAGCCTCGGTGGCTCCCTTGAGTTGTTTCCGATTATTTATGCGGACAAACTAATGGCCTTATGCTTAGGCCTAACTGGGTTTGATCTGTTTCGATCTGACGCAATGCATATTCAGTGTTTGCCTAGCTGTCTGGCTTTTCAAACACAAAGTCCTTTTCACAGAAATGCATTTTAAGTTTCGATTTCCCAAAGCTGCCTGTTTGTGCTGCAGAGTCCAAGCTTTTAAAATCTTACAGGCTTTTGGTCACGAGGTGCGGACGCCATCTTTTGGGTTTCCTTTTTAAATTGTCCATACAGGGTCCCTTTTATTATTAACCTTGGGGAAATGTGGGAATTTTGCAAATCTTACACTCTCACAACTGGAGACAATGTCCAAAACAGTTACAAAAATTTGACCACGAACCTTGGCCTTCAATAAAACAATGAAAAACATTTTGTCACACCTCCTACTTTTTGCCCTTCGAGCCTGATCTGCTTCCCTTGCGAAATTCCCCCCTTCCCACCCTGCAGCTCTTCCGTAATGGGACCCCAGTGGCTGGAGCAAAGCTGGGGGAAGGTTGCTGAGTGTCAGAAACTGAGACTGCAGATGCCCTTGAGGGACGGCCTGGACCAGCTCTGGGCCTGGAGGGCCCGGCTGCTGACTGCACCAACTCTGCATGGGCGGCAGCAGTCTGTCCTACTGGTGGTGGCAACTGCAGTGGAGAAGTGCCAGTGGTGGCAGCAGGAATGCTGTCATCTTGAGAGAGGACAGCAACTCCCTGCTCGACCGACACACTGGCACTCCCACGGGGCAGCACTTCAGCATCCAGAGCAATCTGATGGAGCACAGATTGCTGGCCTGCTGCGGCGCAGTGAGAGCCCCGGGGAAATGTGCCCAATCCAGCGAGGGTGGCAGCAGTCAGTGCTCGCGTGGCCTCAATCTGCGTCTGCATGAGACCAGCCACTGACTGCATTGCAGCACTAAGCATTTGCGTTGCAGCCGCCTGTGCTACAGCGATGTGCTCCACACTCCTTGCCAGTGATTCAATGGATTCGGGCAACCTTGCCACTGCAGCCATGAGCTCAGTGTGCCTGTGCTCCACCTGGGCACTCATTTCAGCGAGGACCCGCTCCTCCTCTGCGTCCAGTGCAGCAGGACTTGAAGCCATACTCTCCCTCCGGAGAGAAGGCCCCCGAGCTTCCCTACCCCCATCGCATTGCTGCAGCCCACTGGGTCCTGGAGCTTCACCCTCATCAGACCATTCCCCCCTGCTCCCATCCAGGGAAGGCATGTTCCCAGTGTGGGCTTGGGCTGCCTCAGTAGAGGGTGGCGCTGATGGTCCGCCTTCCTCTTCCTCCTCGCCTTCAGCTTCACTCTCACTGGCAGCTTGAGGGCCCGTCTCCTCACCTGGTGAATCACCACCTGAAAGCAGGGAGGTATAAGAGTGGCTTTAGCGTGAGGACAGGGTGGCAGCAAGGGAGGCATGAGTGCAGCGATTTAGTGATTTGGATTAAAAGTGTCAAAGGCTGCTGTTGTGAGGAACAAGTGGAAGGAGAGAGGACAAAAAGGTGATGACCTTACCATTGCTGTCCAGAACCGGTGGCAGTGAGTCAGGAGCAGCCCGACTAGAGCGGGCCTTGTGGGAACACAGCATCGGCGGCAGTTCAAACCGGTGGCAGTGAGTCAGGAGCAGCCCGACTAGAGCGGGCCTTGTGGGAACACAGCATCGGCGGCAGTTCAAACCGGTGGCAGTGAGTCAGGAGCATCCCGACTAGAGCGGGCCTTGTGGGAACACAGCATCGGCGGCAGTTCAAACCGGTGGCAGTGAGTCAGGAGCAGCCCGACTTGAGCGGGCCTTGTGGTAACACAGCATCGGCGGCAGTTCAAACCGGTGGCAGTGAGTCAGGAGTAGCCCGACTAGAGCGGGCCTTGTGGGAACACAGCATCGGCGGCAGTTCAAACCGGTGGCAGTGAGTCAGGAGCAGCCCGACTAGAGCGGGCCTTGTGGGAACACAGCATCGGCGGCAGTTTGAAACCGGCGGCAGTGAGTCAGGAGCAGCCCGACCAATTCAACAGCAGGGGAGAGAGGTAAAAAGTAATCACAGTGTGACGTCACCAGGAAGCAGGTAAGTGATTGGTTGGTGAGTATTTGGTTGGTGAGTATATCTCTTTTTTTTTTAAACTTTAACTCTGGTTTATAGTTTCTAAGGTCTCTCTGGTGTAGCAGGGCAATAAAGCGATTTGAATTTGAATTTGACTGTTGGTAAACCAGTTAACTGTAGCGTAATTAGTGGGATTGATTGATTTAATTTAAATTCAATTAATTAAAGGGTAAGTCATGGCAGGACAGCCGGGCCCCGTGATCTGCTCCTCCTGCGATATGTGGGAACTCAGGGACACTTCCGGTGTCCCTGACAACTACATGTGCAGGAAGTGCATCCAGCTGCAGCTACTGACAGACCGCATTGCGGCGCTGGAGCTGCGATTGGACACATACTGGAGCGTTCACGATGCTCAGGACAACGTGAATAGCACATTTACGGAGTTGGACACACCGCAGGTAGAGGTTGGACAGGAAGAAAGGGAACGGGTGACCAACAGGCAGAGTACTAGGCGCAGGCAGGTAGTGCAGGGGTCCCCTGTGGCCATCCCCCTCCAACAGATACACCACTTTGAGTACTGTTGGGGGGGATGGCTTATCAGAGGAAGGCAGCAGCAGCCAACTTCCTGGCACCAGAGGTGGCTCTGCTGCACAGAATGGGAGGAAAAAGAGGAGTAGAGCTATAGTAATAGGGGATTCAATTGTAAGGGGAATAGATAGGCGTTTCTGCGGCCGCAAACGAGACTCCAGGATGGTGTGTTGCCTCCCTGGTGCAAGGGTTAAGGATGTCTCCGAGTGACTCCAGAACATCTTGGAAGGGGAGGGTGAAGAGCCAGTTGTCGTGGTGCATATAGGCACCAACGATATAGGTAAAAAGCGGATGAGGTCCTAAAAGTGGAGTATAGTGAGTTAGGAGATAAATTAAAAAACAGGACCTCAAAGGTAGTAATCTCAGGATTGCTACCAGTGCCACGTGCAAGTCAGAGTAGAAATAGAAGGATACTTCAGATGAATACGTGGCTAGAGGAATGGTGCCAGGGGGAGGGATTTCACGTTCCTGGGACATTGGAACCGGTTCTGGGGGAGGTGGGACCAGTTCAAACCGGACGGTCTGCACCTGGGCAGGGCTGGAACCAATGTCCTAGGGGGAGTGTTTGCTAGTGCTGTGGGGGAGGGTTTAAACTAAAATGGCAGGGGGTTGGGAACCTGAGCAGGGAGACAGAGGAAAGGGAAACAAGGATAAAAGCAAAAGATAGGAAGGAGAAAAACAAAAGTGGCAGTCAGAGAAATCAATGGTTTAAATCAAACATGGCCACAGTAAATAATAATTCTAATAGGTCTAAGAGCGTTAAAAAAACAAGCCTGAAGGCTTTGTGTCTTAGTGCAAGGAGCATTTGTAATAAGGTGGATGAATTGGCTGCGCAAATAGAAGTAAACAAATACGATTTGGTTGGGATTACGGAAACGTGGCTCAAGGAAGGCCAGGACTGGGAACTCAACATCCAGGGGTATTCGATATTCAGGAAAGATAGGCAAAAAGGAAAGGGAGGTGGGGTAGCATTACTGGTTAAAGAAGGGATTAACACAATTTTAATGAAGGATATTAGCTCTGATGAGGTGGAATCTGTATGGGTAGAATTGAGAAATACTAAGGGGAAAAAAACGTTAGTGGGAGTGGTTTATAGACCTCCAAACAGTAAGGCGGAGGTTGGGGATGGCATTCAAAGAGAAATTAAAGAAGCATGCAATAAGGGCACAGCAGTCATCATGGGTGACTTTAATCTACATATAGATTGGGCCAACCAAATGAGTAACAATACTGTGGAGGAGGAATTCCTGGAGTGTTTACGGGATGGTTTCCTGGACCAATATGTCGAGGAACCAACCAGAGATCAGGCCATCTTAGACTGGGTATTATGTAACGAGAAAGGATTAATTAGCAATCTTGTTGTAAGAGGCCCCTTGGGTCGGAGCGATCACAATATGATCGAATTCTTCATTAAGATGGAGAATGAAGTAGTTGACTCGGAGACTAGGGTCCTCAATTTAAATAAAAGAAACTATGATGGTCTGAGGAGCGAGTTGGGTAGGATTGATTGGGGAATGGCACTCAAAGGGCTGACGGTGGATAGGCAATGGCAAACATTCAAAGACCGAATGGATGAACTACAGAATTTGTTCATCCCAGTTTGGCATAAAAATAAAACAAAAAAGGTGACCCAACCGTGGCTAACAAGGGAAATTAGGGATAGCATAAGGTCCAAGGAGAGGGCATATAAATTGGCCAGAAAAAGCAATAACCCTCAGGATTGGGAGCAGTTTAGGATTCAACAAAGGAGGACAAAGGGATTAATTAAGAAAGGGAAAATAGAATATGAGAGTAAGCTTGCAGAGAACATAAAAACTGACTGTATAAGCTTTTATAGATATGTGAAGAGAAAAAGATTGGTGAAGTCAAGCGCAGGTCCCTTGCAGTCAGAATCGGGGGAATTTATAATGGGGAACAAAGAAATGGCAGACCAACTAAATACATACTTTGGTTCTGTCTTCACGAAGGAGGACACAAATAACCTCCCAGAGATGCCGGGGAACATAGGGTCTGATGAAAGGGTGGAACTGAAAGAAATCAGTATTTGTAGGGAAATGGTGTTAGGAAAATTGATGGGACTGAAGGCCGATAAATCCCCAGGGCCTGATAATCTACATCCCAGGGTACTTAAGGAAGTGGCCCTAGAAATAGTAGATGCATTGCTGGTCATCTTCCAGAACTTGATAGACTCTGGAACGGTACCCATGGATTGGCGGGTAGCTAATGTTACCCCACTATTCAAAAAAGGTGGTAGAGAAAAGGCGGGGAATTATAGACCGGTAAGCTTGACATCGGTAGTGGGGAAAATTCTAGAGTCCATTATAAAAGATGTAATAGAGGAGCAGTTGGAAAGCAGTGACTGGATCGGACAAAGTCAACATGGATTTACAAAAGGTAAATCATGCTTAACTAATCTACTGGAATTTTTTGAGGATGTAACTGGTAAAATAGATAAGGGAGAACCAGTGGATGTGGTGTATTTGGACTTTCAGAAGGCTTTCAATAAGGTCCCGCATAAGAGATTAGCGTGCAAAATTAAGGCACATGGGATTGGGGGCAAGGTATTGACTTGGATAGAGAACTGGTTGGCGGACAGAAAGCAAAGAGTTGGAATAAACGGGTCGTTTTCCGAGTGGCAGGCAGTGACTAGTGGGGTACTGCAAGGATCGGTCCTAGGACCCCAGCTGTTCACAATATATATTAATGATCTGGACGAGGGAATTGGATGTAATATCTCCAAATTTGCAGACGACACAAAGCTGGGGGGGAGGGTATGCTGTGAGGAGGATGTCGTGAAACTCCAGCACGATTTGGACAGGTTGGGTGATTGGGCAGAAACATGGCAAATGCACTATAATGTGGATAAATGTGAGGTTATCCACTTTGGTGGCAAAAACAGGAAGGCAGATTATTATTTGAATGGTAATAGTTTGGGAGAAGGGGAAGTGCAAAGAGACCTGGGTGTTCTTGTACACCAGTCGCTGAAGGTAAGCATGCAGGTGCAGCAGGCGGTTAAGAAGGCAAATGGTATGTTGGCCTTCGTAGCAAGAGGGTTCGAGTACAAGAACAAGGATGTCTTGCTACAGTTGTACAGGGCCTTGGTGAGACCACACCTTGAGTATTGTGTGCAGTTTTGGTCGCCTTACCTGAGGAAGGATGTTCTTGCCATGGAAGGAGTGCAGCGAAGATTCACCAGGCTGATACCTGGGATGGCAGGAATGATGTATGAGGAGAGATTGGGTCGATTGGGCTTATACTCACTGGAGTTTAGAAGATTGAGAGGGGATCTCATCGAAACCTATAAAATTCTGTCAGGCCTGGACAGATTAGATGCAGGAAGGATGTTTCTGATGGCCGGGGAGTCCAGAACCAGGGGTCATAGTCTAAGGATAAGGGGTAAGCCATTTAGGACTCAAATGAGGAGGAATTTCTTCACCCAGAGAGTGGTGAACCTGTGGAATTCTCTGCCATAGAGGGCGGTGGAGGCCAGTTCATTAAGTATGTTCAAGAAAGAGTTGGATATATTTCTTAAGGCTAAAGGGATCAAGGGATATGGGGAGAAGGCAGGGACCGGGTACTGAATTTGGATGATCAGCCATGATCTCATTGAATGGCGGAGCAGGCTCGAAGGGCCGAATGGCCTACTCCTGCTCCTATCTTCTATGTATCTATGTAGCTATGTAACGGGGTCGGCATCTCCATTGGCGACGGGACCAATCACCCAGCTTGCCACAATCCTGTGGATGCGCTCCTCAAGATCGCTGAGGGGTTGCAGCTGAGGCCGCCCTCCACTGGTCCGTTGCTGCTGTCTCCTATTATGAGACAGCTTGGCCTGCAAGAAAAAGGACAGCGTCTGAGTAAATATGCAACCATGATCTTGCCTGAAATGCCTCCCATGGTTGAATAGCCCTTACTGTATGCAGCCATGGTCTTGCCTGAAATGCCTCCCGTGGTTGAATAGCCCTTACTGTATGCACAGTGTGGAATGTGCGTGTGTGTTTGATGAAAGGGCCATAGGTGTTGGATGAGTGTTGGGCATTGGGGCTTTCAAGTCCCTCTGGCCATAAAGTGAGGTGGAGATGGAGGGATGAAGAGGTTTGATAAAAAGGCACTCACCCTGATGACCCGAGTGAGGTCGTTGAACTTTTTCCTACATTGGAGATGGGTCCTAGACACCATGTTGCTTGAGGACACTCTCTGAGCCACCTCCCTCCACACTCTTCTGTACTCGCATGGCAAAGGCTTCCTGCCACTCTTTGGGTACAGAATGGATCTTCTGCGCTCCACCCCGCAAACCAGAGCCTCCAAAGCACGCTCGCAGAAGCGCTGTGCTCGCTCCCTGGCCCTCTCCATAGTGTTTGGCTGCTAGATTTAGCCACAGGTCTGCCCAGGCCGAGATTCAAGGCTCCAATGAGCAAGGTGTGGCTGCAGAGCAAGATCGACCCTCCCCTTTAAGAACTGACCGGCGCCAGTGTGTCTGTGTTCAATCGCTAACTGACAGCACCTGCGCTGCGCCCGCCCTCTGAGGTAGCGCCTCGCTCCTCGGCCTTAGCGCCTTAAGAGAGGTGTGTAGCGCCTGATTTAGCGCTCCAATCACCTCCAGGGGCGATAAAAGCCAAGTTTGCTGTCGGAGGCGATAATTAGCGCCAGGCGCTAAACTTTGCGCACCGCCAGTAATGGCGCCCCATATGGGGCGATACCAAATTTTTCCCCCTCTGCCTTTCCTATACACTTGTCTAATCTCTGCATTTATACAATCTAGCACTTCACAGCTGCTACCAGGGGCCTATACACAACTCTCACTACAGTCTTAAATCCTTTCCTATTTCTTAATTCTACCCATAAAGTCTCCACTGCCTGCTTACCACTCTTTATATCCTCTCTTATCAAGGAACAAGGAAAGGAAATATACACAACATGTAAAAGGAGTAGAGCAGCAGAGAGACTTAGGACTGCAGATACAAAAATCTTTAAAGTGGGAGAACAAATTCAAAAAGCTGTTTAAAAAAAAACTTACGGGATCTCAGGTTTTATCAATGGGAGCTAGAGTACAAAAGGAAAGAGGTAATGGTAAGCATATACAAATCATTGGTTATGCTGCAGTTAGAATATTGTGCCAATTTAGGGTGCCCTTCTTTAGGAAGGATGTCAAACCCATGAGTCAGTCACATTTCTAAAGAGAAAGCTGTGAGGCCTTTTGCAGAGTAAGAGGGTAGAATGCTTTGGACAGTTAGAAGTTATCTTGTTTAAGTCACTGATTTAAGAAGTGTGGCTATTGTACTATTACGTAAAATAATTTACACTAATTGAATTAAGTGAGTGCACGTAACTGCTATTCTGTATGTTCACCGTTTGCAAAATAAAGCAGCTTATCGATTCATATCAGGCCGTGTCTTTCCCAATGTTTTCTCAGTCCGCTGTTGGAAAGATTGGAGAGGCACGTGAGAACATGTGCAAAAGACACAAACAATTCAGGTCACAAGGGTACTACTGTTAAACCCCGAGGTTATGCTATTGTGCAAGTAGATAAAGGACAGTGTGAGTCAACTCCCATAAAAGTAAGATATGCAGATCACTTATGGGAGTGACTGATGCCACTGAACCCCAAAAGGTATCTATGGAAAATCATAAACTTGTAACACCACCCAAGGTTAAAACACTACAACCTGATTAATAGCTTTTAAGTAAACTACTCTGATGAACCTTTGCTGTAAGTTAAAAAAAAAAGACAGACATGTGGGAATAAATTGTATAATTTCATTGTACATTGTTTAATTTTCTTCAGGTACTTGAGGTTACCTCCGCCTTACTTTCTCAACATGTCACGAGCAGCTCCATTGAGAAGAACTGTAACTGATTTAGTTAACTGGCATCAAGATCAGGCACTCAGTACAACTATATATATTTTGAAAGAATTAGGTCCAGTTGGATTTCTTCTTAAAGAAGAGGGTGTAGCTAAGTATTTTAAAGTAAGTATACAAAAATTAACAAGAGCTCTCCTGTTTTTATTTGGAACTGGTTCCATTATTTCATTTTTACTAATGAAAGTTCTCAACATTTCTCAGCTTTGTCATTTAGAGCATCTTTTGGTGTTTTCATAATTTATACTGGAAAGTACAAAACTCGAGCAGAAATTTGCACTGTCCACTAAACACACAAAGATCTTTCTCAGAGTTGCAGTATTATACCTTGCCTTTGCGAAGAATATTTGGGTTGTAAAGGTACTGGGACAATAGTCGGACTGGCTACTTCATTCCATTTCCATTCTCCAAACTGTTATTCATCTTTTTCACAGAGCATGAAATAAATTCAGGGTGGCTTTGTATTCAGTTTACTAGGTGAGGACCTCTGGAAATTAACTTACATTTGTCTATTGGTAACAGTTGATAAAAGCATAGATTTTACATACGCATACAGCAAAAAATATTGCATGCCCAATAGTATAGAAGTCTGATGTTTAATCATAGGTTTGAACTCTCGTAGTTCCATTGTTACCTGCAGCACACTGTATGGAGCTGATTTTTGTTCCATTTTTTGGTGGAAGCAGGGCAGTAGTGGACCAAAAGTCACAGCACGGGGCTACCTGCCCTGTTCCCGCCGACGCCTGTCCTGCCGCAATTTTGGAGTGGGCTACTCCAACAATTATTAACAGGACCGCTGTAAGCTGCACTGAAAATGTGGCAAAAACCGCTATGGCACTGATTTCTGTGCTTCACCTGGCCCCACAAAAATCTTACCACCCTCTGTCGGCCCCTCCGTGACCCCCACCTAGGGATTGTCTCCCCCTCCCCCACTTTAAATTCCAATTTTCAGCTCGGCTCCACAGAGGAGCTGCTGGATTTGCCGTCCCTTCCGCCTTCGCCGAGCCATCTGTCAATGATCATTCAGCGCTGGCAACTTGCTGAAATCATTCAGATGAGGACCAACCAATCAAATTAAATCAATAGCATGAAAATTGAGCTCCACCAAGCAGTGAAGAAGGAAGTCTTGGCCTGTTATGTCTACAGAGTGAATAACACTCTTCATGGTGACTGAACCCACAAGAATGATATTTTATATTGGTTAGAAGTACTTAGGCATATTTATCCTTTTGTGTTGATAAATAAGAACAAATTATTTAAAAGTCTTGTCAATCTCAACAAAATGTTCAAATCTTTCTGCTGGATATCTTGGATCTGCAAGGGCACAAGAATGGCAGTAAAAAGATAAATTGTATGGCCCAGTAATTCCGGTCCCAACGCGTGAGTACGAACGGGGTACTCACGCGTGGGCCCGTTGGAAGTGCCGGATTTCAGCATGCACAGCGCATGTGCGGAAAACCGGCATTTCCTCTCCTCTGAACCAAGGGGTTAAGAGGCAGTTCCCTTGCGACGTTTGAGGCAGCGCGTACGCGTTGAACTTCGTTTTTTTTGACAGGTTTGTCCATGCGTGAAGGCCTCCACTTTTTACGAATGTATAAAGCAGACGTAAGGACTTTTTTAAAAGGTAAGTGGTCTAATAATTAAAGTTAGAAATTTTTTTCCACAGGTTTATTATTTTTAAAGAATTTACAGTAAGGTAAGTGTATTTTTGGACCCGATTTCTTGAAAAAAAAATTTTGGCAGAAATTTGAATAATTGTTTAAAATAGTTTTTTAAAGTTATTAATAGTTAATTTAATTATTGGAATTTTTTTTAACTTTTATTTAAAGTTTAAGTAGTGTTTTGGGCGCCCGGAGTTTTCATGAGTTTGACAGGTCTTATGTCTAACTCATGAATGGACTTTTGTAAACTCCCATTGGTTGCCCAGTGCTCACGTGATCCCAGCCGGCTCATCGCACTAAGTACGCCGCTGGATCACGCACGCACAGCGCGCCGGGAGCTGAACCGGGCCACAGACTGGAAATCCACGCAGGCCCAGTCTTCAAATGTCAGCGCGATATGTAAGTGTAGGTCGGGGGCTTGCACCCGCGGGAAGCCCCCGACACCAATTTCTGGGCCTGTATAGAATTACATCGAATTTTACAGCACAGAAACAGGCCATCCGATTATGCTCCATGCGAGCTTCCTCCCACCTTACTTCATCTCGCCTTATCAACATATCCTTCTAATCCTTTCTCCCTCATGTAATTATCTAGCTTCCCCTTAAATGCATTTATGCTATTCGCCTCAACTACTCCATGTGGTAGCGAATTCCACATTCTCACCACTCTTGGTGGAGTGGGCCTTTGGCGTAGCGGTAGCATCCCCGCCACTGGGCCAGAAGGCGTAGGGTTTCGAACCCTGCTCCAGACAGTCCCGGCAAGTGGAGTCGGAGCTCTGGCTCTAAATTCTGGGTTGACATCCAGCAGGATACTTGCGTCCGTGGGTGTGGGTGGCCCCCCCCCTCGTATGGGTTGTGGGAGCCCGTAAAACCCTCCCGCCATAGGACTAACCACCCTAATGGCTGGTACGAAGATGGTTACGGTCACAGAAGGAGCGTTAATCGCAGCCAGAAATCCTTCCACCACTTCATACAGTTCCCCAAAAGGGAACAGTATGAAGACACGTACGACGACGACCACTCTTGGTTAAATAAAATAAATTGTCTTCAAAGTCTGAAATCTGTAAAAAGAGTTAAATGTGGGAAACCTAGACAATGGTCATGACACTTAACAGGCAATTGAACAAGTAAAGGAGAATAAATAAAGTGTTTAATTAGAGAACCCATTTTTCTTTCTTTTTCTCTGTTTAAAAATAATTATTAGATAGATTTTTGTTTGAACTTTAATGTCATGAAATAACAAGTCCGGGTTCAGTAACAATGTCATTACCACCTGTAGAAATAAATAGAAAAAATTTGTATTGCCAAAACTATGTGAACAGACATTGTGCTGTGTATGTGTAGAAAGAAGTTACATTAATTTCAATTATTTCTGTTTTCTGGAAGGTAAATGTGGGAAATCCTCACAACTGCAGCTGTTCCACGTTTCTCAAAGAAAAGGACCTCTGCAAACACATCTGCTGGTGAATTAATTTTCTCGTGCAGTCTTCGGTTTACGGAGCACTTTTCTGAATTGATAGTCTTGAATATCCAATGAGTATTAATCTTTAATAAAACAAACATGTCTTACTGTCTGTAGTATATAAGAACAGTACGGTCAAATAAAAAGCTATAATAGTTACACAGGAAACAGCTACGCTGAATGCCACACTGTATTGGTCTAGAGTCTTCTGTGCTTAGTACTTTAAGATGCTGGCTGTAATTTGGATAAATTCTCAGTTCACTGCTAGGGGCATTGCTCTTAATAGTCTTCAGATTAATAGGAGATTGATTTGCCCATGTGCATCTTCAGAAGAATGCAGCTCTTACTGACAGGCTCATTGGCACTGGTGCTTTGAGGAAAATTGCAGTTAAGTTTAACTACTGAAAGGTGAAGAAAGGACTTGAGAAGGAAATGGTCATGCAAATGTGCTTTAAAAAGTAGAAATTAATTAAAATCTAAGTAGATTGGCACAAAATAATCCCCAACTATTTTAGTCATGTCAGCTAAAAGGTGAAAGAGAAAAGTTCTACCATCTTCATACATTTAATATGAAAAATAAATGTTTCTGTATATTGTGGTGTATGTAACCTGTACCACCTTAAGAGACTACCTTAAGAGATGGACTACTTTCTCTTGGCTACTGTATATTGTAGTACCGGTGGTGACCACACCGGTATATAAACTCTGTGTAGTAATTTGCTAAGCAGTTCAGCCCTGACCTTCAATTAGTAAAGACCTGTTGTTATTCTTGTTGTCTGTGTCCAGTGATTTAGAATAAGCATATCTGGGACACTCAGACTCAACAGTGGCGACGAGTCCGATCTTACCCTGCGGCAGTTTTGCATCCAAGGCAGCTTCGTCCTCAGAACGGGCGTCGAGACGAGGCATCTGCCCTCATCATCCTGCTGAGCACCGCATCGCACGGGAGGCATCGAGAACCCGGGTTGAAATTACTGACCACGAAGTCCTCCATCAGCGACAGGCAGTGATCATCCTTCTACCACGGTGGTGGGTAAGCCGATCTAGCGACACGGGCAGAAAGTCGGCCGCGTTGTCAGTGGAGAAGGGGAGGGAAACCGGAGGAAAAAGGCCGGAGAACTCGACCGCAGCCGGTGAAAAGGGCCGGGCTGCAATCGGGGCTGAGAGGCGCAGCGACAAGGGCAGCGTTAATGCCACGAGAACCGCGGAGAACTCGACCGCAGCCGGTGTAAAGGGCCGGGCTGCAATCGGGGCTGAGAGGCGCAGCAACGAGGGAAGCGTTAATGCCCACGAGAACCGCAGGGGAGCAAAAGCAGCATCGGGGAAATTAAGAACTGCTGGGAGGCGAGAACGGCAACGGCGCGGTCATCGCCATTGTAGCCAGCGGGGGAAGAAGACAAGCGCGGGAAGCCGCCATTGTAGTCGGCGGGGGAAGAAGACAAGCGCGGGAAAAGCCGCCAAGCGCGGGAAGCCACCATTTTAATAGGCGGGGGAAGAAGACAAGCGCGGGAAGCCGCCATTTTGGAAAAATAAAATATTTAAAGAAACTCAAGGATGCCTAAACACGGTAACATCACTGCTTTTGATAGCGATGTTGAAGATTGGGCCACGTATGTAGAACGCATTGAAGTTTATTGTACAGCAAATGAGGTACCAGATGATAAGAAAGCACTAACCTTATTAAACTCAATGGGTGCGAAGACGTACGGGTTATTGAGGCACCTTGTAACACCAGATAAACCGGCGGATCAGACTTTCGCGAATATTGTTAATATCCTGCAAGAACATTTAAACCCCACGCCGCTGCTGATAGCGGAACAATTTAAATTTTACAGAAGAACGCAGCTGAAAGAGGAAAGCAACGCTGAATTCTTAGCTTGCGCAGTTCAATTATCAAAGTACTGTCAGTTTGGTACAGGACTAGCAGATGCTCTGAGAGATAAATTCGTGTGTGGATTATTAAAAGAAGGAACACAAAAGCGACTGCTAGAGGAAAAGGACCTTACGCTTGATAAAGCTGTCACCATTGCAGCATCGCACGAGGCCGCGGCAAGAGGCACCGCGGAAATGCAGCTAAGGTCATCGGAACTCAGCACCAATCAAATGGCATTGGGTGCAGTAAAGTGTTATCGTTGTGGAAGGACAACGCACGATCAGAACCAGTGCTGGTTCAAAAATCAGGAATGCAGAAAATGTGGCAAGCTCGGTCACATAGCTAAAGTATGCCGGTCAGGAAAGAAGACCAGCAACAAAAAGTCACCGCAGGAAAAGTGCAAAAAGGTACACAAGGTAACAGAGAACAGTTCGGATGAACAGAAGACGGATTCAGACTCCAGCAGTAAGGAACTGGGTTGTCTAAGAATACATAATGTGGGTACACAGCAGACCACCAAACTATCTGGGTCACACTTCAGATAGCAGGAGTCCAAGCGAAGATGGAATTGGACACTGGATCGGCATTGACGGTCATGAATAAGCAAGATTACAAAAGGTTATTTCCACACATTCCCCTAAGGGATACGGAGATTGTATTGAAAACATACACAGGGCAAAGAGTATACCCCATTGGAAAGATAAAGGTAAAGGTGGTCCACAAGGGTAAAGAAAGCCGAGGAATGGACTTATATGTGTTACCTGAGGGAGGTCCACCACTACTGGGACGGGAATGGATCAGGAGAATAAATATGGACTGGCATTCCTTAAAAGCACTAACTAGATTCCGGTAAAAAGGACGATGTCAAACCTAAACGACTGTCCAGAATATTGGACGATGCTAAAGAGGTGTTCCAGCAGGGACTGGGAACACTGAAAGGAATTACGGCAAACATCAAGGTTGAAGAACATGCAAACCCGAAATTTTTCAAAGCTAGACCGGTACCTTATGCGATACGACCTGCTGTGGAAGCTGAGCTGGAAGGACTAGAATGTTCCGGAGTACTGTCAAAGGTGGACTGGAGTGAATGGGCCACGCCCATTGTTCCCGTCATGAAGCGTTCATCGAGTAACAAGCCGGGGGAACCGGGGAAGGTTCGCATCTGTGGCGATTTCAAGATCACTGTTAATCCGGTGCTTCACACGGTGCAATATCCGCTTCCACGGATTGAGGATATCTTCGCTTCGTTGTCTGGCGGGAAACACTTCACCAAGATTGGCTATGATAAATTGACCCTTAATGTTAGGGGGATTAAATACGTGGGGTTACGGGGATAGGGTGGGGTATGTGTTGGTGTAGGGGTTACGGGGAGCGGGTGGGATATGTGTCGGTGCAGGCTCGATGGGCCGAAGTGGCCTCTATCTGCACTGTGGGGTTTCTGTGATTCTGTGAAGATAGACCTGGCGCAGGCGTACTTACAGATGGAAGTTGATGAAGCGTCACGTCAGTATCTCATGATCAACACGCATAAGGGCTTATATCGGTATAATAGACTAGTTTTTGGAGTGGCATCGGCTCCAGCGATTTGGCAAAGGGCCATGGAGCAGGTATTACAGGGAATTCCAGGCACACAATGCTACCTGGACGACATTCTGATTACAGGAGATGGTGATGAGGAACACCTTGCAAATTTGGAACAGGTGCTCACCAGATTGAAAGAATATGGACTTCGAGTTAATCGCCAGAAATGTGAGCTCTTTCAGAAGCAAATCTCGTACTGTGGTCACGTCATTGACCAGGAGGGGCTTCCCAAGTCACCTGACAAGATCGAAGCTGTTGTGAAGGCTCCCGCTCCGGAAAATGTATCCCAGTTGAGGTCGGTCCTAGGGTCGATTAACTATTACCATAAGTTTCTGCCAAACTTATCCACGGTGCTACACCCGCTGAACGCTCTTTTGCAGAAGGGAGTGCCATGGAAGTGGAGCAAGGACTGTAAGCGGGCCTTTCACGAAAGCAAGGCATTGATCACCTCTAAGGAAGTGTTGGCTCACTTTAACCCAACGCTGCCTATTCGTTTAGCTTGTGATGCTTCTCCATATGGTATTGGGGCAGTGCTCTCACATAAGTTGCCAAATGGCTTGGAAAGACCAGTCGCATTCGCATCCAGATCATTGACCTCCGCTGAGCGCAACTATGCTCAGATAGATAGGGAGGCTCTCAGCCTTGTGTGGGGAGAAATGTTTTTTAATCATTACCTGCAAGGGCAAAAGTTTACGCTGCTGACAGACCACCAGCCATTGGTTTCCATTTTTAACCCTAAGAAGGGTGTTTCGGTGATGACAGCGCAGAGGCTCCAGAGATGGTCCCTTTTCCTAGGGGCACATCAATATCAGATCGAATTCAAAGGTACAAAGCAACATGGTAATGCTGATGGGCTGTCGCGCCTGCCACTACCTACAGCGGAAGAGGCACCGACAGTTGACCCTGTTGAGTTATTTCACTCGACCATCATCGAATGTTTACCAGTCACCAATGCAAGTATTGAGAGAGAAACCAGGAACGACCCGACACTGTCTCGGGTCTACGAATTGACAGTGAAAGGATGGCCAGCTCATGGTGAACCACTGTTACCGGCATTCTCAGCCAGACGAGAACAGCTGTCCGTCTGTCAAGGAACATTGATGTATGGAACAAGGGTGATTATTCCTCCTAAATTAAGGGAGAGAGTTCTAAAGGAACTGCATGAAGGTCATCTGGGGGGAGTCAAGATGAAAAGCCTTGCTAGGGCTTATGTGTGGTGGCCAGGTATCGACCAACAAATAGAGGATCTGACTAAAAGCTGCTCAGGGTGCCAAAAAGTTCAAAATGCACCTCCAATTGCACCGCTGCATCCATGGGAATGGCCTTCAACCCCATGGCAACGTGTACATATTGACTTCGCAGGTCCATTCATGGACTCCATGTTTTTAATTGCGGTAGACACACATTCTAAATGGCCAGAAGTGATTAAGATAGCGACCACTACCTCGGAAAAGATGATCGCAGTTCTAAGAACGATAGTCGCAAGAAATGGATTGCCAGAACAAATATGTTCAGACAACGGACCGCAGTTCGTGTCAGAAGAATTCCAGAAATTGCTGAATTGAAAGTATTTATTCTTTTAATTCTTCAAATGATTCTACTGTTTTATTTTTGAAGTGGTTAGAGCCACTGAACCAAGTGCATATTCTAGTAGGATTTAGAGTGATGGGTGAACACAATCAGGTTCTCACTGTAGCAGCAGAAAAATAATTATATATTTATTCAAAACTATTTCAATAAAGAATTGCATAAATTCCAAACATTTGCATTATAATTAAAGACAAGTGTGTGGAAGAGGGAAGTGCTTTCAGTAGAAATTATTTTGCTTTCTTTTCCCACCCAGTAGATATCTGCCATTTTGGGCCTTGTATCTCAACAGGGAGTTACTCTGCTGCTGTCATCTGTATGAGTAGTTGATCAGCATCTTTTCCCCTTCCTGGATGTTAATTGGAAAGTGTCTGAGCCAGGAAATTCAGCACTAATTGAGCAATAGTGTGTATTTGGCCAGTACTGAATTTTCCCACCATAGGCACCTCCCAATCTGCATTCAGGAAAGGAAAGGATGTCAGTGTTCTTTCCAAAGGAGACACTGATAGTCATCCAGCTGATGTTATCTGCTTAATGAGAGGGCAAATTTGAAATGGGTCTCCATAGGATAAGTAACATATCAGATATCGTTTAACTAATTAGATCAATTAGATGGAGGGGATGTACTTTATATTCTAAGCACTTCTTTTGCACTTCTCTTTTCACAAACTTAAGCTTTCAAAATATGGGCCCAGAAATTTGGGTCTCCACGGGTGAGTACGCGCTGGATACTCACCCGTGGGCCCGATGGAAGTGCCGGTTTCCTGCATGCACTGCGCATGCGCGGGAAACCGGCACTTCCGTTCCTCTGAACGAAGGTGTTCAGAGGTCGAACGCGTGCGCGGGGGAGGCTGCGCGTGCGCATAAAACTTAGGTTTTTTTTTACAGGTTTTCCCGTGAGGGTAAGTCTCCAGAATTTAGAAATGTAAAAAGCAGGCATAAGGCCTGCTTTTTACAAGGTAAGTGGTGAATTAATTAAAATTAAAACATTTTTTCCACAGGTTTATTATTTTTAAATTCTTTAAAGCAAGGTAAGTTTATTTTTAGCCCCGTTAGAATATAAAATTATTTTTTTCAAAAATTTAAATTATTGTTTAAAATAGTTATTTAATGTAATTTATAGTTTATTTAAAAAATGTGATTTTTTAAAATTTATTTGAAGGTTTAGTGCTATTTTGGGGCCGTAGTATCTATAAGTCTTGACAGCACTTCCTGTCAGACTTATGAATGGAGCATTCCCTGCTACGATTGGCTGCCCATGGCCCACGTGATCCCAGGGGACGCATCGAACTAACTGCGCCCCTGGGATACGCAAGCACTGCGCGCCGGCAGCTGGACCAGGCCCCGGATCGGAATTCCACGGGGCCCTACAGCTCAACGGCCGGCGCGCTAGGTAAGTGCAGGTCGGGGGCTTGCACCTGCGGGAAGCCCCCAACCCGAATTTCTGGGCCAATATTAGTAGGTTAATGAAAACATCATTAAGTGTGTGAAAATACTGCTTATGTGCTGCAAGTTTATCCTGTGAATAGTTGAGTCGTACAGACTAGCCAGCAATGTCCAAGTGTAGTCTCCAGTTTGTGCTGAGTTAGCTGATCTCAGCTGGGATGGTGGTAGAATGCTATGGTTGGTCTCAGTGTCCTGGGTTAAAGAAAAGTAAATCGTCCATGGTTTCTCCTCCTTACTGCTAATTATAGATCACTGCTGGTGCACGTACGTGGAGCGCAAGTCTTACCCGCTGCAGTCAAATACCCTGCCAACTCACTATTATGGCTCACAAATGAATAATGGGCAGGTGAGCAATGTACTGGGGTGCCAACAGCACTTGGAATCATTCCCCAACAATTCCTCGTCAAAACAGAAGGAGAAAAACGAACATTAAAATATGCCTATGACATATTGGTATTTTCAGATATATTTTAACTTGTTTTTTTTTAAACAGGGTTTTGTTAAAGAAGTTCAGACTACCACGTGGTCATGAATGTAAGTTTTGTAATTCAGTTATAGAATTGAAGATTTTAGTACATTGCTTGGGTTTAAGTTTAGCCGTACTTAATGGAATGTTCTAATCTGCCCTTTCAAACTGAAATAAATAGAGCTCACTAGGACTGTAAAAGAATCCATTATGTTTCATTTTAATTACATTCTTACATTCTAAGGTAAACTATGCATAGATTTAATTTACAATAGTTGCTACCAGTGAAGCTGCCTCATCCAAATATCTGATATCCTAGCACCCTGTAATCACTTTCCTTGCTATTCAGCGATGGGGCCATCATTGCAACTTGCAGGCACTTCATCTGAAGGCCATTTTGAGGGAGATAATTCAGTCAAGGTGAGCCTACTGCAGACACAATGTACTTGTGATATACTGTAGAAATTAACTTTTACAAACAAAAGAAGTTAAACATACAAGGGAGTTGTAAGATTCTCTTGCATTACTGTTAGGTCCCACTTGTTTAAATTTATAAGACAGCTTGGATTATTATATAGTTTTTCCTTTTGTATTACCAAACATTATTTGAAGGGATTTGAAGTCCTGCACTATAATTTTATCTGCAGAGCTTTCATTGTAATCAAATGATGAGAAATACTAACTCGTGACTAACACTGAGACAATGCTTTAGTTTAACACTGTACCTTTGTTGTTTCCATATGTATTACATCTTGTATTATCCAATGTCATGTGCAGTGCATTATGGTCCCCTAATATAAACCTAGCTAATAAATGACAACTAAATAAGTGTTTCTACAGTAAATCCGTTCATGTATCACTTATATATGTGTGCATTTGATTGAATATTGGAAGGTCCCTTTTATACCCCAGGCTTTAAAAAGTTAAGTATAATCAACTCGTGCATTTCAGAGCAGGAATTATTGGAAGTCTTCCAACTAGACTCACTGTGTAATAGCTATACAAGAAAGTGACTAATACTACAGTGGTTCTTTTATAATATCCTGAATTGAGCCTCACTGTGTTACAATTCACTTTGTTTTAATTTATTGATAATATCAGTTACTTATTGGAGTTCCCTTTAATGTAATTGAAAAACTAATACAAATGAAAATAAGTTTTAAATATGCCTGCACAGCTTCCCCGTTGGTTAATTTGGTAAAAGCAATATGCAGCTGAACTAAACAGATCATAAGGTCCTGGGTTCAACTCCCAGGCGGTGCTGAGTCTGCTGATCTAAACTAGAGCAGTTATAATGTGCTACAGTTGAGTTCAGTGATCCTGAGCTAGGAAGGGAAAATCAGCTGGGGCTCCTGTTCTAATCACTATCCAGTGGCTCTTGCTAGAAAGTGTGCTTGAATGGTTATTAGGCAAGGACAGCATCAGGTTCTGTCATAATGCATCTTGTCATTGAATAGCTTGCTAACACGCAATACCAAGCCTCACACATGAAGAATTGTCAATTGAGTGAGATATAAGGAACCAGCCAGTACCTGTAGAACAGTACTTCAGCATAAGTCAGTAGGGGAGACAAATTGAAAGGAGAATAAACTGATTTCACATAATTCTATTTATAAATCAATTGTGCAGAACTATGCATCATTCCAAACATAAAGTGGTGCTCAGGCAATGTAAAAACCTTGTATTGACGCTATAATTGCAGGGAACATGGTATACGAAAATATTGCTGCATTAAGTATAATTGTAGATTTAAGATTGTTCCATAAGTATTGAATAGAGCATGTAATTTCTGGGGCTCCACTCCTTTCAGACTCCTTCCAACTTGGCCTTGTGGATCGAGAAATTGAAATATTGCTGGACTGTCTTCATACAGAGCAGACACTACAGCCACATGCCAGCAAATCTAAGATGAAGCAGGATGTTGAAGAAATGGTCGGAGTAGTACGCCAGAAGGAAATTGACCCAGAGGATGTCTGTCCTATTTGTCAGGAAGAGCTATTGAAAAAAAAACAACCTGTAACATATTGCAGGTCAGACTTCTGTTTCTTGTAATATTAGATTACGTTTTTCAACAGAGGAGCAAAATGAAAAAGAAAATAAACTGTTGTAAAATAGCTCCCAAAATATTGATTGATCTTCGTGGGGAAAATTAAATATTTTGGCAGCTTCTTAAACTCAGCCATTTGAAATTGCTGGTGTGATTACCTAGAAGACAGATATGTTGATATACTCCATACTTATACATCATGCACAGAACTGTCAGCATGTGGAAAGCGTTAAAAATGTTATTTATAATCAATGAAAGTTAAAGTACTGCTGCTATGCTTACCCCCTCCCTTAAGGTAGCTAATCATGGCAGAGCGGAGTTTAAAATAAACATAACTAATAATAGTAAGTAGTATATTTATTCAACATGACTTTATCAATTCTCAATTTGGTTTATTCAAGAATTGCTGTTTAATAATTTATAATATGTTTATACATCCTTTTGTTCCTGCACATTCCAATGGTGGCCCTTGTAGTTATGTTGGGCAAGTGGGACTACATTTATCATTTTGTGCTACTGCTCTACAACCTCACTTCATGGGCCTCTAAAATAAATAGGAGACCTCTAAGAAATGGATTTACAGATGGCTTGTGGTTAAAACAATTAATCTATACTGAACAAGGAACGTCCTAGGTTTGATCCCTAGTCTGTGGCTGTTCTGTTCTGAGGTGGCAGTAGAGGCACGACAATTGGGACATTAATAATTGGCCTCAGCATCCCTTGGCTAAGGAAAATGAAAACAAAAATTAACCTGGGTTCCCACTCTTGATTACTGTCCAGTTTCCCCCTGCATGGGTGAGGCTGGGATTGAGCTCAGCTATGATGCATCCCACAATCAAGAAACCTCCCCATGCTCACTGCATGGGCTAATACATGAAGAAAGGCCATTTGGCTGAGATACTAAAAGCAGTGTTTACATAATTATTTTATAACACCATGAACACCAACACCAGACTTTGATTTCGAAAGTATAGTTTTAGTTTCTAAATCATAGTCTAATCACAATAGTCTCTATTGGTTGCTATTGGCTTTAATAATTATTATCTGTACCTTAGTTAACTGGCTTATTGAGCAGTCTGTGTTCTTAATTAACAAAGGGAGTACAGATAAGGGCCCAGAAATTCCGTTCGCAGCCCTCCCGTGGGCGGAGGGCTGTGATCTGGAAAAATCTGCGTCTGGACCGGAGGGCTCCCGGGACGCACAGAATTCCGTTGCTGTGCCTCTTCAAACTGCCGGTGTGCAGGGCACGTGAATCCCAGGGGCGCAGGTAGTTCGCAGTGTCCCTGGAATCATGTGGGCCATGGGGAGCCAATCAGAGCAGGGAATCTCCATTCATAGATTTGACAGGAAGACCTGTCAAATCTATGAATAGAGATCAGCCCCAAAACATAAGTAAAACTTCAAATAAATTTTTTAAATGGCTATAAATTACATAAATTTGAAAAAATAATTAAAGTTTTTAACGGGGCTAAAAATAAACTTACCTTTCTTTAAAGTATTTTAAAATGATAAATCAGTGGGGGAAAAAAATGTTCTTTTACTTTCTTCACCTCTTACCTTGTTAAAAGCAGGCCTTGTGCCTGCTTTTCCAGGCGCAGCTGTTTCAGACTTACCTGGACTGAAGCAACTGTGGAAAAAAACGGAAGTTCCAGCCATACGTGCTGCCTATCCGGCGCAGGCGTTTGACCAGTGAAGCCCTATCTTTGAAGAACGGAAGTTCCGGTTTCCAGCGCATGCGCAGTGCATGCCTAAAACCGGCACTTCTGTTGGCCCTACGGGTGAGTACACAGCACGTACACACCCGTAGGGAACGGAATTTATGGGCCATGATCTTTGTCCACTGCTACCAAAAAGAGGTTGTCATTTAATTGATTCTAATAGTGAAACAATAGAAGGTAATTGATCTGTAATTTTAGCTTCTATGGAAAGTGAAATTAGTTGAAATGCACCAATAAATAGAAAAGTTTGGTATTTGATTGCTTTGTGACTGGAGGATATCTTTCAGTGATGAACATTTCAAATTCACAGGACTGACTAATGCCATTGATCCTGAGTATGTGTAACATGGTAGATGTCCATACTAACGGTCATCATGAGACTCTGACAATGCATGGAATAAAGGGATTAATTTTGTGCAACTTCTACCATTGTTGAGGAAGCAGAGATCTGCAAATGCACAGTAGGCTTGCAGCTCTTGGCAAATTTTAATAGTAGCAAGGAGCCATTAGGAAAGTCAGCTATTTGCTACCATTAGATGCAGTCAGTATGCAGCCATCAAAGCTCTTTTAAAAACTTTCAATTCAAAATTTTAAAAGTTGGCTGCACACAATATGCAATGTGGAGCACTAGTGGTCGATGATCATCTCTTTCAGATGGTGTCACTACCCATGTCATACATGATGCAGTCACTACTAATATGTTGTTCTGCATGTTTAACATCAATGCATTGTAAAAGATCATGTTGCACTGATACCAGAATAAATTGACTAGAATGTTTTTTAACATAACATTACATTTTTATTTTGCATTATTGGAAATTCTCAGTAACATCTTGTTGGTTTCAAATCCTTTTAAATTAGAACAACTTTGTACCTTTTTGACTGACCTGACCCACCAGCTTCCTGCTCCTGCTTGGACCTGGAGAATTGCTGAAACTGAATACTAGCAAAGTCTGTACATAGCTTTTAATTGTTGGTAATTTAAAGCATTGTTAAAAATGAAGACATTTGTCTTCCTCCCAGTAGTACTTGTGAGAACAATAACATACCTCTGAATACGGCTGTGTTCCTTTTTTTCTGACTACTTGGGAATATTGCTACTAATCAAGGTGAGGAATATTTGTACTGAGCAATTGAACACTTTCCATTTTACGCACCTATGTTAGTAGCGACAATCCTATGTCAGTTACAAAAATGTTATGCAGGTAAAGTCCGCTCCACTCTGCCTCAACCAACCTCTTCTGCACTGCCATGATCATTTTCAATTTTCTACCCGAGGTTCTTTGAGTAAGATAGCCATTTAATGCTGAACTACAGGCAGTATTGTGTATACTCACTACCCAAAGCTATTTCATGTAGAACCTTTAACACAACCAAACAGAGGAGACCATCGGTCTTGGTTGGATTCAAACCCAGGTCTGAGGCAAAAGGCTGCCGCTTAAACCACTGTATTAAACAGTCCAAAATATCACCTATTCTGCATTGAGGGCTCTGGAATTTGAACTTGGTTCATATCCACCTTTGACTTTTAGAGAATGTTTACATTTTTCCTGTTCCAAAAATTCTAGTTAATTTCTTATAGAGCCTTCTCTCTATCTGTGATTTTGACAAACCGGTCACGTGAATGAGGATCAATCTAAATATATATAATTTTGCTATCTTACTGAAGCTATTATGATCTTGCTAGCTATGGTGGCAAGCAGAGTCTAAAATGAAAGACCAGTGCTTTGAATTTACCTCTTTCTACCTTTGTTGTGATCAACAACACCAGAGAGGCAAGACCTTCAAATGAGATGTTGAACTGAGTTCCTGTTCCATTGTTACAAGTGGACATTGAAAATCCCACTAATATTTGAAGAAGATGAGGATGCTCTTCCAGTGAATTGGCCAACAGCTCCCTTAAAACACGCTGATCATTCATCTCATGCCATTTGTGTTACAGGAAACTTTCGATTAACCGGCACCTAAATAACCGGAAATGTCGGTTAATCGGCAAAATTCAGGAGTAGGTTCAGGTAACTTTTATTACTTGCCTTCCTCCATGTGTTGCTGTGCAAGGGTGTGGCTGCAGCTGTTGCTAAGCTACAGAGACGCTTGCAACTTGTGGCCATTGTTTTGAACCTGTTGCTTTATACGGCGCTCTCAGCTCCGTATCTTTTACTATAGCTTTCGGTTATCCAGAATTTTTGATGAACTGGCACCACGTCGGTCCCGTCCGTGCCGGATAAAAAAAAGTTTCCTGTACTTTGCTTGTGCAGAGTGTCTGCCATATTTGCCTACATAATGGCAGTCATTATACTTGACAAGTAACTCATTAGTCTAGATTTTCTGAGCAGATGTATACACACCCAAAAGTTAGGTGATGTAGGAAGAGTGATGTGTGCTGACCCTACATGTATTTTAGGGTTAACCTCATTACCATAATATTGTCGAGCTCCTAGCATTAAAAACACGCGATTGGGAACTTACCCATTGGCAGGCAAGAGAAGGTCAGAAAACGGGGTATTTCTTCATAAGAACATAAGAAATAGGAGCTGGAGTAGGCTATTTGGCCCTTCGAGCCTGCTCTGCCATTCAACAAGATCATGACCGATCTTCTACCTCAACTCCACCTTCCCGCACTATCCCCATATCCCTTAATTTGTTCCCAAAATGTATCGACCTCTGTCTTGAATATACTCAACCACTGAGCATCCACAACTCTCTGGGGTAGAGAATTCCAAAGATTCACAACCCTTTGAGTGAAGAAATTTCTTCTCATCTCAGTCCTAAATGTCCTACCCCTTATTCTGTGACTGTGACCCCGTGTTCTAGATTCCCCAGCCAGGGGAAACATTTTCCCAGCATCAACCCTATCAAGCCCCTTAAGAATTTTATATGTTTCAATTAGATCACCTCTCATTCTTCTAAACTCTAAGGAATATAGGCCTAGTCTACTCAATCTCTCATCATAGGGCAATCCCCTCATCCCAGGAACCAGTCTAGTGAACATTTGCTGCACTCCCTCAAAGGCAAGTATGTCTTTCCTTAGGTAAGGAGAACAGAACTGTACACAGTACTCCAGGTGTGGCCTCACCAATGCCCTGTATAATTGTAGTAAGACTTCTTTACTCTTATACTCTAATCCCTTTGTAACAAAAGCTAACATACCATTTACTTTCCTAATTGCTTGCTGTACTTGCATGTTAACTTTCTGTGATTCATGTACAAGAACACCCAGGTCCCTCTGAGTGCAAACATTTCCCAGCCTCTCACCATCCAAAAAATATTCTGCTTTTTTGTTTTTCCTCCCAAAGTGGATAGCTTCACACTTCTCCACATTGTATTCCATTTGCCATGTTCTTTCCCACGCAGTCAACCTTTCTATATCTCTATGCAGCCTCTTTGCATCCTCCTCACAACTTTGTATCATCATAAACTTGGATACGTTACACTCGGTCCCTTCATCTAAGTCATTAATATAGATTGTAAATAGCTGAGGCCGAAGCTCTGATCCTTGCAGTACCCTGCTAGTTACAGCCTGCCAACCTGAAAAAATCCCAGTTATTCCTACTTTCTGTTTTCTGTCCATTAACCAATCCTCAATCCATGCTAATATATTACCCCCAATACCATGAGTCCTAATTTTCTGTAATAACCTCTTGTGTGGCACCTTATCGAATGCTTTTTGAAAATCCAAATACACTACATCCACTGGTTCCCCCTTATCCATCCTGCTAGTTACATCTTCAAAAAATTCTAACATTTGTCAAACACGATTTCCCTTTCATAAAACCATGTTGACTCTGTCTAATCATATTATGATTTTCTAAGTGCCCTGTTGCCACGTCCCTAATAATAGTTTCTAGCATTTTGCCTACTACTGATGTTAGGCTAACTGGCCTATAGTTCTCTGTTTTTTCTCTTCCAACTTTCTTAAATAGCGGGGTTATGTTTGCTACCTTCCAATCCTGAGGGACTGTTCTAGAATCTAGGGAATTCTGGAAGATTAATGCCAGTTCATCCACTATCTCTGCAGCTACCTCTTTTAAAACCCTAGGATGCAGGTCGTCAGGGCCAGGGGATTTGTCGCCACTTAGCCCCATTAATTTCTCCAGTACTATGTCTTTACTTATACTGATTTCTTTAAGTTCCTCATTCTCACTAGATCCTTGGTTCCCTATTCAGAATTTTTTTTGTGTCTTCTACCGTGATATAAAAAGTATTTGTATAATGTCTCTGCCATTTCCTTATTGCCCATTATAATTTCTCCTGTCTCTGCCTCTAATGGGCCCACGTTTACTTTCACTAACCTCTTCCTACTTACATTCCTATAGAAATGTTTACAATCTGTTTTTATTTCTCTTGCTAATTTACTCATTCTTTTTTCTCTTTATCAATTTATTGGTCCTCCTTTGCTGAATTCTAAAATCCTCCCAATCCTCCTATTTTTGACAACATTATAAGCCTCTTCCTTTGATCTAATACTATTTTTAACTTCTCTTGTTAGCCACAGTTGGACCACTTTTCCTGTGGGGTGTTTGTGCTTTAAAGAAATGTATATTTATTGTAAACAAATGAGGCTATTGAAATTCTCCTGGAGGTGGAGATTAATGTTAATGCTACCTCCACTATAACGCACGTGGAAACAATGCTATAAAAAGATCAATAACTTTACTCGGTCAGCCAAGGTAGTATAATCTACAAAGTGCACTAAGCATGTATGCCACTTACAGTTATCTCCCCCTCACTGATTTAAAGTACTTTCAGTGCTTACCATGCATGCATGACAATTATGAAACAGGGTGACACTTGTGTATCACTTTATGTCATCATGACAATGGGAGCTTCTCACTTATTCTACTTTAGTTGCAGACGAAGTCAGCCCATAGAAAAGAGAAAGAACATGAACAGAAGCAGGGCCCCTAACATATGTTCTTTAATCCATATGCTTGCAGTCTTGGGTAGAGAGACCTACTCAGCACAAGAATATGTTGAAACATAGAAGATAGGAGCAGGAGTAGGCCATTCGGCCCCTCGAGCCTGCTCCGCCATTCAACGAGATCATGGCTGATCATCCAAATTCAGTACCCTGTCCCTACCTTCTTGCCATATCCCTTGATCCCTTTAGCCTTAAGAAATATACCCAACTCCTTCTTGAATATATTTAATGAACTGGCCTCCACTGCCCTCTGTGGTAGAGAATTCCACAGGTTCACCACTCTCTGGGTGAAGAAATTCCTCCTCATCTCAGTCCTTATCCTTAGGCTGTGACCCCTGGTTCTGGACTCCCCGGCCATCGGGAACATCCTTCCTGCATCTAATCTGTCTAGTCCTGACAGAATTTTATAAGTTTCAATGAGATCCCCTCTCATTCTTCTAAACTCCAGCGAGTACAAGCCCAATCGACCCAATCTCTCCTCGTATGTCATTCCTGCCATCCCAGGTATCAGCCTGGTGAATCTTCGCTGCACCCCCTCCATGGCAAGAACATCCTTCCTCAGATAGGGCGACCAAAACTGCACACAATACTCAAGGTGTGGTCTCACCAAGGCCTTGTACAACTGGAGCAAGACATCCTTGTTCCTGTACTCGAACCCTCTCGCTACAAAGGCCAACGTACCATTTGCCTTCTTAACCGCCTGCTGCACCTGCATGCTTACCTTCAGCGACTGGTGCACAAGGACACCCAGGTCTCATTGCACTTCCCCTTCTCCCAATCTATTGCCATTCAGTTAATAATCTGCCTTCCTGTTTTTACCACCAAAGTGGATAACCTCGCATTTATCCACATTATATTGCATCTGCCATGCTCCCGCCCAATCACCCAACCTGTCCAGATCATACTGCATTTTCAGGGCATCCTCCTCACAGCACACTCTCCCACCCAGCTTTGTGTCGTCTGCAAATTTTGAGCTATTACATCCACTTCCCTCGTCTAGATCATTAATATATATTGTGAATAGCTGGGGTCCTAGGACCGATCCCTGCGGTACCCCACTAGTCACTGCCAGCCACTCAGAGAACGACCCGTTAATTCCAACTCTTTGCTTTCTGTCTGCCAACCAGTTCTCTATCCAAGTCAATACCTTGCCTCCAATCCCATGTGCCTTAACTTTGCACGCTAGTCTCTTATGCGGGACCTTATCGAAAGCTTTCTGAAAGTCCAAATACACCACATCCACTGGTTCTCCCTTATCTATTCTACCAGTTACATCCTCAAAAAATTCCAGTAGATTAGTCAAATACGATTTACCTTTCATAAATCCATGTTGACTTTGTCCGATCCTGTCACTGTTCTCCAAGTGTTCAGCTATTACATCCTTTATAATGGACTCTAGCATTTTCCCCACTACTGATGTCAGGCTCACCGGTCTATAATTCCCTGTTTTTTCTCTACCACCTTTTTTGAATAGTGGGGTAACATTAGCTACCCTCCAATCCATGGGTACTGTTCCAGAGTCTAGCGAATTCTGGAAGATGACCAGTAATGCATCTACTATCTCTAGGGCCACTTCCTTAAGTACCCTAGGATGTAGATTATCAGGCCCTGGGGATTTATCGGCCTTTAATCCCGTCAATTTCCCCAACACCATTTCCCTACAAATACTGATTTCTTTCAGTTCCTCCCTCTCATTATACCCTATGTTGCCCGACATCTCTGGGAGGTTATTTGTGTCCTCCTTTGTGAAGACAGAACCAAAATATGTATTTAATTGGTCCGCCATTTCTTTGTTCCCCATTATAAATTCCCCTGATTCTGACTGCAAGGGACCTACGCTTGACTTCACCAATCTTTTTTTCTTCACATATCTATAAAAGCTTTTACAGTCAGTTTTTATGTTCCCTGAAAGCTTACTATCATACTCTATTTTCCCCCTCTTAATCAATCCCTTTGTCCTCCTTTGCTGAATCTGAAACTGCTCCCAATCCTCAGGTTTGTTGCTTTTTTGGCAAATTTATATGTCCTCTCTTTGGATCTTATGTTATCCCTAATTTCCCTCGTTAGCCACGGTTGAGACACCTTTTTTGTTTTATTTTTATGGCAAACAGGGATGAACAAATTCTGTAGTTCATCCATGCGATCTTTGAATGTTTGCCATTGCCTATCCACCGTCAACCCTTTGAGTGACATTCCCCAATCAATCCTACCCAACTCGAGCCTCATACCATCGTAGTTTCCTTTATTTAAATTCAGGACCCTAGTCTCTGAGTCAACTACTTCACTCTCCATCTTAATGAAGAATTCTATCATGTTATGATCGCTCCGACCCAAGGGGCCTTGCACAGCAAGATTGCTAATTAATCCTTTCTCATTACATAATACCCAGTCTAAAATGGCCTGATCCCTAGTTGGCTCCTCGACATATTGGTCCAGGAAACCATCCTGTATACACTCCAGGAATTCCTCCTCCACCGTATTGTTACTAATTTGGTTAGCCCAATCTATATGTAGATTAAAGTCACCCATGATAACTGCTGTGCCCTTATTGCACGCGTCTCTAATTTCCCGTTTAATGCCATCTCCAACCTCCGCATTACTATTTGGGGGTCTATACACCACTCCCACTAATGTTATCTTCCCCTTGGTATTTCTCATTTCTACCCATACAGATTCCACATCATCAGAGCTAATATCCTTCCTTTCAAATGAGTTAATCCCCTCTTTAACCAGCAATGCTACCCCACCTCCTTTTCCTTTTTGCCTATCTTTCCTGAATATTGAATACCCCTGGATGTTGAGTTCTCATCCCTGGTCGCCCTGGAGCCATGTTTCCGTAATCCCAATCATATCATATCCGTTTACATCTATTTGCACAGCTCATTCATCCACCTTATTATGAATGCTCCTCTCATTAAGACACAAAGCCTTCAGGCTTTTTTTTAACACTCTTAGACCTTTTAGAATTATTATTTACTGTGGCCATGTTTGATTTAAACCCTTGATTTCTCTGACTGCCACTTTTGCTTTTCTCCTTCCTGTCTTTTGCTTCTATCCTTGTTTCCCTTTCTTCTGTCTCCCTGCACAGGTTCCCAACCCCCTGCCATTTTAGTTTAAACCCTCCCCAACAGCACTAGCAAACACTCCCCCTAGGACATCGGTCCTGGTTCTGCCCAGGTGCAAACCGTCCAGTTTGTACTAAATCCCAATCAGATCATATTCATTTACTGTCCCTCTATTTCCGCAGCTAATTCATCCACCTTATTTCGAATGCTCCTCGCATTAAGACACAAAGAGGGAGAAATTCGGTTGGCAGCGCCTCCAATTAGTGCCTAAAAAGGCCGAGAAGTGGGGCGGTAGCCAATTTTCGGCCGGGCGCAGTGAACCCAGCGCCTCCTCCCATATTGAGTGGGCATTTTGCGCCGGCGCTAAACCTTAGCGCCCGCTCGCGGGCGCTGGCAGATCATGACATCATTTCAGTGTGCAACGCCTTTTGGGCGCCCCGGACCAGAAATTCAGTGTTGCGCCCCTCCGTTCTGCCTGGCGCTAATAAGGACTGCTTACCTGGAACGTTCCCCAGTCGCTCTCGGGCTAGGGGGGCGCTCTTTAAAGGGGACTGCACTGGTATAAAAGCGGCAGCCATTTTGGGAGCACAACTTCCTCGAGACTTTCACAGAGTTGCTGAGCTGCACTCTGAGAGCCATTGCACCAGTGAGCCAGCGCTGGCCAGAGGAACTTCAGCCTACTGACCATCACCTTGCAGCTGGTGAGCATTTACAATGTTTACAATTTCTTGTGCGCTATTACTATGGGGGCTGCATTGGAGGGGAACGTCCTGCTGCTGAACCATCTGGAAAGGGCACAGGGACGCAGGGAGAGAGGGCCAGGAATGGCCAGACGGAGGAGGGCCAACGGACGCCGCCACACCAGACCTTACGCTGCCAGGGTTTTCCGACAGCAGTTCTGTTACTTGAACATGTCAGAGGAGCAGTGTCTTAGAAGGCTGCGCTTCAGAAAGGAGGTGGTGACTGAGCTGTGCCACCTGCTTCAGCCAGATCTGTAGCCTCAGATAAGGTGCAGGACCTCTCTGTCGGTGGCTGTCAAGATGACTGTTGCCCTGAATTTCTATGCGAGCGGCTCCTTCCAGGCCGCAACTGGGGACATCGCTAACATATCACAGTTTGCGGTGCATTGCTGCATCCGTCAAGTAACAGATGCCCTATTTAAAAGGAGGCGGCAGTACATCTTCCCTATGACACTGGAGAAGCAGCGGGAGCGCGCAGAGGGCTTTGCAGCAATAGCGGACTTCCCCATGGTGCAGGGCGCCATTGATTACACGCACGTGGCTTTGCGGGCGCCTGTTTTGAATCCGGAGGAGTTCCGCAACCGCAAGGGGTTCCATTCCTTGAATGTTCAGCTGGTCTGTGACCACCGACAGCTGATCCTCGCAGTCAATGCGCTGTTCCCTGGCAGCAGCCACGACGCCTTCATCCTGCGCCATACTTCAGTTGCAGACCTATTCGAGGCCCCGGCTCACTCAGGAGGCTGGCTTCTCGGTGACAAGGGCTTATCTCTGTGCCCATGGCTGATGACGCCGCTCCATTTGCCCAGCACTCCTGCTGAATAGCGCTTCAATGCGAGCCATCAGGCGACGAGGAACATTGTGGAGCACACAATCAGTGTGCTGAAGCAGTGGTTCCGCTGTCTCGACCATTCCGGAGGCGCCTTGCAGTACTCACCAGAGCGAGTCTCCCACTTTGTCGTAGTCTGTTGCATGCTGCATAACCTCGCCATCCTACGCACCCAGCCAATGCCACCAGCCATTGAAGCACCAGCGGAGGAGGAGGAGGACCAAGATGGGAGGGAGGTACAAACTGGAAGGGCCGTCCGTCAGAGGCTGATAACAAGCCGCTTCTAGGCCCCTCTGACGGAATGCTTGGTGCCATTCGATGAGGAGGAAGGGAACCGTCCGGATAACCCAAAGCCTATGAAGGGCAGTGAATGTAAATATCAGACATGGCCAATGTAAATAAAAAAAGTTGTTTATTTTGCGAAATGTGCTTCCTTCCAACATGACAAAGCAATGGCTACAGAAAGCAAAACTAACACACTAACACTTAAGTGCCTCGCACACCCGGGAGACTATCCAAAACATTACTAACATTCAGACCAGCATCCACGGCCTTGACTTCTACAAAAAAGACGTCTCAGCTGCACCTTCTACTCTTTCCCCCTTGATGGTGATCTACTTCTCTTGCGAGATCGGCCCCTTCCCTCCCTGCAGCTCCTCCGTAATGGGACCCCAGAGGCTGCATCAAGGCTGGGGGAGGCCTGCTGGCTGTCGGAAAGCGCAGATGCCCCTGAGGGACGTCCTGGACGACCTCTGGCCTTGGAGGGCCCGGATGCTGACTGCTCCAACTGTGAATGGGTGGAAGCAGTCTGTCCTCCAGGTGGTGGCAGCTGCAGTGGAGACGTGCCAGCGGTGGCATCAGGAATGCTGACATCCTGAGAGCGGACAGCAGCTCCCTGGTTGAATGACACACTGGCACTCTGACGAGGCAGCACCGCAGCATGCGCACCAATCGGCTGGTCCACAGATTGAGGCCCTGCTGTGGTGCTGCAAGGGCCCCGGGTAATCCCGCCTGATCCAGCGAGGGTGGCAGCAGTCATTGGTCGCGTGGCCTCAATATGCGTCTGCATGAGACCAGTGAGTGACTGCGTGGCAGCACTCAGCACTGGCGTGGCAGGTGCCAGTGCTTCGGTGAAGCCCTGGACAGTCCTTTCCAGTGCTTCACTGAAGGCCGGGACAGTCCTTTCCACTGCTTCGGTCAAGCCCTGGACAGTCCTTTCCAGTGCTGCCCCGAAGCCGTGGACAGTCCTTTCCAGTGATGCCCCGAAGTCCTGGACAGTCCTTTCCAGTGCTGCCCCAAAGTCCTGCGCACTCTTTGCCTGTGCTGCCCCGAAGTCCTGCGCACGCTTTGCCTGTGCTGCCCCGAAGTCTTGGACACTCCTTGCCAGTGTCTCGATGGATTCAGGCATCCTTGCCACTGCAGCCATGAGCTCAGTGTGCCTGAGCCAAGCCTGGGCGCTCATTTCTGCGAGGGAACGCACCTCTTCTGCGCTCTGTACTGCAGTACTCGCGGCCTGACTCGCCCTCCGGGGAGACGGCCCCCAAGCTTCCCTACCCCCCTTGCATTGCTGCAGCCCGCTGGTTCCTAGAACTGCTTCCTCCTCAGAGCATTCCCCCCCGCTCCCCTCCAGGGAAGTAGTCTCCCCAGTCTGCAGAGGGGCTGGCTCGCCTGAGGGTGGCAGGGATGGTCCAGCTTCCTCCTGCTCGTCGCCTCCGGAGTCAGTGGCAGTGGCAGCTTGAGGGCCTGGCTCCCGAGCTGGTGATGCAGCATCTGAAAGCAGGGAGGTTGAAGAGTGGCTTAAGCGAAAGGATAGGGTGGCAGCAAGGGATGCATGAGTGCTGCAATGCTCTGACATGGGTCCAGAGTGAAAAAGCATGCTGGTGGGGGGAAGAAGTGGAAGGAGAGAGTTCAAAAAGGTGATGACCTTACCATCGCTGTGCACAATGGAGTCGGCAGCTCCAGTGGTGACAGGACCAGTCATCCGGCCTCCAACAATTTGGTGGACTCGTTCCTCCAGGTCCGTCAGTGTCTGCAGCTGCGGAGGGCCTCCTCCGGTGTGAAGCTGCTCCCTCCGGTTCCTGGCCAGCTTGGCCTGCAGGAGAAAGGACGGGAAGTGATGAAACATGCTGGCCTGAGCTGACATCACATGCCCCCCATGGTAGATTAGCCCTTCCATTATGCATTGAGCTGACATCACATGCCCCCCATGGTAGATTAGCCCTTCCATTATGCATTGAGCTGAATGTGCGTGTGTGTTTCCAAAAAGGGCCATGGGTGCTGGCTGACAGATGGCCATTGGGGCTTCGCGCACCCTCTGGCCATAATGTCAGGTGCAGATGGAGGGATGAAGAAGATGGTGAAAAAGGCACTCACCCTAACGACCCGAGTGAGGTCGTTGAACTTCTTCCTGCATTGCACAGGAGTCCTGGCCACTACGCTGGTTGAGGTGACTCTTTGACAAACTTCCCTCCAAGCCCTGCGGTACTCGCTCTGATGAGGCCTCCTGCCATTGTCGGGGTACAGCACAGCTTACCGGCGCTTCACTTCGCCAACCAAAGCATCCAATGCCCCATCGGTAAAGCGCTCCGCTCTCTGCCTCACCCTCTCCATATGTTCAAAGTTTGGAACGCCACAGAAAGCACAGCGCCGATTTTGAGGCCTACAAGGCGCAGAGTGTGGTTGCTGCTCCTAATTGACCCGCCCCTTTAAGAGCTGGCCGGCGCCAGCATGTCTCGGGGTAATTGATTATTGACAGCACCTGCGCTGCGCCCGGCTGCCGACATATTGAGTAGCGCTGCTGGGTTAGCGCCTTAAGACTCCCGTGCAGCGCCTGAATCAATGCCACAATCACCTTTAGGGGCGCAGCAACCCAATATCGCTCGAGGTGGCGATAAGTTGCGCCTGGTGAAAAAATTTGCACAGCGCCAATTCTAACGCCCCAAACGGGGCTATACCCAATTTCTCCCCCAAAGCCTTCAGGCTTGTTTTTTTTAATGCTCTTAGACCTTTTAGAATTATTTACTGTGGCCATGTTTGGTTTAAACACTTGATTTCTCTGTCTGCCCACTTTGTTTTTCTCCTTCTTGTCTTTTGCTTCTATCCTTGTTTCCCTTTCCTCTGTCTCCCTGCTCAGGTTCCCAAACCCCTTCCATTTTAGTTTAAATCCTCCCCCACAGCACTAGCAGTCCTGCCCAGGTGCAGACCGTCCGGTTTGTACTGGTCACCCCTCCCCCAGAACCGGTTCCAATGTCCCAGGAATTTGAATCCCTCCCCCTTGCACCATTCCTCTAGCCACGTATTCATATGAAATATCCTTCTATTTCTACTCTGACTAGCACGTGGCACTGGTAGCAATCCTGAGATTACTACCTTTGAGGTTCTATTTTTTAATTTACCTCCTAACTCCCTATATCCAGCTTTTAGGACCTCATCCCATTTTTTACCTATATCGTTGGTTGAAGAGCATAGCCATCACATATTGTTACCAAGAGAAAGCACTGGAGAAGCAAACTCTAGGCAATCATACACATCTCATGTAGAATTATTTAAACAATTGTTTGCACTGAAGTTGGACTCTATGCAGAAATGTTCTTGCTCAGGTTTTGCATTATGCCATCGAAGCTGCCACAAATGGGAGTGTTGGCAGTGGAGTGGCAGAGTTCAGGCACTTTAGTTGAAGGTGGAGGATACGCGGAAGCTATAGAAGGACTGTTGATGCAATGGGCAGATTTTCACATTAGGAGAAGCTCTCCTCGAAAAGTGCTTGCCAAATGCATCTTCAACCTCTCTTTGCTAGTCCACTTGATGTCATGGAGGCACTAGAAGAGGCAGACAGCCATTTTTCCTCTTCCAGGGCCTCCATGATGATGCCACTCTGCAGGGTGAAGTTGTGCAACGCAGTCCTTAATATCTTAACCATGCTATGTTGCAAGATGGCTTAGACCTGTCCAAACAACTGAAGTGGTGCTTCACAATGCAACTGATATGCTATATTGTGACTCTTGTGAAATAATTGACTACATTATATCTGTTCTCAGCTCTTTACTATAAAGGAGTCAGGAACTAACACTGAAGAAGTTGGCCTTGATCACCCAGGAGTTACTCTGCCACTTTCCTCTCTGGATCAAGTATTAATGATACAATAGATTGCCTTAAAATGAAAGCACCATGATAGTTTCCTGGAAAGTGAGCAGTGATTTGCATAATGCAATACTGATGATCACAGATGAGCTACACATTAATAAAGTTAACTAATTTCCAGTTTATGTTGTTATTATGTGAGGGCCCATGTACCAACACCAGTTTGCCTGTCGGGCAAACAGATCAACGGAGGATGCAATCACAACTGCTCTACACTCGGCACTGAATCACCTAGATGGTAAGGAGACCTACATCAGAATGTTATTTATAGACTACAGCTCAGCATTCAACACTATCGTCCCCAACAAGCTGGCCACCAAACTCCAAACTCTTGGCCTGAACACTTCCCTCTGCAACTGGACCCTGGACTTCCTAACAAACAGACCCCAGTCTGTCAAATTAGGTAACCACACCTCCCCCCCCCTGACCCTGAACGCGGGGGCCCCACAAGGATGTGTGCTGAGCCCCCTCCTCTACTCCCTCTTCACCCACGACTGTGTGGCTGTTAATGGTTCCAACACCATCATCAAGTTTGCAGATGACACCACGGTAGTAGGCCAGATCACCAACAACGATGAGTCAGCCTACAGGGAGGAGGTCCAGCATCTCGTGAAGTGGTGCGCCGACAACAACCTGGCCCTTAACACCAAGAAAACAAAGGAAATAATCGTGGACTTCAGGAAGTCCAAAGGCGGAAGTCACACCCCCATCCACATCAATGGGGCGGAGGTGGAAAGGGTGGCCAGCTTTAAGTTCCTCGGAGTCCACATCACGGAAGACCTCTCCTGGTCCCTCAACACCTCCTCTCTGGTGAAGAAGGCCCAGCAGCGCCTATATTTCTTGAGGAGGCTGAAGGGATGTAATCTGTCACCCCCGATCCTCTCTAACTTCTACCGCTGCACTATAGAGAGCATCCTGACAAACTGTATCACGGTATGGTACGGCAGCTGTAGCTCCCATGACCGGAAAGCCCTGCAGCGGGTAGTCAAAACTGCCCAACGCATTACCGGCACCCGGCTACCGACCATAGAACATATATATCAGAAACGCTGCCTACGGAGGGCACGGTCCATCATCAAAGACCCTACCCACCCCAGCCACAGTCTGTTCGCCCTCCTACCATCTGGAAGACGCTACAGATGCATTCGCACCAATACGACCAGATTTAGGAACAGCTTCTTTCCCAGGGCTGTCATCCTACTGAACTCCACAAATAAACACTAAAGCCTGCACATCTGCCGATGCACTTTATTATGGTTATATTTATGCTAATATATATGTACAAATGTATGTTGAAATGTTTAAGTGTCCTAATCCAAATTGTACACTCTCGGGAGCCGCAAGCCTACATTTCGTTGTACTGCACTTGTGCACTAACAATGACAATAAAAGTTGATTTGATTTTGATTTGATTTGAAAGGGTAAAACTTTTTTTCCTCCCCTAGTCTTTCCTTTCTCCTACAATCTACAAGCTTTTAAAGCCTAACCACAACTTATTGATTTACATCCTCTTCTCTCGACCCCTCCACGGTGCCTAAATTGTCAGACTGCTTGTCCGACATACAGTTTTGGATGAGCAAAAAAAAGACCGAAGCCATTGTTTTCGGTCCCCGCGACAAACTCTGTTACCTAGCCACTGACTCCATCCCTCTCCCTAGCATCTGTTTGAGGCTTAACCACACTGTTCGCAACCTTGGTGTCATATTTGACCCTGAAATGAGCTTCCGACCACATATCCGTAGCATAACAAAGACCACCTACTTCCACCTCCATAACATCACCCGTCTCCGCCCTTGCCTCAGCTCATCCTCTGCTGAAACCCTCATCCATGTCTTTGTTACCTCTAGACTTGACTATTCCAATGCACTCCTGGCTGGCCTCCCACATTCCACCCTACGTAAACTTGAGGTCATCCAAAACTTGGCTGCCCGTGCCCTAACTTGCACCAAGTCCCACTCATCCATCACCCCTGTACTCGCTGACCTACATTGGCTCCCGGTTAAGCAGCGCCTCGATTTCAAAATTCTCATCCTTGTTTTCAAATCCTTCCATGGCCTCGCCCCTTCCTATCTCTGTAATCTCCTTCAGCCCCACAACCCCCTGAGATATCTGCGCTCCTCTAATTCTGCCCTCTTGAGTATCCCTGATTATAATCGCTCAACCATTGGTGGCCGTGCCTTCTGTTGCCTAGGCCCTAGGCTCTGGAATTCCCTGCCTAAACCTCTCCACCTCGCTTACCCTTTAAGATGCTCCTTAAAACCTACCTCTATGACCAAGCTTTTGGTCACCTGCCCTAATTTAGCCTTATGTAGATCGGTGTCAAATTTATTTTCTTAAAATACGCCTTGGAACATTTTATTGCGTTAAAGGCGCTATGTAAATACAAGTTGTTGTTGTTCAATTTGAGCCTTGCCCATTTCACTAGATATTCCAATTTTTAAAAAAACTGAGGGAGGAGCGAGATGAGACTGTTATTTGAGTTTAGAACAAGCATCTAAATGATGGACTGCTATCTAGCAGGGAAGTTTTGCATTTCTAATGTTTTAAATAAATTCTCAGGCACCAGAACTCACATTCCAGCCAGGTAAATAGTGAAGAGCAGAATACTAGCAGTAATCAATGACATCCACAAGATGGCAGTATTGTATTTACAAAGCTGGTTGATGCACTCTAGTGGCAGAAACTGAGTACGACAAAACAGTTAGCTTTTTGAGTATCGTGCAATTTTCAAATTACAAGCATATATAAAATAATATATTTTATAATATTCGCTAAGGTGATGTTTATGATTATTTTAAAGAGAAATGTTACATAGATGACTAAGTTAAATATATGCAATTCTCAAGTTTGCCTTTTTAATTTCCCATTTTGGTTTCCTCATATTTTTGGTACAAAATTATTCCTGTGGGGCCTATTGAATGTGTTTACTGCATGTTTTTCATGGCATCCCATTGCAAAGGAACAGGAAAAGCTACAACACCACAAATTTCTTTTTTCTTATTTGTTGTAGAATGGAGTGATGTTACACCATTAGACAGTGGCTGCTTGTTGGTGATGATTAAACTGCTGTATTCAACTTTTCACATTAATGTACCATATTGCAAGCTTTGTTTAGCACAAGCAACACCATAGGCATTAAAATCCCAATATTTTAATTGCTGGAAGCAGTGGTTCTGGAAACAATAAGTATCAAAATCACCTTATCAACTAAATCAAAAATCTAAACAAAAAAGCCCAAATGTTTGTATTCTAGTGATAATATTTAACCCTGATGTGGGCATTTTGGACTAAAGATTCGGTGGCTTTACGCCACCAGTTACTGGATAAGAATAGTCAGCTGGTGGCGGGATCATGGCATCCTCCATTTTTCCAGGCCCAGCAGTGCTGCCGGTAAGACCCATTGGCCTGCAAATTGCAATGAGGAAGAGGTAACATCAGTCAGTGTGCAACGCCAACTTAACGTCACCACGGCGAACTTGGACCTTTGTGCTGAGTTCAGCGCTGGGTCCTAACCTTACCATGTAAACCCAGCTTGCAGCAGACTGACAGGTGCTGTAAGCATCTCTTAAAGGGACACACATTTCTTTGAGGTAAGTTTGCATTTAAGCTTTTGGACTTTTTTTATTTTATTGAAGTAGTAATAGATGTTAAAAGTTTTTTAAGTGTGTAGGGAGTGCTGCTGGATGCTTGCAAGGCCTTGGATGGTAAAGGAAGGCGTCTGAGAAGCCAGAAAATGCTGCAAATCTAAACAGGTCAGGCAACATCCATGGAGAGAGAAAAAGAGTTCATGTCTCAGGTCAAGATGCTACCTGACCACCTGAGTATTCCAGCATTTTATGCTGTCATTTCAGATTTACAGCATCTGCTCGCAGAAGAGGAAGATGCAGAAGCCGAAGAGGAGGAAGCCGAAGGAAGGATGCAACCCAGAGAACCCCTTGCTGGCTGGGATATCCAGGATGGAATCATCCACCTGCGGTATCAGTGAACACAACCCCAATTCCCCTTTTCACATTAGCCCCACACCTTACCTGCCCCCTGTTATTGACCATCACAGCATCCTCTTAGCCACGACAAAACAAACTTTCCAATCTAACTTTATACATCTATGCATTCAATATTACTTCAAGATATCAACGCATCACCCTTATGCATTCCCTTACTGACTGTCTTGTGTGTGCCTTTGCCTATCCTACTGATGTCACGCAGTGCTACCCCAGTGGCTGCAACATGGCTGGTGGAAGGCTGCTGACTTTCAGTGGGGGACACTGCAAATGGCCTTGCTGGTCGACCTTGAGGAGCTGGTGGCTGGGAGTGTCAAATCAAGTGATGGTGTTTATTCTTCTTCTTCACTCTCCTCTCCCTCTTCTTGGCTAATCACTGGCTGGGCAAGCAGCATTTCTTGGGTGTGTGCAATGAGGAAGGCACAAGGGTGGAGTTGTGAGGGGAGGACGGGAAAGCAAGAGGTGTATGCGAGAAGGAGGATAAGGTATCAGGATACCAGCATCTTGTATCCTTTCAGCCCAGCCGCTGGCCAAGGGCTCAGCCATGCCCCTGCCAAGAATGGCCTGCACCGTTTCTTCTAAGGGGTGAGGTGAAGCTAGGAATGGGAGATGTGCCTCATGTTTGGTAGAGATTGTGAGTAGGTGAGTGATTGGGGGCGAGGGGAGTCATGCATTGAGCAGTGTGTGAGGCTAGTGGTGCAGGTGATAGGTGACGGCTTTTGAAGATGCATTCACTGACCTTGACCAGTGGTCTGAGGTCATGAAGCTTCTTTGGGCACTGGAGCCAGGGGGTGGGGGCGACACTGCTGTCAGTGACGGCCTCGGTGATGTGGTCCCACATCGTTCTTTCTGGAGGGCCTCCTGGCCCCTGTGGGTAGAGAACCTCTCTTCCAGTGTTGACCCCCTGCACAAAGCTGGAGTGCTGCTTGTGAGATGCTAGGTGCTCCTTCCCTGGCTTTCTGAGCCATTTGTGTTAGCGCTGAAGCACTTTTCCCATTTTTTGAGGTTCGGAAGGGAATTCAGCTTTAAGAGCTGAAGACTCCCATTTGGGACTTTTTAATGTTAATTTTTTTTTTAAGGCAGTAAGGGCTGAAAACTGCATTTTTTCCACTGCATTTAAATTTTAATTAGGTCAGAAGGCATTGCACGTTTAATGCATTGTCCTTTTAATTTCCCACAATGCCTAGCAAACTCTTATTTCCTCGCTTCCAGAGGCTGTTGGGAGCTGGAACGCCACTCCTGGACGGCAACATTGATTCCCATGTCTGCACTAATGTCACCAGGAGGGTGTTACATGGTAAGTTAGTGCTGGGCTAAAAATCTATAGCCCCCACTGCGAATTTTTCTCTGGTAGTGCTTCGTCCATTTTCAGCAGCTGTTAACCCGAGACCACGGTGACATCGGCAACTCTCGTGGCGGCCACAAATTTTTAGCCCTTTATCTATGTGGATATCCATGTTCTTATTCATCTTCATAGTGCTTAATCTTAACTTTGTTGATTATGTCTGCAACTATCCTTGGTGACAATTTGCTTTTTTTAATACAGATACAGCTGTGGTAACAGTGTCCATATCAGATGCATGAAGATTTGGGCAGAACACCAGGCAAAGACTGAGAATGAAAGCATCATCAAGTGTCCTCTCTGCAGGGAGGAGTTTGCACCACTGAGTCTCCTGCAAGAAGAATTTAGAAACTCCACCAGACTTATCATGGCAGCAGAAAGAGAGAGACTTGACAGGCACCTCGGTATTCCATGCAATAACTGCCAGGTTTGTCCAATTCAGGGCAAATGCTACAGGTAAACAGATTGATGTTTTACGTTAACAAATATCAAATACAGGATGTAGTGCTTTGCTTTTTTAAAGTGTCTTAAACCACCTGTTGTGTCTTTTATAACAGTTTTTATAACATTCACAGCACAGATTCACTAAGATGCTGCCTGGTACGAGGAAATACAAATACAAAGAAAGACTTGAAAAATATGGGGCTGTTTTCATTAGAGCAGAGGAGATTATGGGGTAATTTGATAGATTAAAATCATGAAGGGACGCGACAAGAGTAGATAGAAACAGAGGGCTGGATTTTGTCGTTGGGGGCGAGACTGCTGGTTGTTGGGTTTCAGTCCCGCCCCCAGCCTCGTCTGACCAGCCCAAGCTATTTTCCCCTGATTGACTTTATTAAGCCTGCCCTGCGGGCTTACCGGCCAATTAAGGGAAAGCCGGTGACAGAGGACGTCAGCGTATGACGTTTCGTATGTCGAAAACATTTTGACAGATGAATTGTCAGAGTTTGACAGCTTTGAGAAGCTGTCAAACACTGACAACCTCTGTTCTAAGGTGAGCCCTTGTGCTGAAGGCTCACCAAAACCTTTCTCCTCAGCAGAAAGCAGATGGCTGCTGCATCTGAGAATGCAGCAGCCATTCTGTCATGTCTGCCGTTGAGATGAGGCATCTCCGGATCCTCAAGGGTTGAAGCCTGCAGGAAGAAGCAAAGTTAAGGAAACTTTATCCAACACTTTACACTCACCTCTCATACTTACCTCTCCACACTTGCACCCATCACTCACCTCTACAGCGGACTTTTTGATCCCTCTCATCCCCGCAGACTCACTGCTCGCCTCGCTGACCCTGACGAGGTTTGCAGCTGTCGGGAAGCCTGCACTTGCAGGGGTAAAATGGGGATAAGTCTCAAAACTGCCTGTTAACTACCTGTTAACAGGCAGTTCATTGGCTCTAATCCCCTTCCCGCCTTGAGGAGATGAGTCCCTGTGCAAGTCAGGGACATACGAACATACGAATTAGGAGCAGGAGTAGGCCCTTCGAGCCTGCTCTGCCATTCAATAAGATCATGGCTGATCTGATTATTCCACATTCCCGCCTACCCCCGATAACTTTTCACCCCCTTGCTTACCAAGAATCTATCTACCTCTGCCTTAAAAATATTCAAAGACTCTGCTTCCACCGCCCTCTGAGGAAGAGAGTTCCAAAGACTCATGACCCTCTGTGAGAAAACATTTCTCCTCATCTCCGTCTTAAATGGGTGACCCCTTATTTTTAAACAGTGACCCCTAGTTCTAGATTCTCCCACAAGAGGAAACATCCTCTCCACATCCACCCGGTCCAGACCCCTCAGGATCTTGTATGTTTCAATCAAGTCACCTCTTATTCTTCTAAACTCCAGCGGATACAAGCCTAGCCTGTCCAACCTTTCCTCATAAGACAACCCGCCCATTCCAGGTATTAGTCTAGTAAACCTTCTCTGAACTGCTTCCAACGCATTTACATCCTTCCTTAAATAAGGAGACCAATACTGTACACAGTACTCCAGATGTGGTCTCACCAATGCCCTGTATAACTGAAGCATAACCTCCCTACTTTTGTATTCAATTCCCCTCACAATAAACGATAACATTCTATTAGCTTTCCTAATTACTTGCTGTACCTGCATACTAACCTTTTGCGATTCATGCATTAGGACACCCAGATCCCTCTGCATCTCAGAGCTCTGCAGTCTCTCACCATTTAGATAATATGCTTTTTTATTCCCCTGCCAAAATGGACAACTTCACATTTTCCCACATTATACTCCATTTGCCAGATCTTTGCCCACTCACTTAACCTATCTATATCCCTTTGTAGCCTCCTTATGCCTTCTTCACAATTTACTTTCCTACCTATCTTTGTGTCATCAGCAAATTTAGCAACCATACCTTCGGTCCCTTCATCCAAGTCATTTATATAAATTGTAAAAAGTCGAGGCCCCAGCACTGATCCCTGTGGAACACCACTCATTACATCTTGCCAATCAGAAAATGACCCATTTATGCCTACTCTCTGTTTCCTGTTAGCTAGCCAATCTTCTATCCATGCCAATATGTTACCCCCTACACCATGAGCTTTTATTTTCCGCAACAACCTTTGATGTGGCACCTTATCAAATGCCTTCTGGAAATCTAAGTACAGTACATCCACCAGTTCCCCTTTATCCACAGCACATGTTACTTCCTCAAAGAACTCCAATAAATTGGTTAAACATGATTTCCCTTGCACAAAACCATGTTGACTCTGCCTGATTACTTTGAACTTTTCTAAATGCCCTGCTATAATGTCTTTAATAATAGCTTCTAACATCTTCCCTATGACAGATGTTAAGCTAACTGGTCTGTAGTTTCCTGCTTTCTGTCTCCCTCCCTTTTTGAATAAAGGAGTTACATTCGCTATTTTCCAATCGAATGGAACCTTCCCCGAATCTAGGGAATTTTGGAAAATTAAAACCATCTATCTCACTAGCCACTTCTTTTAAGACCCTAGGCTGAAGTGCATCAGGACCCGGGGACTTGTCAGCCCGCAGCTCCAACAATTTGCTCAGTACCACTTCCCTGGTGATTGTAATTTTCTCGAGTTCCTCCCTCCCTTCCATTTCCTTATTTACAGCTATTTCTGGGATGCTACTTGTATCCTCTATAGTGAAGACCGATGCAAAATACCTGTTCAATTCAACTGTCATCTCCTTATTTTCCATTATTAATTCCCCAGACTCACTTTTTATAGGACCAACGCTCACTTTGTTAACTCTTTTCTTTTTTAAATATCTATAGAAACTCTTACTATCTGTTTTTATATTTCTAGCTAGATGGGAAGATGGCACGGAGACGGTTTGGGAGCGGGGTCGGTACCCGCTCCCAGTTTCTGCCATTTTCCCGGCAGTCCCTCCTCCCCAGGGCTGGGAAAATTCCCCCCAGAGTTTCCAGTGATTGACAGGTCTCGAATGGGAAAACATAGATACAAGATTAAATGTAATAGTTTTAAGACAAAGAGCAGGAGAAACTTTTTTACACAGAGGCTTGTGAGGCTGTGGAATGCACTACCAGAGTTATTGATTGAAGCAGCGACCATGTCAGCATTTAAGAATGGGTTAGATAGGTGATTGAAGGAAAGAGAAATAAGGGGATATGGGAAGCAAGTGGGCACATGGGATTAGGACCACTGGTCTTGTGGAGGATAAACACTAGAGTGGAATGGTTGGGCCAAACGGTGTGTTTCCATGTTGTAATTTCAATGTAAATATCTTTGAATTTCTACAATATTCTTAAATACATATGCAGGATCCATTCTCTGGCATCCAAATGCTGGTGAAAATTTTAACCTTGATAAAAAACTAACAGGACAGTAAACTCTTTCCCAACTTAAAATGTTGCGGAGGTCCAGTTAATTGTTTGAGCACTTTTTAAACTTTAAAGGGGTGACTTTAAACTTACCCGCCTATCGGAAACCGGGCAGGCAATTAAAATTGCACGGAAGACTTGTTGCCAATGTCCCGCTCCGTTTCCACTGTCTTCTATTTTAAAGTACTTTTCTGAGCAGGCAGCAAGGATGCCCACATGAGGCTGACCAGACCTTTTTTAATTGTGCAGATCGGGGTCTGATGATGTCATCCAGCCCCGACTGCTATTTTAGCTGATGGCCTGAGCAGAGAAATCATTGTGGCTTTTCCGGTAGGTAAAGACAGCAGGAAGAGGAGTTGGGGCCAGAGAGGCCCAAATAGGTAAGGGCTTTTTATTTCTCCTGTGGAGCCAGGAGGAGCAGGAGTGCTCCTCTGGGCCCCTCAAGGAAAGATCAGGCATCCTCTGCCCCTGGACTCCTCCTCCCTCTTCCCAAAGGCAAGAATCTTCCGAATACCTGAGGGTTGGAAAGTGGCAAATGTGACACCATTGTTCAAGAAAGGGTGTAAGGACAATCCTATTAACTACAGGCCGGTCAGTTTAACATCAGTGGTGGGTAAAGTTTTAAAATAATACTCGAGGAAAAAATTAACAGGCACTTGGAGAGGTATAAGCTAATTAAGGAGAGCCAACACGGATTTGTAAAAGGCAGATCGTGTTTGACTAATCTAATTGAATTTTTTGATGAAGTAACAGGGAGGATTGATGAAGGGAATGCAATGGAGGTTCTCTACATGGATTTTAGGAAGGCGTTTGACAAAGTATCACATAAAAGGCTGGTTAACAAAATTGAGGCTCATGGAATAGGTGGGTCAGTGGCCGCTTGGATAAGGAATTGACTTAAGGACAGAAAACAGCGAGTTGCGGTAAATGGCTGTTTTTCAGACAGGAGGATGATAGACACTGGTGTTTCCCAAGGGTCAGTGCTGGGGCTACTGCTTTTTTTTTATATATATATATAAATGACCTGGATATTGGAATACAGAGTAGAATTTCTAAATTTGCTGATGACACCAAACTTAGAGATGTGGTAAACAGTGAGGATGATACAAATCGACTACAACAGGACATAGAAAGGCTAGCAGAATGGGCAGACAAGTGACAGATGGAACTTAATACAGAGAAGTGTGAGAAGCATAGAAGATAGGAGCAGGAGTAGGCCATTCGGCCCCTCGAGCCTGCTCCGCCATTTAATGAGATCATGGCTGATCATCCAAATTCAGTACCCTGTCCCTGCTTTCTCCCCATATCCCTTGATCCCTTTAGCCTTAAGAAATATATCTACCTCCTTCTTGAATATATTTAATGAATTGGCCTCAACTGCCTTCTGCGGTAGAAAATTCCACAGGTTCACCACTCTCTGGGTGAAGAAATTCCTCATCTCTGTCCTAAATGGCTTACCCCTTATCTTTAGACTGTGACCCCTGGTTCTGGACTCCCCCACCATCAGGAACATCCTTCCTGCATCTAGTCTGTCTAGTCCTGTTAGAATTTTATAAGTTTCAATGAGATCCCCTCTCATTCTTCTAAACTCCAGCGAGTATAAGCCCAATCAACCCAATCTCTCCTCATACGTCATTCCTGCCATCCCATATATCAGTCTGGTGAATCTTCGCTGCACTCCCTCCATGGCAAGAACATCCTTCCTCAGATAAGGCGACCAAAACTGCACACAATACTCAAGGTGTGGTCTCACCAAGGCCCTGTACAACTGCAGCAAGACATCCTTGTTGCTGTACTCGAATCCTCTCGCTACGAAGGCCAACATACCATTTGCCTTCTTAACCGCCTGCTGCACCTGCATGCTTACCTTCAGTGACTGGTGCACAAGGACACCCAGGTCTCATTGCACTTCCCCTTCTCCCAATCTATTGCCGTTCAGATAAAAATCTGCCTTCCTTTTTTGCCACCAAAGTGGATAACCTCGCATTTATCCACATTGGACAGATGCATGGCAGATGCAGTCCAAAGATGTGCGGGTTAGGTTGATTGGCCATGATAAAAAATTGGCCCTTAGTGTTAGGGGGGATTAAATACGTGGGGTTACGGGGTTACGGGGATAGTGCTTGGGTGGGATGGCTGTCAGTGTAGGGACCGGGTGCTAGGGTTTGGATGATCAGCCATGATCTCGTTGAATGGCGGAGCAGGCTCGAAGGGCCGAATGGCCTACTCCTGCTCCTATCTTCTATGTTTCTATGTTTCCATAATCAGCCAACCGGTCCAAATCATACTGGAGTTTCTCGGCATCCTCCTCACAGCAAACACGCCCACCCAGCTTTGTGTCGTCTGCAAACTTGGAGATATCACATCTAGTTCCCTCGTCTAGATCATTAATATATATTGTGAATAGCTGGGGTCCTAGCACCGATCCCTGCGGTACCCCACTAGTCACTGCCTGCCACTCGGAAAAAGACCCGTTTATTCCAACTCTTTGCTTCCTGTCTGCCAACCAGTTCACTATCCAAGTCAGTACCTTGCCCACAATCCCATGTGCTTTAACTTTGCACACTAATCTCTTATGCGGGACCTTATCGAAAGCCTTCTGAAAGTCCAAATACACCACATCCACTGGTTCTCTCTTATCTATTCTACCAGTTACATCCTCAAAAAATTCCAGTAGATTAGTCAAGCATGATTTACCATTTGTAAATCCATGTTGACTTTGGCCGATCCTGTCACTGTTTACCAAGTGCTCTGCTATTACATCTTTTATAATGGACTCTAGCATTTTCCCCACTACCGATGTCAGGCTTACCGGTCTATAATTCCTCATTTTCTCTCTACCACCTTTTTTGAATAGTGGGGTTACATTAGCTACCCTCCAATCCATGGGAACTGTTCCAGTGTCTATAGAATTTTGGAAGATGACCAGCAATGCATCTACTAGTTCTAGGGCCACTTCCTTAAGTACCCTAGGATGTAGATTATCAGGCCCTGGGGATTTATTGGCCTTCAATCCCAACAATTTCCCTAACACCATTTCCCTACAAATACTGATTTCATTCAGTTCCTCTCATTAGACCCTATGTTATCTGACCTCTCTGGGAGGTTATTTGTGTCCTCCTTTGTGAAGACAGAACCAAAGTATGTATTTAATTGGTCTGCTATTTCTTTGTTCCCCATTATAAATTCCCCTGTTTCTGACTGCAAGCGACCTATGCTTGACTTTTTCTCTTCACATATCGGACAGTCAGTTTTTATGTTCCCTGAAAGCTTACTCTCATACTCTATTTTCCCCCTCTTAATTAATCCCTTTGTCCTGCTTTGCTGAATCGTAAACTGCTCCCAATCCTCAGGTTTGCTGCTTTTTCTGGCCAATTTATATGTCCTCTCCTTGGATCTTATGCTATCCCTAATTTCCCTTGTTAGCCACAGTTGAGTCGCCCTTTTTGTTTTATTTTTATGCCAAACAGGGATGAACAAATTCTGTAGTTCATCCATGCGATCTTTAAATGTTTGCCATTGCCTATCCACCATCAACCCTTTAAGTAATGTTCCCTAATCCATCCTACCCAACTCGTGCCTCATACCATCGTAGTTTCTTTTATTTAAATTCAGGACCCTAGTCTCTGAGTCAAATACTTCACTCTCCATCTTAATGAAGAATTCTATCATATTATGATCGCTCCGCCCCAAGAGGTCTCGCAAAACAAGATTGCTAATTAATCCTTTCTCATTACATAATACCCAGTCTAAGATGGCCTGATCTCTAGTTGGTTCCTCGACATATTGGTCCAGGAAACCATCCTGTATACACTCCAGGAATTCCTCCTCCACAGTATTGTTACTAATTTGGTTAGCCCAATCTATATGTAGATTAAAGTCACCCATGATAACTGCTGTGCCCGTATTGCACGTGTCTCTAATTTCCCATTTCCTGCCATCCCCAACCTCAGCATTACTGTTTGGGGGTCTGTATACAACTCCCACTAACGTTTTCTGCTCCTTGGTATTTCTCGGCTCTACCCATACAGATTCCACATCATCAGAGCTAATATCCTTCCTTACTATTGTGTTAATCCCCTCTTTAACCAGCAATGCTACCCCACCTCCTTTTCCTTTTTGCCTATCTTTCCTGAATATTGAATACCCCTGGATGTTGAGTTCCCAGCCTTGGTCACCCTGGAGCCATGTTTCCGTAATCCCAATCATATCATATCCATTTACATCTATTTGCACAGCTAATTCATCCACCTTATTACGAATGCTCCTCACATTAAGACACAAAGCCTTCAGGCTTTTTTTTAACACCCTTAGACCTTTTAGAATTATTATTTACTGTGACCATGTTTGATTTAAACCCTTGATTTCTCTGACTGCCACTTTTGCTTTTCTCCTTCCTGTCTTTTGCTTCTATCCTTGTTTCCCTTTCCTCTGTCTCCCTGCACAGGTTCCCAACCCCCTGCCATTTTAGTTTAAACCCTCCCCAACAGCACTAGCAAACACTCCCCCTAGGACATCGGTCCCGGTTCTGCCCAGGTGCAAACCATCCAGTTTGTATTGGTCCCACCTCCCCCATAACCGGTTCCAATGTCCCAGGAATTTGAATCCCATCCCCTTGCACCATTCCTCTAGCCACATATTCATATGAAATATCCTTCAATTTCTACTCTGACTAGCACGTGGCACTGGTAGCAATCCTGAGATTACTACCTTTGAGGTTCTATTTTTTAATTTACCTCCTAACTCCCTATATTCAGCTTTTAGGACCTCATCATGTTTTTTACCTATGTCGTTGGTACCTATATGCACCACAACAACTGGCTGTTCACCCTCCCCCTCCAGAATGCTCAGCAGCCGCTCTAAGACATCCTTGACCCTTGCACCAGGGAGGCAACATACCATCCTGGAGTCTCGTTTGCAGCCGCAGAAACGCCTATCTATTCCCCTTACAATAGAATCCCCTATTGCTATAGCTCTCCCACTCTTTTTCCTCCTGTCCTGTGCAGCAGAACCACCCATGGTGCCAGGAAGTTGGCTGCTGCTGCCTTCCCCCAATAAGCCATCTCCCTCAACAATATCCAAAGCTGTATATCTGTTTGAGAGGAGGTTGGCCACAGGGGACCCCTGCACTACCTGCCTGCGCCTACTACTTTGCCTGATGGTCACCCATTCCCTTCCTGCCTGTGCAACCTTTACTTGCGGTGTGACCAACTGATTAAACATGATATCCACGTCTTCCTCAGCATCGCGAATGCTCCAGTATGTATCCATTCGCAGCTCCACCGCCGCAATGCGGTCTGCCAGTAGCTGCAGTTGGATATATTTCCCACACACATGGTCATCAGGGACACAGGAAGTGTCCCTGATTCCCCACATAGTGCAGGAGGAGCATGCCACGGGGCCGAGCTGTGCTGTCATGACTTACCCTTCAATTAATTTAAATTAACTTAAATCAAATCAATACCACCAATTACACTGCAATTAAATGATATACTCAAGGGCCCTTGGTTACTAGCACTCCCCGATACACAACAGAGACCGTAGAAACTATAACCACAAAAATTAAGACCTTCTAAACTTTATAAACTATTAGCCTTAACTGTCAAACTATAGAGTAGTATAAATACTCACCTGGCTGTACTCACCCAATCAGCTGCTTCCTCTTGCCTGCGTCACTTTTGGAATCGTGGCGTGGCTCTGGAACGCCGCCACCGGTCTGCGAGATTGACTGGCCTTTGAGAAAAAGCCCGTGAAAGTGAGTTTAAAAACTCACTACTCTCTTGCTGCTCCCGACACCCTCTTTTTAAATCAGCCTCTCCCGCTCTCAGCGCTCTGTTTAAATCAGCCTCTCCCACTCTCGGCTCTTTTTAAATCAGCCTCTCCCGCTCTCAGAGCTCTGTTTAAATCAGACTCATCCGCTCTCGGCTCTTTTTAAATCGGCCTCTCCTGCTCTCGGAGCTCTGTTTAAATCAGCCTCTCCCGCTCTCGGCTCTGTTTAAATCGGCCTCTCCCACTCTCGGCTCTGTTTAAATGTGAGGTGATGCATTTTGGCAGAAGGAACAGGGAGAGGCAATATACACTTAATGGCATAGTTTTAAAGAGTGTGCATAGGCCCCTGAAGGTGGTGGGACAGATTGAGAGAGTGGTTAGCAAAGCATATGGGATCTTGGGCTTCCTAAATAGAGGTATTGAGTACAAAAGTAGAGAAGTTATGCTGAACCTTTATAAAGTGCTGGTTAAGCCACAACTGGAGTATTGTGTCCAGTTCTGGTCACCACACTTTAGGAAGGATGTGAAGGCCCTTGAGAGGGTGCAGAGGAGATTTACCAGAATGGTTCTGGGGATGGGGGATCTTAGCTACAAGGACAGGTTGGAGAAACTGGATTTGTTTTCATTAGAGCAAAGGAAGTTGAGGGGTGATTTGATAGAAGTGTACAAGATTATGACGGGTTGGGATAGGCTAGACAGGGAAAGGCTGTTTCCACTAGTTAATGGTACAAGGACTAGGGGGCACAGATTTAAGGTTTTGGGCAAGGGGGGATGTGAGGAAAAAAATTTTTTCACAGCGAGTGGTGAGGACCTGGAACCCGCTGCCAATGGAAGTGGTGGAAGTAGAGACACTCAATGTTTTCAAGGGGAGACTGGATAGGCACTTGAGGGAAATAAACTTGCAGGGCTACGGGGATAGAGCAGGGGAGTAAGACTGACTGAATTGCTCTACAGAGAGCCGGCATGGACTCGATGGGCCGAATGGCCTCCTGTGCCATTATGACTCTATGACACCCTCCCTGCAACTTACCTGAGTGACGAATAACATTCCTTCAGTCACGGCAGCTGCTGCTTCCCGCCCATTCCAGGCAGGTAACTTATCTGTGGTGTGCAGATGAGGTCCGGGATTTAATATACCCCAGGCCTCATTAGGTTGCCAACTCTCCCGGATTGTCTGGGAGTCTCCCGGAATGGGTCATGGATCTCCTGGGCACTGCTGCACAGAACCCAGGAGATCCTCGCAATTTAAAATCCTCTGGCCTCCCCCTCTGCTCCGTGACGACGCCAACTGCTGCTCAGAAGAGGCTCTGGTTTTGTCACGTTACCAACCCCTCCCCCTCCCCCGCAGAGAGGGGGGAACTGGCTGGTGTGCGGAAAACAGTAGGTGGTCAGTGGGGGTTTTGGGAGTTCAGGAGAAGGACTGTTGAGTCGAGGGCGGGATCAGGTGTTGGAGGGGGAATGGTGATCTGGGAGAGAGGGAGACTGAGGAATTGAGTTCAGAAGAGAGGGAGACTTGGGAATTGGGGTCCAAGATAGAGGGAGACTGGAGTACGGGGGTCAGGGGAGAGGGAGACAGGGGAATTGGGGTCAGGGGAGAGGAAGACTGGGGAATTGGGGTCTGGGAGAGAGGAAGACTCGGGAATGGGTGTCAGAGAGAGAGGGAAATTGTAGGTCGGGGAATTGGGGTTTGAGCGGGGGTGGATAAAAAAGCAGACTGGGGAATGGGGTGCGGCATGGGAACAAGCAATTTTGTGCAAAGCCGGGAGCAACAGCAGCAGCAACATGGTGAGTGGGAGCTGCACTGAGAGGAACAGCCAGTAGTGTGGGGTGAAACCTGGGGCTTTACTGTGGGCAAACAGTGAAAAATTGGGCTGGATTTTGCCGGGTCCCACCTGCATGGTGCAGGGGGTCCCGGGAGATGACAGGAAACCCGGCAGGTCGGGTTTCCCAGCACGCTGTAGAGATTTTAACAGCATGTGTGCAACGGAAAGGGCAGGTTTCCTGACCGGAAGTCAGCCTGATTGACAGGCTTACTTCCAATTGTACAGAGAAGGAGGCCGCAGCAACAGGTAAGTGCTGGGACAGGATGGTGAGGGTGGGGGGGTCCGATCCCCTGGGGGGTGGGGGGGGTCCAATTCCCGACCGCGGGGCTGAGTCGCGATCCTGGAGGCGGCGGGGTGTTGGGGGTTTGTTCCAGGCCCCGGCGGGGGGGGTCCGAACCCCGAGCTTGGGGAGGGCCAGGCTGATGGTGGGGGTACTTGGGGGGCTGTGAGGAAGCACTCCTGCTCCTCCCAGCCCACAAGCATTGCTCCCCGAGGCTGAGGCTGCCTCATTGCAGCCACCGGGAATCCCGAGCCCTGGGATCCCTGGCCGCCTGCAGTAAAACCTGCAAAGCAGGTTAAAGTAGAGGCTTCAGGCCTCATTATAATTTGTAAATTGCCAACCCGCCTCTTACCAGCGAGTTGGCAGCCCTCCCCCATCCCACCTGAGTGAAAGATGAAAGTGGGCAGGTTGGAGGCAGATTGGGATTGGGATCAGGGTTCACATTTTTTCAACTTTCACTTCCCCCCACGCCTCCAACCCACCCGTTCTTACCTCTGAATATTCCGGCCATTGTTTCCATTGGTGAGAGAATTGGGGAACAAGAGGATTTTTACTGGGAGAACTAAGGAGGAAGGGAGAAGGATGGTTCTTGAACTGAGGGTCATTAGCCCATGGGATGCTTTACCACAAGTGGTTACTGAGGCAGAGACTCGAATATCATTTAAAAGGAAATGGGATAAATATTTAAAAAGGAGGAATATAAAAGGAATTGGGGGGAATAGGGTTACAGAAGAGAACACTGGCACAGGCACTGGGGCCACTTGGCCTCTTCCTTTGCTATAATTTCTATCATTCTATTAAAACGCTCCTTTATTGAGTCCGAACCCAGGGAGTGGTTTAGAAATGTTGGTGATGAGTTAAGTTTAGGATGATGTCTCCTGTGAGAAGTGCCATAAACTCCAAGCCTACTGGTGTTTTCGAGTTTACATTTTATAGGCTTCTGAACATGGAGTTTATTGCCCCATTATACTAAGTTTTCCAGATACCATATTGCGTGGTTATAAATGTATCTGAGGTTTCTTTTCCCTTTAATACTGCTTTATGCATTCATAAAATAAAATAATCACATGAAAAGAGAATGAGCTTCACCAGGACCTTTATCTTGACGCCATGCCCATTTGGACTACAGCAGCACATTCCCTTTCTCTCCGCCAGCTCATATTGCAGGGACAGGTGAGATAAGCTATCTACAACATCTGTCACTGTACCAGACCAGGAAAGACTACAGAGCTACTGGGACTTGATGTAAGGATGAACTACCCTAAAATGTGTTGCTTTTAATTTGATTTTTAAAAAGCAAATTACAGGAAACTTTCTGGTATCCGGCACTGACGGGACCGAGCTGGTGCCGTACCATCAAAACTGCCATAGAAACCAGCGCTAATGTTAAAACATACGGAGCTTTTGAGCTCCGTGTGAATCAACAAACCCCGTTGCTTAGCAACAGCTTCAAAACAGTCGGCCGCAGCTTAAAAGCGTCTCTGTAGCTAAGCAACAGCTTCAGCTAGACCTTGCAGAGCCTGACTAGAAAAAAAAAGCAACGAGAAGTAAAAAAACTTATAGGAAACGGCTCCTGAATTTTGCCGGTAGATAGAGCTTTCCGGACATTTAACCTCCAGTTAAACGAAAGTTTCCTGTAATTTTAATTGCTAGAGAAATAAACATAAATATTTTTCTCAAGAATTTAAAAAGGCAGTAACGCCATTAAATCATTTTTTTTTTTAAAAAGCTTTTGAAATTATTTTATAGGGTGCACACTGACAAATAGTGGCCCTGAAAATCATTCAACGGGAGTCCGCCAGAAGGGCCGGAAATAAAGCCCTGACCTGGATACGCCATCTCCCGGCCATAAGAACATAAGAAATAGGAGCAGGAGTAGGCCATACAGCCCCTCAAGCCTGCTCCTCCATTCAATAATATCATGGCTGATCATCGACCTCAACTCCACTTTCCCCCCCCCCCCGATCTTCATATCCCTTGATTCCCCGAGAGTCCAAAATCTCAGCCTTGAATATACTCAAAGACTCCGCATTCACAGCCCTCTGGCATTCTCGGCCATGTCAGGGATTCCGGGATAGCCTGTTGGGAGAGGAGCCACTGACCATCCAAAATATGGCTATTGGCATAAGAGGGGCTAGGGCGGGGTTTCCCAACATGGGAGTTCCCACTTTTCCAGTTCCCCAAGGAACCCAGCAGTGAGACCAGCCATACCTACTCACCAAACAGTGCATCAAGGCCAAGATCATGGCCTTGTTCCTTGACGAAAAGATTGTTTATCTTTTTAAAAATATTTTTCAATGCAGCCTCCTTACCTAGGAGGCATCATAAAGTTGTTTCTGGAGAGGACTTGACATTCCCCAAAAATGGCACTCTTTGGCTGGACTTTCCAGCCTCTTCAGCAGGCAGGGGCTGCAGATGCACCCAATGACGCAAACCACTAACGTTGCCAGCATAATGAAGAAAGCTCCCTTAACCACAGAGAGTGCACTGGGGTCAGCAGCGGAGGTTCCCGGCTGGTGCTTGCCTCATTGACGAGAGAAAATTGGAAGATAAGTTGCTATTACACAATTCCTAGAGCTGACCGCAGGGTGGCATTGACAGGGGGCTGGGGCAAGATCCCCTGCCTGTCCTCTCATTCAGATCAGGAATAAAAAAACGAAGGATAATGATAAATGTAGGAAACACATTTTATATTTCTAACACTACAAAAGCTACAAAAGAAATATTTCAATTGTGGAAAAACCGTAATGGGAACAAATTGTTGGGAATACAAATGAGAGCGCATGGAATTGGAGCCAACCTATTGGCTTGTATAAGGAATTGGTTAGGAGATAGGAGACAGCGAGTAAACATAATGGGTATGTACTCAAATCGGCAGTAGTGTCCCCCAGGGATCTGTACTGGAGCCACAGCTTTTCACGATTTATAAATGACTTGGATGAAGGAATAGAGAGCCATATGTCTAAATTTGCTGATGACACTGAGTTAGGTGGCACAGTAAATAGTGTAGATCGGAGCAAAATTTGCAACGGGGCATTGATAGATTAAGTGAGTGGGCAAAACTGTAGCAGATGGAGTTCAATGTGGGAAAGTTTGATGCTGTAGTTTTACTACTTCTCACCTGCAAGTTATTTATTTGTGTAAAAATGATAGCTTACCTTGTGCACAAAGGTTAAAAGAGTTAAATTATTAGGACAGGTTGCATAGACTAGGCTTGTATTCCCCTGAATATAGAAGATTATGGAGTGATCTAATTGAAGTGTTCAAGATGATTAAAGGATTTGATAGGGTAGATAAAGAGAAACTATTTCCTCTGGTGGAGCAGTCCAGAACAAGGAGGCATAACCTTAAAATTAGAGTTAGGCCATTCATGGGTGATGTCAAAAAGCACTTCTTCACACAAAGGGTAGTAGAAACCTAGAACTCTGTTGAGATTAGGTCAATTGAAAAGTTTGTAGAAATAAAGGGTGTGATGGTAGTGGGGTTATTGTCTCTGGCCAGTCAGAAGTATCTGAGCTGCTCCAGAGCCCCGTGCGGTTTCGAATTGCTCCCCTTTTCTGGTTCTGACCGCCGGACTTATTTCAGTAGCGATGTAGACAAAACGAGACTCGTGGTTGGGTGCAAAGAAGACCAGTATTTATTGAAATAAAAAGAAATTGAAAATAATGATGAATACAGCACTCTTTTACTTAATACAGCACCCCTTTGCTTAATACAGCACACCTTTGCTTAATACAGCACACCTTTGCTTAATACAGCACACCTTTGCTTAATTCAGCACTTTTACTTAATAGGGGAGGAGAAACGGACATATCGAGGGAAAATTGACTAATATAACGATTTAACAAAATTCCCCTTTAATTCCCACCCCTAATACCTATCTAGGTTGCCTTGTAATGGGCCAGAAAATCTATGCTCACCAGTGAACGCCTGCTCCGTGCCCCTGCGGTCTGTCTTAGATTCTTCACCGCTCCGAAGTGGAGATACCCCAGTAATTCAAAAGTAACTGCTGGTATTCCACTTCTTTTGGGTGGTCTGTTGAGCTGTTCCTCTGGTGGACAGGGCACGGAGGCGAGGCGGCAGAGAGAGAGCGAATGGCTTCCTGAGGGGCTATCTTTATACCCCATTGGGAGCCGTTGTCTTCGCACCCAAATCTGGATGTATCTGGGCCATACAAAAGGGATCGATCTGTCCCCATTGACTATAATGGGTTTGAATGTGTTTTCCCATTCATTTGACTGGTTTTCGACCAGTTTGAAATGTCCCACTGAATTTCAGTCAACAGCACTCAAGTGCTTTGTAAACAAACCATTGTCCTGCGGTCACCGCCCAACCGCAATTGATTGACAGCTTTAAGTACTTAAGCCTTTGAGTCAACATTGTAGAGAGTTCTGTAAACAAACATCCTTTGTCCTGTGGGTGAAACTTCCTCAACTGCAGTTGATTGACAGTTTCAAGTACTTCAACATTCGCGCAGGCTGGTGTTTTTTTCAAATCCTTTGTCAGCCAGCGATGGGAGAGGCTGTCTTTTTCTTCTGCCACGAGGCCTGACGGCCATTTTGATACCCTGGGTTTTTAAGGTATATTCCACCCAGGTTTTCTTTAATCAAAAATAATCTTCGGGGGCTGTAGAAATTTTCCAAAATTCTTGCGAACCTTACAAGTTCAAAACTGAGATTGATAGATTTTTGTTAGGCAAGGTTATTAGGGATTATAAGAACATAAGAAATAAGAGCAGGAGTAGATCATACGGCCCCTCGAGCCTGCTCCGCCATTCAATAAGATCATGGCTGATCATCGACCTCAACTCCACTTTCCCGCCCGATCTCCATATCCCTTGATTCCCCTAGAGCCCAAAAATCTATCTATCTCAGCCTTGAATATACTCAAAGACTCAGCATTCACAACCCTCTGGGGCAGAGAATTCCAAAGATTCACAACCCTCTGAGTGAAGAAATTCCTTCTCATCTCAGTCTTAAATGGCCTAACCCTTATCCTGAGACTATGCTCCCTAGTTCTAGACACTCCAGCCAGGGGAAACAACCTCTCAGCATCTACCCTGTCAATCCCCTTCAGAATCTTGTATGTTTCGATGAGATCACCCCTCATTCTTCTAAACTCCAGAGTATAGGCCCATTCTCCACAATCTCTCACCATAGGACAGCCCTCTCATCCCAGGAATCAATCTAGTGAATTTTTGTTGCACTGCCTCCAAGGCAAGTATATCCTTCCTTAGATAAGGAGGCCAAAACTGTGCACAGTGCTCCAGGTGTGGTCTCACCAAGGCCCTGTACAATTGTAGCAAGACTTCCTTACTCCTATACTCCAACCCCCTTGCAATAAAGGCCAACATGCCATTTGCCTTCCTTATTGCTTGCTGTACCTGCATGCTAGCTTTCTGTGCTTCTTGCACGAGGACACCCAAATCTCTCTGAACGCCAACATTTGAAAGTTTCTCACCATTTAAAAAATATTCTGTTTTTCTATTCTTCCTACCAAAGTGAATAACCTCACATTTCCCTATATTATACTCCATCTGCCACCTTACTGCCCACTCACTTAGTCTATCTACATCCCTTTGCAGACTCTTTGTGTTCTCACAGCTTACTCTCCCACCTAGCTTTGTATCATCAGCAAACTTGGATACATTACACTCGGTACCTTCATCTCAGTCATTAATATAGATTGTAAATAGCTGAGGCCCCAACACTGATCCTTGCGGCACCCCACTAGTTACAGCCTTCCAACCTGAAAAAGATCCGTTTATCCCTACTCTCTGTTTTCTGTCCGTTCACCAATCCTCTATCCATGCTACTATATTAACCCCAACCCCATGAGCCCTAATTTTGTGTAATAACTTTTTATGTGGCACCTTATCGAATGCCTTTTGGAAATCCAAGTATACTACATCCACTGGTTCCCCTTTATCTACCCTGCTAGTTACATTCTCAAAAAACTCTAATAAATTTGTCAAACACGATTTCCCTTTCATAAAACCATGTTGACTCTGCCTAATCATGTTATGATTTTCTAAGTGCCCTGATACCACTTCCTTAACAATGGATTCCAGCATTTTCCCAATGACTGATGTCAGGCTAACTGGCCTGTAGTTCCCTGTTTTTTCTCTCCCTCCTTTCTTGAATAGCGGTGTTACATTTGCGACCTTCCAATCCGCTGGGACCATTTCAGAATCTAGGGAATTTTGGAAGATCAAAACCAGCGCATCCACTATCTCTTCAGCCACCTCTTTTAGAACCCTAGGATGTAGTCCATCAGGTAAGGGCATTTGTCGGCTTTTAGTCCCATTAGTTTCTCTTGTACTTTTTCTCTACTTATATTAATTACGTTAAGTTCCTCACCCTCATTAGACCCTTGGTTCCCCACCATTTTTGGTATGCTTTTTGTGTCTTCTTGGAACCAAGACGGGTAGATGGAGTTAAGATACAGATCAGCCATGATCAACTTGAATGGCAGAACAGGCTCAAGGACCTAAATGGCCTACTCCTGTTCCTATGTCTTCCTCTGTGTTCTATTCTGGTGGCTAAATGGGTAAATGTACAATGTTATTTGGTAATGGACCCTACAGACTGGGAGTGTCAGAGGCTAAATCCCAGGCCTGAGTGACCTGAACTCAGCTGGCTGATGGCAGAGTACTACAGTTAACCTCAGTGTCAACTCTAAGATGGAAAACATTACCCAGGATTCCTGTTCACTGCATTCTGCTGGGTAGGGTACACGTGAATGTTGAGTGTGGATCATGATTGACAGTGATGTTTCCATAGTCAAATATCCTGCCAACACTCACTGTGTGAGATCACATATGAAGAATGGCCAACTGGGTGAGGTAGGGAGGGGTGCTGGTGGCCATGGAACTGTACCACAACAAGAGTTACCACCTTAAGGAAAGGAATAGGGAAAAGTGGGGGGGGTGGGGTTGGGTGGGTAGAGAACAACCATGAAGTTTATTTTATGGAAAAGAAAGACTAGTCAGTCAAAGCCCAATTTAAAATACAAGTACAAGGTCTCCTAACATCCATCGAACTGAACTACAAATAGAGTTCATGTTGGTTTTGTGCATTGCAAGATTAATAATATTTAAGAAGTTGATGCAAGCATTGTTTCTGTTTTCCCTCCATATACTTCGAAAGATGTTTGAGCTGTCCTGATTTTCACCTTTGTCAGGAGTGTTTCCCATGCCTGAGCCATCCTCAGCACGAGTTCACTTTTCGAGAGGTAATTGTAGTTGCTTCTATTACAATATTTAAAATGCTGTACATTATAGAGCAAAGAAAAAGCAATTGTGGAAAAGCAGTAGTAACAAATACTTAACCAGTGATAATCACCGAGTGTTATGTGAAGAAAACACCTGAGTAACGCAAATAGGCAATAAATTAAGCAACAATAATAATATTGGGAAACCTCTGAAGTTTCCTAGTCGGGATGCCTATCAATCGTATCTAGGCCTGGAAAGGATGACATTCCACCTTGTTGTCCAGGGAGTCACTCACAAGAAAACAAGATTATGGATCAGGTGGCCTAGAAGTGAAACTTAATATACTTCCATAGAATGTTGTTATTTTTAGAGTGTTGAGATCATTCTCAATGAATAGTTTGTAAAACATTCATTTTTGAATTAGTAAACACAAAAAGTATTGGATGTCCTCGATCAAAACATCCATTCATATTTTTCTAAACACCAGAAATGGGTGATTTTTTTTTAAATTTCAGAAGAGAAATCAGTGTTGGAAACCACTACAACAAGTTTCCAGCCTGCCTTTACCACTAGCAGTTATCAATGATCTAATGAATAGAGAGATAGTTTCCAATGACTATGATCTACTTCTGCAATTAGACAGGTAAGTGATTTTCAGGCTGTCATGACATTGTAAGTCTTATCCACTAGAGGTAAAATAGGTTTATGTGCTCTGCTGTACATTTACTTTATGGACCAAAACATAATCAGCAGAATCTTTCACCCGTTTTTTAAACTGAAAGCCCAGGTGAAGGGCCAAGGCCCGTTTGTGCAAAACAGCAACAGGGCTGAAAAGGGGAGAGATGAAAAGATAAACCAAGCGGTAGTATTACGTGATCCAAAGCATGGCTCTAATAGTATTGTACAGAAGGTGATTCAGGACAATGGTGGACTGGCTCCCTGAAAGGGCATGGGATTCTTATAGAAAAAGAGGGTCATCAATAACACAGCGCTATAGGAGCATTCGGGAAATCTCCCATTTTCCCATATGGCCAGTCCACCCCTGATTCAGGAGGGAAATGATTGGGGCTGAAAACCGCAACTTTATTTTGAATTTGGAATGTTTATTTCATAATAGCAAATCCATTACTTATAAAAGAAAGAAAGACTTGCATTTATATAGTGTCCTTCACAGCCTCAGGACATCCCAAAGCGCTTTATAGCCAATGAAGTACTTTTGAAGGGTAGTCACTTTTGTAATGTAGGAAATGCAGCAGCCAATTTGCACACAGCAAGCTCCCACAAATAGCAATGTGATAATGACCGGATAATCTGTTATTTTTAGTGATGTTGATTGAGGGATAATATTGACCAGGACACCGGGGAGAACTCCCCTGCTCTTCTTCCAAATAGTGCCATGGGATCTATTACGTCCACCTGAGAGAACAAACAGGGCCCTGGTTTAATGTCTCATCCGAAAGACGGCACCTCCGATAGTGCAGCACTTCCTCAGTACTGCACTGGAGTGTCAGCCTAGATTCTTGTGCTCAAGTCTCTGGAGCAGGACTTGAACCCACAACCTTCTGACTCTGAGGCAAGAGTGTTACCAACTGAGCCACAGCTGACACTTAATATAATACTTCAGTGATGTAAACATGGGTTCTTAAAATGTATAGAGTCCAGTCTTGTGTATTTGTTCAGTAATTTCACATATTTATCTGTGTAACATGTTACCCATCTGTTCCAAGAAATAGATCCAACACTGTGCCAGGACACATAGTGCTGACTTTACCCTTGATAATAGTGAAAGAGCGAAGCAAACTGCTTGTGCCCGGTCAGCAGTGCAGAGTCTGTCTAAAAGCATTCAGATTAAGGCAACAAGTTCGATTACTGCCTTGTCATCACAAGGTAAGAGCATTTTCTCATTTTACCTATCTTTATGCAGGGCCTGAAATTCCTAGAGCCAGAGAGGGTGGAGAGCAAGTGCCTTGTTCGCCAGGAATTTGGGGTGGAAATCAGTTCTGGGTTTCCCGCCTGTTTAATTTCTGACCTAAATTCCACCTTGGGGGAATGCAACAGGTTTTCCACACGCACTTCCCCAATGTCAAAAGGGGCATGTCTGGGGAAGGAGTTCCAGAGTTACCCTGGGAATTCTTCCATTTATGCCCCTATTAGACTCAACAGAACTCTGATTTGCTAAGAGCGGGTGAGAGTTCCATTCAGAGCTTAGTAAAGGCTCCAGTACTGTACTAAGGAGAAGTAATTGATTTCAGTGTGGGTCGATTACTGCAACAAAATATACTCCCTTAGGAGCATTCTTAAACTTTAATGGATCTTCTTTGACTCTTCTGAGCCTCTTGTGTGCCTCAGAGAGGCATCATGTTGCACTGATTTTTCTAGCCACTGTCTGCTGCATCCTTACAGAAGTAGGCCACCTGCTTGAGCATTTAAATATGGGAACATATGCGATTTGGGACGGGGTCCTCATTGGGATCTAGCGCAGACGGGAGTTCTGCTCCACTGGCAGAGCGGGAGCCCCAGAATTTCAGCCCCGCACTGTGTAGCAAAGGATTGCAGAACCTTGCATCCATGTACAATATAGTAGTTGTTCTGTTAGCATTAGAAAATTATTAAATTACATCTAATCCAAATGAAAATTAATTCTGCTCATAAATCTTGTGGAACAATTTTCATTGACTGTATTACTACAGTGTGTGCATGAGTCTTTGTTTTTGCATTGTTTTGCATTAATCCATCATTGGGTATATTTTCCCCAGTTCACAAACATTAGTAAGAAAGTCATCACAAGTATAATACAAATAATTATTTTACTATGTTCCTATGTTTACACTCTACCCTAGTGAATGAAACCTACTAGGCTGGACTTTCCTCCTTATGCCACCTGATTTTCAGATCCTCACCCATTTTTGTGTCCACCCAATTTTCCAATGTCCCTTCACTTGTTGCTGCAAGCACTACCCTAGGCAGTAATCATATGGTGATGTTATATATCATTACTACCTCATTTACACTGGAAATTAATCACACCTCTGTAAAATAGGTGTCCAGCATTGCTAGGCAGTAAATAAAAAGTGGAAGTAAACATAAGAAAAAAATGCAGATTGTGATTTCTGAATTCTGTTTGATGTGTTTTCTGAGATGGACATACTTAATATAGAAACATAGAAGATAGGAGCAGGAGTAGGCCATTCGGCCCCTCGAGCCTGCTCCAGCATTCAATGCGATCATGGCTGATCATCCAAATTCAGTACCCGGTCCCTGCTTTCTCCCCATACCCCTTGATCCCTTTAGCCTTAAGAAATATATCCAACTCCTTCTTGAATATATTTAATGAATTGGCCTCTACTGCCTTCTGTGGTAGAGAATTCCACAGGTTCACCACTCTCTGGGTGAAGAAATTCCTCCTCATTTGTGTTCTAAATGGCCTACCCCTTATCCTTAGACTGTGACCCCCTGGTTCTGGACTCCCCGACCATCGGGAACATCCTTCCTGCATCTAAGTCTGTCCAGTCCTGTCAGAATTTTATAAGTTTCAATGAGATCCCCTCTCATTCTTCTAAACTCCAGCGAGTACAAGCCCAATCGTCCCAATCTCTCCTCATACGTCATTCCTGCCATCCCAGGTATCAGCCTGGTGAATCTTCGCTGAACTCCTTCCATGGCAAGAACATCCTTCCTCAGATAAGGCGACCAAAACTGCACACAATACTCAAGGTGTGGTCTCACCAAGGCACTGTACAACTGCAGCAAGACATCCTTGTTCCTGTACTCAAACCCTCTCGCTACGAAGGCCAACATACCATTTGCCAACATACTGCAGGCTGCACTTCTTATACTGCTGCAAGGGCAGCCTGGCCCAGCCTCCTTCCTTCTGCATTTGCAAGCACCTGAGGGGGATAGTGGAACAACACACATGTGCTGCTATCTAATAGACAGCAGCATCACATGATTGCATTCCTGACAGGCCACTAGTACTGAGCATTGACTCTGCGTAGGTACTGATCAGTGGGAAAATAGTCAGCAGTACCAATCAGGTCAGTGAAGCACTGAAATGTGGTTATCTCTAACCTGTTGAACAGCCCTCTCCATTCTGATACCCAAATCCTATAGCAACAGTGTGAGCATCCATGGAGTCCTTAGACATTCTGTAGTGGGGGATCGCCGCAAGCTGCAGAGTAAACCGCGGTGCTGCAAACCCTCTGAGTGAAGAAATTCCTCCTCATCTCAAGCCTGCAAAGTATAATGTGGGGAAATGTGAGGTTATTCACTTGATAGGAAGAATAGATTTTTTTAAATGTTGAGAAACTATTAAATGTTGGTGTTCAGAGAGATTTAGGTGTCCTAGTACAAGAAACACAGAGAGTTAGCATGCAGGTACAGCAAGCAATTAGGAAGGCAAATGGCAGGTTGGCCTTTATTGCTAGAGGGTTGGAGTATAAGAGTAAGGAAGTCTTGCTACAATTGTACAGGGCTTTAGTGAGACCACACCTGGAGTACTGTGCACAGTTTTGGTCTCCTTATCTAAGGAAGGATATACTTGCCTTAGAGGCGGTGCAATGAAGGTTCACCAGATTGATTCCTGGGATGAGAGGGTTGTCCTATGAGGAAAGATTGAGTAGAATGGGCCTATACTCTCTGGAGTTTAGAAGAATGAGAAGTGATCTCATTGAAACATGTAAGATTCTGAGGGGGATTGACAGGGTAGATGCTGAGAGATTGTTTCTCCTGGCTGGAGAGTCTAGAACTAGGGGGCATAGTCTCAGGATAAGGGGTTGGCCTTTTAAGACCGAAATGAGGAGGAATTTCTTCACTCAGAGGGTTGTGAATCTTTGGAATTCTCTATCCCGAAGGGCTATGGATGCTCAGTTGTTGAGTATATTCAAGGCTGAGATAGATAGATTTTTGAACTTTCGAGGAATCAAGGGATATGGGGATAGGGCAGGAAAGTGGAGTTGAGGTCAAAGATCAGCCATGATATTATTGAATGGCGGAGCAGGCTCGAGGAGCCGTATGGCCTACTCCTGCTCATAATTCTTATGTTCTTATTATCCTACTGCCACACATGTGGGTAGTGGGCTCCTCCAAATGGCCCACCATCTGCTGTACATTCCGGAAGTTCATTCCCAGTGCCTGCACATGTTTAATGCTCTGCAAGCATCCATCTTTTAAAGGCAAAACCCATGAGATTTGAGTCCCGAGACTCTTCAGCGGAAGACTGACATCATTTGACCGACTAGTCAGTAATGTCTGCCTCCTTGTTTCCGCTTAGTTCCTGCCCACCTGTCTTCTGTGCATCATCTGTGAACTCTTCTTTGGCTCATTCTCTAATGTCTTGTGGTTGGCACTTGCCAGAGAGTGTTGAATGATGGTACTAGGGATGTAGTGCCAGAAGCAGAGGGCCCGACTTCATTTTCTTCCACCTCAACTTTGGGCTCGACGGGCCGAATGGCCTTCTTCCGTGCTGTAACCATTCTAACTTCTTGTTTCTGTATCATATTGGTAGATATTAGGTAAGGGTATCAAAGGTACAGAGAAAAGGAGGGTAAATGGAATTGTAATACAGTGTTGTCCAATAGAAATCGCTGACTAGCTACAAGCATGGCTACGGCAACACTGTTTTAGCCACATGCACTAATTTTAACAGAAATCCCCTAACACACAATACTGATAAATGTACTTCACATGTATATATACTTAACAAACATCTATCGCCATTCATGCAAAACTTGGCAGACTTTCTCTTACACCAAAGTTTGGAATTCTTGCATCAGACACAACACATCTTGGTGCAGCTTTAGGTTTTTGTGCAGCAGTTACGAGAGTAATTGCTCAGAATGTTGACTCGCACAATGAGATGCGCCAGACCCGCCCCTGCTGTCCACCCAGAGTGTGGTTGGATGCTGTTTGCCCTTTGCAATCTTGTGCACTGTTAGAGCAGCTCATTATTGGTTAGGTTTGCTTTCTTCTTCAGCCCTGCCTTCGATCTATTTTCTTTTCTTTCCAGTTTTGAAGAAGGGTTCGACCCGAAACGTCAACTCAAATTTCTCTCCACGGATGTTGCCTGACCTGCTGAGTTTTTCCAGCATTTTCTGTTGTTATTTCGGATTTCCAACATCTGCAGTATTTTGCTATTGTGATATACCAATGTTTACTTGCCAAAGCTTCCTTATTGCCGTATATATTTGGTGTAGGTAGAAATACCACTGTCTTTGAAGTAGTTGGTCATGTTTTCAAAGTGCTAGTATTTTTTTTGTAGTGTTGTAGTTACAGTAGTGCATTGTCTCAATAATAGTAAATATGAACTTTAACTATTGATTGGATTATCTTGTTTTAACTAGTTTCACAAAGAATGCATCGACCATTGGCTATTGCATGAGTGCAACTCTTGTCCAATTGACGGGCAAGCAGTCTATAACCCATTAACCTGGAATGAGGGACCAAGCAGAGCCAAAAAGAAAGAGATATCCACCATTTCTGAGCATTCCAGGCTTAATGTCCAACTGGACCAACCTCAGCTCCTTATTCCAGTGATTGGTTACCATTCATCACTGAAAAAAACAAGCAGCAACCAAGCCTCTGGCCAGCAAAAACAAGGCCAGTATCAACGAGGACATGAGGATCAGAATCCAGTAAGCCTCACAGAGGATTTCACTGTAAATGGATTAAGTTACCTTCGTTTGAACGGTGTAAAAAATGAAACAAGTGTAAACCAATGTCATGGTGCTGGACGTTCAATGCCTGTGGGAATGTTTCAGGAACATTTCCCAAGTCTTTTACCTGATATAAGAAATAAAAATCATTCTGCTGAACCTGTTCAGGTTGAAGTGAAGTCAAAGAACTCTAATGGTAGTCAAATAAAGAAGAGAGAGATTGGCATTAGCAGGACTCCTAGTACTGGTTCAAGTAGTGCCCCCATACTGTATCCAATTAGCAATGGAAAGTCAGACTCAACAGAATTACCATCACCTCAACAGATTTTACACCTGAAGGTTTGTTCACGTGATAGTAGCTCCACACAGAGAACCCAAAGCAATGGGTTTAAAGGTGAGATCAGAAAACAAATCGGACTCCTTTCAAGAAGAGCCAAGTGTGTTCCTGTGCGTTCAGCTGCTGCGAATGTGACTCTTGCTATGGAAGGAATGTCAGTGAACACCAGACTATAAATCCATTCACTTATGAAAGTGCAGGCTATTTATTAATACTTTTAAAATTATTAGGAAAGCTGTTACTAAAAAACAAATTAACATTAACAAATTACCAGTAACACTATTACATAAAATTATGCACAAATTACACACATACAGTTTTACAAATCCACACTTCCTGCGGGAGCCTCTAAGGAAGCACAAACTCATAAAATTACCTCAATAGTATTTTCAGCAATAAAAGCATTTACCTCTATTTACAAAGTCTGATTGACCAAGGATGATAGTCAACAATACAGCAATGTCAAAATATAGCAGAATATCAAGTGAGGTAAGAGTGCTTTAATAAATGAGTTATTAGATATTTACAGTGCATCCTTTAATTTTTGTTTAGGAATACTATTGCTTATTATGTGTGGAACTATCTCACTTTATTGGGCTTTTTTGATCACTTATTTTGAATCAGGCGAAGGTGGGTAGCTCGTTCTGAGATTTCTAATGGGCAGTATATTTTTCCAAGAAATAAAAATTTAGTTAGTGTAATAAAAATTAAGATTTGAAAATCTTTCTAAAGTCAACTCTTGCATTTTCTTCAGATACATCAACCTGATCTGAAACAACTAATGTATCATATTGTTGGTTAGATAATAATGAACAAGTGAGATGATATGAAATAATACATTTGATGTGAATTAATACCTGGTATATCTAGGTGTATTTGATAGCTTTTACTAAGCTACCTTCATGAACATACAGCAGTTTTATAAAATTGTTGGTTCTCATGTATTGTAATATATGTGACAAATCAGCAGGTTGAGAAAAAATGATTACTGTAAAATTATTATTAAACAGGCTGTTGTGGGGACAAAGAGTGGTTCAATGCAGGTTCATCCTCATCTGAGTCATGCTATCAAAGGAGCACACTGACATACACTTACTTATAAGAGAGGGAAAATCCAACAACCCACGCTGCTCACTCATTTCCTCGTAGCTTGATCAAGACTGATAATGGTAAAAGCCTAGTAGTAGCTAATTTGCCTACTCCTCCTGTCTGAAATACTGGGAATATTTTGTGTCCAAGTAACAGTATGACAAAAAGGCCTTTTCAGTTACATACTGTGATTCTTTATCTTGATGTTTAATTTCAAACAGTTTCTAATGCCTTTTTAATGGTTTTTAGTAATTTTTCATAAACCCGTTAACAGTAGATATTTGGTTATTCCAATCAGGATGATACTTCTGCAGCTGTTAATCTGCTTAACTCACTCTCTGTCCTCCACCTTTGATGCCTTTGTGACTAGTAAACCTTTACTCTGTCCCATCCTGGTTGTTCCCCCTGGTATGGCCCCCATCTTCACTCCCTCAAGTCCAAAGGTCGCAGGCTTAAGCATATCTGGTGCACAACTGGTTTAGCCAACCACCACTAGATTTGGCTGGACCACATCAAGTGTTGCCAGGCTTCACTTTCCTCTGTGAAAACAGCTCACTACTCTAGGATCATCCTGGAGAGCAATGATAACTCCCCAAACTTCTTTTTCCACCACCAACCATTTCCTTAAATCCCTCTCCCCTGCCCCCTCTACCTTCACCTCCAACAAACAATGCGACGAGCTCATGGACTTCTTTATTACTAAGATTGACACCATCCAACTGCATCGGCTGCTTCTCCCCTTCCCCTTGGCTACCAAGCCAAATTTCCCCCTCGGTTCACCCCTACCGTAGCCCTCAACATGTGTCTTTCTCTAGTTTCTTACCTATCTCCCCTTATCCTCTCTCCAAACTCATCTTCTCCATGAGACTGACCTGCTTTTTTGGTCCCATTCCCACTAAACTGCTTCCCACCCAGCTTCCCTTTTCAACCCTCATACTACCTGACATTGTAAATGGTTCCCTCTCCTCAGGGACTGTCCCCCTTCCCTTCAAAACCGACATCATCATCCCCTCCTTAAAAAACCCACCCTCAACCCCTCTGTCCTTACAAACTACTGCCACATCTCCTACCTCATTTTCCTCTCAAGTCCTTAAATGTGTTGTCGTCTCCGAAATCCATGCCCATCTTCTCCACAAATCCATATTTGAATTTCTCTAATCAAGTAGCCGCCCCTGCCACAGCACTGAAATGGCCTTGATGAAAGTCATAAATGGCATCCTCTGTGACTGATTGTGGTGCACTATCCCTCTTTGTCCTCCATGTCCACTCTGTAGTATTTGACATGGTTGATCACACCATCCTCCTCAAATGCCTCTCCTCCATTGTCCAGCTCAGTGGGACTGCTATCACTTGGTTCCACTCTTACCTATCCAATTGTAGTGAGAGCATCTGCAGCAATAGTTTCTCTTACTGCCTGCACACCATGACCTCCAGAATCCCCACAGGATCTATCCTTGGCCCACTCCTCTTCCTTATCTACATGCTGCCCCTTGGAGACATCATCCGAAGACACGGGCTCAGCTTCCACATCTACGCTGACAACATTGATAAGAAATAGGTAATAGAGGAAATAATGACACGTTTGCAGATGATACTAAAATCGGCTGTGTAGTTGATACTGAAGAAGGAAGCTGTAGACTGCAGGAACATATCAATAAATTGGTCAGGTGGGCAGACAGTGGCAAATGGAATTCAATCCAGAGAAGTGTGAGGTAATGCATTTGGGGAGGGCTAACAAGGAAAGGGAATACACATTAAATGGTAGGGCACTGACTAGTGTAGAGGAAAAAAAGGGACCTTGGAGTGCATGTCCACAGATCCCTGAAGGTAGCAGGCCAGGTAGATAAGGTGGTTAAGAAGGCATAAGCAATGCTTGCCTCTATTAGCCATGGCATAGAATACACGAACAAGGGGGTTATGTTTCAACTGTCGAAAACACTAGTTAGGCCTCAGCTAGAGTACTACGTGCAGTTCTGGCTACCACATTACAGGAAAGATGTGATTGCACTAGAGGGTACAGAGGAGATTTACAAGGATGTTGCTGGGAGTAGAGAATCTTAGCTATGAGGAAAGACTGGATAGGCTGGGTTTGTTTTCCTTGGAACAGAGGAGGCTGAGGGGAGACTTTATTGAGGTGTATAAAATTATGAGGGGCCTAGATAAAGTAGATAGAAAGGACCTATTTCCCTTAGCAGAGGGGTCAAAAACCAGGGGACACAGATTTAAAGTAATTGGTGGAAGGTTTCAAGGGGATTTGAGGGGAAATTTCTTCCTCAGAGGGTTGTGAGGGTCTGGAACTCACTGCCTGAAAGGGTGGTAGAGGCAGAAACACTAACCACATTTAAAAAGTACTTGGATGTGCACTTGGGATGCTGTAACCTGCAGGGCTACGGACCAAGAGCTGGGAAGTGGGATTAAGCTGGATAGCTCTTTGTTGGCCGGCGCGGACACGATGGGCTGAAATGACCTCCTTCCATGCTGTAACGTTCTATGATTCTACGTAAGATAGATAAATCGCAAGGACCCGATGGTTTCCACGCTAGGGTATTAAAAGAAGTAGGTAAGGAAATTACAGATGCAATCTTCCAAAGCTTTCTTGATTTGGGATTGGATTGGAAAATTGCAAATGTCACTCCATTATTTAAGAAGGATGGGAGATAGAAACCAGGCAACTACAGACCTGTCAGTCTAATGTCAGTTGTGGGGAGGTTAATAGAATCTGGTATTAGGGACAGAGGGGGAATTTTAATGTGCATGAGCATTTGGGTGTGGGTGGGGGGGTTAAGTCCTGAAAAACTGCGAGCGCTTGGGAAGCTGGCTCCAACCCGCCGACTACCGCATTTAACTCCAGCGCGTTAGGCTGTGTGCGCGCAATCCCCTCGGGAGAGACGGGTTGTCAATTTCAACCTGTTAATCACTCAATTAGAGCAATATTAACATGGCTATAGCAGTTGAACTGTGGGTCACACCTCGAAGCAAAGTTACCGGCTGGCTGCTCAAAGACAAGGAAGATACACTTAAAACTTGGCTGAAGACAGCCGTGAGGACCCCAACTAATGAGGCCCAGGAGCGCTACACTGAAAGCCATGTGACAACCAGATGTGTCATTGAGCAAGCCATCAGCATGCTGAAGATGTGCTTCGGGTGCCTGGACCGATCTGGAGGCACCCTTCAGTACGCACCAGCCAGGGGCTCCAGAATGGTCATGGTGTGCTGCGCTCTGCACAACATTGTGCAGCAGCGATTTTTGGACCTGCAGGAGGAACAAAACTCAGAGCACAGAGCCTCTTCAGACGATTCTGAGGAGGAGGAAGAGGAGGCTGAATGTGATTTGCACCAGCAGCGGCGTTCATTGCTGCCCAGGATGCCCTCATTATTGCAAGGTTCACTTAGGTTCCACCAGTCCACCCATCTGACAACAACATGCAAAAGCCATTACAACCCCCAGTCCCCTTCCCCAATGGCACCAACACAAAGCAATCCTGCAAACAACCAAGCATCCCCTTCACAGCCCTCCATTGCTCGGTGTTAATCATGTCTTACCATTCATGACAAGTAAAAAGGCCACTTGCAGCTAGCAAACAAAAATGGGCAAGACAGGAAAGTGGTGGAAACAAATAATATATGTGGTTCAAAAATGTAACAGAAACTTAACAATCTAATATTGTGTAACACAGCCATGTGCATACCTTGTGCAAATACAAATCTTTACTCTTCCCCTTCCTAGCACTTCTATGTGGTGCAACCCCTGTGGCTTCAGGAGAGATGGAGGTAGGTTGCTCAGATCCCTGCTCTGAATGCTGAGATGGTCTTGGCCAATGTCCTCTGGATTTTGGAGCCCATGAGGGCCCTGGCAAAGGCTGCTCCACTGCAGGGACACAAGGCAGCATGTAGGGTACTGACTGAGCAGGGGGCAACAGGTGAGAAGTGGAAGCACTTTGAGCCAAGTCCCCACATCCATGTCCCCTTTCACCATCATCCCTCTCATGGCCCACCCGCACATCCCTACGAGCAATGATTGGAGAACACTTTGCTGCAGATCAGTAGGGTGATGAATGGCAAAAGCTAGGGTATCATTCATCCTATTTAAGGTGGCATTCAGAGTGTGCAAGCCACCGGTGAAAGCCTGCATGAACTCGTGTGAGTGCCACATTTGATGCTCCATGCAGGTGGCCACTCTTCCATGGACAAAGACATTATCGCAAAGGCCTGCGACATCATGCCACACATGCTTGAGACAGACTCCTCCAATCTCTCTGCAAGCATGCACAGTGCAGCTGGAACGCCTGCCAGTATATCGCACATTCTTTGCTGCTGCTCCAGCAGTATTCTGTTTATCAACGGCCCCCACATCTGGTATAGCATCTGCGTCCAGCTGAGCAGAGCTGAGAGTGTCCTGCGGCCTCCAATGTGGACTCTCCACTGCTGTCCCTGACTCCACCATCTGTTCTTGCTCACCTGTGAGTATCTGAGCTGGTGCATGGTCTGCATGAGTTCTGTGATGATACACCCTCAGAGGGAGTGACCTCCTCTGATGAGTCATTGTTTTCCTCCTGGACCACCTCCTGTGGGATACTTGAAGGCCCTGTGGGAGATCAAAGACATTAATTAGAATTGTTACGGTAAGAATGTTATAACTGATCATTATGCACATGATCACATTTCACTTGCTATTGACATCAAGTCAATGTGAGTGTTATATGCCATATGGCTGTCTGATATTTAATTCTGTCACCAGGTAGCTGGGAGGTTCCCATCTCCCCATCTCCGATGGCCAGGCACGTCAAGACTCCATCGATCTCCAGCGCCTCCTCCTCTGCAGCCATCAGTTGTGAGATGACTGGAGGGCCAACTCCGGTTCTCTGCCTCTCCCTCGTGTTCTGTGCTCTCTTCTCCTACAAGGAGGGAAAGAAGAGACATTGAGTGAGAGCAATGGCATGTGTTGAATGGATGGATGGAGAGCATTTGTTGAGGGTGACTGAGGGAGAGGCCTGACATTGCATAAGGATGAGAGTGAGTATCAGTGGTGGATGGACAGATGGGGATGTGAGGAAGTGCATAGACAATGAGAGATGGGTGTACCTGCAAGGTAAAGTGATGTGAGGAGTGAAGTGCTGGGGTAGGCTTGAGAAGGCAGAATGAGGGGATTGGGGTGATAAACACATCAGGATGTAGGTGAATGTGCCACTGTACTCACCTTTCCTGCCCTGCTTATGTCATTGAACCACTTTCTGCACTGAATTCACGAGCATGGCACCACGCTTCTGCTGCTGACCTTATGGGCAACCACCAGCCACGCCTTCCTTGTTTCATCTGCAGGCTTCTTCCTCCCCTCAGTAGGGAAGAGTATTTCCCTACGGGCCCTTTCAGCCCCCAGCATCACATCCAGGGAGGCGTCACTAAAATGAGGACTCCATTCTGTCAGGTCTTTCTATTGTGCTTCCAGCTCCAAACTCCATCAAATTACATGGATGGAGTGTCTCTTTAAATACTGGTCATCACGCCCGCTCACGCTAATTGGTCAGGAAACCCGGAAATGATATGGTGGCTGGGTTAAAAAGTCACTGACATATATGCTGCATGATATTTCCCGCGTGATACAGGACACTCCACTCCTAGCACGTTGCAAAGTTAAAATCCAGCCCTCTAGAGTGTCTGAGCACTTGGACAAATTTGAGCACAGTGGATAAGGAAGTGTCTATGGATGTCATCTATACAGACTTCCAGAAGGCATTTCATAAGGCTCCACAAAAGAGATTATTAGCAAAAATGAACATGCATGGAATTGGAGGCAACCTTGCAACATTGGTAGGAAGAAAGGAGACAGAGAATAAGGATAAAGGGTACATACTCTGATTAGCAGGACATGACAAGTGGTGTTCCCAAGGATCTTTACTGGGGCCTCAGCTTTTCACCATATTTATCAATGACTTGGATGAAGGAATAGTGAGTTGCATATCCAAGTTTGCAGATGACATTAAGTTGGAAGGCAGAGTAAGTAGTGCAGATGGGAGCAGGAAGTTACAAAGGGACATAGACAGATTAAGTGAGTGGGAAAAAATGTGGCAAATAGAGTTCAATGTGGGAAAATGTGACGTCATCCATTTGGATCCAAGAAAGACAAATCGGAGTATTTACTAAATGATGAGAAGCTAGGAACTGTGGAGGAGCAAAGATATTTGGGTGCCCGTGTACACAAATCATTAAAAGCTCATAGGGCTGGATTTTCTCAGCCCCGAGGAGATGGGTATGGAGGCGGGACTGCTGGGAAAGTTGCAGAATTTGGGGGCGGGTGGCAAACCCGCCCCCAACCCACCTCCGTGCCCTCTTGCCAGGAGGTGGGAAGCCATCCCACCCCGGGTCCCATCTCCTTGGAGGCGGGAAGGGATTAAAGCCAATTAACTGCCTGTTAACAGGTAGTTAACAGGCAGAAAATAGGATTATCCCCATTTTTCATCCTGAAGTGCCGGCTTCCCGACCTGGGGGATCCCCGCCGGGGTGTACGAGGTCTGCGGGGGTTGGAGGGATCTGAAAGTGCGATGTAGAGGTGAGTGATGGGTGCAAGTGTGGAGTGGTAAGTATGTGAAGTGAGTGTAAAGTGTTAGAAAATGTTAACTTACCTTTGTTTCTATCTACAGCCTTCAGCCGCTGGGGAGCCGGAGTCCCCGACATCTCCATTGTAGAGATCTCAGACTGCCTGTTGCATCCTCCGATCCAACAGCCAGCTGATTTCTGCAAAGTAGAAAGGTTAGATGAGTCCTGAACACAAGGTCTCATCAAACTACACAGAATGTCAGTGTTTGACAGCTTCACAGAGCTGTCAAATGATGACATTTCTTCTTTCAAAAGTTCTTGACAGATGACAGATACGGTGACGTGTTCTGTCACTGACTTCCATCTAATTGGCCTGCTGAGCCTATCGGGCATGCTTAACAAGGTCAATCAGGGGAAAATCCCGCTGGTTGGCCAGAAGTTGATGGAGGCTGGACTGAAACCCGACAAGTGGGAGTCCCGCCTCCAAAAGCTTCCCATTCAGAAAATCCAGCCCAGAGAGTCATAACGGCACAGAAAGAGGCAATTGGGCCCTTTGAGTCCATGCCGGCTCTCTAGAGCAATCCAGTCAGTCCCATTCCCCCGCTCCATCCTCGTAGCCCTGCAAGTTTATTTCCCTCAAGTGCCGATCCAGTCTCCCCTTGAAAACATTGAGTGTGTCCACTTCCACCACTTCTGTCAGCAGCGAGTTCCAGGTCCTCACCACTCGCTGCGTAAAAAAGTTTTTCCTCACATTCCCCCTGTATCTCTTGCCCAAAACCTTAAATCTGTGTCCCCTAGTCCGTGTACCATAAATTAGTGGGAACAGCCTTTCCCCGTCTAGCCTATCCAAACCCGTCATAATCTTATACACCTCTATCAAATCACCCGTCAACCTCCTTTGCTCTAATGAAAACAAATCCAGCTTCTCCAACCTGTCCTTGTAGCTAAGATCCCCCATCCCCAGACCATTCTGGTAAATCTCCTCTGCACCCTCTCAAGTGCCTTCACATCCTTCCTAAAGTGTGGTGACCAGAACTGGACGCAATACTCCAGTTGTGGCCTAACCAGCGCTTTATAAAGGTTCAGCATAACTTCTGTACTTTTGTATTTAATACCTCTATTTATGAAGCCCAAAATCCCATATGCTTTGCTAACCACTCTCTCAATATGTCCTGCCACCTTCAGGGACCTATACACATTAACTCCCAGGTCCCTCTGTCCCTGCACACTCTTTAAAACTGTGCCATTAAGTGTATATTGCCTCTCCCTGTTCCTTCTGCCAAAATGCATCGCCTCACACTTCACTGTATTAAATTCCATCTACCACATGTCTGCCCATTCTGCTAGCCATTCTATGTCCTGTTGCAGTCAATTGGTATCATCCTCACTGTTTGCCACAACGCCAACTTTGGAGTCACCGGCAAATTTAGAAATTCTACTCTGTATTCCAATATCCAGCTCATTTATATATATCAAAAAATGCAGTGGCCCCAGCACTGGTCCTTGGGGAACACCACTGTCTACAATCCTCCAGTCTGAAAAACAGCCATTTACCACAACTCGCTGTTTTCTGTCCTTAAGCCAATTCCTTATCCAAGCTGCCACTGACCCACCTATTCCATGAGTCTCAATTTTGTTAACCAGCCTTCTATGTGGTACTTTGTCAAACGCCTCCCTAAAATCCATGTAGACAACATCCATTGCATTCCCTTCATCAATCCACCCTGTTACTTCATCAAAAAATTCAATTAGATTAGTCAAACACGATCTGCCTTTTACAAATCCGCGTTGGCTCTCCTTAATTAGCTTAAACCTCTGCAAGTGCCCCTTAATTTTTTCCTTGATTATTGTTTCTAAAACTTTACCCACCACTGATGTTAAACTGACTGGCCTGTAGTTACTAGGATTGTCCTTACACCCTTTCTTGAACAATGGTGTCACATTTGCCACTTTCCAATCCTCAGGCACCTCCCCCGCATCTAGGGAAGAATCGAAAATTATGGCAAGCCCTTCTGCTATCTCCTCCCCCAATTCCCTTAGCAACCTGGGATGCAAGCCATCTGGACCAGGTGACTTATCCACTCTAAGCATATCCAGCCTTTCTACTACATCCTGTCTATCAATTTTCACCCCTTCCATTGCTTCTACCTTTTCCACTTCTACTGATATTTTGTCAGCATCCACCTCCTTAGTAAACACCGATACAAAGTACTCATTGCATATTCTAGCCTTGCCCTGTGCCTCTAAGCATATATCACCTTCTTTGTCCCTAATAAGCTCCACCCCGCTTCTTACTACCCGCTTACTGTTTACATGCCGGTAGAAAATGTTTGGGTTCCCTTTTATGTTAACCGCCATTCTACTCTCGTATTCTCTCTTTGCCAATCTTATTTTCATCTTCACTTCCCCTCCCAACTTATTTATTGATCACTACATCCCCCTTTCTTTGGAGGTTTTACAAAATCAATATCAATCAACTTTCAAGAAAACAATAAAGATAATATCAGTAACACTTTTGTTAGTGCTCTATAAACATAAACATTTTCAAAACAGTCAACACATTTTCAAAGCTTTACATTGTACTCAAAGATTAAGTCTATCAGGCTCTTTTGCTTCACGTGTGGATCTTCTCAACACGGGTAAGTCTGATGTGTCTTCATGAGATTGTTCTGGCGGTGAATGACAAGATGCAGTTGCGGCATTGTCATCAATCTGCTCTTGTATAGAGCGAGGTCTCCTTGCGATCTTTGCTTGGAGAGGGTTTCAGTGTTTCCTTCACTCTTCATGCCATAACTCTCAATGTAGTCAATGCACTCTCGAAAAACTGCTGGCAGCTGGATCCCATCATACAGCATAGTCCTCTCAGCAGCCTCGGCTAATAGAACACCAAAGATTGGCCTGAGGGAAGAAGGAGTATCCACCGGAACTGCTTTCTGCTCTGGTGCAGGCTTCTTCTTTTTCTTTTTCTCTTTCCACTGCTTAACAACATCTGCTGCGGTTATATCTTTGGACTTTTTCTCCTTGTGTTTTTCCTCTTTGTGCTTCTCTTTGACCTTAAAGTCTTTTTCTTTCTTCTTGGAGAAACTAGGCTTTTTGAAGGCATGGATACCCTTTGGCCTTTTCATCCTTGATGGGCTCTCTGCTTCATCACCTGAGTCATCTGGTCTGCTTATGGCACAGTTTATACGGTAGACTCTCTTGACCAGTTCTAAGTCTTCACAAGCTTTGTCACCTAGTATCGAATCAAGTCTTTCAGCCACAACAGAAAACATGAGATGATGCACTTTGTCTTTGACTGTCACTTTAAGTCTGCATACACCTAAGCTATCTATTTTCTGTCCATTATAGCTCTTCAGTAGTACTGACTTTTTCTGTATTTTGGGCTTTTCTTTCATATTTTTTATGTCACTCATACTGATTAAGTTTGCTTTTGCCCCAGTGTCCAGTTTCAATGTAACTAATGCTCCATTTATCTGCAGTGGGATCATCCATTTGTCCTCTTTTACTGCATTAACTTTATGTTCAGCATTGTCTATTTCTGAGGGCTGCACATGTTCTGTATCTTTTTTGATATCGTCACATGACACCATTCCTACAAAAAATGTCTCACTTAAATCAGTGTCCTCAATCACATTAACTCGTTGCCCTTTCGTCATTTTTACTTTTGAAAAGCATTGTTTGGCAAAGTGATTCTTTCCATTACACTTTGTGCACATTTTTCCAAACGCTGGGCAGTGTCTTAACTGGTGTTTGTAACCACAGCGTTTACAATTAAAAATTTCATCCTCCGATTGCTTTTCATTTCTGTTCTGCCCACGTTTCTTCCCCTTGTAGGACACAGCACCGACAGCAGCATTTTCACTCATTACAATCGCATCATTATTGATTTCACTGAAAGTCTTCGTGTGTTTTCGAGCTAGCTCGCTGGCTTGGCATATTTTCACTGCATTTTCCAAATTTAGTTCGGTTTCTCTCAACAGACGTTCCCTGACTTTTTTATCATGAATACCAAACACAATCTGGTCACGAATCATGGATGCTTTGAGCTCAGAGAAATTACATGTCTGTGCTTTCAGTTTCAGATCAGTTATAAAGCTAACAAAAGTCTAATTTTGTTGCTGTGTCCGAGAACAGAAGATGTATCTTTCATACGTCTCATTCTTTTTGGGAGAGCAATGTGCATCAAATTTTTTTAGCACATCTTCTAATTTTTCTCTGTTCTCCGCTGGATTAAATACAAATGTATTAAATAACTCTATCACCTGTGGGCCTGCAACCGTGAGCAGCAACGTTATCTTCCTTGCGTCTGGCTTCGTACCGAATCCGATGGCTGCAATGTAGAGTTCGAATTGTTGTTTAAAAGTCTGCCAATTGTAGTCGATTTTTTCTGTGAGATTCAAACGCTCTGGTGGCTTCAAATTCTCCATGTCACTTTTCACAATTTTCAGCAGATCTTCACCACCCTGGTACCATGTTATGTTCATTAATAAATTAGACATTCTTATTATGAACACAGCTAGCTTTTGCTAGTTACTTTTATTGAGCACATGTGGACTTGTACAGCATCTTGTAGAGGCTTTCATCTTGACTGCTGCCTTGTGGGTAGCCTAGCCTCATGGGTAATGTAGTCTTAATACATATATAGCTGGGTAGTGTAGTTTTATACATACAGCTATATACAGCTCTACTGCTCCACCTAGTGTCCACCACAGAATGACGTTATTGATCACTACAGTATTCTCTGTTTGCCAATCTTATTTTCATCTTCACTTCCCCTCCCAACTTATTGTATTTGGTCTGGTTCTCCCTTGAATAATTCACCTGACACGCATCATACACCCTCTTTTTTGTTTCATCATCATCTCTATCTCCCTTGTCCTTCAAGGGCCCTTAATTTGGTCCCCTTACCCTTCCCTCTTGTTGGAATGTACCTAGCCTGTACTTGGAACATCTCCTCCTTAAAGATCACTCAATGTTCCATTACAGTTTTTCCTGTCAGTCTTTGGTTCCATTTTACCCTGGCTAGACCCTTTCGCATCCCATTGAAGTTAGCCCTATTCCAGTTTAGAAGTTCCACTCTAGATTGTTCCTTGCTCCTCTCCATTGCTAATCTAAATCTTATGATATGATGATCACTCGTACCCAAGTGTTCTCCCTCAGACACATGGTCGACCTGGCCCACCTCATTCCCCAGCACTGGTACAAGAAGCAATCAAAAAGGCTAATGGAATGTTGGCCTTTATTTCAAGGGAGCTAGAATACAAAGGGGAGGAAATTATGCTTCATTTGTAGAGAGCCTTGTTCAGATCCCAACTAGAGTACTGTATTCAGTTTTGGGCACAACACCTCAGGAAGGTTATACTAGCCCTGGAGAGGGTGCAGCGCAGGTTCACCAGAATGATACTGGGGGTTAAAAGGTTAAATTATGAGGACAGGTTACATAAACTTAGCTTGTATAAAGAAAGAAAGACTTGCATTTATATAGCGTCCTTCACAGCGTTCCAAAGTGCTTTACAGCCAGTGAAGTACTTTCGAAGTTGTTAAGTCTGTGTGTTATAATGAGAATTATTACACAGACCACAAGAGTAAATTTTAACAGGTCTTTACTGGTCGAAGGTCAGGGCGGAACTGCCCAATAAATCATTACACAGCACTTATATACCGGTGTGGTCACCACCGGTATTACAGTATACAGCAGCCAAGATAAAATAGTGCAACCCTTAAAATAGTTCTCTTAAAGGTGGAACGGTTACATACACTACAATCCTCCCTTTTTAGCTTAACAGTATATATATTCCCCATTAAACATAACATCATAACATATATACACAACTTCATGTAAAAACAGTTCACAGATTCAGTCTCTGCGGAGGCGCCTCCTGCGCTTCCTGACTCGGTCCGGATAACGCCTCGGTGGTGTAGTAGTTCTCAGTGGTGTAGTAGGCTCTCGTTGCTGGGTTGACTCATCTAATAGTCCTTCACTGGACTTAACAGCTTGAACTTTCTTAACTTCAGAACCAGCATTGCTGACTTCTAAAGGCTCGAGTACCTTGGGAAGTTTTCCTACTTCCAGACTGATTTGGCTCAGTTCGGAGGGACCACGTGCGTGACCTGGTAGGGGTGATAATGGTCCAGATGAGTCATCATCTTCTGCTTCTTCTCTATTGTCTTCTATTTCCTCCATGCCCAGCTGGACGTTAGCCAGCTTTTGTTCCAAATCCAGACATCTCTCCTGAAGAGACTTCTTCATGTGTTCAGCTTCATCCAGCTTTTTCTGGGCTTCCTGCAAGTCTTTTACTAATGACATCATTTGTGATTTCAATACTTCAACTTCATTCGGAGATTGATTGTTCGGACTATTCAATCCCTCTACTGGAGCAGCTGTTTCAGCATTCTGTTGTTCTACATTGACGTGAGTCAGCGTACTCTTGGCATCCAAGGGCTGCTCTGCTGCAATCTTCTCAGTCTGTGTTGCAACCTCAGCTGTTTCAATAACTTTTGAGAGCTCCGAACCCCTTTCCTTTGAAGATTGAAGCTCGTGTTCAAGTTTTTCCAATTTCAGAGTCTTGTCCCTCAGCATATGAAGGAGTTGGCTGACCATTAACTCTTCTGACATCAGACGTTTCCCAGTATCGTCGTCATGTGTTTTTGACATATAGGCTGCAGGGCTGTTTGTAACCTTGCACTGGGGCTCCTTTGTTGCTTTTAATTCGCCATCATCCGCAGCCTCCACCATTCGAATTTCAACAAATGAATCGTTCGGTGATGCTGCACCCAACTTCAGTAGGAGCTCGGAATTCATGGCAACCAAATCAGCCTTTTCTGCCTGCAACCTGCTAACAAGCGCCTTCAGTTGCTGAACATCTTGCTCCACCAGATTAGAGCACGCACCTTCAGAAACCGAATCAGCTTTGATTCGTTTGGCCTCCTCGCGCAGACGGTTTGTGTGTTCCTGCTCCATTTTCTCCATCAGCTGCTTCTGCTGTCTTCCCAGATTCTCCAACTCTGTGTCAAAGAACTTTTTCTTTGCATTCATCTCTTGCTCAAAATGGCGAATCATTTGTTCTAATTGCTGTTGTAGTTTGAGATTGAGTTGAGTTCGAGCCCGGTGTTCCTCAGAAATGTGCATGTCTGTAGACTGGACAGACTCAGAATTCTCTGTCAAACTATGTTGTTGTTGTTCAGTGGAATTCTGTTCTGATACTTTGTTCTCCTTCATTTTTCCATCATTAGTCTGCAAGTCCATTTTAGACTTGTCTTTTACACATGGGCTGGTCTTACCATCATCAGTTCCAGAGTCTGAGCTGATTGTCTTCACCGAGTTCTCACTCTCTGCTTTGTCACTGTCACTGCGGCATATGCCCTCATCCAATATTCTGGACAATCGTTCAGGTTTGACATCTTTTCTTTTTCCGGAATCTACCATCATTGCTTTTAGGGAGTGCCAGTCCATATTTATTTTCTTGATCCACTCCCGTCCCAGAAGTGGTGGACCTCCCTCAGGTAGTACATATAAGTCCATTCCTTGGTGTTCTTTGCCCTTGTGTCTCACCTTGACTTTTATCTTTCCGATGGGGTATACTCTCTGCCCCGTGTATGTCTGCAATACTATCTCCGTATCCCGTAGGGGAATATGTGTGAATAACCTTTTGTAATCTTGCTTATTCATGACCGTCAACGCTGATCCAGTGTCCAATTCCATCTTCACTTGGACTCCTGCTATCTGCAGTGTGACCCAAATAGTTTGTCGGTCAGCTTCCTTACTCACGTTGTGAATTCTCAGACTACCCAGTTCCTTGCTGTTGGAGTCTGAATCCGAATTCTGTTCATCCGAACTCTTCACAACCACCTTATGTACCTTTCTGCACTTTTCCTGTGGTGACTTTTTGTTGCTGGTCTTCTTTCCTGACCGGCATACTTTAGCTATGTGACCAAGCTTGCCACATTTTCTACATTCCTGGTTTTTAAACCAGCCTTGGTTCTGATCGTGTGTTGTCTTCCCACAACGATAACATTTCGTTGTACCCAAAGCCATTTGATCTACGCTGAGTACCGCTGCCTTCAGCTGCATTTCCGCAGTGCCTCTCGCTGTGGCTTCGTGCGATGCTGCAATAGAGACAGCCTTATCAAGTGTAAGATCATTCTCTTCAAGTAGCCGCTTTTGTGTTCCTTCTTTCGACAATCCGCACACGAATTTGTCTCTCAGTGCCTCTGTCAGTCCTTCCCCAAACTGACAGTATTTCGCTAGCTTACGCAGTTCAATTAAGTACTCCGCGTTGCTTTCCTCTTTCAGTTGCGTTCTCGCATAAAATTTAAATCGTTCCGCTAACATCAGCGGTGTGGGGTTCAAATGATCCTTCAGGACAGCAACAATATTAGCAAAAGTCTGATCCGCCGGTTTAGCTGGTGATAGAAGATGCTTCAATAGCCCGTATGTCTTCGCACCCATTGAGTTTAGTAAGGTTAGTGCTTTATCTTCATTTGATATTTTATTTGCCTTACAATATATCTCTATGCGTTCTACATACGTGGCCCAATCTTCAACATCGGGATCGAAATCGTTGATGTTACCACGCTTAGACATCCTCGCAATCTTCTTGAGAAACAAAAAGAATTTTTTTTTCTTTAACTTTTTTTTTCAAAATGGCGGTTTCCCACGCTTGTCTTCTTCCCCGCCTACTAAAATGGCGGCTTCCCGCGTTTGCTCCCGCGCTTGTCTTCTTCCCCGCCTACTAAAATGGCGGCTTCCCGCGTTTGCCTTTCTCCCCCGCTGGCTGTAATGGCGATTGCCGTATTGCTGCGTTCGCCCTCCCCAGCGGTTTTCAAATCGTGCCTCCCAGTCCCTCTTGCAGTCTGGTCCTTTCCCCCGGCTGCGGCTGAGTTCTCCGCGGTTTTTTTATTTTCTCCCGCGCCTAACGCTGACCCGGTCGCTGCGCCTCGCGGCTTTTTCACCGGTCGCGGTCGAGCTTGCAGTCCGGTCCTTTCCCCCGGCTGCGGCTGAGTTCTCCGCGGTTTTTTTATTTTCTCCCACGCCTTACGCTGACCCGGTTGCTGCGCCTCGCGGCCTCGGTAGCTGCCCGGCCTTTTTCACCGGTCGCGGTCGAGCTCTCTCTCGACGCTGTTGCGTCTCCCAGCCCGCTTGCAGCCCGGTCTCTCACACCGGCTGCGTTTGTATTCACCGCGGCTTCCGTGCCTTACGCTGCCCCAGTCTCAGCGCGTCTGGCCCCGACTTCTGTCCGGCTCTTTTCCCCCCCGGCCGTGGTCGAGTTCTCCGCCCTTATCTCCTCCGTTCTTCCCTCCCCTATTTCACAGCCAACGTGGCCGACTTGCTGCTCGTCGCTGATCGGCTTACCCACCACCGTGATAGAAGGGATGATCACTGCTTGTTGCTGATGGAAGGCTTCGTGTCAGAATTCTTCCTTTGCTCTGCAGACTCGAGTCTTCTCTCAGCAGAATGATGAGGGCGGATGCCTCTTCTCGACGCCCGTTAAACTGCCTTGGATGTATCTTTGCCGCAGGGTAAGATCGTACTCGTCGCCACTGTTAAGTCTGTGTGTTATAATGAGAATTATTACACAGACCACAAGAGTAAATTTTAACAGGTCTTTACTGGTCGAAGGTCAGGGCGGAACTGCCCAATAAATCATTACACAGCACTTATATACCGGTGTGGTCACCACCGGTATTACAGTATACAGCAGCCAAGATAAAATAGTGCAACCCTTAAAATAGTTCTCTTAAAGGTGGAACGGTTACATACACTACAGAAGTGTAATCACTGTTGTAAGCCCTCACAAACAGCAACGCGATAATGACCATATAATCTGTTTTTGTTATGTTGATTGAGGGATAAATATTGGCCAGGACACCGGGGATAACTTCCCTGTTCTTATACAAAATAGTGCCATGGGTTTTTTACGTCCATCCAGAGAGCAGATGGGGCCTCGGTTTAACCTCCCATCCGAAAGATAGCACCATCGACAGTGCAGCACTCCCTCAGCACCGCACTGGAGTGTCAGCCAAGATTTTTGTGCTCAAGTCTCTTGAGTGGGACTTAGAATTCACAACCTTCTGACTCAGGTGTGAGAGTGCTGCCCACTGAGCCACGGCTGACACTTCTTCAGTGTGTATCTGCTTGAGTATAGAAGGTTGAGCGGTGATCTAATCGAGCTATTTGAAATGATAGGTAAAGAGAAACTATTTCCTCTGGTGGGGGGTTCCAGAACAAGAGGATTAGGGGGTGAAATTGGGTGCCTTTGCGCCTCCCGTTAGCGTCCCTGGGGGCACTAATGGGACGCAAAAGGCTTTGTGACCGAGCGCAGCGCTAACATCGACACAAGCCATATTCGGCGGGAGTGTTGCAGCGGCACTACGGCGTTACGCCCCGATCCCCTTCACCCGGAGATCATGATTTAATCGCCGTGCGCATCGCCCCGGTAGCACCCCGGACCTGAAATTGACTTCTGCCCCCTGCAGCAGCGCCAGTCTAAAACACCGACAGCTGCAGGAGGCGTGCATTGGGCGGCCGGCCGCTTTGGGCGTGATGATTAAAGGCGAGGTGGCTCATGATTAAAGGCGAGGTGGCCGAGGTAAGTGGAATAAAAACTTACCTTTCCTGTTCTAGTTTTTTTCGTGGGTCCCTGCCTGCAATCGATCAGCCCAGCACTCTGCTTGAGTGCTGGGCTGATCGCGCAGGATTGCGGCTGCCTTGGTGGTCCAGATACGTACTTTTTAAATTGCAGAGCCTGCAGCGATGGCCCTTCCCTTTAAGGGAAGGAAGGAGCCTTTGAATGCGGCAGCGCTGCACGGCCCAGTGTGCAGCGCTGCTGAAGACATTTTTTTATTCATTCATGGGATGTGGGCGTCGCTGGCAAGGCCAGCATTTATTGCCCATCCCTAGTTGCCCTTGAGAAGGTGGTGGTGAGCCGCCTTCTTGAGCCGCTGCAGTGAAGGTACTCCCACAGTGCTGTTAGGGAGGGAGTTCCAAGATTTTGACCCAGCGACGATGAAGGATCAGCGATATACTTCCAAGTCAGAATGTTGTGTGACTTGGAGGTGAACTTGGAGGTGGTGGTGTTCCCATGCGCCTGCTGCCCTTGTCCTTCTAGGTGGTAGAGGTTGCGGATTTGGGAGGTGCTGCCGAAGAAGCCTTGGCGAGTTGCTGCAGTGCATCTTGTAGATGGTACACAGAATACTCAGCCTCTGACCTGCTCTTGTTGCCACAGTATTTATGTGGCTGGTCCAGTTAAGTTTCTGGTCAATGGTGACCCCCAGGATATTGATGGTGGGGAATTCGGCGGTGGTTAGACGCTCGCTTTTTGGAGATAGTCATTGCCTGGCACTTATGTGGCGTGAATGTTACCTGCCACTTATAAGCCCAAGCCTGAATGTCATCCAGGTCTTGTTGCATGCGGGCACAGACTGCTTCATTATCTGAGGAGTTGCGAATGCCACTGAACACTGTGCAGTCATCAGCAAACATCCCCACTTCTGACCTTATGATGGAGAGAAGGTCATATGAAGCAGCTGAACATGGTTGGGCCTAGGACACTGCCCTGAGGAACTCCTGCAGCGATGTCCCGGGGCTATGATGATTGACCTCCAACCACCACAACCATCTTCCTTTTTGCTAGGTATGACCGCAGCCAGTGGAGAGTTTTCCTCCCCGATTCCCATTGACTTCAGTTTTACTAGCATGCCTTGATACCACACTCGGTCAAATGCTGCCTTGATGTCAAAGGCAGTCACTCTCACCTCACATCTGGAATTCAGCTCCTTTGTCCATGTTGTCAGACATCTTTTCCGACATCCAATCTTGGATGAGCTGCAATTTCCTCCAGTTCAACATTAGGAAGACCAAAGCAATCATCTTCGGCCCCCGCCACAAATTCCATACCCTTGCCACCGATTCCATCTCCCTCCCCTGGCACTGTTTCAGGTTGAACCAGACTGTTCATAATCTCGGTGTCCTATTCAACTCCAAGCTGAGCTTCGTACCCTATATCCTCTCCATTTCAAAGACCGCCTACTTCCACCTCCCTAATTCCACCTGCTTCAGTCCTTGCTTCAGCCCATATGCTCCCTTTTTCATCCCCAGACTCGACTGTTCCATTGCTTCTCTGACAAGCCTCCCTTCAGCCACCCTCCATAAGCTTCAACTAATCCAGAATTCTGCTACCTGTAAAGTATCCTGCACCAAGTGCTGCTCACCAGTCACCTACAACACCCAAGGAAATCATAGTTCCTCCAACTTTGATCCCTTCACCCCACCATTGGCGGCTGTGCCTTCAACAGCTTGGGTCCTGCCCTCTGAAATTCCCTCTCCACCTTCCTCTCCTCCTTTAATACTCTCCTTAAAACCCAATGCTTTGGCCAAGTTTCTGGTCATGCTGCTAATCTCTCTTTCCTTGGATCCGCGTTCATTTTGATCTGATTACACCTCCACGAAGCCTCTTAGGATGTACTTTACATTAAAGGCACTATGCAAATGCAAGTTATTGTTGTTGTATTCCAAACTTCTGAACCCAGTTCTGATGAATCTGTAGTTATTCTGCCCTCCTTGCACCAAGTTCTTTTCTATGAAACAAACATATCAAAAGTAATGTTTGAATTTTCCTGTAATTGCAAACAATTGTTAACTAAGGTGGTACCTGTATTCATTTTGTAGAGAATTAAAAAAATGCATAGTTCAACTGTCTTTATAAATTCAGCAAAACTTCCTTTTTAAATGGTACAATTCAGTTGCATAAAAAAGAAAAATATTAAGTAGAAAGCACAAATCATAATAGTACTTTTGTTTCATCACCATTTACAGGAAATCACTGACAATTGTTAAGCCACAATTATTTAAAAACTCAGGTTTATATCCATTTAGAAAGTATACTTTCTAAATGGTAATGAGCTTTCTGACTGGTTCGATATAACAACTAGTGTCAGCTATGATCTTGTCCCCTTTACTTTTTGGTATTGTGATTTTTTTTCCAGTTAATTGGACATCGGTAGGGAGCTTCAGGCAGTGCGATATGATATTGCTCCAACTTAATATGGCGGATCAGGTTGGGCGCCGCTGATGCACTCATTTCAGGTATCAGTGTTCATCCCAGCTAAGCAAATGACCCTGTTCCCGGGATTTAGCACGGGATCTCTGGCCTGGAGTAGGCCCCCGGAAATTTCACAGTATGTGTGTCCAGTTGCAAGCCGAATTCCAAACAACCTCTCAAACGCAAGAACTAAGCAAAGAATAGACTAAAGGGTGAATTTCCACTGAGGTTCTCCTGCTCATCCCTGTAACTTCGGCAGAACAGCCACAGAAACCCTGGGAAAATAGCACAAACTGCATCTACGCCATTTTCCTGAGATCCCCGTTGTTTTGCTGTCAAAATGATGGTGACAGTGTGGGAGAACCCTCCCCGTCCCCAGAAATTCACTGCCAAAATTTGGAACACAGGCTTTCATATCACAAAGTGGTTTTACTGAGCAAGTATATATTTACAGCAAGTGCTTCTATTTACCACCATGCCTACCTCCAGTGCTTCTCTATGTTGTTCATAAACCTATCCTGCTGCTGTGTCAATGTAATACCTGAGAACTATGGACTCTAGTTGAGCTTGGCTGCACTGTGGTGTCATGAGCTTTTTCAGACCAAGGCGTTCTTGTCTCAGGGCTTCTAATTCTGAGCAGGCTGTATCGCTACTGCAGTTATGTTAGCAGCCTGGTCCTTGTAGTGTATGTACCTTTAAGAGAGAACTACTTTTACAGCTCCTGTATAATGTAGTACCGGCAGTGACCACACCTGTATATAAACCCTGTGTAGGGATCTGTACTGTTAGTCTTTAGACTACCCTCATCCAGTAAACACCTGTTGATTGTTAATCTGCAGTCTCCGTCTATTTATTGAAGAACACCATACCTTAAGATTCACGGATTTAACAGTGCCGACAAGGTCGATTCGAATCTACCTGCAACTCTGCATTTCCTCCCAGGGATTCGCTCCTGGAGGACAGTGGAAGAAAGTCGAGGCCAGAAGCACGGGCGTCGACCACGAGCAACCGCCCAGTCATCCGGCAGAGAGTGAGCATCGCAGGGGAGGCTGTTGAGAGCTGGGCTTGGTTCTCCAGCCACGACGATCCAGCAACAGGCTGGCAACAGGTACAGTGCAGACCCTTCCCGGTCAGCGGCGGCTGGAGCCAACCGACGGCACAGAAAAGGCCGAGCAGCGTCAACGGGGTAAGAGAGAGGGTAAAGCGCACAGGGCGCAACCGGGGGTTGAAGACCGAGCGGCGTTGACGGAAAACAAAAAGAGAGAGAGGGTAAAGCACAGCCGGGGTTCAGGACCGAGCGGCGGCAACGAGAGAGGCGCACAGGAGAACGCGCAGAGCGCAGCCAGGGCTCAAGGGCTGAGCAGCGTCCGCGGGGGAAGAAAGGAAGCGCGGGAGACGCCATTTGAGCTGCGGAGAAGAAGGGAGAGCGTGGGAGACGCCATTTTTGAAGCCGCAGCGGAGAAGAAGGGCGAGCGCGGGAAGAAAGGAAAGCGCGGGAGACGCCATTTTGAGCCAACGGAGAAGAAGGGAGAGTGCGGGAGATGCCATTTTAGCCAGTCTAACCACACCCAGGGATGCTGAACAGTGGCAGTGTCACAGCGTTCAACAATGAAGTCGAAGATTGGGCGACATATGTGGAACGCATTGAGGTGTACTGCAAGGCGAATGAAGTGCCAAATGCCAGGAAAGCACTGGTTTTGTTGAATTCCATGGGTGCAAAAACGTATGGCTTACTGCGAAACCTAGTAACCCCAGAGAAGCCAGTGGATAAGGATTTCGAAAGCATAGTGGAAATCCTACAGGACCACTTAAACCCCACACCGCTGCTGATAGCAGAAAGATTTAAGTTCCACAAAAGGAACCAGCATAAAGACGAAAGTAATGCTGAGTATTTAACGGAACTGCGCAAGCTATCGAAACACTGCCAGTTTGGAATGGGACTAGCAGATACGTTAAGGGACAAGTTTGTGTGTGGGCTTCAAAGTGAAGGAACCCAGAAACGGCTTCTATCAGAAAAGGATCTTACGCTGGACAAGGCTTTCAGCATGGCAGTATCACACGAAGCAGCCGCACGGGGCGCTGCAGAGATACAATGGAGACCGCAAGAATATGGCACCAATGAAATGTCATATGGAGCAGGGAAGTGTTATCGCTGCGGCAGAACAACACATGACCAGAAGGATTGTTGGTTCAAGGACCAAGAGTGCAGACAGTGTGGAAAAGCAGGACACATAGCAACAGTCTGCAGGTCGGGGAAGAAAACCAGCAGCAAGAAATCTCCACAAGAGAAGTACAAAAAGGTACATAAGGTGACGGAGAGTAGTTCAGACGAACAGAAAAGTGATACAGACTCCGGAAGCAAGGAGCTGGGTTGTCTGAAACTACATAATGTAATCAAAATGAAGGATCACCAAACTATCTGGGTCACGCTCAAGATAGACGGAGTCCAAGTGAAAATGGAATTGGACACAGGATCAGCCCTAACAGTCATAAACCGAAGGGACTACAAGCGGCTATTCTCACATATACCCTTGAGAGATACAGAGATTGTCTTGAAGACGTACACGGGGCAAAAAGTCTACCCCAAAGGAAAAATAAGGGTGAACGTGATATACAACGGCCAGGAAACACCAAAAAAAAAGCCTATATGTATTGCCAGATGGAGGACCACCACTACGAGGACGTGAATGGATCCAGAAGATATAGTTAGATTGACATTCCATACAGGCACTGACGGTAGAGGCCAAAAAGGATGACGACGTCACACCTGGACGACTGTCAAAAATGCTAAATGACGCACAAGAAGTGTTCCAGGAGGGACTCGGAACACTAAAAGGCATAACAGCGACGATTAAAATAGAGGAAAATGCAAGCCCAAAGATTTTTAAGGCCAGACCGGTGCCTTATGCGACCCGCCCAGCCGTCGAAGCAGAGCTGGAAGGTTTGGAATGTTCAGGAATACTGTCCAAAGTGGACTGGAGTGAGTGGGCTACACCCATCGTTCCTGTAATGAAGAGATCGTTGAGTAATACGCCTGGGGAACCAAAGAAGGTTCGCATCTGTGGGGACTTTAAGGTGACAGTGAACCCAATCCTTCACATGGTACAATATCCGCTTCCGCGGATTGAAGATATTTTCGCCTCGCTATCTGGAGGAAAACGCTTCACTAAGATTGATCTGGCCCAGGCGTACCTGCAAATGGAGGTAGAAGAAGCCTCGAAACAATACCTCACGAGCAACACTCACAAAGGTCTCTACCAATACAACTGGCTGGTGTTCGGGGTAGCATCAGCTCCGGCTATTTGGCAAAGGGCAATGGATCAAGTCCTGCAAGGGATTCCAGGGACCCAGTGTTATTTGGACGACATCCTGGTCAAGGGCAAAAATGACAGTGATCACCTCGCCAACCTGGAGCAGGTGCTCACTAGATTGAAGGAATATGGGCTACGAGCTAATCGCCACAAATTCGAGTTTTTCCAGAAGCAGATCTCGTATTGTGGCCACGTTATTGATGAAGAGGGGTTACATAAGTCCCCTGAAAAGATTGAGGCAGTAGTAAAGGCTCCAGCACCGGAAAATGTATCACAACTGAGGTCGTTCCTCGGGCTGGTGAAGTACTACCATAAGTACTTGCCGAATTTGTCTACAGTATTACACCCACTGAACACCCTACTGCAAACGGGGGTACCATGGAAGTGGAATGACGAATGTAAACGAGCTTTCCAGAAGTGCAAAGAATTGATCACATCAAAAGAGGTGTTGGCTCATTTCAACCCAGCACTACCAATTCGGTTGGCGTGTGATGCATCACCCTATGATATTGGAGCGGTGCTGTCGCACAAATTCCCAGACGGGTTGGAGAGGCCAGTAGCCTTTGCGTCTCGGTCACTAACCTCAGCCGAGCGCAACTACGCCCAGATTGACAGGGAGGCCCTCAGCCTAGTATGGGGAGTGAAAAAGTTCAACCACTATCTGCACGGGCAGAAGTTCACCTTGCTGACTGACCACCAACCACTTGTCTCCATCTTTAATCCAAAGAAGGGCGTTCCAGTGATGACTGCGCAACGGCTACAAAGATGGTCCCTTTTTCTAGGGGCGAACCAATATGAAATAGAGTATAAGGGCACGAAACAGCATGGAAACGCTGATGGGCTATCACGCCTGCCACTGCCTACTGCGGAGGAAGTACCAGCAGTGGACCTTGTCGAAATATTTTATTCAACCATAATTGAATGCTTGCCAGTAACTAACGCGGATATAGAGAAGGAGACCCGAAATGATCCGACACTGTCTCGGGTATATGATTTGATGGTGAAGGGATGGCCAACACATGGCGACTCACTGTTGTCAGCATTCTCATCCAGAAGAGAACAGCTGTCAGTATGCCAGGGGACAGTGATGTGTGGATCCCGAGTGGTAATTCCACCCAAGTTAAGGGAGAGAGTGCTCAATGAGCTTCACGAAGGCCATCTGGGAGGGGTGAAAATGAAAGGCCTTGCTAGGGCTTATGTGTGGTGGCCGGGGATCGATCAACAAATCGAGGACCTAACAAAGAGCTGCTCAGGATGCCAGAAGGTCCAAAATGCACCACCACATGCCCCTCTACACCCATGGGAGTGGCCCTCCTCTCCATGGCAACGGGTGCATATTGATTTTGTTGGTCCATTCATGGACTCAATGTTCTTAATAGCAGTGGATGCGCACTCGAAATGGCCTGAGGTGATCAAAATGTCCTCCACCACTACGGAGAAAACGATTGCAGTCCTACGGACCATATTTGCCAGGAACGGCTTGCCAGAGCAGATTTGCTCTGATAACGAACCACAGTTTGTGTCCGAAGAGTTTCGGAAATTTATGAGAAGGAATGGGGTAAGGCATTACACATCCGCTCTGTATCATCCAGCCACAAATGGATTGGCTGAGAGGTTCGTACAAACCTTTAAAAAGGCAGTAAGGGCCATGTGCGATGACGACATTCCACTGCAGCATAAGGTGGACAATTTCTTATTAGCCTACAGAAATGCGACACATGCAGTTACCAACCAGACCCCGGCCATGATGTTCTTTAACCGAAGGTTGAGATCTCGTCTGGATTTGCTCAGACCAAATGTGCGAAGAAATGTTGAGAATAAACAATTCCAGCACATCAATGAGAAGCTGACAAGGAGCTTCAATGTAGGACAACCAGTCTTGGTCCGCGACTACCGAACAGAGAAATGGCAACCAGGGACGATATGCACACGGCAGGGGCCATTAATGTTCACAGTGGATGTTGGGGAAAACATTGTGAGACGCCATGTGGACCAGATCCTAGCGTCACAGGAACGAGTCAACCCCATGACTCGCGTACCTGGTGATGAACCCGACATACCGGTAGCATCTACCCCAGAAACAGTAGCATCGGAAGCTGATGAACCAACCGACGACAGGGGGCCAGAATCGCCTCCGCACCAAGAACAAGACACTCAGGAAAGGCGCTATCCAGAAAGGATCAGGAAGCCGCCCCAAAGACTGAATCTATAAATGGACTATTTCAGTGAATGTGCATGTTAAAAGTGTTAACTGTTATTTGAATGTTATGGTACTGTTAATCTAAAAGGGGAGGAATTGTAGTGTATGTACCTTTAAGAGAGAACTACTTTTACAGCTCCTGTATACTGTAGTACCGGCAGTGACCACACCTGTATATAAACCCTGTGTAGGGATCTGTACTGTTAGTCTTTAGACTACCCTCATCCAGTAAACACCTGTTGATTGTTAATCTGCAGTCTCCGTCTATTTATTGAAGAACACCATACCTTAAGATTCACGGATTTAACAGTCCTGTATCCTGCTACCTACAGGAACAGGCATCTGAGGGGGCTGGCTGGAAAGGTCACATGAGCTGGAGAGAGGACAGCATAATGAAGGCAGTCTCTAACCAGGCTACTTGTTCTGCATACTGGATCAGCAGGAGGGCAGACTTCAAGGTATCAGTTAAATCTTGCAGACCCTGAGAGATGGTGTCCCGAATCTCTCCAAAACCGGTTGTTATTGTTCTTTGCACATGATCCCCCAAGGCCTGAATTTTGGACGCAATGACTGGTTTGGAGGCCTCTCTGTTGGAGGGATGGTTGCCAATGTTCATGGTGCCGCCACTAACTCCAGGTCGCGCTGCTTTGTGTTGAGTACTTCTCAGATATTGACACTGAGGATGGCATTGGGCTCTACTGTGACCCCTGCCAGCTGTCTCTGATCCTTCAAGGTGCTTCTTAGTTTGATGTGAGTTTGATGGTCACCCAGCATCCTTCTTTTTAGAGTAGGACCCCAGAGACCTGAGCCAGAGGCTCAGGAGCCAGGGGCTAACCTCTGAAAAGTCTCCGCTTCTCACTTTCATCTCCCACTTTCACCTCAAACTCTTCTGGCCCTGTGAGGATAATGAATGAAGGAGTGCCACATGTATGAAAGAGACTGCACGGAAGGATGTGGCAGTCTTTGCCACAGCCACTTCCCTCCACAAAGTCCCCAGCAGATTGTGGCAGATCTCCCGTCCCATTGATGTGCCATCAATAACTCAAAGACAAGAAGTTAAAGGATTCAACTGAAGGCTTTTAATCGCTAAGAACATTGCACGTCATTCCACATCGGATTCGTCTGGCAGAATGACTCATACAGCTCTTGAGACCTTTTGTGGTAAACCACTGTTAACCTGTACATGCCTGTGTGGTAAACCACTGTTAACCCTGTACAAGTCCAGGCATGTCTCAGCCCCTGGCTCCACCCCTAAGCCCGGGTATAAAGGTGACTCACCACCCTTCCCCCGGGAGCTCTTAGGATGGATTCACTAGCAGAGGCATGCTCTAGTTCTTAGTCAATAAAAGCCTACTTCATTTAAGTCCATCTCGTCGTCTTTGGTATTGTTGATAGCGCATCAATTTTATTGACTAATTTTCAACATGGAGCAAATCTTGAAGCCGGAACATTTAGACCTGGATCCTCAAGCAGCAGATGCAGCCAATAACTTTGAACACTGGCTGAGCTGTTTCGAAGCCTTCCTGGAGGCCTCCAGCACTACTGTCACTACAGATGACGCGAAACGGCTTGTCTTGAACTCACGGGTGAGCCACCGAGTCTACTCGATCATCCGAGACGCCACTACTTACGCGGCCGCCATCGCGACGCTAAAGGAACAATACGTGAGGCCTGTTAACGAGGTCTACGCCAGACACCTCCTGGCTACCCGAAAAAAGCGCCCCGGGGAATCGGGCGCTGAATATTTACTGGCACTGAGAGTCCTCGGCCGGGACTGTAATTGCAAAGCGGTGACGGCCAAGGAATGCACGGAAGACCTGATCCGAGACGCCTACGTAGCCGGCATCAGGTCCAACTATACTCGGCAGAGGCTGCTGGAACAGAGGGGGCTCGAGCTGCAGAAGACGGTGGCCCTCGCTAACTCGTTAGACGTGGCCCTCCAGAGCATGGACGCCTACCCCCCTGACCGGATGGCCACGTGGATGCCACGGGAGCAGCCATCTTGGGACCCGGTAAGGCCACAAGCCACCAGCAGCCCAACTACAGCTGCAATGACCAGAGGCCAGAAATGCTACTTCTGCGGCCAGGCCAAGCACCCCAGACAGCAATGCCCAGCAAAGGACGCGACCTGCTCCAAATGCGGCAAGAAAGGCCACTACGCGAGAGTGTGCAAGGTGAAATCGACCCCCAATTCCAGCAGCGCCGCGTGTGAACCGTACAGGCCGCCATTTTGGACCCCACCAACCACGTGTGAGCCGTGCGGGCCGCCATTTTGGACACCACCAGCCGAGGGGGGGCCACCATCTTGGACACCATCTCGGGACCAGGCCCTTGGCGCAGGCGAATACTACAGTGACCCACCGACCTCGACGATGGCCTCCATCACCCTGGACCAATCTAGGCCCCATCAACTAGCCAGGTCCATGATGAACGTAAAGGTAAATGGCCATGCCACAAATTGCCTTTTCGACTGCGGAAGCACGGAGAGCTTCATCCACCCCGACACGGTGCGACGCTACTCCCTATCGGTTATGCGCACACGCCACCAGGTCTTTATGGCCTCAAAGTCCCATACGGCGGACGTCGGCGGCTACGTGTAGCGACTCTGACAGTGAACGGCGTGGAGTACAGAGAGTTTAAATTCCTCGTCCTGCCACAGCTCTGCGCTCCCGTGCTGCTAGGATTAGACTTCCAGTGCCATCTGGAGAGCGTCACGATGGCATATGGCGGGCCCCTGCCCCCACTTACAGTCTGCAGCCAGCAGAATTTAAACACGGCGCCGCGCAAAGTATGCAGCCTGTCCACCCTGAAGGTCAAACCCCCCCCGTTGTTCGCTAACCTCGCCAAAGACTGCAAGCCAATTGCTACTAAAAGCAGGCAGTACAGTGCCGGGGATAGGAGCTTCATTAAATCAGAAGTACAAAGACTCCTGAGGGAAGGGATTATCGAGGACAGCACCAGCCCATGGCGAGCCCAAGTGGTGGTAGTAAAGACCGGCGAAAAACAGCGCCTGGTTATTGATTACAGCCAGACGATCAATCGATACACGCAATTAGACGCATACCCACTTCCCCGCATATCTGACATGGTCAACCAGATAGCACAATACCGGGTATTCTCGACGATTGATCTGAAGTCGGCATACCACCAGCTCCCCATCAGGCCTGAGGACCGCCAGTACACGGCCTTCGAGGCTGACGGTCGCCTCTACCACTTCCTCCGAGTCCCCTTCGGCGTCACCAACGGGGTCTCGGTCTTCCAAAGGGAGATGGACCGGATGGTTGACCAGAACGCGCTGCAGGCCACCTTCCCCTATCTAGACAACGTCACCATCTGCGGCCATGACCAGCAGGACCACGACGCCAACCTAGAAAAATTCCTCCATACGGCCCAACGTCTGAATCTGACATACAACAGAGAAAAATGTATGTTCCGCACCGCGCGCCTCGCTATTCTTGGCTGCGTGGTGGAAAACGGAGTCATCGGCCCCGACCCCGACCGAATGCGCCCCCTCCTGGAACTACCCCCCCCACTGCCTAAAAGCCCTGAAGAGATGCCTAGGGTTCTTCTCTTACTACGCCCAGTGGGTGCCCAACTATGCGGACAAAGCCCGGCCCCTCATCAAGTCAACCTCCTTCCCCCTGACGGCAGAGGCCCGTGCGGCCTTCACCCTCATAAAAGAGGACATTGCGAAGGCCACAATGCACGCAGTGGATGAGTCCATCCCTTTCCAAGTGGAGAGCGATGCATCCGACTTCGCCCTAGCCGCAACCCTTAACCAGGCGGGGAGACCCGTGGCCTTCTTTTCACGGACCCTCCAGGGCCCCGAAATTCGACACTCCTCAGTCGAGAAGGAGGCCCAGGCGATAGTGGAGGCTGTATGGCACTGGAGACATTACCTGGCCGGTAAACGTTTCACCCTGCTCACTGACCAACGGTCAGTAGCATTTATGTTTAACAACAGACAAAGGGGGAAAATCAAAAATGATAAGATATTGCGGTGGAGGATCGAGTTATTCACCTACAACTACGATATCTTATACCGGCCCGGGAAACTTAATGAGCCCCCAGACGCCCTATCCCATGGGACATGTGCCAACGCACAAGTCGATAGGCTACGGACCCTCCACAATGATCTCTGCCACCCAGGGGTCACCAGGTTCTTCCACTTTATTAAAGCTCGCAACCTGCCTTACTCCATCGAGGAGGTCAGGACCATGACCAGGAACTGCCAGGTCTGCGCCGAATGCAAACCGCATTTTTATAGGCCAGACAGGGCACACCTGATTAAAGCCACCCGCCCCTTCGAACGTCTCAGCGTCGATTTCAAGGGGCCCCTTCCCTCCTCTGACCGCAACACATACTTCCTCAATATTATTGACGAGTACTCCCGTTTCCCCTTCGCCATCCCCTGCCCGGACATGACCAGCGCCACAGTCATCAGGTGCCTCCACGACCTGTTCGCCATATTTGGCTTCCCCAATTACATCCACAGCGACAGGGGTTCGTCGTTCATGAGCGACGAGCTGCGCCAGTACCTGCTCGAGAAGGGCATAGCCACGAGCAGGACTACCAGCTACAACCCCCGGGGTAACGGACAGGTAGAGAGGGAGAACGCAACGGTGTGGAAGACCGCCATGCTCGCCCTAAAATCCAAGGGCCTCCCAATCTCCCGCTGGCAAGATGTCCTCCCCGATGCGCTCCACTCCATACGATCACTGCTCTGTACTGCCACAAACGCCACCCCTCACGAGAAGATGTTCATCTTCCCCAGGAAATCCACCACGGGGACATCACTACCGCCATGGCTGACGTCTCCGGGACCCGTCCTGCTCAGGAAACACGTGAGGAGCCATAAGACGGACCCCCTGGTCGAAAAGGTTCACCTCCTCCACGCCAACCCACAGTACGCCTACGTGGTGTATCCTGACGGGCGGGAGGACACAGTCTCAATTCGAGACCTCGCACCCTCAGGTACCACCCGAAACACCATCGATCACCATCCACTACCTCCACCCACCACCACTACCCACGACGCACCACCAGGGTGTCTACCACGAACTGACGACATGCCGGTGCCATCCCTACCCCGAGAGGACGACACGCCAGTGCTCCGTCCCACGCGAGAAGCGGCCGCGGGCAAAGAACCGCCGCAACAGGCACCACGAAGATCATTACGGCAGACAAGACCCCCGGAGAGACTTTCGTATACGAACTTTTGAAACACTTCACCCCGCCGGACTCTTTTTTCAACGAGGGGTGAATGTGGTAAACCACTGTAAACCTGTACATGCCTGTGTGGTAAACCACTGTTAACCCTGTACAAGTCCAGGCATGTCTTAGCCCCTGGCTCCACCCCTAAGCCCGGGTATAAAGGTGACTCACCACCCTTCCCCCGGGAGCTCTTAGGATGGATTCACTAGCAGAGGCATGCTCTAGTTCTTAGTCAATAAAAGCCTACTTCATTTAAGTCCATCGCGTAGTCTTTGGTATTGTTGATAGCGCATCACCTTTATATGACAAAAGACAGGGGCGGAGCCAATACACATAATGGGGAAAAGGGGGCGGTACACACAATACAATGCAGGTAAAACACAGGGGCTGATGAAGACATATATTTCATCACATTCACCCCTTCTACAGATTTAGTCTGTCCGGGGGTGTGGTAGTCCTTCCTGAACGTCGCAACAGTACCTCGGGTTCCGACCGGGAGTCCGTGGTGCCCTCCTGGGCATACCCATGTGCTGGGGGTGTTGCAGGTACTTCTGGGGGTGGTGAGGATACCTCTGGGGATGGTGGAGGTTCTTCTGGGGGTGGTGAGGATGGGTCGTCGTCGCTTCCTGCCGAGGCGAGGTCCTTTATGGACACGGTGTCCTCACGCCCGTCGGCGTGCTTGACGTACACGTACTGTGGGTTTGCGTGGAGTAGGTGTACTGCCTCCACGAGGGGATCCATTTTGTGGCCCCTCACATGCTTCCGTAATAGGACTGTCCCTGGGGTGGAGAGCCACGAAGGTAAGGACACTCCCGAGGTTGATTTGCGGGGAAAAACAAACATCTTCTCGTGAGGAGTGGCGTTAGTAGCAGTACACTGTAGCGACCTTATCGAGTGGAGTACGTCTGGGAGGACCTCTTGCCAGCGGGAGGTAGGGAGGCCTTTAGACCTTAGTGCTAAGGTGACCGCCTTCCACACTGTCGTGTTCTCCCTCTCCACTTGCCCATTACCCCGGGGGTTATAATTAGTGGTCCGACTCGTGGCTATCCCCTTCGACAGCAGGTATTGGCGCAGTTCGCCGCTCATGAACGACGCCCCCCTGTCAGTGTGGATGTAGTTCGGCATGCCGAACGTGCAAAACAGGCTGCCGAGGCGCTTGATGACCGTGGCACTGGTCATGTCTGGGCAGGGGTAGGCGAATGGGAAGCGGGAGTACTCGTCCACAATGTTGAGAAAGTACACATTGCGGTCGGTGGAGGGGAGTGGTCCCTTGAAATCTAAGCTCAGGCGCTCGAATGGCCGTGTAGCTTTGATCAGGTGGGCTCGGTCGGGCCTGTAAAAACGGGGCTTGCATTCCGCACAGGTGCGGCAGTCCCTGGTCATAGACCAGACCTCCTCGATGGAATAGGGCAGGTTACGGGATTTTATAAAGTGAAATAGCCGGGTGACCCCCGGGTGGCAGAGGCCATTGTGGAGGCCCTGTAGCCTGTCCCCCTGGATGCTGGCACACATCCCTCGTGATAGGGCGTCGGGGGATTCGTTGAGGGCCCCCGGCCTATATATTATGTCGTACTCAAACGTGGAGAGTTCGATCCGCCACCTGAGAATTTTGTCGTTCTTGATCTTCCCCCTCTGTTTGTTGTTAAACATGAAGGCTACCGACCGCTGGTCGGTAAGCAGGGTGAAGCGTTTGCCGGCTAGGTAGTGCCTCCAGTGCCGCACTGCCTCCACTATGGCCTGGGCCTCCTTCTCTACCGAGGAGTGCCTGATCTCGGGCCCTTGGAGGGTTCTTGAGAAAAAGGCTACGGGCCGCCCATCCTGGTTGAGGGTGGCTGCTAAAGCGAAGTCGGACGCATCGCTTTCGACCTGGAAAGGGATGTTTTCATCCACTGCCCGCAGCGCGGCCTTCTCAATGTCGTGTTTAATGCTGTTGAAGGCGGCGTGGGCCTCGGCCGTGAGCAGGAAGGACGTTGATTTCAGGAGGGGACGGGCCTTGTCGGAATAATTGGGGACCCATTGGGCGTAATAGGAGAAAAACCCCAGGCACCTTTTCAGGGCTTTGGGAGTGTTTGGTAGGGGTGGCTCCCGTAGGGGGCGCAATCGGTCGGGGTCCGGACCGATTTCCCCGTTTTCCACCACGCAGCCCAGGATACAGAGGCGCGTGGTGCTAAAGACACACTTATCCTCGTTGTAGGTGAGATTGAGTCTGAGGGCAGTTTTCAAAAATCTCGCGAGGTTCGAGTCATGGTCTTGCTGGTCGTGGCCGCAGATGGTGACGTTGTCTAGGTATGGATAGGTGGCTGTTAACTGGTTCTCATCGACCATGCGGTCCATCTCCCGCTGGAAGACCGAGACCCCATTCGTTACCCCAAAGGGGGCTCTGAGGAAGTGGTAGAGGCGTCCGTTCGCCTCGAAGGCGGTGTATGGATGGTCCTCCGGCCTAATGGGGAGCTGGTGGTATGCCGATTTTAGGTCGATGGTGGAAAACACCCGGTATTGCGCAATTTGGTTAACCATATCCGCTATGCGGGGCAGAGGGTAGGCATCTAGCTGGGTGTATAGATTAACCGTCTGGCTATAATCTATCACCATCCGCTTCTTTTCGCTACCCTTAACTACTACTACCTGGGCGCGCCACGGGCTGGTACTACATTCGATGATACCCTCCCGCTTGAGTCTTTCTACTTCGAACGCAATGAACCGTCTGTTCTCCCAGCTGTACTGCCTACTCTTGGTCGCTATGGGTCGACAGTTGGGTGCGAGGTTGGCGAACAGAGAGGGCGGCTTGACCTTCAGGGTAGCCAGACCGCACACTGTGAGGGGCAGCTGGGACCCACCGTAGGTAAGCGTGATACTTTGGTGGTGGCACTGGAAGTCCAGACCCAAGATCACGCTCACACAGAGATCTGGCATTATCAACAGTTTAAAATCTCTGTAATCAGTGCCTTTTACCGACAACATAACCGCGCAGAAACCTGTAATTTTTGAGGTATGAGTCTTATCAGCCATGGCGATTTTGCCCTGTGTAGGGACTATCGTTAGTGAAAGTCGTTTTACCAGGCTAGGATGAATAAAGCTTTCGGTGCTCCCGCAGTCAATCAAGCATTTAACCTTGTTCCCGTTTACCTCTATGTCCATCATCGATCTAGACAACGGATGTGGCCTGGATTGATCCACTGTGATTGAGGCCACCAGTGGATCCTAGGGGTCCATGTAGTCGGGACAAGATGGTGGACTCCATGAGGGTGGACAAGATGGCGTCCAAGATGGCCGCCCCCACGGCGCGCACGCGGCGGTGGCGGAGTTGGAGGCGGGGTTCCCTCTGCAGACTTTACTGAAATGCCCTTTCTTCCCACATTTAAAACAGGTGGTGCCCTTCGCTGGGCACAGATGCCTGGAGTGTTTGTCCTGGCCGCAGAAGTAGCATTTCGGGCCCTGATGCATCGCGGCAGTAGTGGGGCTCCTGGGTGGAGGCTGGGGCTCCGACGGTGCTGGGCTGGCCCGAGACCTGAGAGGTGAAGATGGCTTCCAAGATGGCGGCCCCCACGGCGCGCACGAGGCGGAGTGGGCTGCATGGCCTGAGGAACAGGATTCAGAGTTCCTCTGGGCCATATCCAGCGATCGCGCTATGCCCATAGCCTGTTTTAAGTCCAGTCCCTCCTTTTCAAACAGTTTCTGCCGAATGTAATTTGAACTGAGGCCCACAATAAAGGAGTCTCGGATCAGCTCCTCCGTGTACACGATGGCAGACACGGCCTTACAGTTACAGTCTCTGCCCAGTACTTTTAGGCTTAGCATGAAGTCCTCTAGTGACTCACCATGCCGCTGCGTGCGAGTAGTCAGAAGATGCCTGGCGTACACCTCGTTTATTGGCCGCACGTAGTGGGCCTTCAGAATGGTGCAGGCATCCTCGTAGCTGGTGGCATCTCGGATGAGAGGGGAGACCCGATGACTCACCCGGTTTCGCAGGATTCCCAGTTTCGCGTCTCCGGTGGCAGTCGCAGCTGCTATGGCGGTGGCTGAGGTTTCGATGAAAAATTCGAAGCATTGGAACCAGTGTCCGAACTGTGTGGCTGCGTCTGTGGCATGGGGGTCCAGATCCAAGCGCTCTGGTTTCAGGAGTCGATCTATCTTGGTGTTTTAGCGATTAAAATTGATGTGCCATCAATAACTCAAAGGCAAGGAGTTAAAGGATTCAACTGAAGGCTTTTAATCGCTAAGAACATTGCACGTCATTCCACATCGGATTCGTCTGGCAGAATGACTCATACAGCTCTTGAGACCTTTATATGACAAAAGACAGGGGCGGAGCCAATACACACAATAGGGGAAAAGGGGGCGGTACACACAATACAATGCAGGTAAAACACAGGGGCTGATGAAGACATATATTTCATCACAGGAGTGTCACATGTATGAAAGAGACTGCACGGAAGGATGTGGCAGTCTTTGCCACAGCCACTTCCCTCCACAAAGTCCCCAGCAGATTGTGGCAGATCTCCCGTCCCAAACAGGGGAACATTATGAAGTTTGCAAGTTTTATATCCTGCTGCTGCACCAGGCTTTTGTCTCTTCTTCAAATAATCTTGCCCTCTCCTCATCAACCAGTCAGTGCCAATTTGAGGTCTATCTCAGGTCACTTCACTATTTCCCCAACCAGCCTATCTGAGTTGTTGCAGGTTATATTTACACAGCTTCCGTGCCTCTCAGTGTTTAAATTAGTTGATCACAATACCACTTCTTCCAGACTGATCACTCGCTCTCTCTCTTCCCCCCCAGTCGCTCTCTCTCTTCCCCCCCAGTCGCTCTCTCTTCCCCCACCAGTCGCTCTCTCTTCCCCCCCCAGTCGCTCTCTCTCTTCCCCCCCCAGTCGCGCTCTCTCTTCCCCCCTGTCGCACGCTCTCTTCCCCCCGTCACGCTCTCTCTTTCCCCCACGCCCCCTCCCCTTTCCCCCCCTCCCCTTCCCCACCTCCCCTTCCCCCCCTCCCCTTCCCCCCTCCCTTCCCCTTCCCCCTCCTCCCCTTCCCCTCCTCCCCTTCCCCCTCCTCCCCTTCCCCTCCCCCCTTCCCCTCCCCCCTTCCCCCCTCCCCTTCCCCTCCCCTTCCCCCCTCTTCCCCCCTCCCCTTCTTCCCCCCCGTCTTCCCTCCCTCTTCCCCCCAGTCGCTCTCTCTCTCTTCCCCCCCAGTCGCTCTCTCTCTTCCCCCCAGTCGCTCTCTCTCTTCCCCCAGTCGCTCTCTCTCTTCCCCCCAGTCGCTCTCTCTCTTCCCCCCAGTCGCTCTCTCTCTTCCCCCCAGTCGCTCTCTCTATTCCCCCCAGTCGCTCTCTCTCTTCCCCCCGTCGCTCTCTCTCTTCCCCCCGTCGCTCTCTCTCTTCCCCCCAGTCGCTCTCTCTCTTCCCCCCAGTCGCTCTCTCTCTTCCCCCCAGTCGCTCTCTCTCTTCCCCCCAGTCGCTCTCTCGCTTACCCCCAGTCGCTCTCTCTCTTACCCCCAGTCGCTCTCTCTCTTCCCCCCCCCAGTCGCTCTCTCTCTTCCCCCCAGTCGCTCTCTCTCTTCCCCCCAGTCGCTCTCTCTCTTCCCCCCAGTCGCTCTCTCTCTTCCCCCCACTCGCTCTCTCACTTCCCCCCACTCGCTCTCTCTCTTCCCCTGTGGAAGTACAGTTTCTCACTTAGACACAAAATGGCTTCCTAGGCATAGAATAAAAACTCAAATGGCCGACAGCATGATTCACTAAAGGCAAGGGGATGAGACATACATACTCCTTATCTGTGACAAGCTTAACAAGGAGCCTCAGTTACCAAACAAACAGCCAAGGACATGATAAGGTAAACATCGGCCCACAGGTCCAGTTGGTACAGTGAGAGAACAGAGGGAACAGAGAGATCCCATAATAAAGGATTAGTTAATCTTATCCCAAGGTATTTCCATTCGTTATTCTAACGCAGCCCGGAATACGTTGTTTCAATAATTCGCAAGGTCTGTGCCTTTGTAATCAGTTATGATTCAATACTATGTCATGTGGCATAGAAAGCCTGTTTTGCTTTTTACTGTATAAATATGTTACAATTTCTGTATTACTTTGAAGAGGTCTGATGTAGCCCTTGTCTACACAACTCTTCCCTTGCAAGCAAATAAAGCCTGTCTTTAACGATACTTTGTGTTTAAGAGTCTTACTAGGGAGTCGAGACTTCGACAGTTACTTGGAGGTTCCACCGAGATCGCTTGCTGCCTTTCGGTAAGTCACGGACAAGGGCATCGTGAATCTCTAATGACAGATCCTGAATGGCCACAGTGATGCTTTATCACATAAAAGGATTTCTCATTAGATATTAAGTTGGTGTGGTCTGTTTCTTCCGACGGGAGTACTGCGATCTAGTTAAGACTCATGTTTTAGACTTGAGTTGAATCCTGTAACTTTTGCTTCTTTTATTGTTGACCACTGAAAGGAGGAGAATACTGACAACTCAAGTCTTTAAAGAAAAAAGTATCGGGCAAAGAAGGCAAGAGGAAAGTCGACAGGGCTATGTCCCATAAGGTACCAAGTTAAAACTGCAGTATCAAGGGTGGGTCCCTTGATCAAGGGTGGGTCCCTTGAGCCGGGGCTGAGTCCCGCGGCAGAAAGTATCGTTTGAGAATTGTCACTGTAATTTTTTAAGATCTGTATTATCAGGTTCAGGATTTTTCTCCGTTGAGATACCTTCTACGAGGGTTCAAGCCCCTCGCATTAAAGCATAAGGATTCTATTGTTTTCCATTTTTTTTGTTGACTATTGACAGCATTAAGACAGAAAACTCTCACATAAAGTATAAGTTAAACGTTAAGGACTCAGTTTGTAGTGGCGTATAACGCAAACTGAGAATTGACTATTTGTTTAGTTTAAAGTATAAGATAAATGTCTGAATATTTGGTCTGTTTGCCTGTTTGGGCAGCTGCATTGCTTATCATTTCTTTGACTGCATCCAGCTGCAGCTACTTGTAGACCGCATTGCGGCGCTCGAGCTGCGGGTGGATGGGTTGTGGAGCATGCGCGATGCTGAGAGGCTCGTGGATACCACGTTTAGCGAGTTGTGCACGCCTCAGGGTAGGGCAGCACAGGGAGTGACCATCAGGCGGAGCAACAAAGGCAGGCAGGTAGTGCAGGGAACCCCTGCGGACATCCCCCTTTCAAACAGGTATACCGCTTTGGATACTGTTGAGGGGGATGACTCACCAGGGGAAGGCAGCAGCAGCCAACTTCCTGGCACTGGGGGTGCTCCTGCTGCCCAGGAGGGGGGGAAAAAGAGTGGGAGAGCAATAGTGGTAGGGGATTCTATAGTAAGGGGAACAGATAGGCGGTTCTGTGGCCGCAAACGTGACTCCAGGATGGTTTGTTGCCTCCCTGGTGCCAGGGTCAAGGATGTCACTGAGCGGCTGCAGGGCATTCTGGAGGGGGAGGGTGAACAGCCAGTGGTCGTGGTCCACATTGGTACCAACGACATAGGTAAAAAGAGGGATGAGGTCCTGCATCAAGAATTTAGGGAGCTAGGTAACAGATTAAAGGGCAGGACCTCAAAGGGTGTAATCTCTGGATTACTCCCAGTGCCACGTGCTAGTAAGTATAGGAATGGGAGGATAGAGCAGATGAATGCGTGGCTAAAGAGTTGGTGTAGGGGGGAGGGTTTTACTTTCCTGGATCACTGGGCCTGCTTCTGGGAAAGGTGGGACTTGTACAAGTCGGACGGGTTGCACCTGAACCAGAGCGGGACAAATATCCTTGCGGGGAGGTTTGCTAGCACTGTCGGGGGGGGTTTAAACTAACTTGGCAGGGGGATGGGATACAGGGGGGAGCTGAAGTAGGGGGGGATGTGCTGCCAATTATGGAGGAAAAAACAAGTCAGCTTGGTAGGCAGGGCAAATATATAAGGGCAAGGCTGGATGGCATCTATTTTAATGCAAGGAGCCTTGCAAATAAGGTGGATGAACTGAAGGTGTTGATAAACACATGGGAGTATGATATTGTTGCTATCACTGAGACATGGTTGAGGGAGGGGCAAGACTGGCAGCTCAATATTCCGGGGTACAGAATCTTCAGGCGAGACAGAGGGGGAGGTATAAGAGGAGGGGGTGTCGCAATATTAATTAAGGAGTCAATTACTGCAGTAAGGAGGGATGATATATTAGCTGGGTCCTCTAATGAGGCCATATGGGTGGAGCTTAAAAACAAAAAGGGGGCAAGCACTTTGCTGGGAGTGTACTATAGGCCTCCAAACAGTCAGGGGGAGATAGAGGAACAGATATGTAGGCAAATCTCAGAGAAATGTGCAAATAATAGGGTAATAATAATGGGGGATTTCAACTTCCCCAATATTAACTGGGATAGTCAAAGTGTGAAAGGCTCAGAGGGTGTAGAATTCTTAAAGTGCATCCAGGAGAGCTTTTTGAGCCAGCATGTAGAAAGTCCTACAAGAGAGGGGGCGGTACTGGACCTAATTCTAGGGAATGTGGCCGGCCAAGTGGAAAAAGTGCTAGTAGGTGAGCACTTTGGTGATAGTGACCATAATATGGTAAGATTTAAGGTGGTCATGGAAAAGGACAGGGATGGGCCGGAAATAAAGGTTCTAAATTGGGGGAAGGCCGATTTTAATAGGATAAGGCAGGATCTGGCCAAAATGGACTGGGATCAGCTACTTGTAGGAAAATCCGCATCGGAGCAATGGGAGGCTTTCAGAAGGGAGATTGAGATCATACAAGGGCAACATGTTCCCATAAAGGTCAAGAGTGGTTCCAAAAACCACAGGGAACCGTGGATGTCAGGGGATATACGGGAATGGATTAGGAAAAAAAGGAGGGCTTTTGGTAGATACAAAAGGCTAAAGACGGAGGAAGCCCTAGAGGAGTACAAAAAGTGCAGGGGGATACTTAAAAAAGAAATTAGGAGATCAAGGAGGGGCCATGAAATAACACTGGCGAGCAAAATAAAGGAAAATCCGAAGATGTTTTATAAGTATATTAAGGGTAAAAGGATAACTAGGGAAAAAATAGGGCCCATTAGGGACAAAAGTGGCAATCTGTGTGTGGAGCCGGAAGATGTAGGAGGGGTTCTAAATGAATTTTTTGCATCTGTTTTCACTATGGAGAAGGACGACGTAGACATAGAAATAGGGCGGGGGGACTGTGATATGCTCGAACATATTAACATCGAGAGGGAGGAGGTATTGGCGGTTTTAGCTGGCCTAAAAATGGATAAATCCCCAGGCCCCGATGAAATGTACCCCAGGCTGCTGTGTGAGGCAAAGGAGGAGATTGCGGGGGCTCTAACACATATATTCAGGACCTCTCTGGCCACAGGGGATGTGCCAGAGGACTGGAGAACCGCTAATGTAGTACCATTATTCAAGAAGGGTAGTAGGGAAAAACCGGGGAACTACAGGCCAGTGAGCCTAACATCAGTGGTAGGAAAATTACTGGAAAAAATCCTGAGGGACAAAATTTGTCTCCACTTGGAGAGGCAAGGATTAATCAGGGATAGTCAACATGGCTTTGTCAAGGGAAGATCATGTCTGACTAATTTGATTGAATTTTTTGAGGGGGTGACTAGGTGTGTGGATGAGGGTAACGCAGTGGATGTGGTATACATGGATTTCAGTAAGGCCTTCGATAAAGTCCCGCACAGGAGACTGGTCAAGAAGGTAAGAGCCCATGGAATCCAGGGTGCCTTGGCACATTGGATACAAAACTGGCTTAGTGGCAGAAGGCAGAGGGTGATGGTCGAAGGTTGTTTTTGTGACTGGAAACCTGTGGCCAGTGGGGTACCACAGGGATCGGTGCTGGGTCCCTTGCTGTTTGTGGTCTACATTAATGACTTGGATATGAATGTAAAGGGTATGATCAGTAAATTCGCGGATGATACTAAAATTGGTAGGGTGGTAAATAGCGAGGAGGGTAGCCTCAGTCTGCAGAACGATATAGATGGGTTGGTCAGATGGGCGGAACAGTGGCAAATGGAATTTAACCCGGAAAAGTGCGAGGTGATGCACTTTGGGGGGTCTAACAAGGCAAGGGAATACACAATGAATGGTAAGACCCTAGGCAAGACGGAGGGTCAGAGGGATCTGGGTGTGCAGGTACACAGATCCCTGAAGGCGGCGGAACAGGTGGATAAGGTGGTAAAAAAGGCATATGGGATACTTGCCTTCATTAGCCGAGGCATAGAATATAAGAGCAAGGAGGTTATGATGGAGCTGTATAAAACACTGGTTAGGCCACAGCTGGAATACTGTGTGCAGTTCTGGTCGCCACACTACAGGAAAGATGTGATCGCGTTAGAGAGGGTGCAGAGGAGGTTCACCAGGATGTTACCAGGGCTGGAGCGCTTCAGCTATGAAGAGAGACTGGGCAGATTGGGTTTGTTTTCCTTGGAGCAGAGGAGGCTGAGGGGGGACATGATTGAGGTGTACAAAATTGTGAGGGGCATAGATAGGATGGATGCTGAGGAGCTTTTCCCCTTAGTAGAGGGGTCAATAACTAGGGGGCATAGATTCAAGGTAAAGGGAGGGAGGTTTAGAGGGGATTTGAGAAAGAACTTTTTCACCCAGAGGGTGGTTGGAGTCTGGAACTCACTGCCTGAAAGGGTTGTGGAGGCAGAAACCCTCACAACATTTAAGAAGCATTTGGATGAGCATTTGAAATGCCATAGCATACAAGGCTACGGGCCAAATGCTGGAATATGGGATTAGATTAGACAGGGCTTGATGGCCGGCATGGACACGATGGGCCGAAGGGCCTCTATCTGTGCTGTATTACTCTATGACTCTATGACTCTATGACTGTTGTTATTACTTGTTATTTTTCATCACTTGTGGTCCTTTGGACAGTCAGTAATAATCGTAAGGGGGTAAGGGGTGAAACTTGCGATCTAGAAGAAGAGAGCCTAGTTTAAAAAAAAACAACACCAAACAGACTAAGATGGGAGCTGCACAGAGCAAGATCCCAGAAAAGGGAACTCCCGCTTCTTATGTCTTTACCTACTATGGTCAGATATCTACAAATGATTTACCTAAGTGGGCTAAATGGACAAAGAAAGACAGACACCCTTTCCCCTTGGATGGTACATTCAATCTAGATAGAATCACGTGTCTAGAAAACTGCCTAGCAGGCAGAGACCCACATAGAAGGGGTGCAAAATCAGTAAATTGGTCTGCCTTCTCAGACTGGAAAAGGGAAGCAGAAAAACGTAAGGAACGCAGCATATTAACTAGCAAAATTGAGAACAAAAATAAGAAAAAAAGATCTAATGAATAAATTGATTAAACAAGAAAAGGTTACGCTAATGCCTTTAAGACAAAACCCGAAGCCTACCGCCCCTCCTTGTGAATATCCTCCCATTCCCACGACTCATTCCAGTAATGACGAGGATGAGGGATGGTTCAGAAGACCAGCCCCGCCTCCTGACTACGAAGCACAACAACCAGCCGCAGCAGCTGGTGAATCACCCGACCCCAGTGCTGTAAGTCAGGAGAATATAATCAACACTAGATAAGATAATTGAGACAACTCAGAAAAGGGATGAAGACATTGAGGATTATATAGAAAGAATAGAAGCAGTTATGGGACAGCATTCGGGTATGACAAAATTATTAAAATTACCAAATCCCTTTAATTAACGCCCTTGTAAACAGCCTCAGAACAGAACTTAAGGAACCGTTGACTTTAGTTTGCCTTGACTGGAGACATAAAACCATTCCTGAATTGACACAAATCTTGAAAGGAATACAGGAAAGGAATAAAGATCAGAGTAAAATTTCTTTGTTAATGGAGCAGGCAGCTTCTCCAGCCCCGACCGCCCAGACTACTATTTACTACCAGGGTCAGAACAGGGGACGAGGTAGAGGATATAACAGAGGCGGATTTAGAGGAAATAGTAGAGGAGGGACTGGCAGAGGCCAGTGGAACGGAAGAGGCACAAACTCTCCGTGTTTTAACTGTGGTCAGATCGGACACTGGAAGTCCAATTGCCCGTTCCCCAAACAGCAAAATCAAGGCTGGGGAGGTGCCCCAGTAAATACAAATACCCAAGCCCAGGTTCACACTCGTCCACAAGCAGGCTTTACAACAGGGGATCCTTGGGGAGGTCAGATTACGGAAGGACAATCCGGAATGCCAGTGCAAAATTATTCAGCATGACGCAGAGACGCAGCCTCAGACGTTACCCACCTCCTGCAGTTACCCTTAGTATCACGAAATTCTAGAGATGAGCCATATCTATCCGTAAATATGCAAGGCAAGAAAGTCCCTTTTCTCGTCGACACAGGAGCCACAACCTCACTATTGACAAAACAATACGCTACAGGAATTCCATGCACTGACAAGGATGTTACCTGCATAGGACTTTCTGGTGTCTCACAGACTCTGACATGGTCACAACCGTTACAAATACGAGCAGATAATTTTTCTGGCCAACATGCTTTTTTGTTATCAGACGACGCCCCCATGAACCTTTTAGGGAGAGACTTGTTGTGCAAAATGCAGGCAACAATAATTTGTTCAGAAAAGGGACTGCAGATACACGTTCCGACCGATAGATGTACTATGTGCCTTTTACAAGAACAGTTGGCACATGAATCTGCATTGCACTGCTTTTTTATGAAGGCACGGGAAAAGACACGACTATAAAAGACAGTTACTCAATTGGATCCCGTTGCATGCGGCCTGCCTGGATGCTTGCCAATTCTAACTGCTGCCTATTACGCTGTACAACAGGCTCAAGGCATCACGCTTAATCACCGAACTGTTTTGTTTGTACCACATTCAGTGGAAGTTCTGTTATCAAAATACGCCACTCAGCATCTAACGTCAGCCCGTAGCAGTAAATATGAGGTTGAGTTATTATCCAACTCTAATCTCCTAATTCAAAGGTGTTCGGCCTTGAATCCAGCCACGCTGCTACCCACAGAAGAAGACGGAACTCCACATTGCTGCGAAATGATCACCCAATTGGTGACTAAGCCCCGAACAAATTTATCAGAAACTCCTATCTCCAATAGTGACTTAGCGTACTACGTAGACGGGTCAGCCCTTAGGGATGACAAGGGATCACCTAGGGCTGGATATGCCATATCAGATGATCATTCAGTTGTGGAAGCACTCTCACTACCTCAATCCTTTTCAGCGCAACAAGCAGAACTCTTCGCTCTTACCAGAGCTTGTATATTGGCTACTGATCAAACTGTTAACATTTATACTGACTCCAGGTATGCTTTTGGAGTTGCTCACGATTATGGACAGATCTGGAAATTAAGGGGGTTTCTAACTTCCTCAGGATCAACTATTGAGAATGCTGAGCAAATCAATAATCTTTTAAAGGCTCTAGTGTGTCCCGCTAAGATTTCAGTTATTAAATGTCAGGCTCATACAGGTAGTCAGGATCAGATATCCTTGGGTAACGAGCGATCAGATAGAGCTGCTAAATCAGCCGCTCTCTCAGATACAGGGCCAATGGTCTCAGCCTTTGTTTTGCGTCAACAAAAATCAGATAATGACCCACCTTCTATTAATGATGTTTTAGCCTTTCAGTCACAGGCTAACCCGGACGAAGTGTTAGCTTGGGCAAGGGATTCTTGCTTTAAAACGCCTGAAGGGGTATGGGTTCACCATGACGGCCGCATGGTGGCACCTAAATCTTTACTCCCATGGATTGCCCGATGCGTTCATGTGTTCACGCATGCGGGCAAAGGGGGGATGGCAGACTATATTAATCAAACATGGTATGCACCAGGTATTTCGGCAATTGCAAAACAAATTAGTGAAAGATGCACCATTTGCCAGGAAATGAATCCAGGCAAGACAGAGAAAGTACAGGCTGCCTCCCGCCCAAATCCATCAGGCCCTTTCGTACATTTACAAATGGATTTTATTGAATTACCTCCATGTTTAGGATTTAAGTATGTGTTAGTAATTATAGATATGTTTTCAAGATGGGTTGAAGCTTTCCCATGTAAAAAGAATGATGCTGTAACAGTAGCAAAGTGCTTGTTAAAAGAAATCATACCAAGGTTTGGAATACCTATGCAGCTTTCAAGCGACAGAGGATCGCATTTCACTGGAGCAATTATAAAAGAACTATGTAAAGCTTTGCAGATTAACCAGCATCTTCACTGCAGTTATCATCCACAATCCGCAGGACTGGTGCTGAAGAATAAACTTTCTAAACTTTGCAATGAAACCGGACTTAAATGGGTCGAACTATTACCCTTAGCATTGATGATAATGCGAGCAGCAACTAACAGGACAAATGGACAGTCTCCACATGAGATTGTTATGGGACGACCCCTAAGACTGCCATTTTCGGCACCATTTACGGTGAAACAAATGGACATTCATAAAATGGACGAGGCTATGCTAAACTATTGCATTGCATTAACTAAATGTATTTCCAGCTTTCACCAACAGGTAAAGGAAGCTCAAACGAGTCCAGCAGAGGGAAAGTGCCACGACTTGGAACCAGGAGATGACGTCTACGTGAAGGTTTTTAAAAGATCTACAACCACGCTTCGAAGGACCATATCAAGTGCTCCTGACTACAAACACAGCCGTAAAAGTCAAGAAAAGATCTTCCTGGATTCACGCATCCCACTGCAAGAAGGCACCGAATAGAGACAATTGAATTTTGAAAGACTCTAACAATGAAGACGTTACTTATATTTTGTATACTAATCGGACTACTGAGTCTAATATGCCAAGGAGATGGGGAAAGATCCCGAAAGAAACGAGAATTACACGTGAATACTTTTTTGTACATGTCTTACGAATGTGCTAGACGCAGTAAGTCAGTATGAAAACCCAAAGAACCAAGGCTGGGCTGACTGGATATTGGGAGGATGGCTGGGATCAGTAGGACAAATATTATTGCATGGACTGGTAGTAGTAATAGCCCTGATTGTATGCATTGCTCTGTTTGTCACAACGATTAAGCGTTGTTGCAATAGGTTGGGCAAGGCAGTCTTGCCTACGATGAATATGATGATACAGAGAGAAGTAAGGTCAGTAGAGGAAAAGACTGGTCCCCTGGATGAGGAACTGAAACGATTGAATAAAATACAATTATAGGGATTAGAAAACTTAGACAAATATATACATATATATATATATTCCACATGCTCTCCTCTTTCTGCAAAACACATTTTCCATTTCAAATGGGAACTGCAGGCTAGGAAAAAGAGAGAGGACTCCCTTCAACAACAAGCCAGTGTCGTCGACTTTGTATATCACTTGGTCCGCACTTTGGGGGCTTACATAGAAGCACTTGTGCTTAGGAGAACCCCACAGGTTAGTTATAAACTGTGTGGGCCATGAATTAGTCCTCCTCTATAAGCTGCTGTTCCCTGTCTTTTAGAAAGTGCATAGTGGCACCCGCACTGCAGGCTAATATAAGCTGCAGGGAAATTAGAACACTGCAGGCTAATATAAGCTGCAGAAATACAAAGACATAAACCTGAAATCAAATCAAACATAATTAAACCCTACAAAAACACACGCCCAAACACTAAGAATAGACAGAGAAGAAAGACGATCTTAAACAAGGTCAACCATCAATACAGGTAAATCCCGGGGATGGTTCCAAACGGAAAAGAAGTCGGTATCCTTGGCTAAAATCTAAATTTAGTACGAGGACCGATAAGAAGAGGTTAATTTCAGTTATGTTGTCCTAGTAAGGACAAAAGGGAAGAATGTGGAAGTACAGTTTCTCACTTAGACACAAAATGGCTTCCTAGGCATAGAATAAAAACTCAAATGGCCGACAGCATGATTCACTAAAGGCAAGGGGATGAGACATACATACTCCTTATCTGTGACAAGCTTAACAAGGAGCCTCAGTTACCAAACAAACAGCCAAGGACATGATAAGGTAAACATCGGCCCACAGGTCCAGTTGGTACAGTGAGAGAACAGAGGGAACAGAGAGATCCCATAATAAAGGATTAGTTAATCTTATCCCAAGGTATTTCCGTTCGTTATTCTAACGCAGCCCGGAATACGTTGTTTCAATAATTCGCAAGGTCTGTGCCTTTGTAATCAGTTATGATTCAATACTATGTCATGTGGCATAGAAAGCCTGTTTTGCTTTTTACTGTATAAATATGTTACAATTTCTGTATTACTTTGAAGAGGTCTGATGTAGCCCTTGTCTACACAACTCTTCCCTTGCAAGCAAATAAAGCCTGTCTTTAACGATACTTTGTGTTTAAGAGTCTTACTAGGGAGTCAAGACTTCGGCACCCCCCACTCGCTCTCTCTCTTCCCCCCACTCGCTCTCTCTCTTCCCCCCACTCGCTCTCTGTCTTCCCCCACTCGCTTTCTCTTCCCCCCCCACTCGCTCTCTCTTCCCCCCCAGTCGCTCTCTCTTCCCCCCCCAGTCGCTCTCTCTTCCCCCCCAGTTGCTCTCTCTTCCCCCCCAGTCGCTCTCTCTTCCCCCCCAGTCGCTCTCTCTCCCCCCCAAGTTTCTCTCTCTCTCTCCCCGTCTCTCTTTCTACCCCCGTTTCTCTCTCTCCCCCCAGTCTCTCTCTCTCTCCCCTCCAGTCTCTCTCTCCCCCAGTCTCTCTCTCCCCCCAGTCTCTCTCTCTCTCCCCCCCACTCTCTCCCTCTCCCCCCAGCCTCTCTCTCTCTCACACTCCCAATCTCTCTCTCTCTCACTCCCAGAATCTCTCTCTCTCTCACACTCCCAATCACTCTCTCTCACACTCCCAATCTCGCTCTCTCTCACACTCCCAATCTCTCACACTCCCAATCTCTCACTCTCTCACACTCCCAATCACTCTCACACTCCCAATCTCTCTCTCTCTCTCTCACTCCCAGTCTCTCTCTCTCACACTCACAATCTCTCTCTCTCACACTCCCAATCTCTCTCTCTCACACTCCCAATCTCTCTCTCTCACACTCCCAATCTCTCTCTCTCTCACACTCCCAATCTCTCTCTCACTCCCGATCTCTCTCTCTCTCACTCCCGATCTCTCTCTCTCACACTCCCAATCTCTCTCTCTCACACTCCCAATCTCGCTCTCTCTCACACTCCCAATCTCTCTCTCTCTCACTCCCAGTCTCTCTCTCTCTCACACTCCCAATCTTTCTCTCTCTCACACTCCCAATCTCTCTCTCACACTCCCAATCTCTCTTTCTCTCACACTCCCAATCTCTCTCTCTCTCACACTCCCAATCTCCCTCTCTCACGCTCCCAATCTCTCTCTCTCTCACGCTCCCAATCTCTCTCTCTCACGCTCCCAATCTCTCTCTCTCACACTCCCAATCTCTCTCTCTCACACTCCCAATCTCTCTCTCTCACTCCCAGTCTCCCTCTCTCTCACACTCCCAATCTCTCTCTCTCTCACACTCCCAATCTCTCTCTCTCTCACACTCCCAATCTCTCTCTCTCTCACGCTCCCAATCTCTCTCCCTCTCACGCTCCCAATCTCTCTCTCTCACACTCCCAATCTCTCTCTCTCACACTCCCTGATGTGCCTCAATAAATCCGAGACTCGATGTTAGCGAAACAAAACAAGGCTTTTATTGACTTAGAAGGTAACACACAGGAGAGAGGTATCTTCCATCCAGAGCTCTGCCATACTGGATGTGCTGCAGGCTGGGCCAGCTTACATAGGGGCCAGTATGGGCAGAGCCCTACACATAGTACAATACAATGGGCCAGGTATGGGCGGAGCCCTACACATAGTACAATACAATGGTGAGGAAACGGAACAGAGGTAAGGGAAGTGAAACTGAAACCAACCACAGTCACAGGCAGTGATGAATGGAATATTTCATCACATTCACCCCTTCTATAGATTTAGTCTGTTCGGGGGTTTGATAGTCCTCTGCAACCGACATGGCTGTTGTGGTGCCGCGGGTGTCGGCTGGGTGTCCCCGGTGGCCTCCTGGGTCTCTGCCGGGGGTGCCGCCAGGGTTGTTGAAGGGGTAGTTGGTGGGGGTGCCGTTGGTCGATGTTCTTCCGGGGGTGATGAAAGAGTAGTGGGTGGGTCGTTACCGGCTGGGGCGACGTCTTTTATGGACACGGTGTCCTCCCTTCCGTCGGCGTGCCGGACATACGCGTATTGGGGGTTGGCGTGGAGTAGGTGCACTGGCTCCACGAGAGGGTCCGTCTTGTGACCCTCACATGCCTTCGCACGAATACCGGACCTGGGGTGGAGAGCCATGACGGCATGGATACGCCTGAGGTGGATTTCCAGGGAAAGACAAACATTCGTTCATGAGGCGTGGCATTAGTGGCAGTACACAATAGCGACCGTATCGAATGGAGCACATCTGGGAGGACTTCCTGCCAGCGGGAGATAGGGAGGCCCTTGGTCCTTAGAGCTAGAGTGACTGCTTTCCATACTGTCCCGTTCTCTCGCTCCACTTGACCGTTACCCCGGGGGTTGTAGCTGGTGGTACGGCTCGTGGTGATCCCCCTGGACAGCATGTACTGGCGTAGCTCTTCACTCATGAAGGACGCCCCCCTATCCGTATGGATGTAGCTCGACATACCGAACAGGCAGAACAGGCTGTTGAGGCATTTAATGACCGTGGCGCTGGTCATGTCTGGGCAGGGGAAGGCGAATGGGAACCGGGAGTATTCGTCCACAATGTTCAGGAAGTAAACATTGCGGTCGACGGACGGGAGGGGGCCCTTGAAATCTAAGCTGAGCCGCTCAAAGGGCCGTGTAGCTTTGATTAAGTGGGCTCTATCTGGGCGGTAGAACCGAGGCTTTCACTCAGCGCAAGTGCGGCAGTTCCTGGTCAGAGACCGAACTTCCTCAATCGAGTAGGATAAGTTGCGGGACTTTATGAAGTGGAACAGCCGCGTGACCCCTGGGTGGCAGAGGTCGTTGTGGAGGGTCTGTAGCCGATCCCCGGTGGCGCTGGCACACATCCCTCGTGAGAGGGCGTCAGGGGATTCGTTAAGGGCCCCTGGCCGGTAAATGATGTCATACTCGAAGGTGGAGAGCTCGATCCGCCACCTAAGAATCTTATCATTTTTGATCTTCCCCCTCTGTTTATTATTGAACATAAACGCTACCGACCGCTGGTCAGTAAGTAGGGTGAAGCGTTTGCCGGCTCGGTAGTGGCGCCAGTGGCGCACTGCCTCCACGATGGCTTGGGCCTCCTTTTCCATGGAGGAGTGTCTGATCTCGGGCCCTTGGAGGGTCCTCGAGAAGAAAGCTACGGGCCGCCCCGCCTGGTTGAGGGTGGCCGCCAAGGCAAAGTCAGACGCATCACTTTCCACTTGAAATGGAGTGTTCTCGTCCACTGCCTGTAGCGTGGCCCGCTCAATATCCTGCTTAATGCTTTTGAAGGCGGCATGGGCCTCAGCAGAGAGTGGAAAAGAGGATGCTTTCAAGAGGGGGCGGGCTTTGTCGGAGTAGTTGGGGACCCATTGGGAATAATAAGAAAATAACCCCAGGCACCTTTTCAGGGCTTTGGGAGTGTTGGGCAGGGGCAGCTCCCGGAGGGGGCGCAATCAGTCGGGGTCTGGTCCGATTTCCCCATTCTCCACCACGCTGCCTAGTATGCAGAGGCGCGTGGTGTTGAAAACGCACTTGTCCTCGTTGTAGGTGAGGTTGAGTTTTTGTGCGGTTTTCAGGAACCTTTCGAGGTTCGAGTCGTGATCCTGCTGGTTGTGACCGCAGATGGTGACGTTGTCGAGGTAGGGGAAGGTTGCCTGCAAGTGGTGGTCATCGACCATGTGGTCCATCTCCCTCTGGAAGACCGAGACCCCATTCGTCACCCCAAAGGGGACTCTGAGGAATTGGTAGAGGCGTCCGTTCGCCTCGAAGGCGGTGTACGGGCGGTCCTCTGGTCTGATAGGGCGCTGGTGGTACGCTGACTTGAGGTCGATGGTGGAGAACACCCGGTATTGGGCGATTTGGTTCACCATTTCTGATATGCGGGGCTAGCGGGTAGGCGTCTAGTTGGGTGTACCTGTTGATCGTTTGACTATAGTCGATCACCATCCGTTTCTTCTCGCTACCCCTTACCACTACCACTTGGGCGCGCCACGGGCTGTTGCTGCGTTCAATAATGCGCTCTTTCAGGAGCCTGTCTACCTCGGTCGCGATAAACCGCCTGTCCTCCCAGCTGTACCTCCTGCTTTTGGTCGCTATTGGCCGGCAGTTAGGGGTAAGGTTCGCGAATAGCGAAGGCGGCTTTACCTTCAGGGTAGCCAGACCGCACACTGTGAGGGGCGGCTGGGACCCACCGTACTTGAGCGTGATGCTTTGGTGGTTGCACTGGAATCCAGGCCCAAGATCACGCTCGCACATCGATTCTTCATGATTAATACTTTAAAATTATCGTATACAGTTCCATTAACGGACAATTGTACCGTGCAGTAACCCATAATGGTCGATGTCTGGTTTTATCAGCCATAGAGATGGTACCCCCGAGTAGGGACCACCTTTAGGGAGAGTTGTTGTGCAGTTCAGGGTGGATAAAACTCTCCGTGCTTCCACTGTCAATTAAACATTTAACCCCGCACACCGTTTACCTCGATGTCCACCATTGATTTGGATAGCGGGTGCGGCCTGGTCTGGTCCACTGTGACCGATGCCACTGTAGGGCCCTGATCGAGACAAGATGGCGTCCACGCTGTCTGCTCATAAGATGGCGGACCCCACGAGGTCGGGCAAGATGGCGTCCAAGATGGCCGCTCCCACGGCGCACACGCGGCGGTGGCGGGTTTTCCGGCGGGGTTCCCTCTGCACACCTTCCCGAAGTGCCCCTTCTTACCGCACTTAAAGCGGTTGGTGCCTTTCGCCGGGCATAGGTTTCTGGTGTGCTTCGGCTGCCCGCAGAAGTAGCAGTTGGGTCCCCGACGCGTCGCGGCTGTCGTAGGGCATCTGGGGGGAGAGCGGGGCCCCCGACCGTGTCGGGCTGCCGGGCGGGGAAGATGCCTTCCAAGATGGCGGCGCCCTTGGTGCGCACGTGGCGGCGTGGACGGCGCGGGCTGAAGAGTAGGCGTCCGAGTTTCTCCGGGCCACATCCAGGGATCGCGCTGTGTCCGCAGCCTGTTTCAGGTCCAATCCCGTTTTTTCCAGCAGTCTCTGCCGGATGTAAGTGGAGCTGAGGCCTGTGATAAAGGCATCGCGAACAAGCTCGTCAGTGTACACTGCGGCTTTTACATCTTGGCAGTTGCAGTCTTTGCCAAGCGTTTTCAGGGTGCCTAGGAACTCCTCCACCGATTCCCCAGGTCGCTGTGCGCGAGTAGCGAGCAGATGCCTAGCATACACCTCATTCATAGGCTGCTGGTAATGCGCCTTTAAGATGTCGCAGGCGGCCGGGTACGTGTCGGCGTCTTGGATGAGGGGGTAAACGCGGTGGCTTACCCAATTCCGCAGAATTCCGAGTTTCATACTCGCAGCGTCCGTAGCGCCTTTGACGGCTGCGGAATTGTCCAGGAAGAATTCCATACACATAAACCAGTGTCCGAAGCGTGCCGATGCATCCGAAGCATGCTGGTCCAAATCCAAACGTTCGGGTTTCAAGAGTTGATCCATTGTGTTGAAAATTAAGTCAATAAAATTGATGTGCCTCAATAAATCCGAGACTCGATGTTAGCGAAACAAAACAAGGCTTTTATTGACTTAGAAGGTAACACACAGGAGAGAGGTATCTTCATCCAGAGCTCTGCCGTACTGGATGTGCTGCAGGCTGGGCCAACTTACATAGGGGCCAGGTATGGGCGGAGCCCTACACATAGTACAATACAATGGTGAGGAAACGGAACAGAGGTAAGGGAAGTGAAACTGAAACCAACCACAGTCACAGGCAGTGATGAATGGAATATTTCATCACACTCCCAATCTCTCTCTCTCTCACACTCCCAGTCTCTCTCTCTCACACTCCCAATCTCTCTCTCTCACACTCCCAATCTCTCTCTCACACTCCCAATCTCTCTCTCTCACACTCCCAATCTCTCTCTCTCTCACACTCCCAATCTCTCTCTCTCACACTCCCAAAATCTCTCTCTCTCACACTCCCAATCTCTCTCTCTCTCACACTCCCAGCCTCTCTCTCTCTCTCTCCCTCACACTCCCAGTCTCTCTCTCTCTCTCTATCACACTCCCAGTCTCACTCTTTTCTCCCCCCAGTCTCTCTCTCTCTCTCTCTCTCTCCCCCCAGTCTCTCTCTCTCTCTCACCCCGTCTCTCTCTCCTTCCCTCTCTCTCTCCTTCCCTCTCTCTCACTCTCTCCTTCCCCTCTCTCTCTCTCCTTCCCCTCTCTCTCTCTCCTTCCCCCTCTTTCTCTTTCCCTCTCTCTCTCTTTCCCTCTCTCTCTCCTTCCCTCTCTCTCTCTCCTTCCCTCTCTCTCTCTCCTTCCCTCTCTCTCTCTCTCTCCTTCCCTCTCTCTCACTCTCTCCTT